>NC_059331.1:135601226-136801226 GCF_018350155.1 Leopardus geoffroyi | reverse complement strand
AAAGGGAGGGGGCACTTATCAGTGGTGCTCCTCGGACAGTTGGTGGGCAGTTGGTGGACACAGGAGGCAAGCCAGATTATAGAAGCCAAAAGCATGGAAGGGGAGTATCCAGCCTCGGACATCTGGCTGTCCCCTTTTATCTTGTTTTTACTGTTTTTTCTTCTCACTCAGATGCCAATTAATAGGAAAATGGATAAACAAGATGTGTCATATTCTAAAATGGAATACTCTTCAAAAAGAAAAGATAAAAAAATAATAACACATGCAATAGCATTTGTGAATCTGTGAAGAGTATGCTGAATGAAAGAAGCTTTACTAAAAAAAAGCTTTACTGAAAAATATACATACTGTATATATAAAGTTCTAGAATAAACAAAGCTAACCAAGGGTAGAAAAAAATCGAAATCATTCTGATGGAGGAAGGGGATTTACTGGTAACAGATGATGAGGTTCTGGGGGTGACAGTGGGGCTTGTGGGGTGCAGAGCCAATGACCAAGAAAGAATTCTTGGAGATGTCTTTGGTGAGAAAAGGTGATTTTATTGAAACACGGGGACAGGACCACAGGCAGGAAGAGCTGCCCTGGGACCATGAGGACAGACTGGTTTTATACTATGGGGCTGGGGGAGGAATGTCCAGGGAAAGTTTCCGAAGAGATTTTCAATGCTAAAGAAGATCACAGCATATTGGAGGCCTAGCTATTGTCAAGCTAAGGTTGTTTCCCCTCTAGCAAAGCATTAAGACAGTAGGGAGTTCCTGGAGAAATATTTTATTCTGCCAGCCTCAAATATTTGCCAATGGGCTGCAGGTGATAAGGAAATTTGGCTCTATCTGCAGTTTCCTTCTGCCTTTGTTTCCCACATCAAGAGACCTGAGGAATCTTCCTGAGTAATGTTCTGTATCTTGATAGGGATTTGGCTTGCACAGATAAATGAATTTGTAGGTGTTCATCCCTTGGTATACTTGCGATTTGAGCATTTCATTGTATATAAATGTTATCTTAAGATATAAATAAATATTAATCTCTAGTTGATATGCATGCTGAAGTATTTGAGGGGAAGTGTACAGATGTCTGTGACTCACCTTAAAATGCACAAATGAAAAAATAGATTGATGGATGAATAGAGATCTAGAAAGATAGTATGTGATAATGCAAGTATGAAACACAGGAATCCAGGTAGAGAGCATAAATAAATTCATTCAAGTTTTCTGATGTTTGAATTTTTCTTTCTGGAGTAAAAAAAAAGGAATTATAGGAATATGATTACACAGAGCTTTGGCCTTAAATTTAGAAAAACTGAAGTTTAAATGCCACCTCACATCTATGAATTCATGAACAAGTTACTCTGACACTCGGACAACAGGGTCGTAAAGATGTTTATCCAAGGGAAGACATTGGCCCTTAGCTTCAAATGCCTCACCACTCCTTGAAGTTATAATTCCAGGGATCATCATACTTTTAGAAAAGATTTTTTTGCAGTGACTTACAGTATTTGAACTTAGGGACCTCTACAGGTCTCTTTCAACCAGGATTTCATGTTTGGACAAGTCAATGATTCCCAACTGAATTTTTAATATTTTTTATGGATGGCTTCTCTACATTTATTTTTCTTTATATATGTGCACAACTTATTAATCAGGACATTATTCAACTTACTGCTGTGTACCCCCTCCACTCATTAACAAGATAACATGTCACACAACACTTTGAAAATGCATAGCAAAATTGTAGCAGCCCCCACAAAAAAGACCTAGGAAGTACATTTCTTAATCTAATACTTGATTTAAAATTTTTTTCTCAAGATTATTTAAGCTAACATAGCACTTTGAACAAAGAAGAAATCTTTGATAGAATATAGGAAACTCAAGTTCTGAAAAATAAACCACTTTTAAACCTCCAAAACAAGAAAAGAACTTTGAGATTTATGGACCAGCAAAAGACAATAAACAAAAAACAAAAACCATCATGTCTAGAATAGAGAGTTTTAGTTTTTTTATGATTTTGTTCATTCATTCTAAACACTTAAAAGACTCTGACACAGGAGTGATGGCACAAAACTCCTTGAATGAGCTTACATGAGAAGGGCTCCCTTTATCCTTTGTCAGAGTCATTGCCACCATCAATTACAACTCCTTACACAGTCTCCAAAGAGAAAGAGCCTACCCGGGAACACCAACACAGCTGGGAAACACTGAAGATTTGGCATGAGAAAACATTTAATTTTTGCTGCTTTCTATCAGAAGGAATTTTACAGCAAAAAGTAGTGTAATAGATGTACTTAACATAGTCATAAAAAAGGTTTAAATTTGAGTATGCTTATCTTTTGGAATGAAGCCTTAGGGGAAATAATGGAGTACTTTTTTATACTATGACTTTTAGGAATGTTTTAATAATGAAGAGATTTGATTAGCAAACTAAATATGGAGAATATAAAGTTCATTGTCTTAAAACACAGGAAAATTCTGTTTGGATACATCTTTTAAAATATTACCTTTTGAGTAAACCTGATTTCTCTGTCTCTTAAACAAACTACCTCAAAGTGCTGACATTTTGAATTTTATTACAATTTTTATCTCTCCTTTCTCTTTGGTGCTGAAACAGTAAAACATTTCTCTAGTTTTGTTCTTTAAGCTAAGCTCCACTTTTCATTTGAATTTCTGTTCTCAGATGTAATAGAACAATAAATGTATATATAAACATGTTCATGTAAAAATATACAAGAATAGGCTACATTCATATATATTTCTGGTTAATCTAAAGGTTGTCTTCTTAAAAGATCCTCCTCCAAGGTTTTTATCCGTACAGCTAAGAGAGACTGCTGTAATACAGAATGCCATCAATGCATTTTTCCAATGCTAAATGATTCTTCATACAAACAAAAGAAGGAAAAAGGGGAATATAAAACTTTCAGTACGTGTTGTGCACATTAACAACATATCCTAAAAGAAATTCAATTATGAGTTACATTAGCTTCTTCTAGAACAGTAGTTCTCAACTGGAGGTAATGTTTGCCCCCATTTGGCGAATGTCTAGAAACATTTTTGGTTGTCATGATGGGGGCAAAGGGATGCTTACTGGCATACAGTGGGTAGAAACCAAGGATGCTGCTAAACATCCTACAGTGTACAGGAGAGTCTCCTAAAACAGAGAAGTATCCATCCCAAAGTGCTATTAGTTGCCACAGCTGAGAAACCCTGCTCTTGAAAAAGAAAATAGGGCACCTAAGTGGCTCAGTTGGTTAAGCATCGACTTTGGCTTAGGTCATGATCTCACATTTCATGAGTTTGAGGCCCACATCAGGCTCTCTGCTGTCGACACAGAGCCCGCTTCAGATCCTGACCCCCTCTCTCTCTACCTGTCTTTCTCTCTCTCTGTCTCTCTCTCTCTCCCTCTCAAAAATATATAAACATTTAAAAAAAGGAAAAAAGTCAAAGTCCAAAGCCCATGTAGTCCATTAAATGTAGACAATAAAACAATTGATGAAGGTGGTAGCATACATAACAATCTACAGTTTCAAATTCTACAAGTTCCATTTTACATTCCCACCAACAGTATACAAGGGTTCCCTTTTCTCTGCATCTTCACCAGCATTCCTCTTTTGTCTTTTTGATAATAGACATTCTAACAGGTATAAGGTAATATCTCATTGTGGTTTTGATTTGTCTTTCCTTAATGATGTCAAGAATCTTTTCGTAACTATTGGTCATTTGTGTGTCCTCTTTGGAAATATATCCATTCAGTTCCTTTGCTCAGTTTTTAATTGAGTTATTTGGTTTGTTTTTGTGTTTGTGTTTGTGTGTGTGGTGTTTTTCTGTTTGTTTGTTTGTTTTGCTATTGAGTTCTATGAGTTCTTCATATATTTGGATATTAGCCCCTTGTCAGATATGTGGTTTGCAAACATTTTCTCCCATTTCGTAGCTTGCTTTTTCATTTTATTGATGGTTTCCTTTAAGAATTTTACAGTTTCAGCTCTTACAGTCAAGATTTTAATCCATTTGAATTAGACTTTAAGATAGGGGTCCAATTTCATTCTTTTGCACGTGAATATTCAGTTCTCCGAGCACCATTTTATGGAAGAGAGTATCCTTTCCTTGTTGTGTATTTTTAGAGCTGTTGTCAAAAATTAATGGACTGTATATGCATGGGTTTATTTCCAAGTTCTCTATTCTGTTCCATTGATCTGTGTCTGTTTTTATGCCAACACCATACTGTTTGGAATACTGTTGCTTTGTAATATAGTTTGAAATCACTGCAAGGTTTTGCAGAGGTCCTGGTAAGCCCTTGGCCATTAGTAATGAAACAGTAGTGATAGTCATTCTCCCAGTCAGCCTGCTCCACTGGCTTCTGCAGAATCCACAGCACACATGGGGCATGAGAACCTTCAGGGATGATGGGAATCCCGGTTGTAAGGACCTACTGCCTCTCTGAGATGTCAATATGGGAAAATGAGTCATTCCCAAACCCACAAACCTCTACCCCTTCCCAGTCCGTAGGCAGTTTTCCTGTCTCTCTATGTTCAGTAGCCTTCCCTCTAGCATCTCTTCTTCAAAAGGCTTAGGCTGTGGGGGTCCAATTTCATTCTTTTGCATTTGATATCCAGTTTGTCATACACCATTCATTGAAGAGACTATCCTTCTTTGCTTTTGTCAAAGAAGAGAAGAGCCTTTGAGTTCAGGCCCTTCTACTTTACATCCTTGCCAACTCCTGAGGCAAGATATCACCAAGACTAGCAAGCATACTTAAACTGGAGAGGAAAGAAAACTACATACTCAAATTAATATTTTAGTAGATTGTCCTTTTACACATAGTTTATTTATGACTTCAGTATGTGAGCTATAACTTTAGTATGTGAGCTTCACCAGGTGTTAAATGCAGATTTAGTCACATCAATATTCAAATCGCAGTGTTCCAATTACCCACCTGCTAGGCTATGGGAAATTCAGGCTTTGTCATTAGAAACCCAATCTTGTGTGTACCTGTGCTAACAAATCAGAACTGTCTTCGCTGTCCCACAGTCATGATAACTGAACTCTACAGCAGATCTGGAATTCCACTCTCCTCTTCCTTGTTGCCACACTACAGAAACGGTTGCCAAGAGAAGCTTGAAATCTACTACATCCAAGTTGACTAATGTAGCGCTACCTTTGAGATCACTGTGACTGTGGTTACTAAGTAGAAAATCTATTTTATTGCTCTTGAGAAGAAGTATGAATCTTCTGTGTTATATTTAATAGAGGTAGGGAAGTTATCCTGTTGTTTGAAATACAGAATATTCTGGTGACTAATGAGAACAGCTTTTCCATTAGTCACCAGAGCAAACCAAACTGAGATTTCAAAGCTCAGGATAGGACAATTTCGTGGAGTGGCTCTGCCCCATATTGTAGACTACTTCCTCTGGCTCCAGCACCACCAACAATGCCACAACAGCATTTCAACAAAAATTTCTCAAGTAAGGAGATAAAGAGTAGTAAAATTGTCAAAAATCAGCCCTGTAGTTTTAAGTAGACCTAAACTCTGCTAACCAAGCCTCTATTGCTGGATTACCAGACTCCATTTTCCCTTTTTCTCTGCAAACTAGCATTTATTGGAGCCCCTTTAACCATCAAATTGTCTGAGTCCCATTGATGAACAGAGGTTAAAACTTTTTGTTTTTCTTTGAGTTCTGTGACCTCTGTGTATGGTAGGAGATGCAAACGGGTATTTGGAATTGCAGCACCACCAGAAGTTACTGAGCCATAGCACATTACGTTCTGATGCCTTACAATTAAGGCTCTAACTGGTGTCCAAAGAGAAAAATTCATACAAGAAGCAGCCATTACAGAAGGTTATTTTAATGAAGTTTATTTTTGTCACAATTTGCTGGTTATTCAACTTTTTTTCTACATACCTTGCCCCAGATTCATTCTTAGCCCTTCTTTATGGTCTGCTCTATGATCCAAGATGCTGAACACTATGGAAGGCATCTGTGGATTACATGTGGCCAGCTGGCTCCCATTTGTATTTGGCCAAGTGGAGACCTCAGTAAATTAGAGGGTGCTAGAAAGAGGTGTGTGTATTACACATTCTTCATTTTGTCTAAAATGTGTTTCTTGGCAGTGTTTTGCATCCCCTCCCCTACTACGGTTTCTGTCCTGCACTCCTTGTCTATGAACTGTCGCTATTATTGGACTAGTAATGATGTCTCTGCATTTCTAGTCTCTAAATTCCTCAGCTTCTTTGTTGGTTGACTTAATCTTGCCATAATTCCTTAATTTCTATATTCATTAAAGTCTCATATCATCCAAGTTTGATTCTATTTCTTTCTAGGACTCTGATTGTTACAATGGCTATTCTATTTGTTACATGTATTATATGTTTTTTTAATCACTATATTCATGTTATAATTTAGTTCTTCTCAAGCTAAAATAATAAATGAAACTTGCCATAAACAGCATTTATCAGAAAAGGGGGGAAATCACTGCCACCTGCTACCAACAACATTACAATAGCTATGGCTTAGCAGTTAAAGGATTAGCTTCCGTTTTACTGAGATTAATAGGGAACATGAATAACAAGATCTCCTTAAGACTTCCTACGATATAGAATGTTCACTAATGCCAATAAAATTAAACTAATCTTAGCACTAGATCATTTTGCATGGACAGCCATTTCCACTGCTGATGTGCCTGTCATATCACTGTGTTATTTTCAATATATAGTAGGGCTGGAGATTTACTAGACAGTTTACAGCACCAACAGGTTATGCTGAGCTCAGCAGTGTTGCCAAGCAAAAAGAAATATTATATGAGGGCAGCATTTGTTCTAAACAAAAAATCCAAGCATATTTCTTCCTTATTTAAATTTGCTCATGGAAACCATTTTCCACAGGTAAGTGAACAGTGAATGTGTTTGCAATGTGCTATTGCATTCCTACCCGGTGCAGAAAAGATGGGAACCATGTTTTCATAAATAAAAAGCGACAGGCCATGTCATTGCCCTCCTCTTTAACTCTTCCCCCCATGAGTGTATGTGCAGTAGGGAAGGTTCTGCTTCACACCAAGCCAGGGAATTGAATATTGATGGAATTTGCTGACAGTTACTGGATGAACATTTCAGCATAGAACACAAAGGTCATGTTTGCTCTAAATTCAGTATGTTTAATTTGATTTGGCTAGTTAATTATGAATATAGTGCTTGCAAAGGTAAATCAGGTAAAAAAGAACCACAGTACAAGGAATCCATAAACTATTTAATTTTCAGCCACGTTCTCTCCAGTTACACAACTCCTTTGGTATGGGGTCCAAATTTAAAAGTTAATGTAGTTTACTTTAAAAGAAAATTTGGGTGTACTATTAAATCATTTGTAAATGTCTTTGATAATTTATAGACAGCATAAACTAAGGAGTAAAAGGAAAACCATTGTTGAGACATGATTCCTTAAGTCACCGAAAATTTATTCTGTGTGTCCTGCATGAGTCAAATTCACAGTAAATTCTGAGAGAATGCTCAAATAAGTCATGGCATTACCTCCACTGCTCTCAGGACTTTTTTTTTTCACTTATGCTAATTGTATGCAAGGTCTTAGGCAAAACATTTGCCTCATTACCTAGACCTAGCATCTACAAATTTATTTTAAGGATACCAGCCATCTCAGGGAAGAAATATAGTTAAGGGTCTCCCTATCTTTCTACTACAATGAAATAAATTTGTAGAAAATAAATAACTTGATTAAGAAAGTGACTACAGTAAATCCTTGAAGAACATAAAAGTAAAACCTGAAAGAAAATATAACTTCAGAGTTACATAAAAATCATTTTGTAGTTGGGATGCATAGTTTAAGAATTTATTTTTATAGATGTAGAGGCTAATTTAAGTCATCTATTATGTAATCAGATTATACATAATAGTGCTGGACACTCTAAGGGACACAAAGATTATAAAGCACCACCACTCAGAAGGCTGTGCTTACAGAGATAAGATATATTCATATATTCCCACAAGATTAAATGCCTGACAGTATACGACAATGTGTGATAGTATACTGCTGTGGGATGATGTCTTCCTTTAGGTTTTTAAACCATGTGTTCACACCGTTGATTCAGTATTGGTATCAGCCTCTCCCACAACTCTTCCTAGAATGCCACAGCCCTTCAAATGCTGCTCAGCTCTCCTTAAGGTTGTCCTTACCTTCTCCAGTGAAAGTAAGCCCTCTGCATGACAGCTTCTGCTGTTCTCAGCTCAAAGATCTTATAGCAGTGTTTTGATCAAGCAAGGTGAGACTGTGACAATAGTAGAGTATTTCTACCCTGAGCACTAAATTCCAAAATGGAAAGAGAAAAAAAGTTTTTTTCCAACTTTTTTTCCTCTTTTTTATATTTTTTATTATTTTTTAAAGTTTATTCATTTATTTTGGGAGAGACAGCGACAGTGGGGGGGGGGGGGGCAGAGAGAGGGAGAGAAAATCCCAAGCAGAGTGCACACTGCCAGTGCAGAGTCCGACACAGGGCTCCAACTCACAAAACTGCAAGATCATGACCTGAGCTGAAAGCAAGAGTTGGACACTTGACTAAACCACCCAAGCACTTCTCTCTCTCTCTTGTTTTTAAATTTAAATTTTCTATAGCTGACAACTGCTGGCTAGGTATTATTAACAATTTATTTTTAATACTCTGCTAATATATAGTGTGAATCTATACACTGAATTCATTTTTAAAAATTTTATATTTTAGTGATCAAAAATGAATAAGGCCCCTGTTATAGAATAGGTTACACATATATTATTTAACTTAAATTCTCCCAACAGATCATGTTGTGGATGAAACTGAGGTTTGGTTTGGAGACCTACTCATGGTTTCAGAGGTCAAAAATGACTGGGCATAGATTCAAATCCAATCTCTCAGTGGAAAACATGGAATTTTTTTTACCACTCATTGAGTCAGGGTTTATGATTTTATCCTGTTATGCTGGGGGGATAGAGACTGAAGACCCAGATATAATCATAGCAAGGCTGGAAGGTGATTTTCTTCATGGCCTCTTATGAAGGGTTATATACTGGTAGTTACCATGACAAAATGACAACGTAAAATATAAATATGTTCAGAATAATACAGCCTACTGGTTCTTAGGGAAGAATAAAATCAACAGCTCTGAATATGTTTGTGAGTTTATAAACAGAAATAACACACAGAAAACTCTAGGCTTTGTTTTTGTGTGTGTGTGTGTGTGTGTGTTTTTTGTGTGTGTGTGTTTGTTTGTTTGTTTTTTTAATGGAGTAGAGGTAGCCAACAAATACCAAACACCTGGAAGCAACAGGAAGTGATAAGTCTCACCTAAGGTTGTTCCTCAGGTTTGAAAGAGCCCCACAATAAGTTTTAAATCCTAAAGAAGAGGAACAAGGAAACATCTGGTGCCTAAGAATATAAAAGAATTGTCAAAGTTCATAGAGTTGGGAGGGCAATATTCCCAAATAATGTAAACTTTATTAGAAAATAAAGTTATGTGTTAGTCATATACTGAATACTTATGTTAGCTTTTTCTACACATCTGAATAATATTATCTAAAATAAGAAAAGTTAATATTTAATATGCCCTAGAATTTACTAGATTTTAGTTACGTATAACTTAGAATGCCTTGAAAGAACACATAACTGCATTATGAAATCTATGGGTTATTTTTATATTTTTCCCAAAAAGTAGCAGCATTCCCAGTGTTAATTTTAGAAAAAAGTGTGTATTTTCTCAGTCAGTTAACAAATACTTACAAATACTTATAAACTATGAGGAGTACTATGTATGTAAGTTAAATTTAAATTCACTTGAAAAAAAAAATTACATTTCCTGATATAAAAGCATGAATCATCAATTTTATTTGTGAAACTCAGATGCCACCTATTGTTTAGAAAAATAAATACATCATTTTTGTTAAAATTCTATTTTTACTACCAATTTTCATGTCTCTGGAGAGATATGAACACTGTACACCTAGAACAGAAGCTGGCTCTCCAACTGTACAGAATAATTAGCGGTTTTGAGGACATAAAAATATTAAGTGAAGCTGTGATATTTAATATTAGGTGGGAAGAAGTAAACTATTCTTAAATACCCATATCTTCAGAGGAGTACATTTTGCCCTAGTAATTATTTTTATATGTATATAGTTTTTACTTTTAGATCAATGTCATTTCATATGCAATTGTAAGAAATAATAGAGAAATATTATTTATGCTTTAGTCTGTTTTCCCCCATACAAAAACTAAACTACAAATAACCAGGATATTGACACTGGTAGGGTCAGGACATATACTTTCATCATCACAAGGAAACCTTCTGTGACCTTTTTATAGCCACACCTGCTCCCTTATTACCTCCCACCACCTCCTTAATCCCTTGCAATCACCTATCTGTTCTTCATTTCTATAATTTTGCATTTAAAGAATGTTATATAAATGGTATCTACCATACAATATGTAAACTTTGGGGACTGGCTTTTTCACTCAGCATAATTATCTGGAAATTCACCCAGATTGTGGTATGTATCAATAGTCCATTTCTGTTTTATTGTAGTAGTACTTTATTGTATTTATTTGTTTTATTGTAATAGTATTCCATGCTATGGATATACCGTGGTTTGTTTAACCATTCACTCCTTGAAGGCCATCTAGGGTATTCCCAGTTTGTGGCTATTACAAATAAGGATACTATTAACATTTGTGTACTGAGTGTTGTGTGAACGTAAGTTTTCATTTCTCCGGGATAAACTCCCGGGAGTGCATCTGTTGGTTTGTACAGTAGTTACATATTTATTACTTAAAGAAACTGCCAAATAATTTTCCAGAGTGGCTGTACCATTTTACATTCCATCATGATGTGTGAGGGGTCCAGTTTCTCTGTATCCTAACCAGAATTTGACACTGACTCTGTTTCTTATTTTAGCCATTCTGATAGATATGTAGTGGTATCTCATTATAGTTTTAATCTGCATTTTCCTAATGATGTTGAAAATCTTTGCATATGCTTATTTGCCATCTGTAGATCCTCTCTAAAAGGTGTTTTCGTGTATTTTGTCCCTTTTTCTAGCTGGATTGCTTTATTTTTATAATTTTTTTATTCTCCAGTTTTGATAGTTCTATATATATTGTAGAAGCTTCTAGTGTTTTGTCAGATATGTAATTTGCAAATGTTTTCTTCCAGAATTTGGCTTGTATTTTTATCCTCTTAACAGAGCATAAAGCAGGGCCTTTCATAGAGCAAAAGTTTTAAATTTTTATCAAGTCTACTTTGTCAGTTTTTCCTTTTAAAGACCATCCTTTTGGTGTCAGGTCTAAGAACTCTCTCTAGCTATTGAGCCTGAAGATTTTCTCTTATTTTTGTTTTCTTTAGAAGTTTCATAGTTTTATATCTTATATTTAAGCCCATGATCTGTTCTGAGTTTATTTACATATCAGATGTGAAACTCAAGTCAAGTTTCATTTTTTGTCTATGGATGTCCAATTGCTCCAGCAACATTTTTTGAAAAGGTTATTTTTTCTCCGTTGAATTTCTTTTGCAAAATTGCTTCGACAAAAGCCAGGCATATTTGTGAGTCTATTCCTGTGTTCTGTCTTCTATTCCATTGATCTGTATGTAGATCTCTCCACCGATACCACACAATCTTGACTACTGTAGAAATAATAAGTCTTTAAATCAGGTAGAATGATTCTTCCCACTTTATTCTTTTTCAAGAATTTTCTAGTGCCATTGCCTTTGCAAATAAATTTTAGAATCTTGACTATATCTACAAAAAGTCTTGCTGAGATGTTGAGAAAATTGCATTAAACCCACATCTACGTTAAGAGAACTGTTATCTTTACTATAAGACTTCTAATCTACAAACATATTGTGTCTTTCCATTTCTTGAGAATTTTTTTTATGTTTCATCAACATTTTGTAATGTTCACTGTACAAGTTCTATACATGTTTTCTTAAGTATTTCATTTTTTCATTGTTAGTATGTGGAAATACTGATTTTTGTATGTTTATCTTATTCTTGCAACCTTGACAAACTCACTTATTTTAGCAGTTCTTTTGCAGATTTCTTCAGATTTAATACATATATAATCATCTCATCTGAAAATAGAGACAATTGTATTTTTTCCTTTCTAATCTTTATGCTTTTTGTTTTCTTTTCTTGCCTTTATTGCACTGGCTAGAACTTCTAGCACTGTGTTGAGTAATTAAGTCATCTGAATCAGAATTTTCTTTGTGGGAATGTGTTTAGCTATATTAGGCATCTAATAGATGTCTACTCATATATTTCTCCTTTAGTGAGCTTTAAAAATTTTCTTTTTCTTTTCAGGAATTTGTATATTTCATCTGTGCAATTAAATGTATTGAAAGCTGCAACATTATCCCATTATAATCCTTTTAATGTCTGTAGAATTAATATTGATGGTCTTATTCAATTCTTTCTGTGTGTGTCTGTGTTTATTTATTTATTTTGAGAGAGAGTGAGAAAGGGGGAGGGGCAGAGAGAGAGGGAGACAGAGGATCCAAAGTGGGCGCTGAGCTGACAGCAGAGAGCCTGATGCCAGGCTCAAACCCATGAGCCGTGAGATCATGACCTGAGCCAGTGTCAAAAGCTTAACCGACTGAACCACCCAAGCACCCTAGCCTTATTCATTTTTTATTTTTATTTGCAACTTCTATTTTCCTGATCATTTTGGCTTTAGGTTTAGTAATTTTAGCTTTGCTGAATTGTATTGCTATTTCATCAATTTCTGCTCATGTATTTTTTTCTTCATGCTTTATGTTTTTTCCTAGTTTAAGGTGAAATTTTAAAGCATTCACTTGAGACAGTTCTTCTTTTAATATAAGCATTGATAGCTATAACTTTCTAAGGACTGTTTTAGTCATTTTGCTAAAGGTACTTCAGAAGCATTCTACACTTTTTTACAGGTTCTCATTTCATTTTCTTTTAATTCAATGTATTTTCTAATATACCTTGTGATTTCTTTGAGATAGGATTAATTAGAAATATGTTGTTTAATTTCAAAATATTGAGGGATTTTCCAGATACATTTTTATTAATTTCAAATTTCATGTTTGTCATAGAACATAATTTTAATATTTCAGTCTTTGTAAGTCTGTTGAGATCAGTATTGTGCTACCAGAATATGTTCAATGTGGGTAAATGTTCTATGTGCACCTGCAAAAAGAGACAAAACAAATGTGTTCTTCTGTTGCAAAGTGGAGTGTTCTATAAATGTTAATTATGTCAAATTGGGTAATATCTTTCCATATGCTTGCTGATGTTTTTGTCTATTTGTTCTATAAATTAATGAAAGAAGAGTGTTTAAGTTTGAAACTAGAGTTGTAGATTTGTCTCTCCTTTTAGTTGTATCATATCAATTTTACTTAATGTATTTTGAAGCTCTGTTACTATGTACATACATGTTTAGGGTTGGATATTTTCTTCATTATATGAACCCATGTCATTATGCAATGTCCTTCTTTATTCCTGGTAATATTTCTTGTTCTAAATCTACTTCATCTAATATTGATATAGCTAATCTAATTTTCTTTCAACTAGTGTTTATATGGCGTATCATTTTGTTTCATTTTTAATCCCTCTTTGTCCTTGTTTTAAAGTAGGTGTTTTATTTTTTTATTTTTATTTTTTTCAATATATGAAATTTATTGTCAAATTGGTTTCCATACAACACCCAGTTCTCATCCCAACAGGTGCCCTCCTCAGTACCCATCACCCACCCTCCCCTCCCTCCCACCCCCCATCAACCCTCAGTTTAAAGTAGGTGTTTCATAGATAGTATAGAATTGGATTTTGCTTTTTTGTCTGATAGTGATTTTCTCTGCCTTTTGATTGGGTGTTTAGAACCTTTATATTTAATGAATTATTGATATGTTTAAATTTAAATCTGCCATATGTTACTTGTTCTCTACTTATCCTCACTTTTTTGGGCCTTTTCCCTCTTTTCCTACCTTCTTTTGGAATGACTGCATATGTATTTTTATGACATCTTATTTCCACTATTGACTTTTTGGTTAGATTATCTATTTTTTTAATTTTGTGTTTGTTCCTAGTTATAATACACACACACACACACACACACACACACACACACACACACACCTCATCACAGTCTTTCAATAATGTTATACCACTTCACATATAGCATAAGAAATCTTACAATAGTATATTCTATATCCCCTCTTTTTTTATTTGTATTTATTTTTAATTTTTTTAACAAAAATTTTTATGCTTATTTATTTTTGAGAGAGAGAGAGCATGAGTGGGGAGGGGCAGAGAGAGAGAGAGAGAAACACAGAATCCAAAGCAGACTCCAGGCTCTGAGCTGTCAGCACAGAGACCAGGGTGGGGCTCAAACCCATGAACTGCGAAATCATGACCCAAGCCGAAGTGGGATGCTTAACTGACTGAGCCACCCAGGCGCCCCATATTTCTCTATCCTTTTCTACTTTGCATCTCAAATCAAGATATTCACAAGCTGTATTCCTACCTGGTGCTCAGGGGTTTCTTCCAAGCTCATATAGATGCTGAAAGAACTCAGTGGTTAGTGTCTTTAAGACTAAGGTCCCTATTTCTTGCTGGCTCTTGGTTAGGGGATGCCCTCAGATCCTAGAGGCTACTCTCACGTTCTTGCCACATGGCCCCCTTCATCTTTAAATTTTTTTTTTTTTTCAACGTTTATTTATTTTTGGGACAGAGAGAGACAGAGCATGAACGGGGGAGGGGCAGAGAGAGAGGGAGACACAGAATCGGAAACAGGCTCCAGGCTCTGAGCCATCAGCCCAGAGCCTGACGCGGGGCTCGAACTCACGGGCCGCGAGATCGTGACCTGGCTGAAGTCGGACGCTTAACCGACTGCGCCACCCAGGCGCCCCCTTCATCTTTAAAGCCAATAAGAGGATTTCCCTCTCGTCAAATATTTCTCATACTTACATCTCTGACTTCTGTGTCTGACCTCTAGATCTAGATTTAAATGATTTAAATGATTAGATCAAGCTCAAAAAGAATAAGCTCCCTTTTGCATTTAAGGTAACATAATCACAGAAATGCTATCTTACCATATTTACACATGCCATCCACATTCAGGGCAGGGGTCACTTGGAGTCATCTTATTAATTCTGCCTATCACGCAAAGCATGGAGACTCATATAAGGTAAAACATAATTCTTAAAGAAGAAAGATAAGAGACTTTCAATCCATAACCTCTCCATTTAACTAAAAATCTCACTGGACAGTAAGATGTTTTTCATCTTACAGTGCCATGTCTACCACATACCTGACATATAATAGGAATTCAGTAAGTATTTGTTGAATGGAACCCCTGACTTCTCTTTGTAAATAACAGAAGTCTAAAGTATCTGTTGATTAACATTATTCTCCAACAATCTCAATTGCCTTAATTGTTCAGGTCAATCAGGTGTCCTAGATTACACTTGTAGGGGCTTACTGGTTGAATACTCCAACAAAATCCCAAGTGAAATCAGTTTCTAGTAAAAGAAACACAACCCTAATCACTATTTCCCTGCATTGTGAGAACTGTAAGTATGAAAGATGCAAAAGGAAAGCATCAGTCATCACACATGCATATGTGATGGAAGTCTATACGTTAATATAGTAATCAGGAAGTAGGACCTATGGAGCACTTTCTTGGTTTCTGACAGATGAAATCGGAGAGGTGATGTTTCTAGATAGCTGACACATTGCAACCATTTCTGTTGTCTCTCAACTCATTTTTAATCCCATCTTTCTTTTCTTCTGAGAAAACTTTTAATACCCTTTTCCATTTCCACTTTGTCTAGTTGCCTCTTTTCCCAGCTCCCTCTGTTTCTTCTTTGCTACTGCTTTCAGTCTCTTCATTATCCTTTCTCTCCATGTATCCTTCTCCACTCTCCCTTTCTCTTCTGTCTCATTAAATCCCTTGTTCTTCTCACTGCTATCCTATCTACTGGTTCACCTCCTCTCCCTGACTAGTACTTGTTCTCTTAAACAATTGTTACTTGCTTTTTTATAAATTAGCTTTTCATTTTCTGTTTCTGAATACTAAGTCTGTAATAAGAACAATATGTTGCTTTATCTATGATGAGTATACATATCTCTAATATCAGCATATAAGGACAAAATGAAATATTAAATATTTTTATCTTATGTAATCTGAACTCTTATACACAAATAGAAATCACACATTGCACCAGAATGTCTCTAATCAGTTTCCATCTCTATATACACCCATACAGAACCCTCTTACAAAGCTGAGCAGTACTTATATTGTCCACTAGATGGCAAATGATCACTCAAGGAGACTGACAATAGAGAAAAGATCTTATAGAATTAAAGATTTGTTATAAAGAAAAGTCAGATTTTTTTTTTTTTTTACAAGTACGGTAAGTACCAAATAAAATATCCTAAAATCACCTTAAATCTTTATCCAGGACAAAATCCTTCCAAATTCCTATTTATAATTATTTATGAATCAGAAACAAAGCAAAAATTAAAAAATAGAAGTAAGTTTATAAGGAGGAAATGTTTCTTAGCTATAGGGACTAAATAAATGGTTCACAATTATTCATCATTTAAATAGAAATAAATAAAATGAAAAGGTACCATAAGCAGCTCTGTCAGTAAAATGGTCTAGGTTTTAAAACACTGTAATCACTTATAACTTATGTCTAGAGGGGAAATATGAATGATCATATATAGAGGACATATTTAAATAACATAATAGTTTAGTGAAGGATAAATATATTACTAATGAGGGTGGAGTTCATTTCTACAAGGAATTACCAATTTAAAATCTATTGAACCAAATCAAAATCATCTCTACATTTATCATATGCAATAAAAAATGACAGGTAATACATCAGTAGCCCTAATATTCCAGGTATTCATGCAATTCAATAAAAAAGTGTGACTACATCAAACTAAAAAGTTTCCGCACAGCAAAAGAAACAATAAAATGAGAAGGCAACCTACAGAATGGCTCAACATATCTGCAAATCATATATCTGATAAGGTGTTAATATCCAAATATATATAAAGAACTCATACAACTGAAGATAAAGAAAGCTAACAATCCACTTAAAAACTGGCCAGAGGAACTAACTGTACAGACAGTTTTCCAAAGAAGACACACAAATGGCCAACAGGTACATGGATAGGTGCTTGACATACTTCTCATCTGGGAAATGCAGATCAAAACCATAATGGGGTATCACCTCACACCTGTTAGGATGGTCACCATGAAAAAGTGCCTTTCCACAACATTGTAATTTACAAAAGGAAAAAATATATGATTAGGGTAAGGGACTTGAGATGGGAGATTATCTTGGACCCAATGCAAATAGTCTCCTTACATGTGAAAAAGGGAGGCAGAAACCTAGAAAAGGCAAGGGGACAGATTCTCCCAGAGAGCCTCCAGAAAAGAAAGCTGGCATCTCAATTTTAGCCCTGAGAAACCCGTTGGGGACTTCTGATCTCCAGAACTGTGGGGTAAAAACTTTGTGTTGTTTTCAGCCACTGTGTGGTAAATTATGACAGCAATAATAAGAAACTAATGCAATTCCTTAGCAAAGAAATATCAGACATTTCTTTTAAAGTAAGAAAGTGATTGCCTAAACTTGAGTAAGATTTGCTTAATATCTCAGAAAATACTGCAGGATAAAAAGCACTCATCTTATGGAACACATAATGAAAATTCTTTTCCTTGTAGCTGATAAAATAATTATTTGTGGAGAAAGGCTTGATTTCTTGATAATGTACTTAGGTAAGTACATTTTAAGTGAGATATACACTCTGGAGCTGACAAGTTTCTTGCAAGTTTCATGGGCAAGAGGAAAAACATTCTGCATCATAAAAGAGATGGATGGTAGAGTGCTGGGCTGAGCTGCTCTGGGTCAACTAGGGGAGGGGAGGGATGTAGAATCCAGGAATAGAACCCAGAGTATGTGTCCTGGGAACTGGGTGAAGGAAATGCCAGAAGCTGCAGGGCCCCTTCTCCATTTCTATACTGATCAGCCTTTTGCTGGGGTAATAAACAATCTCATAGTCTCAGTGGCTTAAACAGTAAATAATATGTCTCACTCATGAGTTTTGGCAGTGGTTCTGTTGGGCCCAGCTAGGTTCCCAGTAGCAGCTAGACTTGGGTTCAGAGCTGCAAGATGTGTGTTTCATGCTGAGACTCAGGCTGCAGAAGCAAGCCTGTCTAAGCATGCTGTTCTCACAGAGGATGGTAAGAGTGCAGGAGGGTAATAGGCTTCTGTTAGAGGAGAGCAACTTGTCACTTCAGGGAGAAGAGGGTGAATGTTTGCTGAACAACACTCCAGTCCACTGTAATCCCAGAACACTTCAGTCAACTAGGAAACTAATGGTGAACCTTGTGTCATTTGAAATGTGGTAAAATCCATAGTGTATGTTGAGTTTTGCATTAAAGTCTGCCGAGGACTGAAACAGTAAGCCCAAGGGAATATGGAAGATAGCAAAAGAAAAAACTGGGTTAGTATTACTTCTTTAACCTAAAGGAAAAGGAAGGTGAACCCCAACATTCTGATAAGCAACATTTCTATCAGGTACTGTACTGAATAATTTCATTCTCGTGTATTTTCTCAGGCTTGTGAAGTAAAGGGGGAAAAAAAAACTCAGAAAGGTTAAGAATATTGCCCAAGTCCCTGTAGTTTGTATTCCATGATGGTAATTCGGGAATGTATCATTAAGGAAAATTGAAAAACTAAGTCAATGGGCACAAGAAATGACTCTAAAAATAGAAGGCTAGAAAAACACAAAAAGATGGCAACCTCTATCAAAATTGGGAAGGACAGTTTTGCATGGAAATGAGGTTAAAACAAGCTGGATCAGTAGCCCAGGCGAAGTCATGGTCCATGGATTTCTGGAAGACAGCAGTACAGCCTCAGACCCCAGGAGACTAGCTGGAGCCAGAAGAAGCTACAGTTTTAGAGAGATAGCCAAGGAAACAAATTCAGAAGAGTTTGTAGTGGAGCTGAAACAGGGGCACTACTGGCCCATTAGAAATACCTTTGAGGGGCACCTGGGTGTCTCAGTTAAGTGTCCGACTTCAGCTCAGGTCATGATCTCACAGTTCACAAGTTCAAGCCCCACATCAAGCTCTGTGCTGACAGCTCAAAGCCTGGAGCCTGCTTCAGATTCTGTGTCTCCCTCTCTCTCTGTCTCTCCTCCCTCTCGCACTCTTATCTCTGTCAAAAATAAATAAACATTAAAAAAAAAAAGTACCTTTGAAAGTTAGAAAAATGTGCCCTTTTTTCCTTTGTCACAGACCTGTGTCCAAGTACGTGGTTTGGCCATTCCCACTTGTTTCTTCCAAGGAGGCAGCCTAGATCTGCACAACCTTATGCCATCGTACTAGTTTGGCTGGGATAAGAAGGGAGAGATGGAGGTTAAGGACTTCAGTTATAGAGAAGGGTATTCCTCTAAGCTGTCCACACGAGTGAGAACAATAGTCTATTTATATGGCTGTCTAGTCAAGATTTAAATATTCACCTAATGTTGGATAGGTGTTAAATAGTTGTCTTTTTGTTGTTAAACTTCTTAAAGGAAGAATAAATGTGGTCTATCTTAGATATTACCAGACACAATAAAAAGTAATTCACAATTTGGCAACATTCTAAGATTTTAAATACTTAGGAGAACTCACAGCAATGAGTCACAATTAAATTAAGTACCATTGCACTAAACTTGCACTACAAAATACTGTTTCAGAGTATGCATTTTCCTGAAATGGGCAGTCAACATGAATTCAGTTAATGAAATATACAAAATTATCTATTCTGTCTAGTTTTTTATTAGATGTCCCACATCAAAATTCCACTCAACCTTCAGGACCTGATTCAGATCCCAGGCTAACCTTGGTCAAGGTTCCACAAATAATATCAGATGATCCTGATTCTTGGGTGTTTTGCTTGTGCCTCTATTGTGGATTTTTTTTTAATTTTATTAATGTTTATTTTTGAGAGAGAGATGGAGAGAGGGACAGAGTGTGAGCAAGGAGGGGCAGAAAGAGAGAGACACAGAATCTAAAGCAGGCTCCAGCTGTCAGCACAGAGCCTGATGCAGAGCTCAAACCCACAAGCCATGAGATCATGACCTGAGCTGAAGTCGAACGCTTAACTGAGTGAGCCACCCAGTCACCCCTGTGCCTCTATTATGAATTAACTTTTATGATTATAGGTAAGTTTTGATTAGAAAGCCTAGAAAAGCTACTTATCCTTCAAGCCCAGCCCAAAAGTTCTTTTTTATTTGAAATCACCCCGACCGTCCATAACCTACTTTGTCACTCCCTCCCTCTAGGCTAATATTAAAGGTAGAGTACACATCATGTGACCCTTACTAACTTATATAGCTGAGAAAGAATTTCTTTAGTGGTGGGGGCTAGAAGGGTCGAGGTTAACTAAACATTAGTGAGCTCATTGAAGGCAGAGAATGTAAGATATCTTTTTCATCTTTGCTCCTCTGAAATAATATAGAGCCTAGATCAGAGTTTCTAAGCCTGGGAACTATTGACATTTGGGGCCAGGTAAGTACCTATAGAGGGTTGCCCTGTGCATTGTGGAATATTTAGCAGTATTCTTCTTCAGTCTCGACAGCCAAGAATATCTCCAAATATGGCCAAATATTCCCTGGGGGATAAAATTGCCCTGGTTGAGAACCACTGATCTAAACCATTGTGGGAATTAGTGTGCATTGACTTGATGTCAAGAATTATCAAGTTTTGTTCTCCACCTTACATCTGCCACATCATGTAGCACTAGAAAGGAGTTCAACAAATGTATTCAAATGAATAAGTAAATCTTTCCTCTGAGCCATTAAAAATAGAGTTTACAGAGATGGTATGTTTTCATCTATTCATGACAGAGACAGAATGGAATATTGGCTAACGAGGCAAGTTCTGGAGTCAGATTGGGTGGGTTCAAATGTATGTCATATGAGTTTATATACCGACTCTTAGCTTGCCAGTACAGTAACCTTGAGCAAGTCATTAAAATTTGCTGCACCTCAATATCCTCACTATCAAATGTTGATACAAATAGTATTTAGTTCAACAAGACTATGTGAAGATTACATGATAAGCTATGCAAAACGCTTGGAGCAGTACATGACAAGAATCAGTTATTATGTATATATTATGTGCATATATCAGTATACTGTATAATACAGTATAATGTATCTTGTCTATTACAGAACATACAGACATATACAATCATTTTCAAAGCAACACATGATAATTGGTATAAAAAGGTTCTGATATCCACCCAGTGGATTTTTTTTTTTTTTTTTTTTTTGTATGCTTTGAGTGCTATGTACTATTCTTTGAAGATTTCTGATTTTAGGAGCACACTGAGGATAGATTAGGGATTGGCATTCTTCGTGGCCGGGAAGCTGCTTACTGAAGGCTCCTGTGGAGATGGACTGGGGTCTGTGATTTTGGCAGTTACTTCTGGTGGGCCAGTTTCACATTAAGTTCTGTGTTCACACTCCCATCTGCCACCCTCAAGTTCTTGTTTAAACAGTACATCCTGCTTTTTACCTCTGATCCATGGAATTAAGGAGAAGTTCTGTGTCCAAAGTTGCATTCAAGAATTTAAAAGGTAGATAGAAGCAGAGGTCATTATTCAAATGTTTATACATTCATTTGACAGACATTTATTGAGCATTTAGTGTGGCAAATCTTGTTATGGAAGCTGAGAATTAGCCTGGAACAAAGCATTCAAAAGTGGCTGCCCTCCCAAAGCTTACTTTACGGTGGCAGGAACAGCACTTCAGGAAAGGAGAGCAACAAGGTCAGAGGCTATGAGACAGGAACATGCTTAGTGCATCAGGTAGCCACCGAGAAACCATGGTGGCTGGAGCTATGTGAGCTTGAGTAAGAAGAAGGACCTGAGGTAGAGAAGTAAAGGGTGGAGTGTGAAGGAGGAGGTCACAAATTGCACAGGCCCAGGTCATTACAAGAAATTCAGCTTTTACTGCGAGGGAGTTAGGAAATCATTGAAGTATTTTTATCAGACAAATGATACCATCTGAAGGCCCTTTAACTGGATCATTCAGGCTGCTGGGTTCAGAATAGACTGGGGCAAGGTGGCGTACAAGAGCAGAAGCCTGAAGACCAGTCAGGATTCTCCTATAAAGTACTAAAGTAAAACTACAAATGAGAGAAATGATGTTGGCCTATGCCACATGGACAGCAGTGGTAAAGTTCTGCATGTATTTTGGAGGCAATACATTTAGATTTTGCTAACTTATGAGCTAGCTGATGTGGCCATTGAGAAAGGGGGAAGTCAAAGATGATGCCAAGACTTTTGACCTGAGCAACTTTTGACCTGACTTTTAAAGAATGGAGTTACCTGTTTTTAAGTAAGAGAGTGACAGAGTGGAATGTCAGGTAGAGATGTGAAGTGTAACATTCATGTAGGAAGTCAGTAGGATTCGTGGTCCACCTTGACAATAGGAGTTGTTACTGGAAGTAGGGTGACATCCAGCCCCATGGCACTCACCTAGAGTGGGAAACAGACTGTTGTGCTATCTCCCTGGATAAGGGGAGAAGCTGATTGCAGTGGACAGCTTGCGGGCCCAGAGACCAGGGCTACAGCATAGGAGACGGATTCCAGAGGTGTGGAGTATAATGGTGCCATGGACAATGACTGTGGGGCCCCAGGCGACCATGTGACAGAAACAGGGCATCTGGGTGGAGACATGACAGAGGAGTGAGGAGTGAAAAGTCCACTTGCCCACCACAGAATCACACTGGAAGGGGAAAGGGGACAGCAAGTCCACTCAGCATGGAATGGGCAACAGCCAGCAAAGCAAGGCCAAGACCCAGCTGGCCAGCTTCAACCCCTTCACACTCAGAATGAGTTCATGAAGGTTGATCTGCCAGATTGAAGGCCTCGCTGAAAGAGATCTAGGCCCTTCTGAAGGACAAACAGGTACTCTTTTTCTTGTGCATGCCCAGCGCTCTGACGCAGCAACACGACATATTGAGGAAGAAGAATCTATAGGCAATAGATATACTAGTCCAGAATTCAGGACAGGGGACCAGATTAGAACTCTCAATTTTGGAGTTGATAATGTATAGATAACCTAAAGCCATGGGACTGAATGAGAGAGATCACTCAGAAGGGAATATAGATAGGGGAAGAAATCAAATGAATTCTGGATATATTTTGTAGTTAGAGTTAACAGGATTTGCTGGCAATTTAAATGTAGGTATAAAAGATAAGATTCAAAGATGACTGACTCCAAGGATTTGGGGGGGGGGGCACAAAATGAAGCTATTGATGGACTGACCCTGGGGTTCTCCAATACTGGAGATAAAGAGGAATCAGCAAACCGAGAAGGAATTGTTATAAAGGAAGAAATCAAACTAGGGAAGTGTGATATCTTAGAAGCCAAGTGAAGACAGTGTTTCAGGGAGCAAGTAATGGTCCTTGAAACCTGTGTCAAATGCTACTGGATTAATATAAAAACTGAGCGATGATAATGGGATTTCACATGCTAGAGATCATGGTCAATCATACTTAAAGCAGTGTTGGTTGAGAGGGATGGGAACAAAAGAAAGGTTGCTAAGAGAGTGAATCTTAAAAGTTCTTAATCACAAGAAAAAAAATTGTTGTAACTTTGATGACAGATGATAAGTAGAGTTACTGTGTTGATCATTTTGCAGTATATACAAATATTGTTGCAGGATTGTTTTACCTTAATACTCAGGATTCATTGTCTCGCTACTTTGAAGAATGAAGAGGTGGACCCAAAATGAGCAGCAGGCAAAAGTTTATTAGAGTATAAGATTGGAAAGGAAGAATAGTATTAAAACTCTCTTTACAGAGTGGGGGATATTAGAAAGTGAATGCCCATCGATTGTAGGCAAGGGTCCTTGTTTTATAAGGTTCAGGTAAACCCCTCCCCCCCTTTTCCCTTTCCCCTAATTCCTTCTCAGGTCCTAACCTCACTGGCTTGATAGCTCTAGGTGCTGGGTGGTCCTTTCCTGATTGGCTCATTTCCTTTGTATGAGGGATGGTCTATGGCCATATCATTCCTTGTGGGTTATAGGTCTTATGGTCTACTACTTATTTTTAGTCAGGTCTTTTGTCAGATCCCTGAGGGGAACCTTAGGGGAAGTAGGTGGTGTGTTACTTTCTCAAGAGGAGCCTTACACCTGGCTGGGGCAGGGTATGCTGTGGTCAGACACTCCCAACTTTGTTCCAAAATATGTCTTTCTCCACCCAGGGATCTCAGGTCCTAATCCTTTTCCTCTCTGCCTATTTTATCCTATCTTTTCCTATCATAATATCAATTCATTATGTTGTATACTTGATACTGATATACTGTTTTATGTCAATTATAACTCAATAAAAAATAGGTAATGATAGGAATTGCCATGGGAACAGAAGAAGAAAAATGATATAGAGAGATTATAAGATTATAGACAACTCTAAGGAGTTTTGCTGTAAAGGAGAGAAATGAGGCAATGAATGTTGTGGAGGAAGGTGTGGTCAGTTTTGTTTGTTTTTAGTTTGGACAAATATTAGTATGTATTTATGCTAATAAGAGTTAGTTAACAGAGAGACAAACTTTATAGACACATGAGAAAGCAAGAAGTTGCTGAAGCAATGTCCCTGGGCAGGCTACAGAGGATGGGTTCCAGTTCACAGGAGAAGTGCTAGCCTTTGCTAGAAACATGGACATATCATCAATATGAACAGAAGAGAGGTAAAATATTTTTTGGTAAGTAGGTGGGTAGATGTCCTGGGAGTGTAGAAATTTCTTTTGTGATTAATTCTTTTGTCTAAATGGATCAGGATACCAGGTCATCAGCCAAGAATGACTTTGGAGAGAAGATAATGAAATGGTTAAGGAAGGTGTGAGTGTAAATGAATCGGAAATATTTGAGGATTGCTGGAACATAGGGCAATCTTCTTAAGGTGAATCTTCATGAACTAAAGGTGAGACAAGACAATGTAGCTTTGTTTTTTCCTTCAGTCACATTCAGTGACTCAAGAAAGATAAGTTTAGATGGGAGTTTTAGATTTACCCAGGACTGTGGTTTAGGCAGCAAGTAAGAAAAAGATTGAGGGCAAACATGAAGGTATAGGCATTGGAGTGATGATAATGATTAACCATGGAATTTAATCTCGTTAAGTAGGGAAATGTGGACACAAAGTGAGGTGGTCAAGGTCAGTGAAGGTTGCAGAATTAGTGCACTGTAGGTGCAGTGAGTTGGAAGGATTTTTGGAATTTTGTGACGTGAAAAGGTAAGCTGGAATATGAGAGGTAGCATTGAAAAGTAAGTTTGATATTGAGATTATAGAAGGATCTCAGTCACTGTTAACTGTGTGTTAGCTCCTGTGAACCATGTGGATGAGGGTGGGGGATAGGCTGGAGGGCAAGGTCCCTGGAGAAGATCCATCCCCACCATAAGGAGGGTAAATCTCAGCTTTCAAGAGTTTAAGTCATTAGGTTTATACTCGAACAAGAAGGGGTTATTTCTAAGAAAGTTGGTAGGTTTCTACCAAAATGCTTTTGATCTACTAGTAAGACTGACAGTGTAGCAGTCAGTCAAAGATCTTAAGTGAGAGTCTGGGTTTGGGCGTCTACAACACTGAATCCTGGTTGTCGCTCAAGGTTCTGGGCGTTGCCAGGCAACTGAGGCGCCTGCGTTGCCCCAGGCAAGTGGCCCAACCCCTTTGTCTTTGCCCGCTTCCTGTCACTGGTTCACTTCCTGTCTCTGGCTAGCTTGGACTCCTGGAGTGGGGTGAAGACCTGCCCAGACGCACCCTCAAGCCAGGGGGTCTAGGCCCCAGGGGCAGGTCGGGGGTTAGGAGTGACCGGGACATCCTGGTCCAGCTAAAGGACTGTCTCCTTTGCCACCATGAAGAAGCTTCTCACCTTCTGGAAAAGGAAGGATGAGCCTCAAGGCCCCTCCTCGCACCTGCCTGTGGCCCCGGCCAGTACCCACCACCCCGCCCAGCCAGGCTACAACCTTCGAGATAAAGATTTAAAGAAACTTCACAAAGCTGCCTCGGTCGGGGATTTGGAGAAGGTGAAGGAGTACCTTCAGCTCAAGAAACGTGATGTGAATGTACGGGACAGACAGTACAGGTGACCAGACGGATGAAGGGCAGTGTGGAAGGGAAGCTGGGTCCACTGGGTCCTGTAATCAGGAGCAGGACTTGTCTGGGCTCCTTCATGGGTTTTCGCTACAGGTTTTCCACAGTGGAGAGGTCAGGTAACCACTGACAGAGGGTCACGTGCCCAAATCCAGCTTGTTATTTTGTTTAATGCTTACCTGGATATTTGAGGGCATCTGTGCCTTCCCTGATTGCCACCACTTCCCCCGCTGCATTAATCTACATCTGGCATTTCACCCTTTACCCGAACTACTGTTTTTAACTTGATACATATATATTGTCCTAAGCCATCCAAGATTTACCATACTACTAATGTACTAATAGGAAAAGAGTAGAGAGACGTCTCAGAATAGTGGTTGTTAAGATTTTAATATTTTGAGACAGCAAAACAATTGACTTTAATGTGGATCTCTGATGATTTTTTTCAATTGCAGAGTCTCTTGAAAAAGTCCATCAACAACCACTTACTGCAAAAACAAAATTAATTTTATATATTAAGAAACATAGAGGTTATGTATTTGACATTAATAACAAAATATGTACTATCTGTGCCTACCTTAAAATCTTTGGGGGCATTTTCAAGTTATAGGGTATGAAGAGCATTATTTTTCACCATAACTGGGTAACTGGAAACTATGGTTATTAAGATTTATGTCAGTTTGCTGATAGTATTATGCCCTTTGACAAAAACAGAGTTATCTAAATTTATCCAACTTTTATCCTACACCACCCCATTCAATTACTTTACAAGGTCATGGATAACCTCAAAATGACTTCATTCAGTGGTCAATTCTCAGTCTTACCTGGCTCATATCTCAGCCAAGTATCTTCCATGCCCTATAAGTAGTATTCGAAATATTGACTTGTCTTTTAGGACACTTGGTTCACCTGGCATTTCTCCTACCTCTGTGAACACTGCTTTTCAGACTCCTTTGCTGATTTCTTTTCCTCTCCCTGCCTGGTAAATATTTGAGGGCTCAGAACTTGAAACAATTCTGTCTCTTAATCTTCACTTGCCTGGTGAAGAGAGATTATCTTTAAATGTCTATATTCCAATGCCTTCCAACTTTTTATCTCGAGCCAGACCTCTTCCCTGAACTCTGGACTCATATACAAATACCTATACTTCAGTGTGGATATCTAATAGCCTGTGGTGTACTGGTAAATGTTTAATAGCAAGCTCTGAGGTGAGGGTGGGAGTGGAGCTAAGGGAGGAGAAGCCCTGATTTCAAGCTACCAGTGTGATGTCATTTGGCTTGAATAGTTCCTGAAAATTTAGTAATTGATTTGTGAGAGCCACTGGCTCCACCACTCACTCTTTACAAATCTCAAGCATCCCCAAACGGCGCTTCCATTTTCCCTCCTTAGAGCTTCATTTCTCTTTCTAGAAATCCCAAATCCTTTCTTTCAGTTGTTTGGCCAGAAACATTCTTGCCTCCTGGAGTCATTCTTGACTCTTCTCATTCTTTCATACCACCCATGTGATTTTGTTGGCTCCACCTTCAAATTGTATCTAAAATCCAACTATTTCTTGCCACCTTCACAGTTACCATTCTAGGCAAAACCTCCATCGTATCTTAACCAAAATTGCTGCAATGGCAGTAATTTGTTTTTTGTCTTTTAACCCTTTCAATTTATTCCCAACACAGTAGTCAGAATAATCCTATAAAATGTATGTAAAATGAATCATTCCTTGCCTTAACAACTTCCCCTGGCTTTCCATCTCATTAAGGATAAAGGCCAAAGTCCTTCCAATGGCTCATTCAGCCTTATATGATATTCACTCTCACCCTATTCTCTCTCTCATCTTACATCCTATGACTCTCCCTTTCCTTCATATCCAGCTTCCCTGGCGCCCTCAGTGTTCCTCAGAAATGCCAGAAATGTTAGGACCTTTGGACTTGCTGTTCCCTTTGCCTCGAGTGTTTTCCCGCCAGATACCCACATGGCTTCCTCTCTCACTTCCTTACAGTGTCTATTTAATAATCACCTTATCAACGAGGGCTTCCTTGGCAACTCTATCTATAATTATAAGTTCTCTCCTTGCTGACATTTCCTGTCCTTCTTCCCTGCCTGATTTTTCTCTTTAGCACTTAATACTGTCTGGCATCCTTTTCTATTTCAAGCTTTTTATTTACCTTTTCCACTAACATTTATGATCCATAAGAGCAGGTGTTTTTGTCTGTTTTGTTTGCTGCTGGATCCTCATCATCCAGAACCCTGCCTAGCCATAGTAAATGATTACTAAGACATTTTTATGATGAAGGTATGCATACATACATACATAGGTATTTTTTGACTCATTATAGTTAAATTTTCCTTGAAGTGAAACCAGTTAAATATTTGATCTTCAAGGCATTTGCACAGCCTTATTAGTTCAGTAAAAAGCAATTAATATAAATTTTCTATAAAGATCAATAAGTACCTGAAGCAAATACCTTAAAAGTATATGATCTGGCATGTTCTTGGGTATCGTAACTTCTCAAACTAAGACTTATCTCTAATTTTGTGTTCTGTCACATTGATATAGAACCCCTTTGCACCTGGCCTGTGCCAATGGATATTCAAATATTGTATCTCTCTTAATTGAGAAACAGTGTGAAATAAATGTCTGCGATGGTGAAAAAAGATCTCCATTGACTAAGGTGTGTTAATTTTTTTCCTTTTCAATTGAAATGCAGTTGAGTTCTTCTACTTAACTTGGGTTGGATTTCATCTTTTAAAATATAGTACCACACGTTAGTTTAATATATCCTGGATAGTAAGTTGGTTACTCATTTATTCTTGTTGTATTGACAGGCAGTACAGTGTGCAAAGGAAGACTGTGCTACTATTCTTCTGGAGCATGGTGCATACCCAAATCTGGTAGATTTCGATGGCAATACTGCTCTCCATTATGCCGTCTGTGGCCACAGTGTCTCATTAGTTGAAAAATTGCTTGAACACAAAGCTAATCTTGAATATCAAAATAAGGTAGTGTATTAAAAATAACATATTTTAGATAGCAATGGAAGAAGGTATTTATTGCAGATGATTTATGTCTGTTGGAACACATGTTATATGAAGCATGAATTTTCCAAAATGAAATTGGGGAAAAGGAGAAGGAGAATAAGATGATGAAATACTGATAAGGTTTTCTTTTTTAAAAAATCTTGGTCCATTTCATGTTAGACTATAATGCTGACCTCCAAAACAGCATTATGTTTAACAATGATAATTGTTCAAAGGCTTATATCAAATGAGAAATATCTGATTTCCCTAGAAGTGGATATTGGTTAAAAATCATAAGCCTACATTTTTTTCCTGTCTTATTTATATACTCATAGATAATGGAAATAGGGTTGACATAGAAAATCACTTACTATACTAAAAGTAATCCAACTCTCCTATAGAGATGAGGGGTTTTGTTTGTTTGTTGTTGTTTGTTTGTTTTTAAAAAAGCTTCTTAACACTTAAGTTCACTGATATTTTGTCTCCATGACAGCCCAAAATAAATGCCCAGGCTTAGAAGTTTAAATGAAATTCTGTGGAAACTCAAGCGTAATATTATGACATGTGAATTGATGGTTTGTAATATTTACATTAAATACTAGGTGCTTATCACTTAAATACTCCAGGCTTCTCTTGCCCACAATTTGAATTAAGCCTAAAGTAGAAACTTTAATTTTAATTTTTACTGACCCAACTCCAGTTTGTTTTCTTGGTCTCTGAAATCATATTTTGTTATATATCAAAACCTTTTCAAAATTAAAGTATATATTCAGAGGTTTCTTATTAACACACTTATCTTTTATTTTTATTTGTCTTTTATTTTATTTATATCTAAGTTAACATATAGTGTAATAATGGTTTCAGGAGTAGAATTTAGTGATTCATCACTTATACATAACACCCAGTGCTAATCCCAACAAGGGTTCTGCATAATGCCCATCACCCATTTAGCCCATCCTCCCACCCAGTATCCCTCCAGCAGCCCTCAGTTTGTTCTCTGTATTTAAGAGTCTCTTATGGTTTGCCTCCCTCTGTTTTTATATTATTTTTCCTTCCCTTCCCCTATATTCATCTGTTGTGTTTCTTAAATTCCACATATGAATGAAATCATATGATATTTATCTTTGACTGACTTATTTCACTTAGCCTAATACATTCTAGTTCCATCCATGTTGTTGCAGATGGCAAGATTTCATTCTTTTTGATCACAAGTAATATGCCATTGTATATACACACCATATCTTCTTTATCTATTTGTCAGTCAATGGACATTTAGGCTCTTTGCATAATTCAGCCATTGTTGATAGTGCTGCCATAAACATTGGGGTGCATGTGCCCCTTTGAATCAGCATTTTTGTATCCTTTGGATGAATACCTAGTAGTGCAATTGCTGGGTCATATGATAACTATGCTTTTAATTTTTTGAGGAACTGCATACTGTTTTTCAGAGTAGCTGCACCAGTTTGCATTCCCACCAGCAGTGCAAAAGAAATCCTCTTTATCAACATCCTCGCTAACATCTGTTTTCTGAGTTGTTAATTTTAGCCATTCTGACAGGTGTGAGGTGGTAACACACTTATATTTTAAATTAAACCTAAATCTAAAATATATATAATAAAATGCATAAAATATTAGTACCATAGTTTAAATAATCATTTTGAAATAAAATTTTCAGGATGGGTATACTCCACTTTTACTTGCCGTTACTGAAAATAATGCAGAAATGGTAGAATATCTTCTGAAGAAAGGGGCAGATGTGAATGCTTCAGATAAGAATCAAAGGTATAATAAATTCTAAATAAGAGCATATAACTCTAGCTACTTAATAAGATGATATGTGTGTGTGTGTGTGTTTATATATATATTTGTGCCTATATGTTTATGCATTTTGTGATATTGATAAAAGATCTGGCCATTTATTTTGGGCAAATTACCTAGATACCCAGGATCTGTTTTTTTCTGTAAAATCAAACAGTTGGGCCAGATTAGTAGGTGGTGGTGGTGGTAGTGGTTGTTGTTATTATTATTATTATTATTGTTATTATTATTATATTACTTATAACATTAGAATTAGAATCTTACACAGAACTCAATCTCTAAATTCTAGATGCTGTAGTTAAATGACGCAGAGGACCCAGAACCCCAGATCCCCAGACATGCCCCTCCCTAGCATTTTGAGATTTTTGAGATTTGGGTTCCAAGGAGCAGGGATTGAAAACCTTTGAGCTAGCTGCTTCCTAGAGACTCTTCTATCTTTAGACTCCATGATATAATCTGTGATTGATAAACCTTTTTGAGTAGATCTGCTCCACTTTTTACATTCTTGCCCTGATTCTTTTCCTGATAGAGATTCTACATTTGAACAGTACATTTAGAAGACTAACGTTTAAAAAATGTACAAGACATGTCTAAGATCCATAAATACACATTTATGTATCTCTCTCGCTCCAGAACAGCCCTTATGATTGCTCTAAGTGATGAACCAACAAATTTAGTCAGTCTTCTTCTTCAGCAAGAAGTGAACCTATCTTCCCAAGATATTTATGGATTCACAGCTGAGGACTATGCTTCTTTTAATGGTTTTACTGTGTAAGTGGTACTGCATATCTTTTAACAGTTGTATGGGATTTGATCATAAGAACCATGAGCCCCCAAAGTAAAAAGCTGGAATGGGCTCTGTAGTGGGGGTAACCATATTAGGAACTCTGGTCACAGGACCCAGGGATCCTTGATTTCACCTGGTTGTGGGATCCAGTCAATATAAGAACTACAAGTGGGCCGAGTGTATGTACAGCTTCACCCCCAGTGGTATGGGAATTTGAAGTCTGTCAGGACAATGATTTCAGCAACTAGTGACATAGCCAATAATAAAATATCTGTGTAAAAGCGTTGGGCAAAAGATGATTAATCTACATAAGCCTCTTTCAATGTTTTTATGCATTAGTAATATAAATATTTTATTCAAGCTTTGAATATTGTTGTTATGTCAGCTAACTTTAGTTTGATAAGTTTTCAGAATTCTCATTAACCTATATATTCTCATTAATCTAAAAGACAAAACTTTTGGGGCGCCTGGGTGGCACAGTCGGTTAAGCGTCCGACTTCAGCCAGGTCACGATCTCGCGGTCTGTGAGTTCGAGCCCCGCGTCAGGCTCTGGGCTGATGGCTCAGAGCCTGGAGCCTGTTTCCGATTCTGTGTCTCCCTCTCTCTCTGCCCCTCCCCCGTTCATGCTCTGTCTCTCTCTGTCCCAAAAATAAATAAACGTTGAAAAAAAAAAAAAAGACAAAACTTTTGAGATAATGGGGGAAGATGGTGGCATAGGAGGATGCTGGGCTCACCTTGTCCTGCTGATCACTTAGATTCCACCCACATCTGCCTAAATAACCCAGAACACCACCAGAACACTACCAGAACAGACTCTCTGGAGCCAAGCATAGACAAGAGGCCCACGAAAGAGGGTAGGAAGGGTGGAGAGGCAGTGTGCGCTACCCGGACTGGCGAGAGGGAGCTGGGGCAGTCGAGGGGCACCCACCTGGCAAGGCAGAACCCCCGAGTCTGACTTGCAAAAGCAGAGAGGCTGGACTCCATGAGTTCTGACAGGCAGTGGGACTTAACATCTGGAATGTTAAAAGTCAACAGCTCTGCTCAGAGAGCGGATTTCAAAAGAAACCGGGTCTGACTGAGGCCCACCCACCAACACTAGTTACTCTAGACAGCACAGGGGAAGTGCCCTGAAGTTTGGCACCACCCCAGGGACTAACCAAAATGACAAAACAGAACTCTCCTTAAAAGAAACTCCAGGGTGTAGTAACACTGAATGAATTGATCAAAAAGGATTTAAGCAATATAACGGAATAAGTAGAATAATTGTCATAAAATTAATCGCTGGGCTTGAAAAAAGTATAGAGGACAACAGAGAATCTATTGCTACAGAGATCAAGGGACTAAGAAATAGTCATGAGGAGCTAAAAAAAAATGCTATAAATGAGGTGCAAAATAAAATGGAGGCAACGACAGCTCGATTGAAGAGGCAGAGGAGGGAAGAGGTAAATTAGAAGATAAAATTATAGAAAAAGAGGAAGCTAAGAAAAAGAGAGATGAAAAATTCCAGGAATATGAGGGGAGAATTAGAGAACTAAGTGATGCAATCAAATGCAACAATATCCGTATCATAGGAATTCTAGAAAAGGAAGAGAGAGAAAGGGGCTGAAGGTGTACTTGAACAAGCCAGAGCTGAGAACTTCTCTGATCTGGGGGAGGAAAAAGGCATTGAAATCCAAGAGGCACAGAGAACTCCCTTTAGACATAACTTGAATCGATCTTCTGCATGACATATCATAGTGAAAATGGCAAAATACAAGGATAAAGAGAAAATTCTGAAAGCTAGGGATAAACAGGCTCTAACTTACAAAGGGAGACCCATAAGACTAGTGGCAGACCTATCTACTGAAACTTGGCAGGTCAGAGAGGAATGGCAGGAAATCTTCAATGTAATGAACAGAAAAAATATGCAGCCAAGAATTCTTTATCCAGCAAGTCTGTCATTCAGAATAGAAGGAGACATAAAGGTTTTCCCAAACAAACAAAAGCTGAAGGAATTCATCACCACTAAACCAGCCCTACAAGAGATCCTAAGGGGGATTCTGTGAGTGAAATGTTGCAAGGACCACAAAGTACCAGAGACATCACTATAAGCATGAAGCCTACAGACATCACAATGACTCTAAACTCATATCTTTCTATAATAACACTGAATGTAAATGGACTAAATGCTCCAACCAAAAGACATATGGTATAAGAATGGATAAAAGAAACAAGACCCATCTATTTGCTGTCTACAAGAGACTCATTTTAGACCTGAAGACACCTTCAGATTGAAAGTGAGGGGATGGAGAACTATGTATCATGCCACTGGAAGTCAAAAGAAAGCTGGAATAGCCATACTTATATCAGACAAACTAGACTTTAAATTAAAGGCAGTAACAAAAGATGAAGAAGGGCATTATATAATAATTACAGGGTCTATCCATGAGGAAGAGCTAGCAATTATAAATGTCTATGCACCAAATACGGGAGCCCCCAAATATATAAAACAATTAATCACAAACATAAGCAACCTTATTGATAAGAATGTGGTAATTGCAGGGAACTTTAATACCCCACTTACAACAGTGGATAGATCATCTAGACACATGGTCAATGAAGAAACAAGGGCCCTGAATGATACATTGGATCAGATGGACTTGACAGATATATTTAGAACTGCATCCCAAAGCAATAGAATATACTTTCTTCTCTAGTGCACATGGAACATTCTCCAAGATAGATCACATACTTGATCACAAAACAGCCCTTCATAAGTATAAAAGAATTGAGATCATACCATGCACACTTTCAGACCACAATGCTATGAAACTTGAAATCAACCACAGGAGAAAGTCTGGAAAACCTCCAAAAGCATGGAGGTTAAAGAACACCCTACTAAAGAAAGAATGGGTCAACCAGGCAATTAGAGAAGAAATTAAAAAAATATATGGAAACAAACGAAAATGAAAATACAACAATCCAAATGCTTTGGGATGCAGTGAAGGCAGTACTGAGAGGAAAATGCATTGCAATCCAGGCCTATCCCAAGAAACAAGAAAATCCCAAATACGAAATCTAACAGCACACCTAAAGGAACTAGAAGCAGAACAGCAAAGACACCCAAAACCCAGCGTAAGGAGAGAAACAATAGATATCAGAGCAGAAATAAACAATATGGAATCTAAAAACACTGTAGAGCAGATCAATGAAACCAAGAGTTGGTTTTTTGAAAACATAAATAAAATTGATAAGCCTCTAGCCAGGCTTCTCAAAAAGAAAAGGGACATGACCCAAATAGATAAAATCATGAATGAAAAATGGAATGATTATAACCAGTCCCTCAGAAATACAAGCAATTATCTGGATATACATTGAAAGATTATATATCAACAAACTGGACAGCCTGGAAGAAATGGACAAATTCTTAAGCACCCACACATTTCCCAAATTCAAACAGGAAGAAATAGAAAACTTGAACAGACCCATAACCAACAAAGAAATTGAATCAGTTATCAAGAAACTCCCAACAATCAGAGTCCAGGACCAGATGGCTTCCCTGGGGAATTCTACCAGACATTTAAAGCAGAGATAATACCTATCCTTTTCAAGCTGTTCCAAAAAATAGAAAGGGAAGGAAAAATCCAGACTCATTCTATGAAGCCAGCATTACTTGATTTAGGATTTGATCCTAAACCAGACAGAGACTCAGCAAAAAAAAAAAAACTACAGGCCAAAATCCCTGATGAATATGGATGCAAAAATTCTCAATAAGATACTAACAAGTCAAATTCAACAGCATATAAAAAGAATTATTCACCATGATCAAGTGGGATTCATTCCTGGGCTGCAGGGCTGGTTCAACATTTGCAAATCAATCAATGTGATACATCACATTAATAACAAAAAAGAAAAGAACCGTATGATCCTGTCAATTGATATGGAAAAAGTATTTGACAAAATTCAGCACTCTTTCTTAATAAAAACCCTTGAGAGTGTCGGGATAGAAGGAACATACTTAAACATCATAAAAGCCATTAATGAAAAACCCACAGCTAATATCATCCTCAATGGGGAAGAACTGAGAGCTTCCCCCTGAGATCAGAAACATGACAGGGATGTCCACTCTCACCACTGTTGTTTAACATAGTGTTGGAAGTTCTAGCATCAGCAATCAGACAACAAAAGGAAATCAAAGGCATCAAAATTGGCAAAGATGAAGTCAAGGTTTCACTTTTTGCAGATGACATGATATTATACGTGGAAAACCTGATAGACTTCACCAAAAGTCTCCAAGAACTGATACATGAATTCAGCAAAGTTGTAGGATACAAAATCAATGTACAGAAATCAGTTGCATTCTTATACACTAATAGGGAAGCAACAGAAAGACAAATAAAGAAACTGATCCCATTCACAATTGCACCAAGAAGCATAAAATACCTAGGAGTAAATCTAACCAAAGATGTAAAAGATCTGTATGCTGAAAACTATAGAAAGCTGATGAAGGAAATTGAAGAAGATATAAAGAAATGGGAAAACATTCCATGCTCATGGATTGTAAGAATAAATATTGTTAAAATGTCAGTACTACCCAAAGCTATCTACACATTCAATGCAATCCCAATCAAAATGCACCAGCATTCTTCTCGAAGCTAGAACAAGCAATCCTAAAGTTCATATGAACCACAAAAGATCCCACATAGCCAAAGTAGTTTTGAAGAAGAAGACCAAAGCAGGAGGCATCACAATCCCAGACTTTAGCCTCTACTAGCTGTAATCAGTCTTAGAGTCTTTAGCCTCTAAAGCTGTAATCATCAAGACAGCATGGTATTGGCACAAAAACAGACACATAGACCAATGGAATAGAATAGAAACCCCAGAATTAGACCCACAAACGTATGGCCAATTAATCTTTGACAAAGCAGGAAAGAATATCCAATGGAAAAAACAGTCTCTTTAACAAACAGTGCTGGGAGAACTGGACAGCAACATGCAGAAGGATGAAACTAGACCACTTTCTTACACCATTCATAAAAACAAACTCAAATGGATAAAGGACCTGAATGTGAGACAGGAAACTATCAAAACCCTAGAGGAGAAAGCAGGAAAACACCTCTCTCACTTCAGGGGCAGCAATTTCTTACTTGACACATCCCCAAAGGCAAGGAAAGTAAATGCAAAAATGAACTATTGGGACCTCATGAAGATAAAAAGCTTCTGCACTACAAAGAAAACAATAAAAAAAACTAAAAGGCAACCAATGGAATGGGAAAAGAGATTTGCAAATGACATATCAGACAAAGGGCTAGTATCCAAAATCTATAAAGAACTCACCAAACTCCACACTCGAAAAACAATCCAGTGAAGAAATGGGCAGAAAACATGAATAGACACTTCTCTACAGAAGACATCCAGATGGCCAACAGGCACATGAGAAGATGCTCAATGTCGCTCCTCATCAGGGAAATATAAATCAAAACCACACTCAGATACCACCTCATGCCAGTCAGAGTGGCTAAAATGAGCAAATCAGGAGACTATAGATGCTGGAGAGGATGTGGAGAAACGGGAACCCTCTTGCACTGTTGGTGGGAATGCAAACTGGTGCAGCCACTCTGGAAAACAGTGTGGAGGTTCCTCAAAAAATTAAAAATAGATCTGCCCTAGGACCCAGCAATAGCACTGCTGGGAATTTCCCCAAGGGATACAGGAGTGCTGATGCATAGGGGCACTTGTACCCCAATGTTTATAGCAGCACTTTCAACAATAGCCAAATGATGGAAAGAGCCTAAATGTCCATCAACTGATGAATGGATAGAGAAATTGTGGTTTATATACACAATGGAATACTACTTGGGAATGAGAAAGAATGAAATCTGGCCTTTTGTACCAACCTGGGAACTGGAGAGTGTTATGCTAAGTGAAATAAGTCCTAAAGAGAAAGACAGATACTATATGTTTTCACTCTTATGTGGATCCTGAGAAACTTAACAGAAGCCCATGGGGAAGGGGAAGGGGAAAAAAAAGTGAGGGAGGGAGCCAGACCATAAGAGACTCTTAGAAACTGAGAATAAACTGAGGGTTGATGGGGGGGTGAGAGGGAGGAGAAAGTGGGTGATGGGCATTGAGGAGGGCACCTGTTGGGATGAGCACTGGGTGTTGTGTGGAAACCAATTTGACAATAAATTTCATATTAAATAAATAAAGACAAAACTTTTCATGTATGAATATGCATTTCTAAATTTTAATAGTCAATGAGAGGGGCACCTGGGTTGCTCAGTCAATTGATTGTCCAACTCTTGATTTCAGCTCAGGTCGTTATCCCAGACTTGTGGGCTCAAGCCTCGTGTCTGGCTCCGTACTGAGCATGGAGCCTGCTATGGATTCTCTCTCTCTCCGTGTGCCCCTCTCCCCAGATCACACACTTTCTCTCTCCCTCTCTCTAAAATAAAATTTAAAAAAAAAAGTCAATGAGGAAGTAAGATGCAGTGAACAGAAATTTACTTTATAGCTAATGAAATTAAACAATATACAGGATATTTTCCTTATAATTTCATTTTAAGGTAAAATTTTAATTTTACATAGACATTTTTTTCTAGTTTACTGTTTTCTTATTTTTCTTCCACCTACTTATTCACATTTTAGTAATACCTTTTAACCATTAATTCCATATGAGCATCTTAGGAGTGGTGGAAAAAGGAGAGAGAGAAGTAAATATATATATAATTATATATATATATTTATTTATATATTTATATGTATATTATACACATATACATATATATATGTATATTATATACATATATACAAATATGTATATTATACATATATATTTTTATGTATATTATATGTATATTTATATGTATATTATATAGTTATATATATAAATATTTATTCAGATGTTTATTTTTAAAGTCTAAATTGAACTTTAGAAAGTAAATATATGAAATTACATATATGAAACATAATTGAATATAATACTTTCTTTGCAATATTGGACATGTGTACCGTGTTTTACCTTGGTTTAAGCAAAGCATATGTAGAAAAATTTAAATAAAGAGAAAAATTACTGATGAATATCTATTCTATGAAAGGATTCTTCTTTTTTATAAGAATTCCTGTTACTTTTAAATAGGGAATTTTCCTCATCATTTAAAAAGTTTGGGTTGGGGCGCCTGGGTGGCGCAGTCGGTTAAGCGTCCGACTTCAGCCAGGTCACGATCTCGCGGTCCGTGAGTTCGAGCCCCGTGTCGGGCTCTGGGCTGATGGCTCAGAGCCTGGAGCCTGTTTCCGATTCTGTGTCTCCCGCTCTCTGCCCCTCCCCCGTTCATGCTCTGTCTCTCTCTGTCCCAAAAATAAATAAACGTTGAAAAAAAAAAAAAAAAAAAAAAAAGTTTGGGTAAATGCAACTAGGATATGTATATATATGTATGTTTAAAATATACATTAGTCTAAAAACAATACTTATATATCTAAAATAACTTCTTTGCATCTGTAAATCTAGTGAAGCTCTTATTGGCTAGTTCGATGGGAAGGAAATCTTATGATCTTCATTCATCTCCCCCAAATGGTTTTGCAGAACATTCTTTTTGTAGTTTACTCCATCATTAATTTCAGAATAAATAGAAGCATGTTGACCATGGAATATTATCCTCTCAATTTTATTTTAATATGTTAAGTATTTAAAATTCTAAGCATTACATCATTTCTTTTTTTTGAGAGGTAAAAGGGAAGAGAGGTAATTTCCTAATGATGAAGCAATTACCTTTAGGATGTGGGAACTATGAGCATTCAATAAAAATTGCAAATAACTTCTAAGTTGCAGTCGAATTCTCCCTGTCCTCTTTTCTGCTTTTATTCCTCTTTTTCAGTGGGAACTAAGCTCTCTGTAATTGTGACTTTTGTTGTTTAAGTAGTTGTTGCCTATCTACGGTATTTAGCAATACTTCTGCTTATTGGTATCACTAGTTAGCTCTCTTCTTGGTGCACATCTATGGCTTAGTAAAAGTAGAAGCATAGAGAATGCTTTTCATATAGTTTTTTTTTTTTTTAAACTAAGCGAGACTGTCAAATGAGAGAATTATATTTAGCTATTTATTTTACAATTGGCTTTAACTCACATTGGCACATTCATTTCACTGAAATTGTGAAACCATATGTCTATTAATGAATAACTAGGTCGGCTCTTTTCAGGCATGGAGAAAAGATTTATTACCTACTGGATATGTTTCAGTCAGTCCCTAAATTAATTGTCTTCACTTTGTCAATTTACTGTTAAGCCCAAGTCTGATGAGTTGAATTGTGTCCTACCTCTACCCCCCACCCCCCACCCCCCACAAATCATGTCCTAACCCCTAGTATCTCACAATCTGGATGATTGTATTTTGAGAGAGGGCTTTTAAAGAAATGTTAAATTAAAATTATTGTGCTGTAGGGTGGGTCCTAATCCAGTTTGACTGGAGTTCTTATAAGAAAAGGAGATTAAGACATAGAGACAAGAATGGTGCTTGCTGTCAGAGGGGCGACTTTTAGCAAGAGCACAGTCATCTGTTAGCCAAGGAGAGAAGTCTGGAACAGATCTTCCCCTTACAGCCCTCAGTAGAAACCAACCTTGATCTTGGACTTCCAGCTTCCAGAACTATGAGGCAATAATGTAAATACCACCAAGTCTGTGGTATTTTGTTACAGCAGCCCTAGCAAACTAATACACCAACAATAACCTAAAGCTACTTTTTATACCTTGCTTGTGGTTTATTTTGAGAGCAGGAAGTAAAGAAGAAACAGAGAATGGGAGTACGAGAAATAAAAATGGTGTCTGTTAATGGAGTTGGCTTAAAAGGAGGCTTCAGGTCAGCAGTGAATGTGTAGCATATTTAAGAAGACATTAGCTAATGTCTAACGTTTTGATTTGGTGATTATATATTATGAATTTAATTGACTATTTATGAATTCTGGAATTTATATATATTTTCTCTTTGTTGATAGATATTATCAATTAATTGCCAATTATGGAAAGGGGAAGAAAGTTAAACAGGTATCTAACTCTAAAGATACAATCTTGGACACTTCATTTGATACAGAAGAACTGAAGGAAGGTAAGAAGATACAAACTGAACAAGTAGTTTTCCTTAATGGTTTTCATTTGTTTGCTTTTTAGGAAGGGATACAGCCTTATCAAATAACATTTAAATTTGAAATAGAAGTTCTCCTATTTTGAAATATTACATATTTTTCAAAACTGTTCTTAAGAAAATTTGCGATTAAAATATTCTGATGTGGTGGCTAAAAATGTAAAGAGAAACTGAATGATTAAGATAATTTTTATTCATAGTCTAGTTATAAAAAAACAAAATGTGACTAGTTGTAATAATGATGACTAGTTATAAAAAACAAATTTTTAAATAAATATAAAGCTATTAGTAAATTTTAAATTTTATTCTAAAAGTGCATCAGGTAAATACAGTTGCAAATTGTTAATATAATATCTATCTAATATCACATAAAACTTAAAATTAGGTAACAGTATTTGTGAAGAATTGAAAATACCATGCATCTATGAAAATGATTTTTGGTTCTTATTTTAAAAAAACAACAAACATACATAGTTTTGGGATTTTTTTGTTTTTTTTTTTTTTTTTGTTATTGGTTTTTGTTTTATTGGTCGATATGTCATACTTTGACTTTTTTTAATCAGATGACATAAAAATTTTTAGTTATTCTCTGTATTCACCAATAGCCACACTCCTCCCCTTCCCTTCACCTATAGTATAAAAAAGAAGAAAAATAAAAGAAAACTTAAGGCAGAGAGGGAACCTGATGGCAATAGGTGGTCCCATTAGTGTCACAACTATTCAAACACTCTTTCTTCATCGCCTCAAATCTAAAGTATCTAAGTTATGATACTTAGAGCAGTGCGTGGTCCTACTGCCTCTAGGTGAGAGAATTTCCCTGAATTTTCCTTATAACTTAATGTCACACACTCAAGAAATTTTGTTTCTTTGGGCCCTTGTTCTTCATCCTAATGTGCTCCTCTCCTACCCTCTCTCTATCTTTTTTATAATGTTCACATAGCTGTAAGAAGTAAGGAATTTCTGTGATTTACACTTCATTTCTTTAGGGAAATAAAGCAGTAGAAACTTAGAAATACCACTCTTATATTTTGAGTATCTCCTGAGGCTAAACAATTAAAAACACCCCTCCCCCCACATCCTTTTATCAATGGCAATACATGTTACAGTTTTTAGTGAAATGTTAATCTTTATGTCTCGAAGCATAATGGAAATATTAGATCAAGAAAATTGCCAAAAGACATTGCAAAAGATGGTGAACTTTAAAGTTTGTATTTCTGTCAGATTCAAATGGGGTCATTTAATTATGCATTTTTAAAAATGACCATGAAATGAAGAAATATTATAATTATAATGTATAAATTATAATTGTTTTGTAGCTGAGGCATAGACTTTAAGAAATATACTTGGGAATGAAAATATCTGAACATAAATGAAGACATTACAAATATTACTTGTTTTCTAGACATGTAACCTCATTTCTACAAATCCTTTGCTGCTGCCTTGAATTAGAAAATCATTTTGAAAGAACAACTAAATGAACTGTCACAGCATTTCACTGACTACTCATTTGAAGAAAAGTTTGTTAAACAGAGCAGTTTTCACCTTAGAAGATGTGAAGAAGTTTCAAAAGACAATCATCTATATCATGAACTGTCAGTTGAAAGGATACAATTTGTGTTCAGCTTATAGGCAGAAAAAAATCTTTTTAGTCATAGTTTTGAATGGGATATTCATAAGAGGAAGCTTTGCAATATATTGTGTTAGGTGTGCAGTAGAGCATTTAAATAAAGCAAAAACAAAGAAATAACTAATGTATAAAAATGTATAAAAAAATAAAAAAATAATGTATAAAAATATAAAAATGTATAATGTATAAAAATAATAAAAAAAAATAATGTCTAAAAATAGAGGAAATTGAAGCTGTAGAGGAAGAAATGATAAATAATCCTGTGTAAATGGAAATTCTCTCCTATTTACAAGTACTTTCACTAACAAAACCTTTTTTTTTTAATTTTTGAGAAATACTGCAATAATACATATCATGAAAATTTGGGTATTACACAAAAGAAAATAAGAAAATGAATCACCCGTAGTGTCATCACCCAAACAAAATATCTGTTCATTTTTGGCATGTTTTGTAGTCTTTTAAAATCTGCTTGACTTTTTTTTTTTCCTCAAAGGGAGTTGACAGTTTTACCTTTTTCTTTTTAAAAACAATACCTACTACATAGTTTTCACTGTGTTCTGTTTCCTACCTCCAACACATCCATCACGGTGTAGCTTCAGGGTTCTTCCCTGGAAGACTCTTCCTTGAGTTGTCTGCTGGGATGCTTCCTCACCTCATATGGGACATCAATGAAGTCTTCTCTGGCTGCCTGGCCATTCTGTCACTTACAATGTTTTAGTGTCTATTCCTCTCCCCCTTGCCTTTTGGATTGCAAGATCTGTGAGACCTTGAACTTTTGGTTCATAGTAAATCCTCACCACTTGTAAAATGTCTGGTGATAGGAAATATTCAGTTGCCAAATACAGGCATACCTCATTTTATTGCACATTGCACTTTGGAAATATTTTTTTGCAACTAGAAGGTTTGTGGTAACCCTGCATCAAACAAGTCTGTCAGCACCATTTTTCCTGCAGAGTTTGCCTACTTCATGTCTCTGTGTCACATTTTGGTAATTTTCATATTTCAAACTTTTTCGTTATTATTATATTTGTTATGGTGATGCAATCAGTAATTTTTTTTTTTTCAACCTTTATTTATTTTTGGGACAGAGAGAGACAGAGCATGAACGGGGGAGGGGCAGAGAGAGAGGGAGACACAGAATCGGAAACAGGCTCCAGGCTCTGAGCCATCAGCCCAGAGCCTCACGCGGGGCTCAAACTCACGGACCGCGAGATCGTGACCTGGCTGAAGTCGGACGCTTAACCGACTACGCCACCCAGGCGCCCCAGTAATTTTTGATGTTACTATTATAACTGGCTTGTGCCACAAGCCACACCCACATCAGACAGCAAACTTAATCGATAAACATGTATTTTGACCACTCCACCAAACCTCCTGTTCCCCTTCTCTCTCCCTCTCCTCAGGCCTCCTTATTCTCAGAGACACAACAGCATTGGCATTAGAACAATTAATAACTGTATAATGGACTCTTAAGTGTTCAAGTGAAAGGAAGAGTCTCAAGTCAGTCACTTTAAATCAGAGGCAGAAATGATTATGCTTAGTGAGGAAGGCATGGTGAAAGCTGAAATAGGCCAAAAGCTAGGCCTCTTGTGCCAAATAGCTAACCAAGTTGTGAATGCAAAGGAAAAGTCCTTGAAGGAAATTGAAAGTGTTAATCAAGTTAACTTAATATGAATTAAGAAAACAAAACGGCCTTACTGCTGATGTGGGGAAAATTTTGGCGGTCTGGAGACATCACCAGACACAACGTTCCTTTAAGTCAAAGCCTAATCCAGAGAAGGCCCTATCTCTCTTCAATTCTATGAAGGCTGAGAAAGGTGAGGAAGCTGCAGAAGGTAAGTTTGAAGCCAGCAGAGGTCGCCATGAGATTTAGAGCAAGAAGCCATTGTCATAACATAAAAGTGCAAGGTGAAGCAGCAAGTGCTGATGTAGAAGCTCCAACAAGTTCTCCTGAAGATCTAGCTAATAATAATTAATAATAATTGGATGATTCATGAAGGTGGCTATACTAAAAAACAGATTTTCAATGTAGAAAGAACAGCCTTGTATTGGAAGAAGATGCCATCTAGAATGTTCATAGCTAGAGACAAGTCAATGCCTGGCTTCAAAGCTTCAAAGCCAGGCTGACTTTCTTGTTCTGGGCTAATGCTGGTGACTTTAAGAGGAAGCCATTGCTCACTTACCATTCCAAAAATTTTAGGGCCCCTAAGAAATATACTATGTCTACTCTGCCTGTGCTCTATACATGGAATAACAAAGCCAGAACATTTCTTTACCACACGGTTTACTCAAAATTATAAGCCCACTGTTGACACCTACTGCTCAGACAAAAAGATTCCATCAAGATATGACTGCTCTTTGAAAATGCACCCAGTCATCCAAGAGTTCTCATGGAAATGTGCAAGGAGAATAGTGCCTGTTTTCATGCTACCATAGAATCCATTCTGCAGCCCATGGATCAAGGAGTAATTTTGACTTCCAAGTCTTATTTTTTAAGAAATACATTTTTGTACACTTTTGTGAGGCTAGAGCTGCCATAAGTAGTGATTCATCTCATGCGTCTAAGCAAAGTAAATTGAAAACCTTCTAGAAAAGATTCGTCATTTTAGATGCCATTAGAACATTCATGATTCATAGGAAGAAGACAAAATATCAACATTAAGAGAAGTTTGGAAGAAGTTGATTCCAACCCTCATGGATGACTTGGAAGGGAAGGGTTCAAGACTTTAGTGAAGGAAGTAACTGCCGATGTGATAGAAACAGCAAGAGAACTAGAATGAGAAGTGGAGCCTGAAGATATGACTGAATTGCTGTAATCTCATGATAATTCTTTAATGGATGAGTTGTTGCTTCTTATGGATGAGCAAAGAAAGTGAGTCTTTGAAGTGAAATTTACCCCTGGTGAAGATGCTATGAAGATTGCTGAAATGACAGCAAAGGATTTAGAATATGGTGTAAACTTAGTTGATAAAGCAGCAGCATGTTTTGAAAGGATTGATTCTAATTTTAAAAGAAGTTCTATTGTGGGTAAAATGCTATGAAACGGTATCACATGCTACAGGGAAATCATTTGCAAAGTCCATCGATGTGGCAAACTTCACTGCATTATTTTAAGAAAGTGCCATTGCCATCCCAGCCTTCAGCAACCTCCACCCTAGTCAGTCAGCAGTCATCAGCACTGAGGCAAGACCCTCCACCAGCAAAAAGATTATGACTCCCTGAACGCCCAGATAATGGTTAGCATTTTTTAGTAAGAAAGTATTTTTTTTTTAATTTTTTTTTCAACGTTTATTTATTTTTGGGACAGAGAGAGACAGAGCATGAACGGGGGAGGTGCAGAGAGAGAGGGAGACACAGAATCGGAAACAGGCTCCAGGCTCCGAGCCATCAGCCCAGAGCCCGACGCGGGGCTCGAACTCACGGACCGCGAGATCGTGACCTGGCTGAAGTCGGACGCTTAACCGACTGCGCCACCCAGGCGCCCCAGAAAGTATTTTTAATTAAGGTATGTGCATTATATCTTTAGACACATGCTATTGTACACTTAATAGACTACAGTGTAGTATAAACATAACCTTGATATGAACTAGGAAACCAAAACATTCATCTTAGTTTATTACCAAGCTGAGAATAAATAGCCTAGGAACTCAACATGAAGTTGAGCATAATTCAGACCCAGTGGTGACTTTCTGTGTTAGCAGGGATTCAACAAGCCACTAAAAGCAAGGCACAAGAAGTCTCCAAGGGAACTGCACCCAGCTGAAATCAGGATCTGCAGTGATAGGTGATGTAAATCAAGTCTTGCCAGGTGGTCTAAGGAAACTGTGGAAATAAAGATAACCCAAATGAGAATAAATAGAAGCTATTCATTCAGAGATTATAGTAAGGGAGTCAGCCATCATCACTTACATTTGATGGAGACTCAAAGGAAAGTAGGAAAATGAGAAAGCTCTAATATTGAAAACAATGGAAGACTTCAAGTATGCTGTGATTGGGAGTGGTTGGCATGGGGAAGCTAGAGATTGGTTAATTAGAAATGTTGCATTTTATGTGATTAATTTGAAGAGCATATTTGGCTTTCTCTGGTTGGTGCTGAGTTGGAAGCAGAAGGAGGGAGGAGTGAAATACTGGGAAATTGGCAGTTATTGACAAGGTTTTGACCATTCTGGGATGATTACTGCAGAGTACTGTTTTCATATACAATCTGGCTATTGTCCATCTGTGTATTTACTCTTTCACATGTATTCTAATATTAATTTCTTTGCCTCCTTCTGACTTCTGAGTATTAAGTCTTGAGAAAATGTAAGTACTTAATCAGCAAGTTACTATTAAGATGTTTAAGTTATTTTTCTGCCTTCTACAATCATTACAAGAGAAAAATTTGCCAACTTCTACACTTCCTATATATATTCACTATTTCCATTGATGTTTCAGTAGCACAGTGGAAAAGATACGGTAGAATCAAAAGTCTACCTAGCCCCTCAAATGCAGAAGAATTTTCAAGGTTCTTAACTATAGCTTCAGTTCCTTCAATGTAATATAAGGATGGTACACTAACCACTTCCCAAGATCGTTCTCATGAGGCAGATCTTTTCTCCTTTATCCTATGGTTATACTACACTTTAGCATCCTTAGAATCATGGATCTTTGATATAAATTGTATTGATTGGCTAAATGATTCAGATATTCCCTTACTGTGAAGTATTACGTTTTTGTCTCCCCCCCCCCCCTTTGAGGCTGAAAAGCTTCTCTTGCTATCCATGATTTTCTTCTTTGGGATTATGTCCATTGGAGACATACTTCTACACTGAGATTACTAGTTTAAAGTATAAAAGTATGTATGCTTCATAAAATACACTACCAATATTTTCCCAAGGTCTTTCAGTGTTTTTTTAATTATTTTTTTAATATTTATTTATTTTTTGACAGAGAGAGAGTGGGGGGAGGGACAGAGAGAGAGAGAGAGAGAGGGAAACACAGAATTCGAGGCAGGCTCTGGGCTTTGAGCTATCAGCACAGAGCCCGATGCGAGGCTCAAACCCATGAAATATGAGATCATGACCTGAACCTAAATCGGATGCTTAACTGAGTCCCCCAGGCACCCCAGAAGTCTCTCAGGGTGTTAAGATCCACTGGAATCAAAAGTTGGCTGAAACAAAAGATTTGACTATACTGAAAAAAAAAAAAATGGAAGACCAGAAACCACAGTGACAGAAACCAATTTCTTCTTTGGCCATCTTGTCATATTTTATAAGAGGAGGAGGAGAGAAACACATGAAACAGATTTATATGAAGGATTTGTTTTGAATAATAAATTTTAAAATGAAAATCCTTAACACAAAAACATTTTGCATGTAATTAAGCTATTTGCAAACAGAGAGTTGATGATGTTAACAATTCTCTAAAGTTGTGTGAGGAGAAATTTCTTTAAATCTTGACAGTGCCATCTCTATGATCAAATTCATGAAACTTGGCATCAGGGATAAAGTTTAAAGGTAAGGTTTTATTGAGTGAGGCAGAGCTGGAAGAGGAGGGGAGGAGAGATGACGAAATGCCTTTTTTCTTTTCATCTGGACAGGGTACTTCCCTTTTTCCTCATAGGTTTCCCCTTGGGCACATGTGCTGTCACACTCTGAAACCATGGCAGGGACGGGGGTTGCTGCATGGGCTCCCAAATTATAATCGCCACTACCTTCCAGATGTGGGAGTGGAATCAGCTCCAGGAAGGAAGCTTCGGCCATTAGAATCAGTAAGTAGAAGAAAAACAAGTGCAAGGTGCCAGGGGAAGTTTTCTGGGTGCAAACCACAATGTCACAGGCTATTACCATTACTGTCCACAGGCTGTAGTGCCCTCCTGAACACCTCCCCAACCACTCCTCTAAGTACAACCATATCTAGCGAATGACACAGAAGGGCCAGTTCAGCACCTGCTCACTGTGTGCCTGTGGCTAGAACAAATGCACTTGCCCAGAGCTGCTGCCTTACAGTTAGGTTTAGTTTCAAAGGGTTTAGCTTTGTTCCTTTCCCTGGAAGTACGAGGTTATAAGGAACAGAGCATTGATGCTGTGGGTTGCCGCTGCAGGAACTGCTTCTGTGACTTCATGCTTCTGGGTGGGGGTTGGGGGGGGGGGATCAGGTGGCAGCAAGAAACAGGAAACTAGGAGAGCATCAGGATTCCTTTAGGCGATCCTCAACCCACTCCCCTAGACAATGAAATAGGTTGTGTTCTTCCTTGGAAAGGAAGGGCAAGTGACACATCAGGTCCTCCACCCAGAGAAGAGACTGCAGGGCCATGGGCAGGAATGGTGACGAGCCTGAGTCCCACTAACAGAGCTCAGGAAATCCACAGGGGTGCTGTGTGGGGAACATGAGGAAAGTGCCCTGTAGCCTTTTGATAGGGATCAATAGCTTCACCTACAAGTCATAAAAGAGCAGGTAATAGGGACAGTGTGACAGGAGACCAATGGGGCGTGGCCAGGAAGAAGTGGAGACATTCTGGGAAAAGACTGTGTGTCTTCCCTGACTCCAGCCCCCGGAGTAGATGGACACTATCTGCAACCCCTGTGAGGCATTGTTTAGGCATTGTTTCCCCTTCGAAGGTTTCTTAGCAGCTGGGACATAGTAGCACTTAAAACAGTAACTTCGGGGGGCACCTGGGTGGCTCAGTTGGTTGAGCGTCCGACTTCGCCTGGGGTCACGATCTCACAGTTTGTGAGTTCGAGCCCGGCGTCGGGCTCTGTGCTGACAGCTCAGAGCCTGGAGCCTGCTTCAGATTCTGTGTCTCCCTCTCTCTCTGCCCCTTCCCCGCTCATACTCTGTCTCTCCCTGTCTCTCAAAAATGAATAAACGTTAAAAATTAAAACAAAACAAAAAAACCCCAGTAACTTCAGGGGGGACCTGTGTGGCTCAGTTGGTTAAACATTGGGCTCTTGATTTTGGCTCACGTCATGATCTCAGGGTTGGTGGATCGAGCTCCACTTGGGGCTCTGCTTGTGAAGCCTTCTGGGGATTCTCTCTCCTCTCTCTCTGCCCCTCCCCCTCCTTGCATGCATATGCTCTCTCTCTCAAAAATAAATAAACATTAAAAAAATATCGTAACCTCACATAGGATCCAAGACACTGTGTGTCTGTCAGCCATTTATCAAAATTTTAACATCAACAACAGAACTAAAAACTTTTAGCTGGATCCTGATCTTTTCATAATGCATTATAGGACACATTATTGACAATTTTAAAGAGGTTTAACTAAGCTTAAATAGTAATAGAAAGTACATAAACCACCATGTCCTTTTTTAATATATACATTTTATTTATTTTTTTAATTTTTTAAAATGTTTGTTTTTGAGAGCAAAAGACAGAGCGCGAGCAGGGGACGGGCAGAGAGAGAGGGAGACACAGAATCCAAAGCAGGCTCCAGGCTCTGAGGTGTCAGCACAGAGCCTGATGTGAGGCTTGAACTCACAGACTGAGATCATGACCTGAGCAGAAGTCGGATGCTCTACTGACTAAGCCACCTGGGCACCCCTACACATTTTAAATTATCAAATATTAGCATATTATAGATAAGTCTGTCATGAGAGAAAAAAAACTCTTATAGGAACTTGTGAACTAAAAATACTTTTGATAAAATCATGTTTTTAAAATAGACTTTATATTTTAGAGCACTTTGTGGTTCACAACAAAATTGAGCAGAAGGTACATTTCTCATATGCCTCTGTCACAAATGCACTGCCTCCCACACTATCAATTTCACTCACTGAAACTGCACTGGTTACCAAGGATGAACCTACATTGACACATCATAATCACCCCAAATCCATAGGTTACATTTACTCTTGGTCTTGTATGTTCGCCGCCCATTCATTCCACACTCCCTCCAGCCCTTGACAACCTCTTTTTCCTGTCTCCATAGTTTTGCCTTTTCCAGGATGTCATTATGGCTGGAATCATACAGTATGTAGCCTTTTCACATTGGCTTCTTTCACTTAATAACATGCATTTAAGTTTCCTCTATGCCTTGTCATGACTCAGTAGTGCATTTCTTTTTTTCTTTTTATCTTTTCTTTTCTTTTTTGAGAGAGTGCGAGCGAGTGGGGGAGAGGGGGAGAGGGAGAAAGAAAGAAACTTAAAAGAAAGAATCCCTTAAAAGAAAGCCCTAATGAAGGGCTCAATCCCACGACCCTGGAATCATGACCTGAGCCAAAATCAAGAGTCAGATGCTCAACTGACTGAGCCATCAAGGAACTCCAGTGCATTTCTTTCTAGCATTAAACAATATTCTATTGTCAGGATGTACCACAGTATCCGTTCACCCCCTGAAGGAAATTTTGGTCACTCCCGAGTTTTGGCAATTATAGATAAAGCTGCTATAAATGTTCATGTGCAAGATTTTTCGTGGCCATAAATTTTCAGCTCCTTTAGGTAAATACCAAGGGGTGTGATTGCTGGATTGTCTGCTAAGAACATGTTTAGTTTTGTGAGAAACTGACAAACTGTCTTCCAAAATGGGTGTACCATTTTGTCTTCCCACTAGCAATGACTGAGAGTTTCTTTTGTTCCATATCTTCACCAGCATCTGATATTGTCAGTCTTCTAGGTTTGGGCTGTTGTGATAGGTGTGTAGATCTCTTAGTAGTTTGAATCAACATAGTTGTTTTAATCATAGGTATGTAGGTAGGTAGAGAGGTATAAACTATATGCTTTACTAAGACATCTTAGAAAAACCTTTGGAGTGGAGAGGTCCTCCATGTTCTTGAACAAAAAGACTCATTCATCTAAAATATGTAAACTTTTCTCTTATTATTTTAGTAATTTTCTATAAACCAAATCAAATATCAAGATTTTAAAAATTAGAATCATTTGTGATGCTATTCTCGTATACCATTATGATGATATTAAGAAAAGTTTTGGGAAAAGATAAAGATATTTATAAATTTCCACTAATTAAAATATTGTTTTACTGACAGAAGAATAGGTGGACAAATGAATGGAATAGAAGAGAAAGTCTAGAAACATACCCAAATATATATGAGAATCAATACTTGATCATTATGAAAATTCAAATTAGTAGGGAAAGGTTAATTCATAAGTGCTGGCCCAGATTTTTAGTACTGAACTGCACTTGGAGTCTTAGAGTACAGCTCTTTTAGTGCACACTGAAGTGCTCAGGCATTGTTTCCGAAGCATTCCCTCATGTCAGTTAGAATTTTATGTGGAGCCCAGATCATCACCCAGACTCTCTGCTAGGTTCCCTTTTGAGCCCTTTGTTGTTCTTGCCAAGAAATCAGGGCTGGGACTAGGATGAGGAAAGTGGGACACTTAGTGTGTAAATCCAAGGAGTGCTAATAGGGACCAGCTTAAGCCATCAAATTCAAAGAGTATTGCAAAAAGGGATCAGTCTCCTTTCTTTGCTCCTAGATGGTCTCCGAAGACCTATGTCTGATGTAGCTGCCTGTGTCAGATTGTGAAAATTCCTATGTCATCTTCCTCCAGAGCAGTGGGGGACCACTTACTTTCAATTCCAACTACTAAGGTCAACTACTCAAGTCCTAAGTTTGATATAGTAATGAAAACCTCCTATGTGGCTGTACCTTAGTTTTAGGAGATGCTATCATAATTTTCAAGGTTCAGCAGAATTCTCTAAATCTAGGGAACCTAAGTCTCTCAGGGAAAGTTCATTCAAACCCATCCATATATGACAATCCAAATATAAAGGTTAATGTTCATCTTCTAAAACAATTGGGGATCAACATGGAGATTGAGCATTATTCTCACTAAGATCAGTTGGTTTGGAATGTTTGTGGATAGAGTGGGAACAGTATTCTAAATCAGTCTTGACCTCTGTTAGCTGTCTCCCATTAGCATGATTAGCCACTGTTAAAATAGAGACCCTAAAATTTTTATATGCAATCACAAATGTGTTATCTAATGACTTATAATATATGTAACTTTAGTTACAAATGATGCAGTAGCTGGGAGCAAGTCATGAAATTACAAGCCACAAGGAATAAGCCACCTAATAAGTAATATTGGGATTTAAAATATTTTATGAAAACTGAAGAACTTGGAAACTGTAGCAACTATATGAAAACAGACAGTGGGGGGCGCCTGGGTGGCTCAGGTCATGATCTCATGGTCCGTGAGTTCGAGCCCCGTGTCGGGCTCTGTGCTGACAGCTCAGAGCCTGGAGCCTGCTTCGGATTCTGTGTCTCCCTCTCTCTCTCTCTGCTCCTCTGCCATTCATGCTCTATCTCTCTCTGTCTCAGAAATAAATAAACATTAAAAACAAAAAAAAAGAAAGAAAACAGACAGTGGAATTTATTTAAGGATCCAGAATAGGATAGTAACTACGTTAATGAGCAATTTCTTCTGTTGCTTCACTATCTCACAATCATTAAAGCCCCACAACAACACTTAGGGATTAGGAAAGTCAGGCAAGATTCACATCTTAGAGAAGACAGTGGAGCCTAAGAGAAAGTACTTGACCAAGAAAAAATAGTTATGTGTCCAAACTGGGAGAAGAGCTAATCTTCAGAACTTTAAAATCTTCCCATCATATCATGCAACTTCTGGTTAATTTAATGAAATGTACTGCCCTCAATTCAGGACTACTCAATGATAATTTTTTTACTGAAATGCTAATATAAAGTTAGTATAGCTCAGAAATTTGAAGTATATAGAAATTATATACCAATTTTATATAATTATTTGTAGTTATAAGCTTCTGTTCTATTATGAGTATTATGTAGTATGGTTGGTACATTATATCAGTATTAAAATAGCAATGTTATTTATGACTTCTTTCTATATAATAGTCACCATGTGATTTTCCAGAAAAAATAATAAGGGAGATCCAAATATTCTGTATCCAAACATAGCTATCTACTTAAAACTCGTGATAATGAATTTTCTCTTGGTGGTCCTGCCAAATATACAGAAAGTAGGATTATGACAGTTTTGATAATAAAAGAGCTATTTAAAAATCAGTGTGTAAGTTTTATTGTTTTCCTTTCTTAAAATTCTACAATTTTTAAAAAATGTTTATTTACTTTTGAGAGAGAGAGAGACAGACCATGAGTGGGGGAGGGGCAGATAGAGAGGGAGACACAGAATCCGAAGCAGGCTCCAGGCTCTGAGCTGTCAGCACAGAGCCCCTCTCGAGGCTCAAACCCACGAACTGTGAGATCATGACCTGAGCCGAAGTCAGACACTTAACAGACTGAGCCACCCAGGCGCCCCTTAAAATTCTACAATTTAAAACTAAGATGTTAATTGTGAGATTCTGAAATCATAGTGTAACATTTTTTTCTGAAGAGAAATGTAGTTTCAAAAGTTTACTAAGTTCATTAAATACATATGGTACCTTTGTATAAATTAGAAAATAATTGTTATTTGTTTCTATACAGTTACAAACTGGATTTGTTATAAAATGGATTTATTATTTTTACAAGTTATTTCTAATAAATTATTAAGTAATAATTATTTATAATAAATGACATGTAATAATCATTTATAAGAAATGATAGCAACTTATTCATAATAAAAGTACCTGTGTATTTAAACTGGGACTGTAAATAAACACAAAGCAATAAGAAATTTCAGGTTATATTTTTAATTTACTTTTGCAGATCAGTATGGAAGTTGGAAAAGCAATTCCTTATTGAGGATCACAAGTTCTTTTATATGTTGTTACATTAACAATCTATTAACCTTTCTCTTTAATAGGTTGAAGAGAATGAGTTGTTACCATTAGAACAAAATATTTTTCTTCCATTGGTTGGCTAATTGTCATGTTTCACTGTCTTAATCTATTCAAGTTGGTATAACAAATTACTATAGATTAGGTTGCTTAAACAACAAATATTTATTACCCACAATTCTGGAGGCTGGAAGTATGAGATTAGAGTGCTAGCATGATCTGGTTCTTGGTGAGGGCCCTCTCTGTTGACTTTCTGTGTCCTCAGATGGCTGAAAGACCATCTCTGGCTTCTTAAGAGGCACTAATCCCATTCATGAGGGTTCCCGTGACTTAATTACCTCCTAAAGGCCCCCTTCTCCAAATACCATCACACTGGAATTAGAATCTGAACATAGGACTTTTGGGGGGACATAAACATTTACTTGGTAACATTTACTAATTTTGTTAGAACAAGATATTTTATTACCATCAGCCAGATTTATTGTTGTATAATAAATATACATCCAGCCCATCTCTGGACTTAAAGTTTCAATAGAAGTACAAAAATGTGTCACAAAAACAAAAATGCTATGATGTAAGTTGTACCCTTAGATGTGGTGACTTGTGCAATGCAGATTTAATAAACTGTGTGAAGCCATCTTAGTTTGGTCTAAGTTCGTTAGACATTCTTTGAATCTGGCATTTTACTTCAGATCAGAAATACAAAAATGAAATAGATGTAGTTCTCATCTTCAAGGTACTCACGTTAGAGCAGAATTAATTTCCATGGTTCTAATCTTTTCTAAGGAAAATATTGTTTTCATCCATTCATTTATTCACTCAACAGATAATTGTTTTAGTTGTATTAGTATTTCTTCTTAGTATTGGGGAATGGAAAGTATTTTTCTTACCTCAGTATACATTAAAGATTATTTGCTTTGTGTGTTTCCATATGCTTTTGAGGGTAATATCTATATTGTCTTACTTTGATCTTTATATTTGATTTTCTAGGCAGCTAAACCATGCTATAACATACTATAATAGAAGGGTCAGCGGATGGCTTTTAAATGGTTAGAAAACAAAAACACCAAGCTAATGAAAAAGATTTTTCTTGTCCTTTGACATAGGGCTTGTCATAAGAAAATGACATCACTCTTTGGACCATCCTACTGTATGAGAGTCCAGATTCTCTAGCACTAAAAGAGAATCTCAAGTGGCCACCACTTAAAACTAGAATCACAGACTTTTCCACAACCATCTCCTTATTGGAAACAGAGTCAATACAGAATATAAATGCTGTTTCAAAGGCTCCTCATTGATCCTCTTCCCTTGAGGGACAAATCTGAAAACAGCCTGTACCACACAATATGGCTTAATTTCTACTAGTTTTTCTGTCATGAAAAGTACTTTTAAAAGATGGCACTGTTTTGGCTTACATGTTATAAACGAGAGTTCTCCCACTAGAGAGAGGGCTCCCTAATGTCACACTCTGGGAGCTTGACTGTGTTGATGTAAATTATTAATTAAATATCCGCCAGGATCCACTCTGGAAAATTGCCACCACCTGCTCAGTGGTTCATCTTGGAGTTAATAAGTATAAACTCCAAGTAGTTCAGACCTTTTCCATTTATTCTTTCAAAAGAGAAGTAGATATGTTTGCAGGGTACATAAAGTGGCTAGAATTAAATGAGTTACTGCCATCTCTCAGAGAACAGGAAGTAAATACACTTGTCTATTTTGTACTCCTCTCCTCTGGCTACTGGAAAGTTTATGCAAGAATCATTGTCTCTTACCTGTTTTCTAACATTGCATTGTATAGTCCCTCTAGACCTTATAATGGGTTCTTCATGCTAAACTGAACAGTTTCTACCTACATCTCCTCTTTGAACTAAAGAATTAGCAAAGTATGCTGTCACCTGACTGCCCCCAATGGAAGAGATCTAGAAAAATTGTGCTACTTAAATTTGTTGTTCAGTTGTAGTACCAATTCCATTCATGATGCCATTTTGTGTTGATTTGTTAGGTTTAGGTTACGATTATAACTATACCTGTATCAAATTTTGATAAATCACATTGCCCTTTGCATCTAATGATTTGTGATAGTGGGGAAGATTTTAATGTATCAACTACCTACCAATAATATACTTAATACTCATTCTGGAATATTCTCCAGGGGTGTTCCAAAGGGATACTTTGTGGAAAAGCATAAGAGTATTATATAAATAATATTATTTTCCTTTTGCTGATTCAAATTCATTTTATTTTTTAGTTATGGATGAAAGTTCTGAAGAAGACTTACTAGCAGGTAGGATTTTTGTAGATTCATTTATTACCTTTTAAATAAGGGAATGAAGAGAAATGGAACTAACATTCATTCAGTGTTTGACTCTGGGCTAGACAGGACATTATGTGCTTGATGTATGTTCTCTGTATAATAATCATAATTGCTCTGCAAAGTTGTCATGCTGTCATTTTCTTTTTATTAATTACAAAATTGTGGTTTAGGGAGCTTGATTAATTGGCCCAAGATCCCTTAGGTAATACATTCAGCCCCATAACTTAACTCCAAGCCTACCAGGCTTTCAAACAAATTCCTCTCCCCATGGGTACCTTTGCACCCATAGCAGTAAGAGACAGGATCCAGTTAAGATCCACCTCAAGGGATGCCTGGGTGACTCAGTGGGTTAAGTGTCCAATTTCAGCTCAGGTCATGATCTCGTGGTCCGTGGGTTTGAGCCCCGCGGTCAGGCTCTGTACTGACAGCTCAGAGCCTGGAGCCTGCTTTGGATTCTGTCTTTCCCTCTCTCTCTTCCTCCCCCACTCTCACTCTGTCTCTCTCAAAAATAAACATTAAAAATTAAAAAAAAAAAAAAAAAAAAGTCTACTTCAAGAAGTCAGATTTTAACTGCTTTGGTTTTATTTTCTGAGAAGCCTAATTAGGCCTAGAACGTGTTTGTTCTAATGTGTTTGATAGTTAAAGTAGTAATCAATACCTTGTTTTTGCCATAAGGGTTTGAGGGCAGATCTCAGCTGTGGCCTTAAGACTATAGATTATTTTCTCTCTGCCCCTCCCCCGTTCATGCTCTGTCTCTCTCTGTCCCAAAAATAAATAAACGTTGAAAAAAAAAAAATAAAAGACTATAGATTATTTGATTGCCTTCTCAGATTAAGATCAGCAAATGAAAAAGATACTTAGGGTGAAATCCAAAAAAAAAAAAAAAAAAAAACCAAAAAACAAACAAAAAAAACCCCAACCAGTTACAAGCTTCCAATAGTCCTCTCCCAGTGGAGTTGCAGATAGCCTCTAATTTTCCCAACAATGTCTGACGACATGTGCCAAGTGTTGCTAATCTGAGCAGCTCACCCAAGCCTTGGCGTTCAGGGTTTTTATCAGGAGTTCAGTGAACACTGTTTATAGATATATAGAGATAGATAGATACATAGACACATAGATAGATATGCAGCTCCCACCCCCTTAAGTTAAACTGAAACCAGCATGGCCCAGGACTTCAAGTATATGAAAGCTCTCTTATCAGGAAGGATATTCCAAGGACTCCGAGGTTACCTCCCCAGAAGACAGAGGGTCAGGCCAAGTCCTTTCTTTGGAGTGTGCAGGATTGGAGCTTTTCCTGCACAGATACATCAGTCTATTCCTTATTACTCAAGGAATTATTACACATCTTGCTCATTCTGGCCTTTGTGTCTACCAATGCTGAAAGCTGTCTCAACCATTATGCAAAGCCTTACTATCCCTAAGGACCCAGCACAAATCTGTTTCCATGAATTCTCCTCCGTGCTCTCCCACATCTCTGCACATGGAAGCATTTGCAAACTCTGCCATACATCGGGCACATTTACGTATTGCCCTCAAATAATCACTTTGTCATCTTTCAGTGAAGATTCTCATATAGCACATTCTCAGGAAGTAAAGTTGTATTGACAAATTGCTTGGGTTTATTATTCATTCTTTAATGTAGAATTTTATTTGCCCTAAACGGTTTATTAGAAGATAAACTTCCAATCTTTGTAAGATGGTTTTAATATACAAAATTAACTGTGCAAGTTCTTATCATTCTTAATTTCAGACTTCTAACACATTCCCATTTCCCATCTATCTTTTCATGCTAGAGAGATCTAATCTTTTTAGGACTTCTAATCATTTTGACTTTAATTGCTTTTCTCTGTACTTTCTCTACCTCCAGCATTTAAAAAAAGTGGTGATCAAAACTTATCACCTTTAAGGGAAAGATACTTTTACTTCGTTAACTTACAGCTCTGTACAGAATCTTAGTAGTATTTTTTCCATCAAAGAGCTTTATCATGAAATGCTCTTACTTTTGAGTACTTTTCCTACCTCACAATAGACAAAGTCCTTCATTCAATATTAGGATGTATGTTAGGTGTTATTAACATTGACACATTACTTTGTTCCAGGCAGTGTTCTAAGTGTTTACTATCTTAATCTTCATTTAACAACTCAAGGAGGGTTATCCCATTTTTATTAGAGCATCTAAGACATGGGAAGATTAATTTGCTACAAAAGCTAAGTCTGATTCCCTTCACTGACATACTACACTGGCCTCACCTGACTCTAATTTAAAAATCCCTAAAAATTACACCTCCTACTTATCTTCAGTGTCTCTGGTCCTTTTCTACATAATTACAGTAGAGTTTACCCAAGTCGGGCTGAGATCTCTAAATACGTTTTGAAATAAAATTTTAACTTATAAGAAAAATTAAAAACTTTTTAGCTATCATTATGTCATTAACATCATTATTTTTAAAATGTTATATAAGCCATAATGCAGTGCTTTCTGGCAACTTGTATCAGCTTACAAACTTACCCTTTGTAGAGTGCAATTTATTATAATCTATGATTTTCCTGGTATAGGACAAATTAAGTGAAACAAAAGATATATTGTGCATATTTTAAGACATCAAACAGAATGTTATTTTCGCCTGCTCCCCAATACACACATACACACGCACACGTTTGTCACACACGAATTAAGTTATGTATCCCCCAAAGATATGCCCCCCCCATACCCCTGCTCCTGAATTCTTTTCCTTTTAATATATTTCAAATGAAACAATTTGGTACCATTTTCATTATTTGGTATTTTGAAGACAGTATACAGGGAAAAGAAAACAAAAACCAAAGGTTTACAGTATAATTGAAAATTACCCTAATGAGAAAAGAGAAGCCATATCATATATTTGAAAGAACACTGGGGTAGAAATAATAGGATGGGAGTTGGATCTTAATTGTAGCAATACTTTACCTGGGCCACTTCTGGCAAGTAATACATCTAGAAGATAAAAGGATGTTTAAAAAAGAAACATGTACACAAAAGACGGAAGTAAAAGGTATAACAAAAAAATCAATACAGAAAGTGGAGGTTTAAACATTTTTAATGCTGCACCTAAGATCTGAAAGATGTCTTGCAGAATATTCTCAACTCCTCCATTCACCAAATAAAGATCGTGGGCAGCAGATGGTATTCTGTTAACTAAGGAGAGAAAATGGCTGCTGAAGTCCTCTTTTGCCTTTATTCTTACTGTTACACAACTACAGAGACTCTGCAATCTTAAAACATGAAAAAAATTAGAACCACTTAAAAAGACAGTTTCTAGTTGCTTTAAGAGTATAAGCCCTGTAAGTTACTTCCTAAGGTACTGAAGGAATTTAACAAAATAACTCATGACCTTGGACAGTAAACCTTTGAGTCAAGATGATTTGGTTGAGGTGCTAACAAGCTTCACAAGGACAAAAACTTGTTAATGTCATTCCCTGGTATATCCACAGTTTAAAGCATGGTACCTAGTGTGCCTTAATGGCTTTACAAATGTCTCTGATAAAATTCCAAAGTACTGAATATTTTTCAGTTTGTGGAAAAATAGAAAAGGAAGCACTGATCACTAGGAGGCAGCGTTGATTCACGAAGACTGAATATGCCCATGTCACATAGTTTCTCTGCTAAAAGAGAAATGAAGATCACAGCAAAGCATTTGACCAAATTTCACATAAATAGTCCCTATAAGCAAGATGGAGAAAAAAGACTAAATATCTTATAATTAAACAAATTTGTAGCTGGTTGAATGGGAACACTGTGTTGTTTAATGGATCAGTATCAACTTGAGTGGAGAGTTCTCACTTGTCAACATTGTTTTTCAGTCTTAAACATAAACAGAATTTTTACCAAATTTGACAATGACTTAAAAACTGAGAATAACAGCCCAAGGTAAAAAAACAAAACAAAATGCCAGATCAGTAAGCAAGAATATTAAAATGAATACATTTATAAACTGAGGTATATAACTACACAAGTTCAGAATGGATATCCTAGTTTATATGTGAAAAACTTATGTTTTCATTTAAACCCCATCAATCAAGTGTATATGATTGCCATAAAACAAATTTATTTATACTGTATATTTGTTAAATAATATAAACTTACTACAAATACCTTCCACTTCACCTTAAATCATCATAGTATAAATACTCCAGTCTCTTACATAGAGATATGGTAGCCAGTGGGACTCTGAAAACCGAAGGTGCAAGACCACCATTTCCAGTTTGGCCTTTGAATACCTAGAATAGGCTGTTTACTGTAAAATCCCATAAATCAAATCAAATTTTGTAAAGGGAATCTAATTTTATTTGTCACAATGCCCAAAGATCCATATTGTTACCCATGTCTTAAAGGTAAGGATTTTGAAGCATAATTAGGGACTCATCAAGGCATATAATAGGTCTTTTAATAATTCTACCACACTTTCCTTACTTAGTTATTTATTATTACTTTTTGCATCATTTCAGATCTACTGAACCGTATCAGTGAGTGGGACCTGATAATATTTAAAGCAATTCAGGTAATTTGAAAATGACCCATAACACAGCTTTGCAAATTGCCTTAGATCATCTAAATATTTCTTTCAGTCAGGCCTCAGGAATTTGATATTATACTTTCTACTCATAGGCAGTTTATAAAAATACGAAGACCTGATCAAATTCAAGCCCTGTTACTCATAAGTGTGACCTCTCATAAGGCACTTAACCCTGCTGAGCATCAAATTACCCATGTGTAAAATGGTCTCTGTTGTAAGCATTTAGCATCATGCCCAACACATGATATGCACTTAACCTACTAAATTTTGAAGGTGAAGGCCTAAATTACACTGTATGGCCGGTTAAAGATTGCTCTATAATTCTGGGTGTTACCCAAGCAGGTTGACATGCCATTGTGAAGACATTATACTTGCTCATCCACATGGTGAATCCTTTGTTTCATGTCTGAGAAACATGTTGACATGGAGAGCCTACATTTATTATTAAATACTACTTAAAAAGTTTTTATCATATCTCACATCAGGTTAAAAATTCTGAATGATTTTATAAAGGTGTTAAACAATATATTTAAGTAAAGCATATATTAATAAAGCTTATCTTTATCTCTTATTCTTCTGGTATCAAGATTTGTAATATTGAAGGTAAAACTGTCAGCATGTAAGGCCATTTGATTTAGCAAAGTACATTAGCCTAAAAGCAGTGTTTTAAACTATTGCTTTAGCTGATTTTTCAGTTAAAAAGAAACAAATTAAGTCCTTTTGCAGTTAATTGCCCTTTACAAAAAAGTTTAGTGAAATATCTTGCCAAGACAAATTTATTTGATTCATTAAGCTGGACTTAGATAGTGCCAGAATCACAGAGCACAGAGCTAATTATACGTTAAAATTTATTTGAGGCTCTTTATAAATAAGAAAAGTGATTGCAGAATAAAAGTCTCATTAAAAAACATAAACACTTGACACTGCGTAAGAATCAAGTTGCCACTCATGGTTGTGGTTCCTTTACAATGCTCATGCAAAAAAAAAAAAAAGAAAAACAAAAAATCCAAATTGAATTGGTTAAGAGCACAAAAAAAACCTACCATGTGCACCCAGAAATAAATTGCTTATACCATTTGTTTGTTTTGTCCTTAAAAAAAATTTTTTTTTAAGGTTTATTTTGAAGGAGAGATAGCGTGAGCAGGGGAGGGGCTTAGAGAGGAGACAGAGAATCTGAGGCAGGCTCCAGGCTCTGAGCTGTCAGCACAGAGCCCAACGCAGGGTTCAAAATCATGAGCCATGAGATCATGACCTGAGCCAAAGTCAGACTGAGCCACCCAGGCACCCCAAGAATTGCTTATATCATTTGGTGTGCATTTCATTTGGTTTGCTTTCCCTACTATTCACAAAAATATCCAAGTCATATTTGGGGAATGATTTTTTTTTGACATCAAGCCCTCATTACTGTGAGGGAGGATGAGGGGGACTACGATTTGTTTACTACTTTGTGTGTGGTTTGTATTATATCAAGTATGTTGACAAAGTATCTGACTTGGACTTCATTTGTACTGTTAGAATACATTTCACTTAGCAAATGAATACCTGTATTCCTTATTTGATTTTTGGAAATAGTTTACCCATTTAAAATACCATTATTTACTTAAATAGCACATTTGGTTTATAGTCCCTAATTAAATTACCTGTTTTACTCACTTTGCATTATTTTCATTTTATTAATTATAAAACTTTATACTACAAAAGCAAAATGTTTTTTTAAGTTTTATTTATTCAAGAGAGAGCGAGCTTGTGGGCACACTCGGGGGAATGGACAGAGAGAGGGAGGGAGAGAGAATCCCAAGCAGGTTCTGCGCTGTCAGAACAGTGCCTGAGGTGGGGCTTGAACTCATGAACTGTGAGATCATGATTGGAGCCGAAATCAAGAATCAGACGCTTACCTGACTGAGCCACTCAGGCACCCCTAAAAGCAAAATACGTATGATAGCCAATACTAGCTAAACTTCCTCTAATCCTGAGGCAGATCAGAACATCAACCAAGATATGCTGGGTGACGGTGCCTTGACGACCAGTAAAGAAAACTATCTCAACAGATCTCCTTATAAGTCTTGTTTCTGTGAAAGAGTGAAGATACTTTCCTCTGAAAAATGTTTTCTTTTTGCACCAAAAAACTATCATATCTGGCAAGTAGAGAGTTAAATATTAAAAGTACAAATGAAATCTACCTCTAAACTCTAAAAGGATCTATTCCAGAAGCTCTTTTCAGATTTTAAACAAATTAGCCCTCATCTTTTCTTATTGAGCTTGTATTATTTTCAGCCAAGGGTCAGCAAACTATGGCCTACAGGCCAAATCCAGCCTGCTACCTATTATTATAAATGAAGTTTACTGGAATACAGCCACAACTCTTCATTTATGTGTTACCTATGGTTGTTTTCATGACAGAACAGAATTGAGGAGTTGTGACGGAGACCATATGGCCCTCAAAGCTTAAAATATTTGCTATCTGCATTTTTACAAAAATGCCAACTGTAACACTTGCCAACCCTTAAACACTCATTTTTTAAAAAAGAAAAACTATTTTAATTTTTTGTTTGAATTACAAGAATGTAAATATTTTTCTATTTTCTACTCACCACAAAGTTACAGACTCTGGCCCTCAGGGAACTGATGAGAACTTCTGTGGACCAGTCAGAGATCTCAACGGTATTTTAACATTGTTTCTATGAATTCTTTAAAAAGTCCACAGTCAACTGGGGTGCCTGGATGGCTTAGCTAGTTGAGTGCCCAACTTCAGCTCAGGTCACGATCTCACAGTTCTTGAGTTTGAGCCCAACACTGGGCTCGCTGCTGTCAGCATGGAGCCTGCTTTGGATCCTCTGTTCCATTCTTTCTCTGTCCCTCCTGCTTGCACACTCTCTCTAAAAAATAAATGTATTTTTTTTAAAAAGTCCAGTCAACTGTACAAGGGGTTTTAGAAAACAGCCTATTTATAGATGAGGGACATTATCTACTTAATTGATTCACTCAAACAATCAACCTATTCTGTTGATTATTGCTCTGAGAAACCAGGTTTACTTCTTTTGAAAATAGGTTTATGGAACCAAGGAGTCATGGAAGTTCTTGACAATAATAGCGAGCACTGCCTCAATACAAACATAAGGTTTATTTACTCACATTTATAAACAACAAAAAACTGTTAATACTGAAAATTCTCCAATTTTTAAGATTAAAAACTAAGATGGCTTTTAAGACTATATGGAATCATTCTTTTTTCAGATAATATCAACTTTGTTAGCATTTTTCCTTTTCTTAACCAAACATATTTTTTACCCAGGCTTCTAAAATGCTAGAGAACAATGAACCACCAGGGCAGTGTGATAAACGGGGATGGTTCAGACAACATGACACATGACTTACCTTTCTGTGACTTTCTTAAAAATTGGAAACGCATGTATCTTGCACCACTGATGGTATTCGGATGCTTGATTTAACATAACACACAAATTTCTCTTTTTAACTAGTTTTCTATAAATATTAAAATATCAAAATATTTTTTCCAAAAGTTCTCACAGTACACATTAGATTTTCATACTATTTAAGAGAAAAATAAAACTAAGCTACCAAACCTGATTTAGGCAAAAAAATAAATAAATAAAAAAAATAAAAAATTTTCAAGGAAATGTAGAAATATTTTAATTTACATATCATACTACAATGAGTCAATATATGGAGTCAAAAGTCCACAATTACACATTCATAAAAATTCCATACATCATCCTCAGAATAATCAGTTTCTATACAAAGATTTACAGATGTCCAATGTATGTAGTTTTTCCTCAGTGTGCTACAGAGTTTAGAGGTTCTGCTCGAATATTCCCCAAATCAAGCGCAGAATCTGTCTCTTCATCAATTTCTCCAATGACTGCACTGTAGTTATTTAAGGAGAAAAAAAAATCAGTTAAAATAATCTCACTTGTAAGTAAAACTGAAAGGACACAGTAAAAACTACTTAAGGTGACAAGCAAATACCGTTTTCATGAAGTAGTGAATTGCAATTTAAGTCACAAAACTCAAGAAGTAATTTGAAGGCAACATTATTGTAGGAACCAATTATTAAGACAGATTGTATACAGTGTGATTGGATCATGAGTCTTCAAAGAAAAAAGGCACATATCAGATAGATATGGTACAAAACCCTAAAACTGGGGAAACTGGGTAGCTCAGTCGGGTAAACATCCGATTTAGGCTCAGGTCATGATTTCACACCTCGTGAATTCAAGCCCCACATCAGGCTCTGTGCTGACAGCTCAGAGCCTAGAGCCTGCTTTGGATTCATTGTCTCCCTCTCTCTGTCCCTCCCCCACTCATGCTTTAGCTCTCTTGCTCTCTCTCAAAAATAAACATTAAAAAAAAAAAAAATCAAAATCCCAAAACTTCCAATCCTATGATTTCAACTCAACCCAGGGACTGTGTTAGGGTTGATCACAAAATCACTACTAAATAAGCAAATAAGTGTCTATTCTTTGAGTAACTTTAATGAACTAAATCCATCAAAGTATACATAATACCCATTAATTTCTGTTTCAACATTTCTCAGTTTACTCAATTTAAATCCAAGACCAAAATGTACAGTTCTTGGGAAGCCTCAGTGGCTCAGTCAGTTAAGTGTCCAACTTCAGCTCAGGTCATAATCTCACAGTCTGTGAGTTTAAGCCTCACGTCAGGCTATGTGCTGACAGCTCAGAGCTTGGAGCCTGCTTCAGATTGTGTGTCTCCCTCTCTCTACCCTTTCCCCACTCGTGCTCTGTCTCTCTCTCTAAAAAATAAACAAACATTAAAAAAAAAAAAGACACAAAGATAAGAGCAGCAAAGGGTACTCAGGTAACTTAACACATGATTTTTTGATGTGATTGGCAAGGGTTAAAGCCAGCAAAACTTTCCTTGATTCAAGGAATCACTACCATAACATCTATAATGAAAACGTTAATACCATGCTAAGCACCAAGCCACGGCTCTCCAGCTGGATACAGTTGTTGTTATATCCAGACCACAGGACATATATGAAACATTATTCCACAAAAAAATTGGTTGTTTAAATTAGTTTGGCTTTAATAAGAGTAGCATCTATTAGTGAATACAAGTAATAGAGAATTTGCCCAATTTTGCTTTAAACTCTATATAGCCTTCAGCTCTCTGATAAATGAGAAGTACCAAACTCTGGTTAAAATAAATATTGTTTTCTCAATATAAAACAAATCAAAGATCTCAATTCCACCTTAAAAATTTTAGTATCATTTGAAATCCTTAAGGAAGACAGTGGAGTACCGGTACAGGTTTTAAAACTGGCTCTCCAGGGGCGCCTGGGTGGCGCAGTCGGTTAAGCGTCCGACTTCAGCCAGGTCACGATCTCACAGTCCGTGAGTTCGAGCCCCGTGTCAGGCTCTGAGCTGATGGCTCAGGGCCTGGAGCCTGTTTCCGATTCTGTGTCCCCCTCTCTCTCTGCCCCTCCCCCGTTCATGCTCTGTCTCTCTCTGTCCCAAAAATAAATAAACGTTGAAAAAAAAAAAAAAAATTTAAAACTGGCTCTCCAAAGGAAAAGAGGGAGGCAGACCTGCAGTGTTTACTCACATCCATAGTGCAAATACTCCCACTTGGTCAATTTCAAGCTACCACCAAGACATCAACCAGCTTGCAAAATTCCTGAAAATATAACAATCTGCCCCCATGAGCCAATCAAGCTGGCTCTAGCACACCACTGAGTCTACACCAAAGTTTAAATTTTTTTAAAAATGAAGTCCAAAAGTTTTATTTTTAATTTTTTTTTTAAATCAAAGTAGGAGAAAGCTTCTTAAAATCAATTATTAGGCAGAGATCCAATATAAAATAATCATTATTATTCTCATCAGGGAACCTGGTCCCCACCAAATACTCTGCCTTTCTCTCGTATTTTATAGCTCATTTTATAACTTCACACCTAAAAGTCACCTCTTTAGAATATTTTGTAAACTCCCCAATTTTGATTAAAGATCAAATAATTTATCCATCCAAAGGTGATTTTCTTAAGATCATTTAAATGAATAAAGTATTCCCTCATCTATATCCTATCGTCTATATTCGATATCCTATTTGTCTTCCAAAATAATGTGTAATATATCTTTTGCTGCCTTCCAACCATGTTTTAATTCTATACTCACTAGAAAATGGATTCAACAATCTTACAGCCTCTATAACTACACTAATACAATAGCTACTAGCCACATGTGACTATTAAAAGTAATTAAATGAAGTAAAATTTAAAATTCAATTCCCATCACACCAGTTTTCAAGTACTCAATGGCCACACCTGACTAGTACCTTAGGACAGTGGACAATGCAGACCTACATTTCCATCACTGACACAAGTTCTACTGCACAGCATTGCTTTATACTGTTGCAGATTTTCTTAAATTGCTACCACTAAAGTGTATTTTCAGTTAACTGACGCTACAGCATAAACATGGGGCATCTTATTGTACTAAAATATTTAAAGAAAAAAATAATGGATAAGTACTTACTCATAAATTCATCAGTTATAGAGCATGAATTATTTAAAACTGTTCACACAAGAGGTTTCAAAGGCACTTTCAAACCCTAGCCTTGGACCCTAGAAGTATATTTATATTTCTCTAAAATTAGGATTATTTTGGAAGAACATTTTAAGAAGGCTCTCTAATGAAGTATTCAGTGTAAGGCAGGGCCCTTTCTGGATCCTATCTAGGCCACTTAACCATCATAAATATGACCAATCTCAGTAGATAAAAACCTCTTCTCCATACAGCAAGGTAGTACACCTATAGCAGATTTGACCTGCCCTTAAAAAGAAGACCTACGTTACTTACACATTGTCACCTCTTACGATGTATAGCCCTAGCACCACCTGTTCTACTCCCTGTGAAGAGCTGAATACTCGTTCATGGCTTTCATCCAAAATCAAATTAATGGTCTGGTCAAAACCTTTCAGTGTTCCCTGTAAAGAAAACATTCAAAAGAAAAAGATAAATATTCTAGTTTACCTGAATATAGACATTAAATGACACAAAAATTTTAGTTCCAGGGACACTAACAGAAGTATTCATTTTAAATAGAAGTCCACTGAAAATAGAACACTTCTTTATAACCAACAGTACCCTGGGGCACAAAACTTACCTCTGGGTTTTTTAAGACAGGAAAAACCACACCACACATGTGACTAGTGTGCCGAGTTGTCCAGAGTTACAAAGAACACCCATGTACCAATAAGGAAGTAGCCTAAAAGCCCATGTAGTGTAGGAGCTAACATTAGACATAGACTATTACAAATAAAATACAAGGGAAAACTATATAAATATATAAGAAGAAGAAGCATATACATAGCAACCATAGCTGGTAACAGAACAGTATCACTTCATTCTATATACTAATAGGAGGCCTGTGCTAAACACACTGTACACAGTATCTCAAATAATTTTAATCCTTTGAGGTACATACCATAGTTTTTCCCACTTTAGAGAAGAAACACTGAGGCACACAGAGGTTAAGTCATCTCTCAAGGTTTCATGGGTAGAAAGCAGCAGAGTTAGGAGTTGAACCACAAAAAGCTACCTTCAGGGCCATGCCACTGAACTACTATATTATACTCCTATGAACGAGCAAATAGAATTTAACATTCTTCAGAGATTCAAATCAGTCCCATAAATATATACAAACTTCAACTGGTGGTGACAGCTAACGCTTAAGGAGTACTTCCTATCTGCCAGTGTTCTATGGGCTTCACATGTATTTACTTATTCTTCCCCAAACCCGGTAAGGTAAATACAAATAGGATTGTAATTAGTAGAAGCAGAACTTGAAGGAAATATTCAGAGAAAATTTTATGGAAGAATCCTGGTTTTGAATAAAGGAAGATACGGATCTAGCACAACACAGTCACTCAGATGCTTTTCCAGTTTCTGAAGAAATGCCAACTTACAGTTGTTTTGGTTGGTTAATTCTCTCAAGCTATTAAACTGTTTCATGTTTTGAAAATCAAAATATGTAAAATCAGAACAAGAGAAAACGATAACCTAGAATTTGGATGAGAAAGAAAATCTGGAGTATTTAGTACACTAATTAGTATATAGTTGTTACCACACCGAGACATAGCCTCTTGACTTCATTTTACATGTAAGCATTCTATCAAGTGAGCAGGGTCAAAAAAATACAAAATTACTAAATTTTGGTATTCAAAATGCTCTTTTAAAATAACTTTCCTCCTTTTTAAAATTTTTTTAGTGTTTGTTTATTTTTTTTTTTGAGAAAGAGAGAGTCAGAGCAAGCGGGATAGAGGCAGAGGGAGAGGGAGACAAAATCTGAAGCAGGCTCTAGGCTCTGAGCTGTCAGCAAAGAGCCCGATGCAGGGCTCAAACCCACCAGCTGCAAGATCATGATCTGAGCCGAAGTTGGAAGCTTAACCAACTGAGCCACCCAGGTGCCCCTAACTTTCCTTCTTCTATAAAATTAAAATATTTCTCAAACTTAGCTATCCCATTAACAAAAATAGGAAAAATTAAACTTGAGGTATTATTGTGTTTTTTTTAAATAAAAAAAACTATTTGCAAATATTTAATAGCAATAGATTTCTTGAAGTGTCAAGATGAGATAAAAATGTTTCAAACTGTCCTTATTGACAACATACAATGAGGTGCCTAAAAAACAAAAAGATTATTTTCTTAAGAAGGAAGCAAGGCAGGGGCGCCTGGGTGGCTCAGTGGGTTAAGCATCTTGACTCTGGATTTCGGCTCAGGTCATGATCTCACAGTTTAGTGAGTTCGAGGCGGGCATCAGGCCGTGTGCTGATGGTGGGGAGCACACGTGAGATTCTCTCTCTCTCCATCTCTGCTCCTCCCTACTCACGCTGACTCTGCCTCTCCCAAAATAAATAAATAAACTTAAAAAAATTTTTTAAAGAAGGAAACAAGGCAAATGGCCTTTTTTTTTAAGAGTCAAATTGAATTTAAATCTCAGTTTGGTTCTGCCACTTATTATCCAAGTGACTCTGGGAAAGTGACTCACTTTTTCTGAACCTGGTTCCTAACCAAGAATTCAGGGATACTTCTACAGAGCTGTATTGAAGATTTAGATGTAAAGTGCCTGGCACATGATATACATTTAAATAAATGGCTAAGTTTAACACTTTGATAAATCACTTAGGGACTCACTTGGAAAAATCACAAGGATTAAAAAGAAAACAAAGACCCAATTGCAAAATGGAAAAATAAGAGATTAAATTACATGAATTAGATACAATTAGAAAACAGAGGGGGCGCCTGGGTGGCTCAGTCAGTTGAGCATCTGACTTCAGCTCGGGTCATGATCTCACAGTCTGTGAGTTCCAGCCCCGCGTCGGGCTCTGTGCTGACAGCTCAGAGCCCGGGGCCTGTTTCAGATTCTGTGTCTCCCTCTCTCTCTGACCCTCCCCCATTCATGCTCTGTCTCTCTCTGTCTCAAAAATAAACGTTAAAAAAAAAAAATTTAAAGGAAACAGAGAAAGTTAGCAGCTTTAAAACTTTTTTTTTAACCAATGTATGAATTATAAGTGAAGAAATAATTAAGTAGCCAAAAATCATGAGATAAATTCTTCAGATCAAGAAACAGATCAAGGAGAGAATCCAAGAATTTTCTGGAATTATAAAGGGGATACTGTGATAAAAGGTCAAATAAAATGATATAAAAGACTCAATTATAATTTATCCTACAGAAAACAGAGGTCATGCAACCTACAAATATTAAAAATATATTAACAACCATACAAGCCTTAAAATGTTCATTATTCTATATATGTAGTATCTACATCATAAAGAAGTTTCTAAGAGGCATACACAAAATTTCAAAAGAAAGCCTATGATTCATGTCGGCGATGTCAGAAGACTATTCTCGAAGCTCTCCGAGGACAGAATCTGTTATTCATCTTGGTTCCTAGAAGCTTTGTATATAAATTACACCCAACGTTTATTAATGAAGAAAATATGGATCAGCAGCTATTTATGATAAAGAGGTGAATCATAACAAAACTGCAATGCAGGTGTACTGTGATGCTTAAGCATTAGAGATCAGAAGTTTGACTTAAAACTTTACAACCAAGGATGTACAACCTTGTACATCCTTACAAGGAAAGGATGAATATGCTAAACACTTACCACAATCATTCTCCCATCAGAAGTAATAACTGCAACAGTTCCTGATAACTGAATCAAGGAAAGCATTCTCAGGGAATGAAAATAAAAATTTTAGAATCTGGTAAAGAAATGGTTTTTTTAATTAGTAGGAAAAAGGTGGATGGAATTAAGATACAACTATTCAACACAACCACTACATTCACAAGATAACTTTAAGTATTTATAACTTCCTCAATTACACAATTAAAACAGGAAAAAAGAGAATCCCTTTCTGTTTGTGATCAGTTGTTTCCCATCTCAAAACAGTTGAGATGTTTGGTACTCTTTTTCACTGGGGAATGTTGCCAGTTGGACTTTGAGCAAGACATTTCCCCCATTCCTCAACCTGTTCCTTGATCTCTAAAAGGAAAATTCAATCAGTGCTAAATTAATCAACGTTGACTCTTTTCAAACGTGTTAAGACACTTTATTCTAGGACCTGGCCTCTGGAACTCAAAAAAGAAGCTATAATCAGTGTCACAAGGTGCCAGTACGCTTGCATTATTAAGGCTTTAGTATTTCACTTTTGTCCCAAATTTGTACAGGAGAGCAATGTAGTGTTTCTGTCCTGAGATTTTAAAATGGTAACACCTATATAGGGTACATTAAGACTTCACATGGGGTTTTAGAAGTTATTTGCCCTTCGTGGAGAGCAATTACAACAACGAGCGTTATTGTCATTCTATCAACAAAGAAGTTAAGTGGTAAAGGGGCAGAAACTCAATCTGCGCACCATCTTTAAAGTTTCTGGTATCTTCGAACAATGAGCAAAGCCAATGAATAAAGTAAATTCAAGGATTTACAAGACCCTTCTCCCCAAATGTGAACGTATAGGCCTCTAGGGAAGTAGCGTGGAGGAACAGATGGCTGATTACTATAGAGACAGGCGTTTCTATAGAGACAGTTAGGAATATTTCGGTTTTAGGTGAAAATTAAAAGGCGCCCTGGGCCCCCAGGACCGGCAGGCTCTAGCCCCAGGAGCGGGATTAGCGGGTCCCAGGTCCTTAAGCCCCTCACCCGCAGCCCAGGCCGCGCAGGGGCCGGACATCCCAACCGCCCGCCGGTCCCGACCCCCGATCTCTCCAGCACCAGCCCTCCTAAGTGCGAACGCGGGCTTCGCCGTGCCCCGGCTGGTAGCTGTGGCAGCCTGCCCGAGGATACGGTTGATGTAGTTCTCCAAGGCGGACGTCATGATACTCGGCCCGGCCGCTCTAAGCAACACAGCAGCAAAGCGGACAAGAGGAGCTAAAAAGGCCCGCCAGGGACCGGCAGCGGCTCCCGCCGAGTGGCGGAAGCAAATATCGCGAGAGTTACAGCCCAGCAGGTTAAGAGGATCGGAAATTTAAAGAAACCGGCCAACCACACTTGAGAGTCAAAGCGGTAGCGAGTTAGTGCGACTGCGTGGTGTGTTCCGCAGTTTTTCCGGTCGGCGATCTCTGGAACCTAGAGTGGCAAAAACGAGCAGCAGGCGGAAGAAAGGAAGGAGTTTCTTGAAGGTGGGGTAGGAGGGAGAAGGTGGGAGAGCGAGTTTTCTAGTGGAGTGAAAGGCAAGTAGTAGAAGTCACTGAGGGAGAATGTTGAGAGAAGACAGGGAAGGCGGGAGAAAACGAAATAAGATGTTTTCATCACAAGTAGAGAGTTGAATGTGTTCTTGTATGAAATGTAGGTGCAGGGAACTGGAACGATCCCTAGTTTTCTGCCACACGGGCCGAAAATTAATCTTTTAGAAGTTCAGTGGCCCAGGACAAAATTGTGCACGTTGTGACCATATAGTATACATCTCTCGAGAACACTACAGTAAAAAGCATGTTCGCGCATTCTACATTTCCCTCTAAAAGTGCTCCAACGTGAAGGCATTGTTACTAATTTATTTAAGAAACCGAATACAAAGATGTGTGAGCCTCCGAAAACCGCCTCCCTATTACCGTGCCACAAGGTCTCTGTGTCCTCAGGGTGAAATTAGTAAATATAAGGCAGATCTGCCACTGCTTGCGAAAAGACGGATTCAGGAAGAGGCTTCCACATAAGCACCGGATTGGGTTTTAGACTTGTCTCTGCTAACGAATTATGCGGTCGTCCTTGCCCAAGTAACAGCGACTTACCTGGATTTGCTTATATCCTGTCACAGGTATTTTGGGTATATCGCCATATATTACTAGAAAACGTCACTACTATTTTACTGTAACTTATAACTTGAGGTTAGAAAGGAATCTATATACAAAATACCGACGAAAGCTATTTTTACAAAATTTCTAAATGGTTTTAGTTAGGCTTGTGATTTCTTAACTGAAGTATTGTGGATTTGAAATCACTTGCAGTTTCAGCCTTTTTCTTCTGAAAAGTGAAGCATCTGTTTTCATTACAGCATACCCACACAATTACCTACAGATCACTCCCAAATGGTTAATATTTTATATACTGAAAGGTATTCTGGCCTGTTTGAAACTCCAGATAGTCAGGAATTAGGTGATGAGTGTCCCATTATTTTTAGGGGGGAAAATGAAAGTATCTTCCATACATGAAAACATGAAGGTATTGTGTGATTTGCAAACGTTAGACATTGAAATAATGAAAAACAGAATGCTGATTAGTGATAAATGAGGTATCATTAGTAAAGAATTAAAAATAATTTTGCTATATTTTTAAAATGAATAATCTGTAAGTTTTTCACCTCTTAGAGTGCTTATGTTTGAAAATGTTTATTAACATTATATAGTAACAATTAATTTTATCATAAATACATTGCAACTTTATGACCCTGTGTGGTTTCCAGTAAATTAATATGCCAGATAAATAGCAGATGTGTAGTGTTTATGTAGCATCACTTTGGTTTGAAACTTTTTTTTACACGGGTCTTAAAAATGCTGTATTTTCTGTAGTCCATAAGGGTCACAAATGCTGAGAGAAAGCCTATGGATAAAAAGTCCAGTTAGTAAGACAAAAAAAAAAAAAAAAAAAAAGAATTATATCCGGATGACCTTGGAATTATATGGAGAGAGTTCAACACCTCATGAAGGAAAATTAAGTCCCATCAGGGGAAAAGGATAAATATAAACATCTGACAACTGAAAAACCAAGGTGTACAATGAGACCTTTAATTTCGATCAAACCTCTCAAAGTGCTACTCATTTAAATGATACTCTATTACTGTTAAAAAGAGTCAACCAAAGTATGCTAGAATAGATACTCGTTTTATTCCATTAGTCCTGAATCTAAACCTTAAGGAGAAAACTACGTTTTGCTTTCATATGTAGTTCATTTAAGACTAGCTTATAGGCACGCCTGGGTGGCTTAGTCAGTTAATCGACCGACTCTTGATTTCGGCTCAGGTCATGATCTCATGGTTCATGAGCCCAAGCCATACATCAGGCTCTGCGCTGATGGTGCAGAACCTGCTTGGGATTTTCTCTCTCCTTCTCTCTCTGCTCTTCTCCCCTCCCACTCATTCTCTCTCCCTCTCTCTCTCTCTCTCTCTCTCTCAAAAATAAATAAATAAACATAAAAAAAAAAAAAAAAAAAAGGCTAACCTAAGATTTTTTATATCTCCCAGCCCAATCATGAGCCTCCCTCTTGTTAGTAATCCAGTCGCCTGTATCCAGAACAACAGATAAGATTAATCATGAACAGGACCAAAAAGAGAAAGGAGTATCCCTAGACATCTGACATCCTGGGAGTTACTTTTTGTTAGTAGAAACCAATGTGTATAAAATGGGTCTCTCTGGAAGCAGAATCAGGACATAACTCATCTCCCTTTGTATTCTGTATTCTTTTGTTAACCTGAAGAATCAGACTCATACTAGGATCTGAGGATACTAAATTTGCACTTTCCTGTGAATGGCCCATGGAAAATACTACTTTTAACCTAATGCGATATGAACTTTTATTTATTTTTATTTTTTATTGATTTACATTCCTGAGTTCCAAAAGTGTCAACTAATTAGTAATATATGTTGAATAGATCATTCTAGGATTTTCCAAGACAGAAAAGGACATAAATCATGGTCTCTCCTTACAAGTAAACTACTGAATAGGTACAGAGCTTTAATTATAAACCTGAAACAATTAGTACATGGAAAAACAATAAATATTCCAAATTTAAGGAAAGACAATTGATGTTGAAGTATTAGCTCATTTAACATTTAATATGGTTACCCTTATTTCTTTTTTTGTCTTCTAAGTTATTAAGACAGACATTTTAAACTCCCATTTGTTAAGGGATGGGGGAAAAAATCATATACAATTGACTTGTTAATTGAGAAGCAGTACAGGATCATGATTAAGAGGACTGACCCAGGAACTAGCCTGTCTAGATTTTGATACTGTGTAACCAAGTGGATTGCATAACTTTACCTCAGTTTCCCCAACTGTAAAATTGAGAAGATGTTACTTACCTCATCACATTGTTGGGGGACTAAAAGTAATTCTTATAAAACTTGGCATAAAATAAAGCACTTAATAAATATTAGTTATTATTACTCAAGGATATACATCACATAACCTTTCAGTCCCGAAGCTTGTTCTCCTACCATAGTTTGTTCACTGCCCTTTTTTCTGATTGGCCAAACTGAAGGGTTACACATTTTAAGTGCTTGAGGAAGAGGGATATGTATTGGAATCTTGGAAGGTTTTTTTTTTTTTTTTATTTTTTAATCTTTATTTATTTTTGAGAGAGAGAAAGTGGGGGAGCAACAGAGAGAGAAGGAGAGAAGGAGCTGTCAGCACAGAGCCCAATGCAGGGCTTGAACTCAAGATCTGCAAGTTCATGACCCCGAGCGAAGTTGGATGCTCAACTGACTGAGCCACCCAGGCACCCTGGAATCTTGGAAGGTTTTTTTTTTTTTAATTTTTTTTTCAACGTTTATTTATTTTTGGGACAGAGAGAGACAGAGCATGAACGGGGGAGGGGCAGAGAGAGAGGGAGACACAGAATCGGAAACAGGCTCCAGGCTCTGAGCCATCAGCCCAGAGCCCGACGCGGGGCTTGAACTCACGGACCGCGAGATCGTGACCTGGCTGAAGTCGGATGCTTAACCGACTGCGCCACCCAGGCGCCCCAGGAATCTTGGAAGGTTTTATGAACAGCATAAGACTTAAACTGGGGCTTGAAGAAAAGTACAAATACACTTTAGGAAAATTAATCTGACATTATTTATTTAGTGGTGGTAGGAACTAAGGATAAGAAGGCTAACAAGAATCCAGGTGTGAATATCTGATTTATAGCAGAAGGAATAGGAAAGCAGAATAAAGATCATTCAGAAATAATGGTTAAGAAAGACATTGGGGCAGACAGCATATCGTGGGCTGCACTGTGACAGTGGTTGGTGAAGTGAAAGGATGGCAAGTGTAAGGAGACCCAGGAAAACACAGGACTGCTAGGTAATAAAGTGGATGGTCCAGTCTGTAAAACTGTGTACATGTAACACTTGTTGCTTACCAGCTAGTGGTGAGGCTACAGAACGTACTGGTCACTCTGAAAATGGCAGTCACTTCACCTTAAAGGTCCAGTGGCGAATCAGTGTATCTCAGGAGGTTCACTATTTGCCTTCATGAAGGATAATATACGTTAATAAAATACTTATGTATGCTTTTATGCATTCTTTACATTATTTTTATTTTGGAAACCCAAATAGTAATAGAAACATTTTAGTTACAGTGTGCTATAATTATATTCCTATAAACACTACATTTTAAATTATAATTATATATATATACATATATATATGTATATATAATAGTTATTATATTCCTGTAAATACTACCTTTTAAAAAATAGCTCACTGGGGGCACCTGGGTGGCTCAGTCAGTTAAGCGTCCAGCTTCTGCTCAGGTCATGATCTCATGATTTGTGAATTCCAGCCCTGCACTGTGCTGTGCTGACAGCTCAGAGCCTGGAGCCTGCTTGGGATTCTGTGTCTCTCCCCCCACTCCTGCCCCTCTCCCAATCGCATGCTGTCTCTTACAAAAGTAAATAAACATGAAAAAAAAATAGTTCTCAATGTAACGGAGCTTAAGGAAAACATAGATCTGGGAAGGACCACTCAAAACTTGACCTGATGAGTAATAGTTCCCTGACTGCTCTCACTGAAATCACCTGGGGATCTTTGAAAACTGATGCCCGGGAACCACCCCCAGACATTCTGAATTAAATGGAATAAAGGGAGAGTCTGGGCATCCAGCCTCTCCCAAAAGCTCCCCAGGTGACTGCAACATGAAGCAAAGTTTGGGAACTACTGAACTGCAGCATTAACAGGGACAATTCCTAACAAATAAAAGCCATCGTTACTTATTTACCTTTTAAAAGAGTTGAAGTTAGCTTGAAAAATGAGTTTGTGGAAGAGTTGATACTGCTGAGTGATTGAAACACGAGCAGGCAATAGTTATCATCAGAGGTTGCAGGTAGAGAAGCAGTTGCAAACTTTGCACAAAATGTAGCAATGCCAGAGATGGCTAGCTCTGATTCATGTCCTCTGTGGCTTTTGCACAAAGATCTAAGAGAACTGCAAACTAAGCACTATCAAAATGGAAAACAGGGTTGAGCTAAGCCAAAGGAAGAATGGGATGCCACACAATGAAAGATGTCATTTGGGTACTGTCTTCCTCCAGGCCTGGCATGATCATGGTGGAGTCAGCTGCGTACTTTGCATTCAGCTGTTGTTTCTTGGTAGCACAAGACATAAAGTGCTAGGAAAAATTAAGTATGAACCAACCCGCCTTCTGTGTCATTCTAACATTTCCCCCCTATTTAATAATCACATGAGCTGATTTGCATTATACAAAACAGCGCTATAGCACAACAGACTGTTACTATTCCACTGAGAATATGGGCTTTAAATGTGGTTAATCTGCCCCTATTCTCCCCTCCTGTGGTTCATCCTCCCTTTTAGTAGCAGGTAGCTTTTTGGGTAGGAAGGTCTACAGCCTCTGACTCTGTCCTAAGAGGATGTTTGAATTTGTACAGTGTGGGGTGACTTTATTTAAATAGCAAGTAAAGAGTAGGACTAATCTAAATGGAACATGCATGCCTGAGCCATTTAATATCTTTTTTTTTTTTTGTATAAATTGCCATCTATGTGTTATCACCATCACAAAGCAAGTTAAGAAACATTATTTTAAGTTGAATGCATCCACTTGCATTTTTACTTTTGCTAATATTTAAAGCTTAGTGTCCTTAGTGGCTTGGATTGCAGTATAGGTAAAATTATATTTTCCTTTTCACTGGGATTTGGCATGACAAAATTGAAAAATCATATTGAAGGCAGACATTACTTTGACTTAGGTGTCTATAATCTTTCACCTGAACTCATTCCTGAATGGCATAATCCACACTGAAGGAATAGATTGATATAGATTTGTTGTGACATTATATTGCAAGAAAGAGCAAATTTAGAGGCTCCTGGCTGGCTCAGTCTATAGAGCATGCCACTCTTGATCTTGGGGTTGTGAGTTTGAGCTACATGTTGGGTGAACAGATTACTTAAAAAAATCTTAAAAAGAGAGATCAAATTTGATGTATTGGTATCCTTGGGGGAAAATACTGAAGTTAGGCTATGAGGGAAGAATAATACGAGAAAGTACAGAAGATAAATGGAGTGGTAGAGGGAAGTATTTGGATTATATTGACAAAAACTAAGCATGAGTAACCTTCAGTTACTTTTGGGAAGCAAATGCTGAAATTACGTTAAAATATGTATTGGGTAGTTAAGCCACACTTAACTGGGTGGCTCAGTTAAGTGTCCAACTTTGGTTTCAGCTCAGGTCATGATCTCATGTTTTGGGAGTTTGAGCTCTGCACTGACAGTGTGGGGCCTGCCTGGGATGCTCTCTCTCCCTCTCTCTCTGCACTTCCCATGCTCGTGTTCTCTCTCACTTGTTCTCTTTCTCAAAAATAAATATTTTTAAAAAGTATGTATTGGGTAGAGGGGTGCCTGGGTTGTTCAGTTGATTAAGCATCCATCTTTGGCTCAGGGCATGATCTTGTGGTTTGTTGGTTCAAGCCCTGCGTCAGGCTCTGTGCAGACAGCTCAGAGCCTGGAGCCTACTTCAGATTCTGTGTCTCCCTCTCTCTCTCTGCCCTCCCCCATTTGCATTCTCTCTCTCTCTCTCTCTCTCTCTCTTTCAAAAATAAATAAACATTAAAAATTTGTTTTAAAAAATATGTATTGCCGGGGCGCCTTGGTAGTTCCATTGGTTAAGCATCCGACTTCAGGTCATGATTGATTTGTGAGTTCAAACCCCGTGTCAGGCTCTGTGCTGACAGTGCAGGCCTGGAACCTGCTTTGGATTCTCTATCTCCCTCTCTCTCTGCCCCTCTCCCACTCAGGCTTTGTCTCTCTCTCTCAAAAATAAATAAACAGTAAAAAAATTTAATACAAAAAATACGTATTGTGTAAAAAAATGAAAAAAGAAATCAATGCTTTCTTACTGTTTTTGAAAAGTTCTCATTATTTTTATATCTAAGCTATATTACTCTCCCACCACCCTCCCCCCACCTTTTTTTCAGAGCATGGATCTAGATTTTTAGAGCTGGAAAGAAATTTAGTAATTTCCAAGTCCATGGTTCTCATCTTATGGATAAGGAAATTGTCCCAAAGAAGCTCAGTGACTCTCTCGGGTTACATAGCAAGGCTTACAGAGCGCTTTCTAGATTCTAGACCAGTAACTTGACAATAATTAGTAATAAGTTGTTTTACTCGCAAGACAAGATTTGAGTCTGTACGTATAAATGATCAGCATATATCCATAAATATGTCATTGTCTGCCTTTGTATGTAGACTTTTTTAAAAATCAGAAGGAACAGATATCCAAGAGTACTCAAAGGCAGTCTGACATTTTTGAGATATCAATACCACTGGGAAGGCTAGGAAAAACAAATAGGATGTTGTGTTAGGCAGAAAAAAACCCCACTCTACCCCAAAGATGTCCACCTCCTAATTTCTGGAACATGTGATAATGTTACCTTGTATGACAAAAGAGTCTTTTCAGATGTGAGTAAGGTTAAGGACCTTGAGATGAGGAGAATATCCTGGATTATCCAGGTGGGCCCACTCTAATCACTTGAGTCCTTAAAAGTGGAAGATGGAGGGAAGGGAGTGGATCTGAGAGATGTATGCAAGGACTGGTTCCACTGCTCATGGTTTTGAAGTTGGAGAAAGGGGGCCATGAACCACGGAATATGGTCATCTTTAGCTGGGCACAGCCCTTAGTTTACAACCAACAGGAAAATAGGGACCTTGGTCCCACAAAGGCAAGAAACTGAAATCTGCCAGCAGGCCTAGTGGGAAGGAAATGGATTCTCCCTCAGAGCCTCCAGCAGGGAACACATTCTGCCAACACCTTGATTCAGTCCAGTCAGACATCTCCATACCAGACTTCTGACCTATAGGTCTGTGAGATGATAGTTCTGTTGTTTAAGTCACTAAGTTTGTGATAATTGTTATATCAGCAATAGAAACTAAGGGAGATATGCAGTGTCTTAGTTTATTATCTTCCTGGATTTTGACTAAACAAAGTTATTAGGAAAAATCAGCTGTACTACACCTTAGAGATTTAGAGCATATTTGATTTTGGAGCACTTATAAACAACTTAGGTACTGTTGTTCATGGCCATCTTTCTCTGTCGTACGAAGTCCTTTTAAATTCTAAACTTCTCCCCAGAATTTCCTCCATAGTGGAATTAAGTAAAACATGGGTTTCTTCAACCCAAATTACTATTTACTCATGTGCGTATTTCTGATTCATCATACTGTCATTATCATAAGGTGGAGGGCGAGGAGTGGTACATACTCAACCTTTACTTCTCGATCAGGCAGTCACAGTCTTCTCAGCTTTCCATCTCTCCTGTGAACATGTTCCATGGTTTTAGTTTCTTTGGGTTTTGTCTTGCCCAAAGTCATTTTGTTAGTAAATCACAGAGCCAGTTTTGGAACCTAGGCAGTCAAGCTCCACTGTACTACACTGCAGTTTTAATGTTGTCTAAAGGAAATGCCCAATAGAATGAAGAAATAGGATATAAACAAAAGGTCATTTAAGGTTAATGGCCCAGATGTGGGCACTTGTGACTCTTCCTTCAAATTTCTGGTTAGGACACTTAAAAAAAATTATTCAACAGTAAGTTCCTCTGCTGCATTAATTATATATATTTTTCTATATTCATCTGTTTCTATTCAATTCATCTGTGTTATTACTATTAAACTTTTCTAACAGTGGCTGGCAAACTATAGCTCTCAGACCAAATATTTTTGTTAATGAAGTTTTATGGAACAGCCACACCTACTGATTTATATGTCTGTGGCTGTTCTTCAGGGACAATGGCAAAGTTGAGTGGTTGTGAAAGAGACCATATAGCCCACAGAGCCCTAAAATATTTGCTGTCTGTCTCTTTTGCAGAAAGTTTGCAGATCTCTGTTCTCTAATGTCAACAAATGAGATTTTTAAAGTTTTTATGTCAATATTACCAAATTGTCCTTTTACAAAATTCGCACACTTCCCAGCAGGAATATGAGATGATTCATCATCCTACCCAGTCTTAGGTATCACCATGATGCCCATTTTGACCAACTTTAAGATATGGTTCCTCCATTTTTTCTGAATTTAATAATTTGTACCATGAATAACAAGAAACAAACAAAACTCAGGTTAGACTTCAGAGGTATGTGTGCATTTTTTCTTCCATTTCTCCCTTCCTTCCTATTGTTAGAGTTTCAGGCCAGAATTGTAAAACATTTTCCAAGTCATTACCCCGTGTGATGACAAAGCATGTAATGGGATTTTTCATGCATAAGAAATAGAAAATAATAGAAAATAAAGAATGACCTTTATTTTTATTTTAACATATGTATTAGAAACTGAATTAAAAACCACACACACATCATAATACAGTGGATTAAAGGAAATTATCAGCAGAGAGTTTTTTTTTTTTTTTTTTTGGAAACAAAAAGTGGTAATTCAAATTAAACACAACTCTGCATTAGGGATATTAATCTTTGTGATTTTGTTTTGTTTTGTTTTGTTTTTTCGCTATTCAACATCAGAAGGTGTTAGATAGAGCTCAGTATATCAGGTACTTTTTTTTTTTCCTGGTCTTTGATTCAACAAGAGAGCCTGAGTCTCTGCTTATAACCACCTCACACTTTGAATTGGGACCTACAGAGAATGCACTCTTGAGATCACATCAGTTGCAGCAGGAGCAAGTTCATAAAGGAGCTATACCATTGATGCTACTGGTAGCATCAGCTTCCGTCTGTAATGTTTGGCAGTGGTGTCAGGATTCTAACTGACCCAGCTTTGCTGTGTCCTTAGGACATGCTGCAAGGCTATGGAATTTCCGACTCTTTCTCCAGCCTGTCTCACAATTATGTTGCTACTGAATATCCTTTAATAACCCTTTGCTGCTTAAACCAGCTTATGTTCATTTCTGGTTTCAAGCTGACAAGAATTCTGACTGTTGAAATGTTCTGGAAGTGTAGTGTTAGCAGTGAGCTACCGAGACCTTCAAACATTCTTTTGCTTATTTCTACCTTTCTTTTAAGGTTATTTACTTATTTATTTATTTTACTAATCTTTACACCCAACATGGGGCTCGAACCCATGACCCCAAGATTAAGAGTCACATACTCCACCAACTGAGCCAGCCAGGTGCCCCTTTTCTACATTTTTTTAAACTAAAAAAATTTAAAACCTGTTTATAGGAGCTTACTTTAAAACTCTAAATTTTTGTATCATAAGTTTATTAATTACAAACAATGTTATTTCTGCCACATGGTATTTTGTGTTTATGCTTTAAATATATTTTCTTATAAACTTTTTAAGTTTATTTTGAGAGAGACAGAGAGGGTGGGGGAGGGGCAGAGAGAGAATCCTAAGCAGGCTCCATACTGTCAGCACAGAGCCTGATGTGGGGCTTGAACCCACAAAACGTGAGATCATGACCTGAGCCAAAACCAAGAATCGGTCGCTCAACCAACTGAGCCACCCAGTGCCCCTAAATATATTTTCATTAAAACCTTGGTGCTGCAGGTTTGACTTGTAAGTTTACAGCAAAGCCCATTACCAGACCCATCAGCTGACTTTCTTTTCAATTTAAATAAATATGTTACCATGAATTCTGTGAGAACTGAACATCCCTGCAGTATGGATATGTTGTGGATCTAAAGTCCTGGTCACTCCACCTGGGCCAATTTTATGTCCTTCTAGCTCAATTTCTGGATACATAGGTATATAATAATCATTTTCCAGTTCTCTCAAAACTATTTCAGTGTGCTCCAGTCACTTTCAGTTGTTGATATGTGCATTTCTGTGTTTGAGGGCTTTTTCTGGAACCCTGTCTGTATGGTGGTAGGTTGGAAATGCTAAGAACTTAGCAACCCCAGGAACCAGTCTTCAGTCCATGACTGACAAAGTGGGTTTCTAATACCTCAGCCCCTTCACCAAGTTGGGATAATTCAGTTGGTATATCTCCTGTCATTCAATACAGTAGCCGGATTAACAGCGCACCTTTCATTGGCTGCCTTCCTTTCCTTGTAATGCTTTTCTATCCCCTTATTGGGGATAGAAGTAGTTTATTCCCTAAATAAACTACTTGCACTTGAATTCATGCCTCAGGGTCTGCATTTGGGAGAACCCAAACTGAAATCATGAATACTTCTTCCTTTCAAAGGGGTCTATATCTTCCTTGAGCTTGAGAATAGCTGTAGCCTAACCATAGTGCTTGTCATCATCTGATTCCACCTGATCGTCTTTTAGATGATGCAAAGGACAGGATGGTCTTCTATGCAGGCATCTTTAAATATCCCTAGGTAAACAATCACTACTGTCGTCAAAGTTGGTCTGAAGTGGGAAGTTTACTCAAAAATGAAATATCTGTGTATGGTACCTTAACTCGGTAGCTGCATTGAAACCTCAGGCTCAGTGCTGTATTAAGAAATGAGTGCAGATGGGGTGCCTGGGTGGCTCATTCGGTTAAGCGTCCAACTTAAGTTCAGGTCATGCTCTTGTGGTTCACAAGTTCAAGTCCCATGTTGGGCTCTGTGCTGACAGCTTGGAGCCTGGAGCCTGCTTCATATTCTGTGTCTCCCTCTCTCTCTGCCCCTCCCCCACTCGTGGTATGTGTGTCTCTGTCTCTCTCAAAACGTTAAAAACATTAAAAAACATAAAAACATTAAAAATTAAAAAAGAAATAAGTGCAGTAATTACTCAATTATCTGACAATGGCTTAGGAAAAATTTATGGTATTAGACTCTTGACTCTTGATGAAGGGATATCCTTCATCAAGCCTGAAATGGAAAAAGAAAAAAAAAAAAAAAGAGGCAGAGAGTGAGTCCACAGTTCAGAGCTGCTCTCTCGCTCATTCCTTCTTTGGGGAGAGTGATATTCCCAAAGCCTGGATATGCCGCCTGATTGCCAGTGACTAGTCTCTGTCCTAATCTCATGTATACCTTTTACTTCTTTTGCTTACTGGTTCAAAGGCAAACCAAAGTGAAAGTACTATTGAAGAGAGCCCAGGTGGCCAGTCGGTTGAGCATCCAACTCTTGATTTTGGCTCAGGTCATGGTCACAGGGTCAGAAGATTGAGTCCCTTGTCAGGCTCCATGCTGAGCAAGGAGCCTGCTTAAGATTCTCTCTCTCTCTGCCCCTTTCTCTCTCTCTCTCTCTCTCTCTCTCATAAATAAAAAAATAAAATAAAAATAAGATAGTAAAAAAACAAAAACAGTGAAAGCACCATTAAGTGAATCCGAGTGGCCATTCTGACCCATCCCCAAACTCTGGCCAGCGTGCAGTCTGGCCATAGGTAGAGTGCTACCAGTAAGCCTGGGTATCTCCCAAACATTGGGCTCTTCAGGTAAACATTTGACAAATCTAAGCTCACCTTCCTCTTCAACACCACAGTGAACAGTTATGACATTGAGAAGCCTGAGCCAAACTTGCAGTTTGGTGATTTAGGTGGTAGAGATGAAGGTTTGAGCCACCTGTGCCTCTTTCCTGAAATAACTGGGTGTGAGATGTTGAGTTTGCAAAAGGCTTCTCAGGTTTTTGTTGGGATGGTGACAGTGATGAGACTGGCCTTGTTATATTCCCCCTCTGAGTCCTGGGATCTCTTTACAGACCTTTCCGTTTAGAAGAATGTCTTAGGATAGAGTCTCCACAAGCACAACTTGAAGGAAGGATTTATTTATATGTCAATGGTTTACTAAGGAAGTGTTCCTAAGAGGAATCCGTAAGGAAGCGAGGAAAGCAGGAGAAGAAGCAGACCCAAGCACAGGTACATTTGCAGGCTAGTTCTCACCAAAGATGGTTTGAGTCTGGCTCACTGGAAAATGTTGATGTGTGAGTTGGCACTGTGCAGTTTTATCCTCATCCGAGGCAAGGGACCTGGGCTTCTCCAACTCCCTGTCTGGTCCTTAGGAAGGGCTGCCTTGAGTGGGGGCAGCAGACTTATAGCTCACTGTAAGTGAAGGCAAAACCCAACTAGCCTAAGGGTAGGCAGTATTCTGGAAAAGAGTACAGGTCCTGACCTCTGGAATAAATGGTTTTGAAGCCAGGAGAGAGGTGCCCAAGTAAGTATAAAAGCAATCCAGGTCAAATCCCTAAAGCTCCCACAGAAGAGCAAGGGAACTTTATTCATAGGACTCCTTATTAAGTCACATTTCATTGGTCAAAATGTGATGCATGTGCCTCCCTGAACCAATCAGTGTGGTTAGGTGCAGGATACTCTGCTGAACTTAACCAACCTGGGGATGGGATATATGCTCAAACCACATGGCTGCTTTGTACTGGGATGGGTGAGTTCTGTGATAGAAAATGTTTGGACAAAAGGAGAAATGAATCCTGAGGAAGCAGCCAACAAATATCCACTTTTCCCTAAGAGCTATTTGAAGCTAATGCAACAAAGCTCCAAAGCTCTAAGCAGCTCATAAATTCAGTTATATCAAGTTGAATCATATTCCCTATATATAATACCTATAGTATCTAAAATGTTACTAAACATTTTTTTTCCTTTTGCATTTGCTTGAAGTTTTTAATATAACCATGAACCTAAGTTTGTAAATAAAGATTTAAACATAAGCATTTGCAATTGCTGTCCCTTTAGTGAGAAGTCCTAAAAATCTGATGGCTCAGAATACATTTGTTTTTTCTAGGGACCCCTGGCCACAAAATTTCTGGACAGAAAGCATAACATAGGGCTTCTGCTAACTCAGGACAGAGACGTTTTTCTGAGGCTTTTCTTTCTGTGTTGTCTGCACATAATCAGCTCCCCTATACATTTTCAAATAGCCTCTGAAGATATACAGGTTGTATCTTTCCCATAATTCCTTATTCTTTAGTTTTCCTTAATAATTACTTTCAAACATTTCCATGCTTACGGTGATACACACATTGAGAATGAGCTGTGCAAAATAAACATTTTGTTGTAGGTCCAAAAGAACTAGACTTTTTTATGTCTGAGAAAATATTTCAAAACTTACCACCTACACAGCAATAAATCATTTAATGATAACCCTTTAAGTGTACCATTAGAACTCGTCTAGAATTTCATGAAAGACCTGCCAGGTTATTTCCATGGCAATTGGTCTAATTTTAGAGATATTATCCTAAGGAGCATTCCATGTTGTTAAAAAAAAAAAAAAATCAAATGAGTAAGTTTGAAGATCTGATTGGCATTATTCGATGATTCCTGAATCAGGCGCATCCCATCTAGCGAACAGAAGAGAGCTCTGAGTTGTATGAAATGGTTAAGTTTTTACAGGCAGGAGGGTAGGACCAGAAAGGCAAAAGAATGGATTATTTCAGGTGGTTACCTTCCCTTAGGGTCTCATCAGGGAGATTACTTCACTAGTGCTGACCAGGAAATTCCAGACCATTAAAATTCCACTTCTGGAAGAGGCTGTAACTATAGGTAGGTTACATATTAAGTTGTGGGGCGTAGCAAGTTGGGCTTGTTGTTTCACTTTGGGCTTGTTGTTTCTTTTTAACAATGTAAACAATTCATATTTACTACAATTTTTTGAAAACAAAATTTTTTTTTTTTTAATGTTGAGCTAGCATTCATATCAGGGTCTGCTGAATGAGAGCAGTGCTGATGTTATGCGTGGGCTATATTAGACCTTACATAAGGTACAAAACTATGTCATATTTTAACAGCTGTGACAGTAAGTGGGGGTATATATAGATGTACTAGTGAAGCAAATTATTGAAGAATATTATTTTTTATTCTTTTATTACTGGTTACTTTTACTTATGTTGAGTAAAGCTTGGGTTGCTAATTAGTGGTAGTAATATAAAATATCTTTTACAAATAAATTTAGGTAACAACATGAGTTTATTTGAAAAAAAATAAAATAATGAAGTTATTTATATGTCTTTAGATGTTATCATATATATATTATATATATACATTTATATATAATATATATATATTATATATATATAATATATATATATAGGTATGTTCTCACCTGTAATAACAATCATTGAAGGTGGTATAAGTATGACTGAAATTTAAGGAATGTGGACTTTGCCCTTCAGTATATGCTAATGGCCTTGTAAATGCAAATGAAAGGTTATCTTCTATATGGAGGTGATCCTAGACTCCTCAGAGAACTCTGAAAGTTTAAACAATAACAAGTGTAGTGCATTCAGTGCAAAGAAGAGCAGAATCAGTTTATAGATATGTATCTGCTCCTCGGCAGAAAGGTATCAACATCGTAAGGAATGGATAAGCACCTTAGAAGCAGGATGTTTAGAAGTAAAGGTACAGGAAAAGGAAATTTGCCAGAGCTGACTTCACCTAGAGAAAGAATGTTCTATGAGGCTGATGTAAGAAGCCACTTGACAAGGATATTGCTATTGTCACATGGAAGCTAGATTTCATGACCCATTCCAGTAATCTAAGTCCTTGTTCAGGCTGATATATCTAGACTGCTTAGCAGTTACACTGCTTATAAGTAAGGGAAGTGGCTCAAACAGCGTTCTATGATGAGCTTTGTTAGTATGGATCAGCTTCTTGAGAAGCTAATTATATTCCCATTGATGAGATTAAGTTTCTAAATCTGAAAGGTTCAAGGCCAACCTTGAACAGGACTGGGTGATTGCATGAACATGCGCCCTCACTTTGTGAGGATCTGGGTGAGCTCCACATCTGGAAAATCCCTACATCTCAAGGCTTACCTGTTTTTAACTTTTTCACTTCTGCTCTTGATGTTATTTGTCATTCGAACCAAGTTCTTAATGTTATTTTATACCATATTAACATATGAGATAATTTGCAGATATTCTCTTAAGGAAAAAAGATTTATTTCTGTTTCTCATTTTTGAAAATGTAAGGACTCAATGTTTTGCAAAAAATGTTGAGTTATTTGAGTATCCACCTGCCTGAAATTGAAGCATCAGACACATTAAATATTTCTCATTCAAACTGCCGTATATCTTTCTCTTTCTTCATTGCCAACTCTTTTGAATGAGCCATTTGCTCTCACTGCCTCCACTTGTTTAGTGCCAAGTTTCCTCTCTCCACCCCCCACCATCTGGTTCCCACCTCCATTATTCTGCTGAAACTCTGCAAGATTTCTGACTGATAGAGCTGCTTAATCCTCATGTCACTTGACTTCTCTGCAGAGTTGGATGGTCTGTTTTATTTTATGCTTTGAAACATACCTCCTTTCCTTTCTGATGTCCAAGACCTACTGTCTCCTCTTAATTTTCCCCCTGACAGCGTATACTCCTTTTCTTCTTTTGGTGTGTTTCACTGTAAGCTTTTTTTGAAAAAGAAATAATACCTGGCAAATGAAGCTCATCTTTTTCCTATTCTCCTCCTCCACTCTATTCTCCTATTCTGAAGTTGTATTATCATTAATATGCTTTCCTACATTAGTGTGTCCACATACAGTATGTGTTAACTTTATGTTTTAAACTTTCACATACACAGAATCATAGCATCCTTTGTAGCTTGCTTTCACTGAACATTATTTGAGATTTACCTGCTTTGATATATCTAGATCAGTTAATTCACTTTAATTTCTCTGTGATCTTTTGTGTATGAATTAATGACAGTTTTAACGACCCTTTAAACACAGACTTTTAAAATTAAGACTTTATTGTTCAGGGCAGTTTTAGGTTCACAGCAAAATTGAGGGGAATGTGCAGAGATTTCCCATATACCCTTTATTCCTACACTTCCATAACCTCCCTCCTATCAACATCCCCCCCAGAGTGTACATTTGTTACAATTGATAAACCAACACTGACACATCGTAATCAACCAAATCCCATAGTTTACATTACTATTCACTTTTGGTGTTGTATGTTCTGTGAGTTTAGACAGTTGTATATTGACATGTATCTACCGTACAGTATCATGTAGAATAGTTTCACTGCCCTAAAAATACTCTGTGTTCTGTCTATTCATCCCTTCCTCCCCGACCAACCCCTGTCAACCCAGTACTGACCTTTTCATTGTCTCCATAGTTTTGTCTTTGCCAGAATGTTATATAGTTGGAATCATACAGAATGTAGCCTTTTCAGATTGGCTTCTTTCACTTAGTAATATACATCTAAGGTTCCTCCATGTCTTTGTTGGTTTAATATCTCATTCTGATTTAGTGCTGAATAATACTCCCATTTCTGGAGTGTGCTAGAATTTGTTTATCCATTCACCTACTGAAGGACATCTAGCTTCCAACTTTTGACAGTTAAAAATAAAGCTGCTGCTGGGGTGCCTGGGTGGCTCAGTCGGTTGGGCGTCCGACTTCGGCTCAGGTCATGATCTCGTGGTCCGTGAGTTTGAGTCCCGCATCGGGCTCTGGGCTGACAGCTCAGAGCCTAGAGCCTGTTTCGGATTCTGTGTCTCCCTCTCTCTCTGACCCTCCCCTGCTCATGCTCTGTCTTTCTCTGTCTCAAAAATAAATAAATGTTAAAAAAAAAATAAAAAAAAAATAAAGCTGCTGTAAATATCTGTGTGCAAATTTTTGTGTGGACATAAGTTTTCAACTGCTGAATTCAAACTTCTAAGAGACTTGGTATTGTTTTACATATTTTTAAGTGATTTCATCTATTCCCATTGTACCAGCTACCAGTTATAGACCAATGACTTCCATGACTCCATGAGCCTCAGAGATCATTTTGGGGATAATTTCAGCAAGCTCCATGTGTATATTTCTTGTAGGTATTCAACTTGTCCAAAAATGACCATTGTTACTATTCCTGAAAGCTTTTACTTCTCTCATCCTTTTTCTCCTACCACAGTTGAGAAAACCAGTACTCTCCCAGTCACCAAAAATAGAAAACGTGCAGTCATTTTTTAAACCTATTTCTGTCATGTTTTTTCTCATTGTTTATCTAATCCTGACTCTTTACACAATATGTCTCCTTTTTTTTTTTTCTTTTCTGTATCTACCTCCATTGGCTTAGACCAAGCCTTTATTACTCTTACTGCACTAATACAATTTCCTTCCAAATATTTCCCATGCATCTAATTTCCCCCATTCTTATTTATCCTTCATCATGCTGCCAGAGTTATCTTTCTAAAAAGAAGCTGGTATATTTTTCTGGAAAGGGATAGTAAATATTTTAGTCATTGTGGGTTATATGGTCTCTGTGTCAACTATTAATCCTACCATTGTAGCATACTAGTCACAAATAGGAATACATAAATGACTACTCCAATAAAACTTACAGAAGCAGTCAATAAGCTAGATTTGGCCCAGGGCTGTAGTCTGCTGACCTCTATCCTACAACATAACTTGGATCATGCATCTCCCCACCAAAACCTTTCCATTTCCTACAGAACATAATATTCACTATCCTTCTGAATCTGGCATTACTAACTTAACCACTTATGATCAGTTGCCTCAAACTCTGAAGTTTCCAGCTATATTCTGATATGTTCCTTGGTATCCTGATCTCATGGCAATGGGAAAAATGGTTCGGAGGCAGTAGGCCTGGGGATTTGGTTATGGGAGGATGAGAATGCTTCTGTCTGACAGTTCTGTATTCTCAATAAATTATGGGCAAGGATACCTGCTAAGAGATAAAGGTGGAAGAGGGAGAGTAGAAGATAAATGAAAGAGAATCCAGATCAATATGACCATCCTGGGGAACAGAAAAATAAAATTATTAGAGAAATCTAGCAAGATTTCTGGGTCATAGTCAAGATTCAAACTGTAGCCTGAGATTACGAATTTAAAGTGAAACTAGTTACATGATTATGTAATCTGTGGTCACTAACATTTCTGTGCAAACAAGGAGAAAGTCTGAAGCCACAAGAGTTCATACATGGATTAGGGTTTTGTAGGGTGAGCTCAGTTGACGGAAAGAAGGAACTAAGAGTTGGAAGTATTTACAAAGGGTCATTATGTTGATAATGGAATCTGTGCTAAACCAGATGGGAAGTGATGACAGGAGGGGGCTGATGGATAATAAAAAAGGGGGGATGAGAGGATCAGACGTCCCCACATCATTGAAGAACTGTGTAATTGTATGGAAGTACTTGTGCCCACTGAATACATAGGAAGCTGCCCTAGGAAAGTTCAGTGTTTGGATAAGAACGTTTTGAAAAGGTTTGTATTTTTTAAGAGATGTAAAGATCCAGGGTATGACTGCATAAAGTGAGTGACTGAAGTGGAAAAGAAAAATGTCAGTGGAATATAGAAATCAGGAACCTGAGAAGTTGGAGCTTTTTGATGGGTCCCCCCCACTTATGTATTGAAATCACCAAATATAAGGAAAGGAAACCAAAATTGGAACATTGCCAGGAACCAAAGGCTGGTGAAAAATGAGGTGTGACTAGGAGATTGAGAAGAGTGTAAGAAGGTATAGGAAACAGTGATACATCCAAATGACAGCATTAAAAGAACAGTGATTCTTGCAGGAGGAAAAGGGTGACATCATTTGGAAGTAGCAAGGGGGAGGAAGAAATACACCTGCCTCAATCAACTCCATATAGTCAGCTTCTGGCCCTGATGTTTGCTCAGGACCTAGGTGGGTTTCAAGTAAGGCAAGGAGGTGAAGGGAACACATATTTGAAGAAAAGGAACGGCTGCTTCAGATTGGGGTCGAAGGAGACACTGGAAGAATTTGTTTGGTAAGAGAGGGAAGTGGAGAGGATATACAGCTTGTGGGTTAAGAATTTTTGAGAAAGAATAACTTAGGCTGAGACTCCTGCTAATTAGTGAAGCATGATGGCATTAGTCCTGAGAGGTTCACCTTGTAATACTCTTGATAGTGTGTTGGCTCAGGACTAGTGGTTATTCTCAGTAACTGAAAGTTCTAGATTCATCTGCTACAATTAGCTCACTTAGCTTGGGCAAGGCTCTAAACCATTCAAAACCGCAGTTTTCCCTCTATGCAGTGAGGAGTTGGTCTAAATAATCTCTTGAACTTCAGGTATTTAATTAATTTATTTGGGTCGGGGGAGACGGGAGAGGGAACACGCAAGGGAGGGAGAGAGAGAGAGAGAGAGAGAGAGAGAGAGGGAAAATCCCAAGCAAGCAGGCTCCATGCTCTGTGTGTGTGTTTGTTTTGTTTGTTTTTTTTTTTTTTTGCATTTATTTATTTTTGAGAGACAGAGAGAGACAGTGTGAGCAGGGGAGGGGCAGAGAGAGAGGGAGACACAGAATCAGAAGCAGGCTGCAGGCTCCGAGCTGTCAGCACAGAGCTGGACCTGGGGCTCGAACCCATGAACCGTGAAGTCATGACCTGAGCCAAAGTCAAACGCTTAACCGACTGAGCCACTCAGGTGCCCCAACCATGCTCTGTGTTTAGACACCAGGTTAAATCTCAGGACCCTGAGATCATATCCCGAGCCAAAATCAAGAGTCGAATGCTTGACTGACTGAGCTACCCAGGTGTCCCAAACTTAAGGCATTTTAAATATCTGAAAGCAAAGAAATCGGGTCATGGCACTCATGAGTTTGCAATATTAGAAATAAATATTTATTCTGCAAATCAGTGATGTATCAAGAGTGAATATTAGGAAGAAAGAAATACCGGAGAGTTTATACATCGGCTACATTTGGCTTCACAGTAAGTTAATGATTTCAACAAACTAGAGATAAGTGACAGAACAGTTCAGAATGTATATTCTAGAGCTATTTGGTAATGCCTTCCTGCTAAAGCAAATACACTTTGTTAACTCATAAATATGAAATAGTGATAGATTTATGATATCTCAAATGCTAGGTAGTAATTAAAGTTGGAACTGAATCGCCAGCCCTTATCTCATCCTCTTCCCATTTTTATTCCCCTCCTTATTCAATTTGTGTTATTAGTTGATCATATTATTGTTATAATAGCATGATGCATGAATGAGACAGTTGAATCATAATTGGTGAAGGCAATGAGTTAGGAGGTTTATTCAATCAAGAATGAAAATGCTTCTTCACAAGTTTTTAATTTTTAGACTAATTTCCTACTAACCTACTTAGTGGAATTGTTGGATCAATTCAGTCAACCCTGTAACCATGCTAATAAGCCTACTGGTTAAACACTGTATTTCAGTCCATATTGGAGAACAGCTTTGGATCCAATTAGATGACGGATCTTATCAGGTGAGGACTTTGTCCTGCTGTCTTGATATTTAGCTGAGTTTGGTGTCCTCGTATGTGTTTTGTTGAATGGCTTAGACTCTTCAAAGAGAGAGGTCTCTAAGAGAAAAACCAGCAAAGTTTGAGCTTGGTTGGGAAAGGACATTGCATAAAATCAAAGGCAGGTAATATGGACATTACATATTCCTTATTTGCAAATAAAAATGATATATATTTGAGCTATAAATCTTATAATGTGAATTAATTTCAAATAGAGGCAAAATGTTAAGAACTGGAATATTTCACTAGTTTAAAAGTGTATATGTATAAAATTGGTATAGAAGTTTCTTATAATATTGAATGTAATTTAAATGTTTGTATTTGAGAAATAGGGCCTATTTGCTTATTTCATACTAGGTATTGCACCTACAGTTTGGGTAATTGGCCACTAGATGGCAGAACTGTGCTGTGCAAGTAGGTCAGAAGACATAAAGGGGCATTCTGAAAATAAAATAAAAAATAAAATTAAAATAAAATAAAATAAAATAAAGGGGGATTCTGTAGGCTTAGATAATTTAAAGAGCCAGCACATGGAATTCCTTGAAATACAGTTTAAATGCACAAGTTAAGCAAATACTGGTAGGATTTTTGTAAATGAATATTATATGATCTAGGTCATCAAAGAGTTGATAGTTCAAGATAGGTGTGAGGTTTTTATGTTTTTTAAAGCACTGTAATAGAATGTGATAAATACCATTACAGATTTTTTTATGTCAGAGTGTAATGGGAACATGGGCACTGTTAGAATTAATTCTACTTGTAATGGTGATGTTGAGACAAGGAGTTCTTGGAAAAGTATAGAGAATGTAAAAGTCAGAGAGGAGCATGTCTTCTAAAAAACAAAACAAAAAACATAATCTAAAACAAAAAGTATAAAAATAACTTATCTTTTATGGATAAAGTGGCAAAATAAAATTTAAAATAAGATGAAAAAACCCAAAAAACTAATTCCTATGTAATCTTTACTTCTGATCCAGTGATCACAACCAGGGACAATTTGCCTCCCATAGCAGATTTAGCAGTGTTTGTAGATATTGTTGATTGTCACAACTGCGGAGGGGGTGCTACTGGAATCAAGTGTATAAAGGTCAGGGATGCTGCTGAGCAGCCTACTCTGCACAGGACAGGCTCCACAAGAAAAATACTACCTGGCCCAAAACATTAACAGTGCCAAGGTATTGTAAATATAGGTAAATAAATCCAGAGGTTTAAAATTGGACAGTAGAACACAGGTGAAATTCAGTATTTAGGAACAAGTTCAGTTTGGAACATGAAAACGAGAATTTTTATTTCAAGAACAAGAGCAGATGAGATCTGGTGTTTGGCATGGGGGAGGCTGGAAACAGCACCTTGGATTAAAGATATTTGGGCAAGACTTCTCAACCACAGTTGGAGCTAGGACAACACAGGCTTGATTTTGCCCTGGCAAATAAGGGCCAGGGGGTGGAGTGGCCAGAGTCAGCTCCGTGGAACATGCACAACAGGGTTCAGATCTAGGCTTTGGCATTTATTAGCTGGGTGACTCATCTAACTTCTAAGGTTCCATTCCTTTAAAAGGGGGAAACTTATTGAAAGGATTAGAAATGTATGTTAAGTACCTACATACATTTAAGTAGGCATAAAGGTGCTGCATAAATGGTATTTAACATTATTGAGATATCGTACCAGTTCTCTCTCATTCCACAGTTGTCTTCGCCCCTTCTGGAAAATTACTCAGGATACAACTATATTTCATAACTTCGAAAATAGAAAAACATATGAATTGTGGGATGGGAAGAAGAAAAGTAAATGACAAAACACGAAACTTTTGCAAGACATCATTGGGAGAAGTACTGAAAGCTGAGTCAGAATCACCAAGCTCTCTGAACAGTATTGTTATCTGTTAGGAAAGAAATAGCTAATATTTCCATGAGGAGGAGAGGGGGTTCAGGGATGGGGGGTGGAGGGAGATGAGGCTGTGATTAGCCAAACACAGCCTGGCTAAATCCAACTGTGCTGTTCCTGCACCTACACATCTGAGTGGAATGAAGCCCACAACAGTGCTGACTGCTGTCACTTGCTGTCACTACCACTGTTCCTAAAGTAGGTGACATTGCCCTGCAGCGATGCCGATACCATATATCCCCAATCCATACTCTTCCTTGTTGATTACTTCATACTTTCTGCACCTCTCCTCAAACCTCCAAGGCCTTCTCCACCGAAATCACTCTTAGCTGATGACCCTGGTTCCTATTTCACTGGCAAAATGGAAACCTTCATAGGAGAACTTTCATGAACTCTCACACCTCATCTACTTACCTCCTGCATCTGTGTGCATTCACTCTGCCTTCCTTTTCTGTTACTAAGCATGCACTTAAATTGTCTGTATTCTTAAATAAGGTCAGTTTCTCACTGTTGTACTATATTCCATCCCTTTTCACCACTAAAGGCATGATTCCAGCAATTCTGACCCATTCTTTTGGATCATAATTATTCCCTCTCTTTTGGGTTGTTACATCACCATACTAACTGCTGTTATATCTCCCATTAATTTTTTTTTTTTTTGCTATGCCAACTTCATTTTGCTTATATATAAAAAAAAAACTTTGGAATTCTCTATATTGACTGCTGACTTTCTCTGCTTCCATTTACTCTTGAACTCAATCCATTAGGCTTTTATCACTGCTTCACAAAAACTGTTTTTCACCAGGACAATTTGTGTTGCTAAATTTGATAATGAGCTCTCACACCTCATCTCCCCTGAACTATTAGCATTTGATATGGTCAGTTATATTTTCCTCCTTAAAACATTTTCTTGGTTTTCTAGCTATCACACCTTGCTGGCTTTCTTTCTGCTTTGCTTGTTGCTTCTCAGTCTCTTGTTTTCCTTCTACATGCTCTCTTTCCCAACTTCTATATCTCGGAATGCCCTGTAGTTAGTCTTGAGACCTCTCCCCTGTCTATCTATGTTCAGTCTCTTCATAATTTTATTCAGTGTCATAGCTTTAAATACCATATGCTGATGACTCCCATATTTATATCTCTGGCTTGAACCTCTATCCTGAATTCAGGCTTATTGCTCAGACTTCTTCCTCAGCGTCTTGAGTTGCAGGTTTAATATCCATCTCAAAGTTAATGTGTCTAACACTGAACTCTATATACAAACTCCCAAACGTCCTCATCTCAGTTAATAGAAATGTAATTCTTCATTTGCTGAGGCCAAAACTTTGGAGTAATGCCTAACACCTTTCTCTTTTATTAAAAACATCTCACATCTGAAGTGTCAGCAGATTCCATTGTCTGACTCTGTTTTCACTTATACCTCAAATCTGTCCAATCGGTCCATTTCTCCCTGTACCCTCACCCTCCCTGCCCCCCATACTGTTACCGTTCTGGTACAAGTCTTTCTTCTCTCACCTGGTATTGCAGTACAGTGATCGGTTGCTTTTCCTGAGTATTCTTTGGTCCTCTTTTCCCAATCTGTTTTTAATACAGAAGCCGGAATCATACTCTTAAGATGTAGTCAGATCATATCACCCCTCTGCTAAAATTCTCCACTCACTTCCAAAAGATTCTGTGTGATCTAGTCCCCTATTAACTTACACCTTTACTATTATTCCCTTGCTCACCCAGCGGTAGCCACAATGGCCTCATCACTGTTTCTTGAATGCTTCAGTAACAGCCTTGCCTCAAGTTTTGTATACTTGCTGTTCTTTCTGCTTTTCTTTTAGATTCCCTTGTGGTTCCCTCTTTTCCTAAGGGACTAAGGGACTTTACTCAAATGCCGTCTTCTCAATGAGGTCATCTTTGGTTACTTAATCTAAAATTTGACACCTGTTTGTAAACATTTTCTCTATTCTTCTTTTCTGCTTTAATTTTTCTCAACTTTTAACACTCTCTAGATACTATATATTTACATTCTATGAATTTATTCTGCTCATTGTCACTCTCCCCTCTCCAAGGGGACAGGGTTTCTTATCTATTTTGTTCATTACTATAATAGTGCCTAGAATAGGGCCTGCCACATGGTAAGTACTCAATAAATATTTGTTCAGTGAATTCCAAATGACTGTTGAGTGAACACCAAATGACTCTGATAACCCTATAACATCCACACTGGGGAGGAAGGTTAGAGTAGGCATGAAAAATTTTCACACAATAATATTCAACGATGTAATTTGGCAAAAAATATCAAAAACATTTCCTCTCAGAATCACTAAAGTTACTCAGAATCCTTCAGAGCCATAACTGATGACATTTCTTCCCAGCATGGTATTGTCCAACGGCATTGGGACAGCATCAGTCATCTGAAGGCTTGACTGGGAGCTCAGCCAGACCTCTCAGTCAGATCTCAGTTCTTTTTTTTTTTTTTTAATTTTATTTTTTATTCTTTAAAATTTACATCCAAATTAGTTAACATATAGTGAGACAATGATTTCAGTAGTAGATTCCTCAGATCTCAGTTCTTTTCACATGGTCCTCTACATTGAGCTTTAAGTTACTGTGACCAGATTCCAAGAGCAAGCATTCTGAGAAGTAAGAAGCAGAAGCTGTGGGGTCAGTTGAAGGCTAGACCCAGAATAGGCACAGAATAAGTTCTGTTTCATCCTATTAGAGCCGTCATAAGCCCAGCCCAGAGACTGTGGAAGGGGGACTGCACAAGATTCATTAACTATCTACCACATTTGGGTACTTTCACTAGACACCTCTGAAACACTGAATCTCATTCCTTGTGCCCACCTTTGATTTTAGCTGAAGCTGAAGTGTGTACTTCTGTGCAAGCTCAGGCTGCCTTTGCACTTCTCACTTCAAGTGAGAGGCAGATTTTTCAGCTTTCTGACCCAAATCTTTCTGTTATACCAGGGAGCCTGAAAATACAGGTGAGTTAACTTCTAGGATAAGCTTATATCAACAGGAGATGGAAGCTCCAGCTTCTTGTCCCTTGGGAAGCATAATGTATGCATCAGGACACTCAGGTGAATTGAGCCCCTTTTGTCCACAGTGGGAATTTGGTTATGGACACTTATATTGGATTTTTCAGTTTTTTTGTTTAATGTTTATTTACTTTTGAGAGAGACAGAGTGGGATTGGGGGTGGGAGGCACAAAGAGAGGAGGAGACAGAGGATCCAAGCAGGCTCTGCGCTGTCCGCATAGAACCTGATGTGGGGCTTGAATTCAAACTGCAAGATCATGACGTGAGCCAAAGTTGGATGCTCAACCAACTGAGCCACCCAGATGCCTGGATTTTTCTATTTTTTGAACTCACTTTCCCTGGGTCCTTTGTCCTATGTCCTAGGATCACCACCCAAATAAACTACCTGACTCTTTTTTGGGAAAACACACTTGGGTATTTTAAGTAATAATGAGAAAAATCCTTGCATCTTTCATTTAAAGAACAAAATTAGGACTTCTGAAAATGGTTGAACTTGTGACTATAAATTCCAGTCTTTCCATTTCTGTAAAAGGGTTTATAGTCTGAGGGCTGGAGATGTGTTTCAGTGTGTAAAGCTAATTGAGGTGATAGGGAAGAGGTTTAGTCCTTTGTCAAATGGAGGACCAATTGGAGAGGATGACTCATTCGGTCTTGGCTGTTCCTGCAAAGAAGTTGGATGTCTCCAGATTTAGAAATAATGCATGTAAATGTGCATGCAACTTTCCTTTTTTTAATATAGATTAAGCCTTATTGGAAGGATAATTCTGTCTCCTTAGGAAAGGTGACAACTGCAAAATTTTCCTGTTTTAGGAAAAGAAAATATTCAGTACAAAGCCTTTAAATGTGGTTCATAAGCTAAGATCTGGCACCTTCATTCAGTAAATAATTCAGTTGAAATGAAAGAAGCTTTTATGCAAACTTTGGAAGAGTCTTAATATGTATATGTTGTATATGTATGTATTTACTAGTTGAATTTATATTTGAAGATGTATATTTGAAGTAATGTACTTAAATTATACTACTTTCACAATTTATTTCTCATCTTCAGAAAAATGATTTACAACTGGCTTTCAATGATACATAAATATGACCAGGTAGGAAGTATTAGAATTAAAACAGAAGAAAGAGTAACAAGGTGGGGCACAAAGCAGATACGCATTCAAATATATGTGCTTCTGTGCCGGCCTTTGTCATGTCTGCTCCGCTTGAGATGAATATAGAAGAATACCTGTGGAAGGCTGACTTTCTCTCCAAAATATAACTTGGATCTGTTCTAGCATACAGTTGAACATAAGATGGAATCCAAAAGTGTAGCATGGCAACTATTAATTTAGCTTGAAAATACTTTAAAACAGCTATAATCAGATACTTGCTTCAGGTGAAAAAACACAAAAACAGAATTCTTAACCACCACCACCACCACCGCCCCCCACCAGCACCTATAGAATACCTGACTTTGAGGAGAGCTATTTCCTCCCACATCCTCCAAGATGTTCTGTTTGTTCAATGTTCACCAAAATAACTGAGATCACTCCTTGTATTGGCTTGTTGTTTATAAATTAGTTAAAAGTTCTGGGACACCCTCCAAAAGCAACTATTTTCACATTTAAAAAGTTAGTCTGTAACTCTTTTCTGACAATAATGAGTTTGCAGAACCTGTTGTTTGTGCAGGCTACTCACGATTTGAGATAATAATATAACTGCATCATTAGCTTATAAAACATTGTTCATCTTTGTGTTCTCTACGGGACTGTGTCCAACTCATCTGAAAGCAGCATCTGATCATTAAGAATCAAGTTATAAAGAGCGGTGGGGGGTAATAACTTTGCTTTACCCTTGTGGAAAATTTCGGCTCTTGTATCAGATATCTATTTTTGATAAATTTAAGGATTATTGTAGGCTGCCTTCTAGTTGAATAACTTTAATTCATTTTATTGTTACATGATTTAATTATTAAATATTAATTATTAATATTATTAATTATTTATTATTAATTATCTGGGCAACCCAGGATGACATTCACAAACCAATAGGACTTTCCAAAATCTCAGTTTATCTAGGTTGAACCCACAATTTCCCTTTGATGCCAACCCAAGAATGTTGATATTGGTTCTTTTTTGTTTTTTCCTTTTGTCTTCTCAGCGCTGCTGCTAACTCCCAAATCATTCCAACTTTAGAACTTTGCTTTTTCTCCAGGCTATGCTATTGTATTAACAGTCTTTAGCTAAATCACTTAACCTTCCCATGTCTCAGATTCCTCAGCTGAAAACACTTACCTCATGGGTTGTGATTAAATGAGTTAATACATACAAACTGTAGGGGATGAAAATATTATTTTTTTTCTTCTAACCCCCGTAGGTTCTCTGGCTGGGGCCCTGTAAATTGGCTGACAAAAAGACAGATTAAGTTGAAAACATTCGCATGTACATTTGCATGTACATTGCATATCTGAGAGCACTCGGCAATGAGGCACTCAAACGAGCGGTTAGAATTTGGGGTCTATATACCTAACTTAGAAGGGGAGGGGATGGCAAAGGGCACTTGGGGAAGAGCAAATGGCTTTTTGGAAGGGTAAATGGATCCTTGGAGGGCTATATGGAAGATATGATGGTTTGTGACAGTGTGTGTCTGGGTGTGGTGCTGACTTCTTGTCTCCCAGAAGCTATTAGAGTGGATCCCGGGAGAGGATTTGTGGCACTTGAGTTCTTTTGGGAGGCCCTGCTTTTAGGCAGATAAGGGATTTTCAAGAACTCAAATGCTTTCCTCTCAAAATAATCCTGTCAAAGTGGCATATTTGGGGATGGCATATTCTTATCCCCTTCAATATGTAAGACCATGTAATGCTCTTAGAACATTCCTGACAAATAGCAAACACTCTCTGAATGCACGTTGCTGTTACTGTGGTGCTCGCTGACTTGATTCTGTTGGAGCATTCGTAAGTGAAGGTTTGAGCTGAGCTGTACTCGAACCAGAGTCTGTGCCCACCCAGTTAAAGGTGAGGGGGATCTAATCCCTCATTTCTGCCTCCTTCAAGATTCTGACCCAGTTAAGAACAGACATAAGACAGTAGTGCTGACGGTCAGTTGGTTAAGCATCTGACTTCAGGTCATGACCTTGCAGTTTGTGAGTTTGAGCCCTGTGTCAGGCTCTGTGCCAAAAGCAGGGAGCCTAGAGCCTGCTCCAGATTCTGTTTCCGCTTCTCTCTCTGCCTCTCTCCTGTTTGTGCTCTGTCTCTCAAAAATAAATAAACATTAAAAAAAAGAAGAAGGCCATAGTGCTGGATGGCGCAGGGACAGTGTGGATAGAAGCAGACCTCCGAGCCTCTGGGGCTGTCTGTAGCAGGGGTTGGGGCATTCGAGACAGCATGGCCTGCCACAAGCCAAGAACTGTGCAAGGTCTGGGCGCCTGAGAGTGTAGATGTTTGCTTCACATTTTAAAAATTAAAGCCTGTTGCCACCATAGAAGCTGGGCTTTTTCTATCCTGCCAACAACTATAGTTCTCTCCTTTGGCTAAGGAAAAATTGGGTGTGAACTGATTTGACTTCCGTGTTACGCTGATACTACTTCCCTATTTACTGTGTGTGAGCTAAATCACACTGCTGAAATATATGTGGCAGAACTGTCCTATGAAGTTGTGACTCATGTTTGCTTTTTCATTTTAAGGTTCCATCTGAATGTCAGTTACTCTGGCTGGTGCAGGGCAAGTGGAAGCAGGCCTCTGGGACCTCGAGTGGGATCCTGCAGGCCTGCCAACCACGGGCAGGTGTGGGCACACACAGATGATCAGCTCCACTAGGGATTCATGGAATTAGTTAAAACACATACATACAGAGCAAAAAAACCATGTGTTGAGAATTTTCACTCTGCTGGGTTTTTTGTTATTGTTGTTCATACATCTTTGATATCCTCTGTGGCATCCTCTGGCTGTGCTGAGCTACCGGCCTGGAGCTGATGCACCATACAAAACCATGTAAAGTTCCCAGCATATAGCAAACATTCAATGAATATCACCTGCTCAATAGAGAAATGCAGCCTACCAGGTACTGGTTTCTCCCAGGTCTATCCACTCGTTCAGTCATGCCTCTTTGCAGAAGAAGTTGCTAGTAATTGAGATTTGCTAAGAATGGAAGATTTTTTCCCTTGGCATTTCTGAGAAGGCAGAAATGTTTGTCTAAGTCTCCAACACTTTGCTTAGAGAAAGGAAATGTTGATGGAAGTTCCTACATTTTGAGCCAAGGCAGAAACACACAGTGCAGATAATGAAGTTTCTATTTATAGCATGGATTCATGTAGATTTCTCCACTGGAAGAACACAGGCAGTTGGACTACAGATCCCACATGTGTCCAAATATATTTTGTGTGACTTAGCTGGTCCCAAGGCCTCCCGGTTCGTCAAATACAAGCAGATGGTCCTGGCAGGGGTGACACCATAGCCTGTTTGCTGAACGCTTCCTCTGGAACCTTATTTTGGGGGAGGGAATGTGCACACTCAGTAGGGTGTCCGTGATCGTGTGTCTGGTTTGTCTAGACTGTCCCGTGTTCTGTTGTACTAGCATCCCAAGTGATGTAGCATTTGTCACTTTCAAAACTGTTCCAGTTTAGGTGATAAATTATATGCTTACTTCAACATGAAGACACATCAGCTTGCCAAGAAACAAGTTCTAAAATCACATAAAAAGATTTCTTTCCTAATGCTTTAGACAATTTTGCAATGGAAGCCATAAAACTGATACAGATCAAGATGATGGATCTATCTGTAGCTTCATAAGAAATGAATAGAGAATTAGGGGCTTAGTTGGTTAAGTGTCCAACTCTTGGTTTCTGCTCAGGTCATGATCTCACGGTTCATGAGTTCGAGCCCCGCATCTGACCCCTCCCTGGCAGCAGGGAGCCTACTTGGGATCCTCTCTATCTCCTTCTGTCCCTTCCCTGCTCACTAGCTCTCTGAAAATAAATAAATAAACTTAAAAAAAAAAAAAAAAGTAATGGTTAGAGAATTAAAAGACCCAAAGGGCCAAATATAGAAAAATTAATGAACAATGCGGAATTCTAACAGGCAATTAACATTAAAAGCCCCCAACCAGCCAAAATGCAGGAGAGGATTCTTGGAGGATGCAGACTGTGCTCCAGGACTCCCACCACTCATTGGTCGTGCTGTGGAGCTCATGGCTCATGGGTTGCTAGAGTGCCATTTCCTGTAGAGCAGTACACTCTACCTCCAGCCAGCTGAGCCCATCTGAGTCAAGAATGGTGGATGAGTCTGCGAAATTTCTGACTGACCATTAATCCCCACTGGATTAGGGGTTGGTGGTAAAATGGCTGGAGTCAGGCAGTGGGTTAGATCTATCGGGAGACAGCTAAGTCCCCTCCCACTTTCTGAAACTTTGCAGTGTGTTAAAGATGGCAGGATATGAGAGGCAGGAAGAAGACAGATTATTTAGTATTGGGGAAGAATCCTTTCAATGGGAAAATCTTTCAGTGCAAGACATAAAGCAGTCAGGCGATTTGGGGCAAAGAGGGCAATTGTCATTATCAGAGTTATCAGTGGCTTAGATCCAAATTTGATAAAATACCCTTTGAGGGACTCTAGTTTTCATAGGATAGCATCCTGTACCCTCTATGAACAAGGAAAAAAGCCTGGAAAAGCCCAGCCCAGCCATAACGCTTTACTTTAAGAATTTGGAGGACTGAAGGGGTTGGGGACAAGGTAATAATCATAGATGGGAGACAAAGATCATGATCAGAAAGTTTGAAAAAAGATACAAAGTATGTAAATATATAATGAATATTAATGTTATATATTGTTAGACACACAGAAAATAAAATTATACAAACATGTATGGGATTGTGTACATGCACTACAGGGAAACCATTATCCTGGGGGAAAGAGGAGAGGACAGAGATGAGCTATGGCAGGACTTTGCCCTTATTCTCCCCAAATTATATTGGAAGTGAATATTTTGAAAGCAGTGACAAGACTCTGACTTCCAGGTCCCAGGACCCCGGTGGGGCCTCTGAGAGCTCCATTACTCTTGGCTTCTCAGAAGGATCTTGGGTGTAAGGTTGGCTCACCTTGCTCTTCCCTCCTGGAATTGCCAAGATGTGCCTAAAACCCAATTATTGTATATTTTAGAAATCATGGATTCTGACTTATATATTTTCTCTTAAGGAGAATGGTGTGGGGTGTGTGTGTGTGTGTGTGTGTGTGTGTGTGTGTGTGTGTGTGTGTGTATTTAGTGTAATATTTTAATAAGTCACCTTGTTGGTCAATTAATGACCCATATACAGGGGAGGGAGGATGGTAATGGCCTTGGGAAAAGTTTATATTGAGCAGGGAGTAGAATGTGTTGGGGAAAATCCAATAAAGCATGTGGGCACATAGTGAAAGTGGGTTAGGATGCATGGGAAGGGTTTTTATTAGTTATAATAAGGACTCTATCCCTATTCACACTTTTCCAGATCAGTGGTTCTCAGAATGTGATCCCCAACTCACAGCATCAGCATCACCCAGGCCCTACCCCAGACCCAATGAATCAAAACCTTAGGGGCTGGTGCCATCAATCTGTGTTTTATAAGCCCTCTCGGTGATTCTAAGACACATTGAAGTTTGGTAGCCACTTCTCTAGACTCACTTCTTGTTTCCTGTAATGAAGACATGTCATTAAAAATCATTACCACCATTCAATTCAACCAAAAAGAAGAAATGGGAGAACAAAGAGGGTCATCCAAACTCAAGTGAAAGACAGGCTTAAACTAGTCCTTGAAGTGTACAATTATAGAATGCTGACAGTTGAAAAAATTAAGCATAATGATTTAAATTTATAGAGAAACCTAAAAGTAAGAAAAAGAACTAAGATAATGCTAAAATTAAAATACAATAAAATAAACTGAAGGTTAAAAATAGAATAAGGGGAAAATAAGTAAAACTTTCTATAAAAATAACATCTGCCCCATATATCCTTCATATCATATCAGACACTATTCTAAGAAAGGTGACTCTTCTAACTCATTTAATTCTCTCAATAATATCGTGAGACAGGACCGTTACTATTTCCATTTTATAGCAAGGAAAGGAAGGCACAGAAAGAGTAGGTACTTTGCCCAGAGTCACACAGCTTGGTAGGTAAAGTGAAGAGCAGAAATCCAGCTAGGAGAGCAATGAAGAACATACCTATTAAGAGAGCCTAGATTAGAAATAAAAATAAAGCCTATGAGTTTAAAATGAAAGGTCAAGAAGTAGGAGAAGGTGGGAAACAGAAGAAGCAAAGACAAACAAGGTCTTTGATGGAGTGTGGAGGTGAGTGCTTTCCCAGCATCAGGGCATCAAGGCAGAGGGCTCTTCTGTGAAGAAGCCGGTGGAGAGCCTGGCCCACCTTCATCGCTTCCCTTTCATTTTACCCCCTCTCAGGACCTCTTCCCTCTCCACCGAAGCTAGAAGCAGATCTTCTCAGACCAACAGATATCCCTACAGTACAAATACCATATCTGTTACAGGGCCAGGACCTCATTTGGTTCTTTTTTAGTAAAAGTAGAAAACCTTTGGTATGTCCTGGTTAATTGGGAGTTAATTTGCTGTATATCAGTTGAAAATTTTGTTTTGTCTGAATCTAGGATATGATGGCTTCAGTATTTCTGAAGACACAGAATTTCCACTAATCATTCAGCAGAGGTAAGAACCCTAAGCTCATTGAAATAACTGCTACTATTATCTGGGTTTAAGGACAATTTAAATGGCTTTTTTTTTAATTATTTTTGAGAGACAGAGTGTGAGTGGGGGAGAGGCAGAGAGAGAGGGGGACACAGAATCCGAAGCAGGCTCTAGGCTCTGAGCTGGCAGCACAGAGCCCGCCACAGGGCTCGAACCCACGAACCGGGAGATCATGACCTGAGCAGAAGTCGTCTGAGCCATCCAGGCATTCCTAAATGGCTTTTTGTATTTTAAGTTTTGTTACCTGTTTTTCCCCCTTCTCCTTTCTTACTCTGATTCTTCAATGAAGAGGACCTATTATGAAATTCCAAGAACAAGGACAGAATATCAGGGCAGCTCACATCCCAGCAATCCACCAGTCTTGGAGAGACTGAATGAGGAGGCATCCAGATGTGTCCTGGGTGCAGACCTAAGATGACCTGCCTAAAGCTATAGCTAATAAGAAGTAGTTGCTTGAAAGCTGGTGGGAAGTTTCATTGTTTGCTCTCCTCTCTAGGAGACCAAAGAGAGGTGAAGTCTTTCCTGAGCACAGATGATCGAAGCTGGGTGAAACACTCAGTCAAATTAGAGGTAAAACTGCAGTTGGGAGCAGCCATATCTTTGGAGTGTAAAACTGGTACTTGTACTACTTTTGAAAAAAAAAATGTTTAGCATTAGTATTCCCTTCTAAGGCAGAAAAAAAGAAATGTTGAGAATCATAAAACTGAAAGGGAAAGATAAATTGCGCAATATTAATATGATTCAGAGTGTATACATTTTAGTTAATGAGTAACACTTTGATTAGATAATATCTATATAGAGTATAAAGAATTTAAAACTACCAACAAATACACTGTTGAGATGAATTTTTCCTCTCGCTCCTATTCTCTGGTCCTCTGGGTTTTTCCACTCAGGAGGCAACCAAATATATATTACTAAATTTTGTTCAAAGATTTTTTTTTTACGATTTTTTAAAATACTTTTTAAATACTTTTTTTAAATGTATGTATGTATGTGTGTATGTGTGTAATCTCTACACTCAACATGAGGCTCAAACTCACCACCCCAAGATCAAGGGTTGCATGCTCTTCCAACTGAGCCAGCCAGGTGCCCCTAGTTCAATGATATTTAAATGTTTTGAGTTGTTGATCGATTATTTTATATTTAATTTTATATTGGGAAAGGGGCTACATTATGGATAGCCTTATGACAAATTTCCTGGGCATTAGCCTATACTTGGCAAATGCCAACAAACAACCTTTCCTCTGCATTAGCACAGGAGGACCAGTGTTTCCTCTGAAATAGAATTTTCTAGATCTTGGGATAGACATATGGGTAGAATCTGGAATGTCTTTTGCTATTACATACAGCTTGTCAAAGGGATTTTTAATAAAATACATTGGAAGTTGCCATAGGATCACCTTTTTTTTTTTTTTTCTTTCTTTCTGGATATGTGTGCTGTTGTGTCTGCAGTTACCAGTGTTGGTTCACCGGGACCTGGATACTCTGAAACTAATTCCTGGACAATTAGGCTTAAGGGTAACAATGTTAGATGTAAGATCCCCAAGCTGACCCTAAGCTTTGTGGTTCCTTTTGGGGCATTTGTGTTAGACTATTCTAATGGTTTGCCAAGAAAAAGACTATAATAGTTATCTCTTGTTGTGTAACTATTTATCCTAAATGTGATGGTTTAAAACAATAACACTCATTATGGTACAGTTACTGTGAGTAAAGGAATCCAGGGGCCTCTGGTTCAGGGTCTTTCACAGGTTTGCAGTTAAGGGGTTGGCTGGGGCTGCAGTCCTCTCCAGGTGTTTCTGTGGGAAGATGTGCTTCCACACTCATTCATGTGGCTGTTGGTTGGACACCTCAGTTCTCAGCCACATGAGACACTTCATAGTGTAGCTCACAGCATGGCAGCCAATTCCCTAAGAACAAGCAAGCAGGAGAACCAGAAGGGGTCCTCAACACAGAGTTTATAATATTTTAGAATTCAGTCTTGGAAATTAAATTACATGCCATCCCCTCTATTCTGTTCTGTTTGGTTCTATTTCTTGAAGACAAATCAATAAATCCAACCCATACTCAAAGGGAGGGGACGACATAAGAGCAGATTAGCAGTATACTGGGATCTTTGGAAGCTATAACAGAGGGCGCCCACCACAAAGACACTATACTATAATTGCCTGCTCATTTAAAACCTGTTTCCTTCTTTGTTCCTTTCTTTAACCTGTATATTCTATAAAAACAAGGGCTGTGTCTCTTTTGTTTACTATCCTAGCAAATGTGTACTCATATATAGTCAATAAATATTTGTTTAATGAACAGGTTAAAGGATAAATTTTAAAAGTAGTTGTGGTCATAATTCTTGTACAAGTTAGTATCTGTCAAATTTTTGTTTAACTCATTAATTAATGAGAAATGAGAGCTCATATATTTATTATCAGGTAAGGAATGCTGAGACGATTTTTACAAATGGATGCAAACTGGCAAAACTGGTCAGTATTCACAGGACAATAATCAATGGCACTCCACTGGACAAAATTTGTGTTCCTATGGACAGAAATTATTCTCATTACTAATAGTTTTCTACAATTAACTTGTATCTTTACTGTGTTGTAAAATAATATAGTCAAAGGCAAAGGCAGAAAAAACCTGTATTAGTGAACGAGATGGTGTGTTCACTAAGTTTCAAAATCTGCCAGAATTGTTTCGTACAAACCAGTGGTACAAGACAGAGAAAATGGCACCCGAAAGAAAGGCCAGGCAAGAAGATAATCTTAGCTCTTTTCTCTTCAAATTCATGTAAGCAGTTATCACACTTAACTGGGGACTTAATGTTCCTTGATTGTTAAGGAATAGGATTTCATAAACACATTAGAGAGTATAAACATAGAGAGTAAAACCAAACCATTTCAATGCTTCAGGGATTGAAGGGGTCGTATAGTAGATTCCAAGGTCTGTGAGATCCAGGGTTCTGTTTGTCCACAATTGCCAAACGTAGGTGGATCAGCTACATAAAAATCTTCTTGGTGGGGGAGTGTGTGTATCAGGGTGCAATGTCTTTGTCAAAAATTTTACTCATGGGCTCTATCCTAGACATACTGAATCTACATGTATTACAATGAAGCCTGAATAATCTTATTTAAAGGTACTCCTCAGATCATTCTATGTGACCGATTTTATTATGCACTGGTATAGATTACTTCTCATTGAAGGCATTCATGGTTCTGTGGCTATGACCAAAATGCATCTTAAGAATTTTGGGAGCCTTTGAATCTACCATAGAGATGTTATAGATGCCTTTCCCTTTGAGTTTCTCCAGGTGAATATGGGAATAAAGATCCTTAGAAAACATTATGCTATCAATTTAGCTGTAAAATCACTACAGGAAAAAAAAAAGAAATGAAAAAGAAAACAACAAGAGGTGCAACTACAAGTCTCTGCCTATATCCTCAAACCATAGACCATGGTATACACTTAACTAATTTTCATAGCCTCAGTAAAAAGCCTTTTGTTGATAGTATCAATCCATGGAAATTTCAATAGATATTTGCAGAATGTCCTCCTAGGTTCTACTGGAATAAGAGAAAGACAATTATTTACATTTTTTTCTACCATGCAGATTTTGCTGAATCATTTCAGTACACTTGAAAAGCTACAACTATTTGAAATTCAAATGAACATTTACCATCTGTGGTATTCATTAACATTATAATGGCATGATTTCAGACATTTCCATTGATGAATATTAGTTTTCTCGAGCTTTATACCCACTAGTTTTAATTTTGTAGTCCATAAAATGTAACAGGTAATCTGATGTAGAATATATGGTATGAATCACAGACTTTAGAAATGATCAATTCCAATATCCTTATCAGAAATGGGAACAGTTATGGGCTGAATTGTGTCCCTGCAAATTAATATATTGAAGTCCTAACTCAGACACGATCTTTAAAGAGGTAATTAATTTAAAATGAGGTCATTAGTGGAGGGCCTGAGTGGCTCCTTTGGTTGAGCAGCTGACTTTGGCTCAGGTCATGTTCTTTTGGTTCGTGAGTTCGAGTCTGGCATCGAGCTCACTCTCCCTGCCCCTGCCCTGTTTATGTTCTCTCTCTCAAAAAATAAACATTAAAAAAATAAGGTTAATAGGGTAATTCCATATGAAATGTGTCCTTCTAGGAGGCAGTTTGGACATAGGCATTGTCCTGTGCATTTGGGCTGCTATAAGAAAAGTATCATAGACTGGGTGCTTATAAACAACAGAATTTATTTCTCACAGTTCTGGAGGCTGGGAACTCCAAGATCAGGGTGCCAACAGATTTGGTGTCTGGTGAGGACCAGCTTTCTGGTTCATAAACAGCCTGTCTTTTGGCCCTGTCCTCAATGGTGGAAGGGGCAAAGGCTCTCTGGGGTCTCTTTTATAAGGGCACTAACCCCATTCATGAAGGCAACACCATCATCACCTAATCACCTCCCCAGGGCCCCTCCTTCTAAATCATCACATTGAGGATTAGGATTTCAACATATGAATTTTGGGGGTGCACATTCAGTCTATAACAGGCATATATGGAGGGAAGATGATGTGAAGACACAGGGAGAACACAGCCATCTGCAAGTGAAGGAGAACGGACTCAGAGGTGACTACCTCTGCAGACACCTCGATGTGGGACTTGTATCTCCCAGAACTGTGAGAAAATAAGTTGCTGTTGCTTAAGCCACTTTGTTATGGCAACCCTAGCAAACTAACACAGGAACTAAATTGCCCAAAATTGAAGAACAATAGTTGTATGCCTGAGACTAAAGTATCCAAGACTTCTGCCTCTCAGTTTGGTATATTTTCCTTTATGGCATGATGCTATTAATACACAAAAAATTAATTCTTAAAAAGCTTTAGTTATGCAAAATTATAGGACCATAGCAGAGTAGTTTGAAGATTGTTCTTGTTCTTCATTCACCTTGAACATTAGATGCTCTTAACAAATGTTGGATGGGGACACCTGTGTGGCTCAGTGGGTTATGCGTCTGACTCTTGGTTTTGGCTCAGGTCATGATCCCAGGGTTGTGGAATCGAGCCCTGTGTCGGTCTTCATGTTGAGTGTGGAGTCTGCTTAAAAATCCTTTCTCTCTCCCCCTCTGCCCCCTCTCCCCCTCCCTCACTCTCCTTAAAATAAAAAATAAAAATAAACAACAAATTTTGGATATCTGTGTGGGGTTGAGCATTAAATGTAAAACATTTATGCTCTGAAATCCAAAGACTAAGGATTGTACCATTTCAAATATATGGGGTCTATTAAAAACTAAAAACTTTGACACTTGTTATTATAATAATGTCATCTTTGGCATCCCCTGTGCTTGCCTGTTTCTCCGCTTACTTTCTTATGTACTATGTATAGTGTCTGCAAGCCCATGACTGAATCCAGCTTTTATAGTAGGGTGACAAATAGCTTTTTAGCCTGCAGTTGTAGCTGAAACCTTAAAATTTGGTGCTCAATGATTTAAGTAAAAGGTTTAAGATTCTTTGACAGAGTGAGAGGGTTTTTTTTGACTACATTAGAATTTTGTTCTCTCCGTACTTCATCTGTAATTTGTCTACCAACCTAAAGTAAATAACCTGAAATAATTATTGAATTCAGTTTTGTAAAGTCATTAAGATCGTTCAGGATCACAAATAATAAGCAATTGGAGGATGTGTATTGTTAAAGTAGAACCACAAGTCCTGCCACACATGTGTTAGGTAGAGTTGCCAGATAAAACACAGGATGCCCAGCGCAATATTTGGGACATGCCTGTACTAAAAAACTATTCATTATTTTACTGAAATTAGAATTTAACTGAGTTTCCTATATTTTATTTGCTAGATCTGACAACCCTAATTTTATATGATTTAATGGTAGATTGAATACCAACATTTCTCCATGTGATGAAAGACCCCAGAACTTTCTTTTCCTAATGTGTGCAGAAAAGATTGTGTTAAGCACATCTGATGCTTACTTTTTCAGAACAGAGATTCATTTATTGGAGAAGCAATGATCTATATAAGAAATAGATTGTCAATTAACAATACCTTATAAAACCTACCAAACTAACCTTTTTATGAAGGAAGAGCAAGTTATCGCTTATTGCATTAAGGAACATCATCATATTGACAGTGTGCTTCAGAAGTGTCTCAGGAAGGGGAAGTCAAAGGCAGGTATTTGTTGGAGTTGAAGAGTCTTGTTTAAGACAGGTCTTTCAATGTGGCAGGAGGGCTGTTGGGATTGGGCAAGGTTTATGAAATAATAGTTTAGGATTGATGGACCCAGCAACACAGATTTTGAAGTTAGCCTTGAAGAATAAACAATCTTTGATGAGACTGATGAATGATCTATTACTCAGATGAGGGCAAGTTTAATGGCTGATTACTTGGATAAATGGATTTTCAGAAAGTTCTTATAGCAAATAATAAACAACAAATAGTAAAAGCAACAATAACAGTAGCGAAACAAATAATTCTAACGTATTTACAGCTTCATCTTCTAAAGCAAGAATTTTGTGGAATGGGTGAGTCATGTAAACACAGACTATTCTGTGGTAAAATTATTGTAGTGTAGTCGGCTGCATAGTCATGGCTCATTGGTTCTCTAAGTGTGGTCCAAGGACCACTGGGATCCTGAGATCCTTTTAGGAGGTCAACAGAGTTGTCTCTTTTCCAGCTACATGTCTGTGTGAGGCCAGATTTTCTGGATAAATTTTAGCCAAGATGATATATTGCAAGGATTGAATCAGATGAGAAATCTTTCTTCTATTAAATCAGACATTAGAGATTTACAAAAATGTTAATACTGCTGTTTTCATTGCCTTTTTTGGTTGTGATTATCAAGAACTATAAAGGGTCTAAGGTTTTACTCTACTTGAAAGCTAACAAATTAGCTTACCACAGTTTAATGGAGGCTGCCAGGAGACAAGAGACTCCTGTGTCAGAATCAAAAGATTTTATTATTCTCAGCAAAACCAGTAGCCAGAGTGTCGGTATGTTTACATCAGTTTCTCCCAGTGAGTACCAGTTCCTCAGGGTCAGCACAGACAGGCCTAGATGGATGCCTGTACACACAGTGGGTTGCAGACAGGAGAGAGAGGCTGAGTTTGGGGAACCTGCCGTTCATAGCTGGCAGTCAGCAAGCCTGCTTTTTGTCCTGGAGGGAGACCCTAGTTTACCCCACAAGGCTACTTGCTGCCCATTAAACCATGAGAAAACGTAAATAATGAGCTGTCAGAGCATTGGCTTCTTGATATACATAACAAGTTGTCTTGGAGCATGAGACATCTGTGGACGCATGTCACTCAACAGTTATTTTTCATAAAAATATTTGTCAACATATATTGCTATTTTTTAACAAACTTGTATATAAACTTGTCTCCATTTTAATTTGTAATTAGTAAATATCAATAGTTATAACCCTTTTAAAATGTGCTCTTTGGCATCCTTAATAATTTTTTAAGACTATGGAGATGTCCTGAGACCAAAAGCTTGAAAACTACTATTGCAGATAGTTTGACTTCTCACTATTATAGTCCCTCTATTCTTTTACCCTAGTCCTAGAGACAATTTATTTATTGCTGTCAAGGAATGCCGATGGGTTTATACAGTGCATGCTCTGGAACAAGCTCTTTTTTTCATTTATTTACTTTTGAGAGAGAGCAAGATCACGCATGCGTGAGTAGGGGAGGGGCAGAGGAGAGGGAGAGAGAGAATCCTAAGCAGGCTGTACTCTATCACACAGAGCTGGACATGGGGCTTGAACCCATGAACCATGAGATCATGACCTGGGCCAAAATCAAGAGTCGGACGCCCAACTGACTGAGCCACCCAGGCGCCCCTGGAATAAACTCTTTTAAGTGTTCCCTTGGTACCTCACCACTGCTGGTCCCCACTGCGCTGTCTGTCCCAGAGAAGGCTAGAAGAAGTAGGTGGCTTCTGGACCCAGATGGCTCTGAGAGAGTGGAGACATTCCGTCGAAGGCCCTGCTGGCTGAATTTGCTGAGGGGCTTTTGGCTTTTTAATCCTTTGCTACTTGATGTCAGGATGGCAAGAGTCAGGCCTAAAATCATCAGACTGACATATGCCATTAGTTAAATTTTCACTTCTTTTATTAGAAATCCTCTGAATAATTTGTTTGTTTTTTTCATTTGGGATTTCTTTGTTCTTCATGTTTATTCAGGAAATCTTCCTTTCTTTTAGGTTTGTCTGACAGGAGTCTTTGGACTTTCTTTGTTATGTATATTTATACAATATATATTTACATGTGTGGGATATATATCGCAGGACTCCTTGGCCATATTTGCATTTTGACAGCATGGGGCCTCTAAGTTGTCTTTGTTTCCTTTCTTATTTGCATTTTATCCAGACAAGACCTCCAAATTCTTATTACAAAATAGCCACTTAATGATTCCTTAGCACTGTCTAGAATATGGTCACATTGAAATGCCTCATAATTCTGAATAGTAGGCGACACCAATACAGGATGTCTACTTTCTAACTTAACACGTGTCTGTAATATTTCTTTAGTAATGAGCAGATGCTATTTTTTTAAACAAAAAATTACACTTAATTAGAAAAATGGAAAATAGATTTTTCAATATAATAATTATTTGGCAGCCTTAGAATTTGAATGCTTCCGCTCAAATTCAAATGGAATACAAGCCATCAGACTGAAAGTTCCTTAAATTCAGGAGTTATGTCTTATTCACCTTTCTATCCTGAATAACTAAAAAAGAGTCTGAGCATACCAGAGGTGCTCATTAAGTGTTTACAGTATTAATGAGATGAATAATAACAGAAATTTATTAAGTGCTAATTTCATGAAGTCATAAAACATCCTTATGGAGTTATCTTCTTACTAGATCATTTGAACGTCACTATTCAGACTTTGAAATTACTGAACAAAATTTCTCAATAGACTCCCACCATATGTCTAGTCTATTCATTTGAACTCCCTAAAACTCCTTTTTTTTGTAGAATTGTCAAATAATGGCTATTCCATGTGATTTATCCTAAATAGACCTAGGTCAATGTTATTTTTTTGTTATATATAATCTAATACAGGTAATATAGGACAAAGAAAACAGGTAGCTGATCCGTCAATTGAGACAACCTCATTGTGCTTCTGTATTGCTGTAAAGGGGTTGGATTTGGGGTGGAGATAAGGTACTATGATATGTTAGAGACCTATGAGGTGTTTTGTTTATATTTTGTTTCTGAACCACTCCTGTTAATCATGGACTGAAGGGAAGAGAGTGTGAATTTGGATCAGAGGTCAGAAACAAATACAGAATGCTGTAGAATTATATAGTCCTCTCCAAAAACTGAAGCAAATGGATGCACAATATTTCATATTGTGCTTGGGATTTTAAAATATATTATTTAACCCTATTTATTTTTTTTAATGTTCTTTTAGTTTTCAGAGAGGGAGAGAGTGTGAGCGGGGGAGGGGCAGAAAGACACACACACACACACACACACACACACACACACACACACACACACAGAATTTGAAGCAGGCTCCAGGCTCTGAGCTGTCAGCACAGAGCCCGACACAGGGCTCGAACTCACCAACCGCGAGATCATGACCCGAGCCAAAGTCGGACTCTCAACCGACTGAGCCACCCAGGCACCCCCATTTAACCCTATTTATAATGAGAGATGTCATCCAAGAAAAGGAAGCACTGAATCATTGATAACCATTTTGGCCAGTGACCACTTTGGTGCTGCTGGGTAACCTCTTTGTTCCACTGAAATCTTCTTTCTGGGAATAATATATTTTGTGGCTGACAACCTTTTGATTCCTAGAAATGTTCAATCCTCATCATCTCTCATCCCCAAATAAACAAACGTAGGAATATTTTCTAGGTTAAAGCAAACATCGGATACAAGTCGTGCAAGTTTCTGGGTGGCTTGAGGCAGCAGATATGCGTACAACAGTGTATTCCAAACTTTTTTCACTGCAAACCTCACTCGGAAATTTATTGAGCATCATCACACACACACACACACACACACACACACACACACACTCCTGAAACAGAAGTTTTGGAAAGTATTATTTATCTTTGATATTTAGAATTCACACTAATGTTTTTATTTTTTAATTTATATTATCAAAGCATTGCCACAACCCACTAAATTGGCTTCCTGATACACCAAGAGAGTCCCGCCTTTAATTGGGAAACAGGAAATAATTCATATGTAAGCATGTAAAATCTTTATTTCAATAAGGGCTGAGTAAAAAATATAAACAAGTACAATTGTCCTAGGAATGAAAACCTAGTAGAAGACAAAGCCTCAGCAATATTTTGGGAACAATTGAGGGAAATCGGGAGTGCCTGAGGGTGGAATTTTATTGCTGATTAATCTAGGTTGTTTCAGAAGTAAATGCCTTCTATAACTTCTATTTACCAGGTTTCAAATCTACACATGAAACATTATTTTGATTCTTTTTAAAACGTATCATTTATCTTTTTTTGATACCTTGTTTTTGCTAACAGTGTTTTTAAATAATCATATTTTTTTCCAGGAATGTAAATCTCATGGTTATCAAGAGATATAAAGCAATCTTTTGCCAACCTTGTCTATACATATCCCTATCTATCTAATCTATCTACATCTATCTATCTGGCATATTAAGTGATTGTAAATCTAAAAGGAAAACAGGAGAAGGGGACTAGAAATGCTGGATGGAGACAGTTGCAATTAAAATTTTTTTTTAATGTTTATTTATTTTTGAGAGAAACAGAGACAGAGTATGAGCGGGGCAGGGGCAGAGAGAAAGGGAGACAGAATTTGGAGCAGGCTCCAGGCTCTGAGCAAGCTGTCAGCACAGAGCCTGACGTGGAGCTCAAACTCACAAACCACGAGATCATGACCTGAGCCGAAGTTGGACGCTTAACCAACTGAGCCACCCAGGCACCCTGAGACAATTGCGATTTTAAATAAGATCATCAGGGAGGGTCTCAGTGAGAAGGTGACATTTGTGTTAAGATCAAAGGTTTGGAGAGCAAGACACATTAATTAAGAAAAAACTCTTCAGACGAAGGGAACTGAAACGGCAAGGAACCTGGTGCTGGAGCTTGTCTAGTGTGTTGGAGAAGCAGCAAGGAGGCCACTGGGGTGAGGCAGAGTGAAGAGTGAGTGAAGGAGTGAATGGTAGAAGATGACATCAGAGCAGTCACCTCAGGACAATGGTATAGGACACTGTGAGCCACAGTAATGATTTGGCTGTTACTTGGGGGCAAAACATGAAGCTAATGAAGGGTTGGAAACAGAAGAATGATAAAATTTATTTTACATTGGATAGGATCTGTGGCTCCTATATGTGGGGCGAGGGGCAGTGTGGGAGCAGGGAGACCATTTATAGTAAGCTGTGCAAAAGATGTTGGCTTGGCTAGTGGGGTAGCAGTGGAGTGGGAAGAGGTGGTAGGACTACAGATTATTTTGATGATACAGTTGGCAGCATTTGCCTACAGATGGGACATGGGCATGGGAAAGAAAGGAGTCAAGAATGACCCTGAGGATTTTGGCCTGAGTTACTGGAAGAACCCGTGTTGACCGATTGAATAATGATGAACACCTCAATGGAAAAATAGGCCACAGTGTAATTGAACTTAAAAAGTGATTTTTAAAGCAGTATATTTTGTTTAGCAAACCTTTTATCAAAGATAAGTGCACAAATCAGAAGTGTATAGCTAGATGCATTTTCACAAAGTGAACAAAACATATCCATGTAACCAGAACCTAGATCAAGAAAGAGAATCATTACCTGCACTCAAGGAAATCCCCTGCCTGAAGTAATTATTTTTAAAAATAACTCTGTATTTGACTTGGTTAGGCCTTTTCTGCATAGCAGATGATGCTGAGCAGCAGACCACAGAGTAGGGGATATCTTCAGAAGTCAGAAGAGGAAGAGTTAAGAAACCTACCTGCAACAGTGTGACAGGAATTAGTCATCCACTTGATCTCATAAAATTCATACTGAAAAGTTCTTTCCCAATAATACAATGTGAGACAGACAGAAGGCAAAAATAGATACATTTTCTACATAGATGTCAAAATTAGAAAGTTCACTAAAAAGTTAGGAAAAAAAAAAGGAGCCCTGAGTTGACAAAAAAGAAACTTTAAAAAACTGAAGTTGAATATATACTAAGGTCCAATGATCTGTACTTTTAATATAAAATATTCATTATCTGGAAAGCTTGGTGAAGGCAATGATGAAAGTAAGAGGATTTACATGCTGAGTCTGAAAACAGGACTTAGAAACTATGTTATAGTTTTTCTCAGAAGTTACATATGAAAAATGCATGATCCAAAATGGGTGTGTGAGGGGCTGGAGGTGGAAAGAGAGAAATAAATGAAATTAAGTTTCTAGATAACTGTATTAGCTCCCCCGCCCCCGCAGTACTTTGGAAATAAAAATCTTAGGAAGAGAAGAGTCCTTGATTTTGGAAATAATACAGAAAATTGCTTCATTCTGATTGGAAAAACGCTGTGTAAAGACTTTATGCTGACAACACAGGAATGAATTTATGCAAATATATTTTTTCTTCTTGGGCAACATGGAAGGAAAAAGAAACATTTTATAACTCTAAGAAATGACTGGAATTTCTCAAAAGCCAATTAAGGCCCTTTCAGTGATTAGCAGAAAGCAGCAGAGCAAGCCTGTGAATTACAGCCACAGAAAGACTCAATATGTCTTGATCCCTATTCTGCCCAGAAAGACACTCTACTAGTTGTTAATATACCTAAACATTCTTTATGTTATCTTGTTTTTTAAATGTTTATTTATTTTTGAGATAGAGACAGAGTGTGAGCAGGGGAGGGGCAGAGAGAGAGGGAGACACAGAATCCAAAGGAGGCTCCAGACTCTGAGCTGTCAGCACAGAACCCGATGAGGGGCTTGAAGTCACAAACTGTGAGGTCATGACCTGAGGTGAAGTCAGACACTTAACCAACTGAGCCACCCAGGCACCCCTATGTTATCTTTCTTAATTTTACCGGCTGCATTTCATTATTTTGAGTCTGAGGTCATGTCTTTTAAGGTCAGTTAACAGGCTTGACAATTTAATTCCTAAAACCAGAAAACAGAGACATCAGATATATCATACCTTGATAAATTATATGGATATTTTATCACTAAAAGGCCAGCTTAAAGATACTCCTGTGCTTAGAATCCTCTGGAAGGAATTCTTCAAGTTATATTTCCATCTAAATAAATGGTAATCATCAGGCTTTTGTGAATTACCCAAATGAGACTCATTATGTAAAATGCTTTATATTCAGAAAATCTTTCAATGGTTCTTTCAGTTTATTTTACCTATTTATTCTAAGTGATAGCTGTGGCCACACATTTATGTATCATCTTATTGAAAAAACACAATTGTCTCAGATATTTTAGCTATCTTCTAGTGATGTCTGTAAATCTTTCGTGTTGTGCTCAAGGGGCTATCCATTCTTCCTTTTTAGCAATATTCTAATCATCTTCACAAGTACTTATAAGATTCATCTTCTTTCCAATGCTAGACTGAGTGGCCTCCATGTTGTTAATGGCAAGAGCATTATCCATTTTGTTTACTGCTATATTTTGGTCAGTAACCATACAAAGTCGGGCATAAGTTTGGTAGTTAATATTTGTTGAAAGAATAAATGAATGAATATCAAACTTGTGGAGACCCCCGTGCACTGGAGAGAAACCAACCATGATAATACCCTGAAGTTTGTCTTTATTTCTCTTACCTCTTCTGGCATCAACACCATCCACCCACAGCATTCTGTCGGGGAGCCTATCAGATGACTGGGAAACATGGAGGTTTAAATCACCCAAGCTGTGTTTGCCATGTGTACTTAGGCCAAGCTTGGCCATACACCTGGCTCCACCTCAAACAGCCATGTGTTATTGCAGATACATAATGATGTGAGTGGGATTGTGTGTGAACGTGCTCTTGAAATTTGTGAAATAAGAAATATTTCAGCGCAACCACATTCACTCATCCTTCAGTTCAGATCCCTGTCTCTGAAAATGCTATTTTGTAGTCACATAATTTCTACCAAAAATGAAATAAGTGAAAGGCACTGACAGTACCCTGCCTTCCCTGAAACCATCTCTATAAATTGTCCCATATTATGTTGAAGAAAGAAAAAGCCAAAATGCTATGATGAATATTTCTAAGGCTGTTTTGATTCCTCCTGTATCTCCTATCCCAATTATTCGGCAAAAAAGGAAAGAATGTCAATATTTGTTAAGTGTTCCCAGGTGACAGACATCTTATGGGTAGTATCTAATTTTAACTTTGCAACAGGGCTAGCATGTAGGTACTACTTATCTAATTTGCACAGACTACTGGAAATGAAGCAAACTGCCCAAGGGCAGGTAGCTAATGAATATCGAAATCTGCCTGCTGTATCCCCAACATCTCAGTGCAGTAAGTGCATGCTGGAATTCACACTCTAATAGAGATCTCAGATTGCTTTAACCATCTTTTTTTCCCTCACCTGGATTTTCATGTACTGTGCTGCTGTCAGATTTTTTTTTTTTTTTTTTTTTTTTGAGAGCAGATAGTACGGAGACTCCATTAAGGAAACTTCTCAAAAAAGTAATTAATAATATGTAACTAAAAACTGTACAGGTGTTTAATGTCTATTTTGCATTTTTGGTTTCACAGCTTATTTAGTTCTAAAAGGCAGACTTATTGAAATAAACTTTTCAGTGTGTAGAAAGGTTCTCAAGTAAAAGGTCCCTTGCACTTAAAAATATTTTTGTTGGAGCAGCATGGAAAGGTACCACAGAAGCCTATTTGAACAAATTGCGTGAGTCATCAACTCTGTACAGGCATAGTCTGAAAGATTTGTGAATTCAGGTATACATTTTAGAAGGAGACTTAACGTTTCAGGGTTCCACCCCAGTTTGGAGGCATATTTTAAATAAACATTTATCATACACTACCCTTTTCTAACTGACTGTAGTTTCTTAAAATGTTGAAACAACAAACTAATCTTTGCACAGGACATATATATAATCTTTCCCAGGAGTTATTTGGGCTGGGGATTAGATATAATTTCACTGTCTATTACTATCAATTTAGGGTAAAAAAAAAAACACAAAAAATGTTATGTAATATGACATTTGCTTCTAAATTTTACCTGGAGGGGGCAGTAAGGAGGAAAACGGTAACATTTCGGTAGATAGGAACATTTTATTAAAAATCAGTTCTAACAGAGATGGATCATAAATGAGAAAAAATACATGTGTGGATGTGTGTTTAATCTATACCCTAAACTGCAACAGTTTATAAATCTTTACAAATCTAGATATATACATACATATACAGATATATGTATTTATTCACATATACATATAAAATTGATGAGTTTTTATTTGGTTTGTTTTCGGAAAATAATAGTCCACAAAAAGCACTGAAAGTGAGCTACAGCTGTCTTACCTATTCGAAGGATGTTTTAACCTCTATGTCACCAGACATTTACAGTTAAATATATTTTGATTCAATGTTTTCTTCTCCACAAGCACAATAAAGAAAGAATATTTTTTATTCCAATAATTTAAATGTGTTGTTAAAAATAACTCATCTTGGGGGTGCCTGCATGGCTCAGTGGGTGAAGCATCCAACTCTTGATCTTGGCTCAGGTCGTCTCACAGTTTGTGAGTTTGAGCCCTGCATTGGGCTGTGCATTCACAGTGCAGAGACTGCTTGGGATTCTCTCTCTCTCAAAATAAATAAATAAACATTTTTTTAAAAAAGAGCACATTTATCTTGGTGAGCACCGAGTGATGTATGGACTCATTGAAACATTATTTTGTACTCCTGAAATTAATATAACATTGTATGTTAATTACACTTCAATAAATTTTTTTATTTTAAAAAATTCATGTCACTTTTCCACCTTGCAGTATTTTTGACTCATTATAAAGACAGTATATATTTGTTTATTTCAGTTACAATCTTGTATTTTGTCACAATTGTGCACAAATTGCATTCCTTTCTACTCAGATCCACTAAGTCTAAGTGTTTAGAATGAACTTCGTGCATTGCATGAATTTATCTTATATAGAGATTTATTTTAAATGTATTGAGTTTGGAAATTTCAGGGCATTCATAGTTTTTTGTTTTTTTTTTTTTTTTCTTTCTGGAAAAGCTAAAGTAAAGAAAATCATTTTTTATTGAACACCTATTATGTGCTGTCCCAGGGAACTTGATTATAGAGTCGTAGCATTGTTCACATTCCAGTAGTTGGTGCTAGTATTACCAGCTCCTACTAAAACCACAAGAACTTGCTTTATCTTATTCATTTCAGTGGATCTTGGATTGCAAAGACTAGACTTCCAAGTAGATGCTAGCTATTTTGTTAATGTCATATTTGAGAATCGTGGATTTTAGAGCAGTATTGAAATAACTATCCATGGCTTGAATTTTCTTTGTACAGTTTTATTAAGTATTATTGGGCAGAGGTTTATATTCCTTGGCACAAGGGCTAACTCAGTACCTCCTGAGGTAGTCATCCCACCTATGAACTACTATGGCTCTAAGAAAATTCCTTCTAATATACAGCAGGAATCTTCTCCTTGTAAAATCCATCCACCAGTTCTCAATTAACTCCCTGGGGTTATGCAGAAGCAATCCAGTAATTATTTACTGAGCATATTAGTTTCCTAGGTAGGGTTGCTGTAACAAAGTACCACAAACTGGATTGGTTATAACAACAGATATTTGTTCTCTTCTATTTCTGGAGGCTAGAAGTCCCAAATCAAAGTGTTGGAAGGGCTACCCTCTCTGAACACTCTAGGAGAAAATCTGTTCTATGTCCTTCTCTTAGCTTCTGGTGTTGCCAGCAACTTTTGGCATTTCTTAGCTTATAGATGCATCACTTCCGTATTTGCCTCCGTCATTGTAGAGTATTTCTCTGTGAATCTGTGCCTGCGTCTCCTTTTCTTATAAGGACACCACTCCTATTGGACTAGGGCTCATCCTGATACCACCCTAACAGTTAACATCTACAAAGACCCTGTTTCTACATAATATGACTATTTCAGTGATACCGTGGGTTAGGACTTCACCATATCTTTTAGGGGGCATAATTCAACTCATAACACAGAGCATCTACTCTGTCTCAGGGTTTGAATTAGTAACTGAAGAACATAAAGAGGAAGAAAAAGATAAAGTAAAAAGATGAAATAACTACACTCTGAAGGAGCTCAGCCTCATCAGAAAAAGGCCCATGAAGAATTAGTACATGCTTAGGGGCATCTGGCTGGCTCAGTTGGAGGGGCATAGATTCTTGATCTCAGGGTCATGTGTTTGAACCCCATGTTGGGTGTGGAGATTACTGAAATAATAAATAAACTTAAAAAATAAAAAAATTCGTACATGTTTAAAGTGAGCGAGAACAAAAATGCTGAGAATGGAAGCAGCAGCCCACTCTGATTAGGCAGGTAGAACAAGGCTTCACGGAGGAGGTCACTTCATGTTTTCTTCCCACTGATTTTCTGCTTGATTATAAAATTCATATTCAGTATAGATCATTGGAAAATATGGAAAGCATAAAACAAATAAAAATGTTACATTAAATGTTCACTCAAGGATAACAATAGTTACTACTTTAGTGAACATTTTTCAGTATTTATGCATGTATAAAAACTTTCATAGGAAAATGAAATTGCTACAATACTTGCTATAATGTTCTATAAACAATTTATTCTGTTTAATGCGATTTCAAATATTTTTTCACTTCACAAGATACCCTATTTTTTTAGTTCTATAATAGTTGATTTTCAAGTATTACAACTTACTTAAACTGTGTTTACAGAACCATAAATATATTTTTAAATTTCTTAAACTAATGATGTGGTTTTCTAAACACATAAGAAAAATTTCCCTTGCCCTCCAGAAAAGTATCTTTAATTTACATTCTCACCAGCAGAGAACCTACTTCTACATCTTGTCACCAACATTGTATATTTTATTTTATTTTTTAACGTTTATTTATTTTTGAGACAGAGAGAGACAGAGCATGAACAGGGGAGGGGCAGAGAGAGAGGGAGACACAGAATCTGAAACGGGCTCCAGGCTCTGAGCTGTCAGCACAGAGCCTGACGCGGGGTTTGAACTCACGGATTGTGAGATCATGACCTGAGTCGAAGTCGGACACTTAACCGACTGAGCCACCCAGGCGCCCCTGTATATTTTAAAACTCGGCCACTTGATGGGTGAAAATGTATATGTTGATTTAATTTTCATGTCTTTGGTTTATAGTGAGGAAAAATTTTATGTATATATATATATATATTTTTTTTTCTGTTTTGCTTTTGTGAATTTTCCTAAAGATAAGCTACATGCAGGTAAATGCTGTATCTCTCATTTTATTACTAGATTCTAGTTGCCAGTGCAGTAGTGAATACAGTAAATATTTATTGAATGCATTCATGCATTACTTAATTTTTCCCCATGTTTTTATCATTGTATTTATATTTTGCTTACTGAGTAGTTAGTGCTTTGTATATTTTAAATATATTTAACTTCCCACTTATATCAAGACTATTTTCCCCACATTGTTTGCCACTTAATTTTTTTTTAATTAAAATTGTTTCCATTTTTGTGTAGCAAATCAAGTAACATTTTCCTCATGCATTGTGTCTTTGGTGCTTGCTAAATAAGGCTTTTTGCATGCGAATATTATGTAACTAACTATTCATCAGTAGTTATAAGAAGCAGTTCAGGAAGTAATGGTCAAGCTCTATTTTCTCTGAAACTTTTAATCATTGTTGTTGCAACATTGTTGTGGAATTATTTTCAAAGTGTTTTGAAATCCCAATTTTTATTATATTAAAATGATAATGGAGGAGCTCCTGGGTGGCTGAGTAGGTTAAACATCAGCTCTTGATTTTGACTCAGGTCATGGTTTCACAGTTTGTGGGTTCAAGCCCTGTATCGGGCTATATACTATCAGCCCAGAGCCTACGTGGATCCTCTCTCTCTCTCTCTCTCTCTCTCTCTCTCTCTCTCCCTCCCTTCCTCCCTCCCTCCCCTCTCTCCTCTCTCTCTGCCTTGCCCCATTCACTCAGCACACACACATGCTCTCTCTCTCAAAAATAAACATTTTTTAAAAAGATGATGGAAAATTATAAAAACTGTAGTAATTCTAGAGCCAAGAATTACTGTTAAACATTTGATATGTGTTATCTTAAAAAGTCAACTCTATTATCCTATTACCATCTCTGCTTTACAGCTGAGGAAATTGAGGCTAAGAGAAGTTAGTAAAACTTATATTTGAGTTTGTTTCTGAAACAGTGCTTTCTGATTATTGTTACGTCAAAACATACTGCTTTTATTATTTTAGCTTTATCATCTGCACATCAGGTAAAATAATGGACCAGCCTTCTAAATAGAGGTTTCTAAGAAAACCAAAGCAGGAGGCATCAAAATTCCAGACTTTTGCCTCTACTACAAAGTTACAAAGTTGTAATCATCATGATAGTATGGTATTTGCACAGAAGTAGACACATAGACAAATGGAGTAGAATAGAGAACCCAGCATTGGACCCACAAATGTATGGCCAACTAATCTTTGACAAAGCAGGAAAGAGTATCCAATGGAAAAAAGACAGACTCTTTAGTAAATGGTGCTGGGAGAACTGGACAGAAAACATACAGAAGAATGAAACTGGACCACTTTCTTAAATTTTTTTTTTTTAATGTTTATTCATTTCTGAACAACAGAGAAAGAGCACAAGCAGGGGTGGGATGGAGAGAGAGGGGGACACAGAATCTGAAGCAGGCTCCAGGCTCTGAGCTGTCAGCGCGGAGCCCAATGCAGGGCTCGAACTCATGAACCTCAAGATCATGACCTGATCAGACGCTTAACCAACTGAGCCACCCAGGCGCCCCGAAACTAGACCACTTTCTTACACCATACACAGAAATAAACTCAAAATGGATGAAAGACCTAAATGTAAGACAGGAAACCATCAAAACCCTAGAGGAGAAAACAGGTAACAACCTCTTTGATCTCAGCCGCAGAAATTTCTTGCTTGATATATCTCCAAAGGCAAGGGAATTAAAACGCAAAAATGAACTACTGGGACTTCACCAAGATAAAAAGCTTCTGCACTGCAAAGGAAACAATCAACAAAACTAAAAGGCAACCAATGGAACATGAAAAGATATTTGCAAATGACATATCAGATAAAGGGTTAGTATCCAAAATCTATAAAGAACTTACCAAACTCAACACCCTAAAAACAAATAATCCAGCGAAGAAATGGGCAGAAGACATGAATAGACACTTTTCCAAAGAAGACATCCAGATGTTCAACAGGCACATGAAAAGATGCTGAACTTCACTCATCATCAGGGAAATACAAATCAAAACCACACTCAGATACCACCTCACACTAGTCAGGGTGGCTAAGATTAACAACTCAGGAAACAACAGATGCTGGCATGGATGTGGAGAAATGGGAACCCTCTTGCACTGGTAGTGGGAATGCAAGCTGGTGCAGCTGCTGTGGAAAACAGCGTGGAAGTTCCTCAAAAAATTAAAAATAGAACTACCCTATGACCCAGCAATAGCACTACTAATAATTTATCCAAAGGATACAGGTGTGCTGATTCATAGGGGCACATGTACCCCAATGCTTAGAGAAGCACTTTTAACAATAGCCAAATTGTGGAAAGAGCCTAAATGTCCATCAACTGATGAATGGGTAAAGAAGATGTAGTTTATGTATACAATGGAATACTACTTGGCAATGAGAAAGAATGAAATCCTGCCATTTGCAGTAACATGGATGGAACTGCAGGGTATTATGCTAAGTGAAATAAGTCAGTCAGAGAAAGACAGATATCATATGTTTTCACTCATATTTGGAACTTGAGAAATTTAACAGAAGACCATGGGGGAAGGGAAGAGGAAAAAAATAGTTACAAACAGAGAGGGAGGGAGGCAAACCATAAGAGACTCTTAAATACAGAGAACAAACAGGGTTGATGGGGGCATGGGGGAGAGGGCAAAGGGGGTCACGGGCATTGAGGAAGGCACTTTTTGGGATGAGCACTGAGTGTTGTATGTAAGCGATGAATCATAGGTATCTACCCCCAAAACCAAGAGCACACTGTACACATTGTATGTTAGACAATTTGACAATAAATTATATTTTAAAAAATAACAATATAAATGAATGAATGAATGAATGAATGAATGAATGAATAAATAAATAAAGGTTTCTGCTTTGTGTATTCTCCATATACAGTTAAGCCTCGTCTTCATTACTGATGTTTTTGCTCAGTACTGTCTTTCTAGTTGGAATAGTAGCTTAAGAACTCTGAGGATACAATCAAACCTATTTTTGAGTATTGTTAGGACCTCAACAAAGGAGATCCTTGGAGGTCTGTTCCCATGAGAAACATCTTATATCTCCTCTACTTACTACTTGTGATACCAGCTACCTTAAAGGAGGAAAGTGGCAAGTTGTTTTTGGTGTCTTCTCTACCCAGACCTACCTGCCCTATATCTAATAGACATCAAGATCTTCTAGCTTGTATAAGGTATTTCTGTTTTTGTATTCTTGGGCCATTTCAATGAGGATGTGGGCATAGAATAGGATTAGAGGTTTTCTAGAAATCCATCATGATCTTTAAAGGATGAGTAAATGTCTGTTTAGGCAGAAAAGAGGAGTAAGACATTCTAAATAAGAAAATTATTCATAGAAAATGTAGAAGTAAGAAAGAAGCTGCCTGGAGCTGGTGTGATTGCAATTAGAAAGACATAAAGTAGGAAAGGTAGTTTGGAATCCGATTGTGCAGGATTTGGTATGCCAACTGAGATACATGGGTTTTGTTCTTTTTTTTTTTTTTTTATTTTTTTTTCAATGTTTATTTATTTTTGGGACAGAGAGAGACAGAGCATGAATGGGGGAGGGGCAGAGAGAGAGGGAGACACAGAATCGGAAACAGGCTCCAGGCTCTGAGCCATCAGCCCAGAGCCCGACGCGGGGCTCGAACTCCCGGACCACGAGATCGTGACCTGGCTGAAGTCGGACGCTTAACCGACTGCGCCACCCAGGCGCCCCCATGGGTTTTGTTCTTTAAGGAACCATAAGAATATTCTCTCCACAAATGACAATCCTTCCAACACATATTCCCTTGAGATTGTCTTCTGCAAACTAATATGTCCACTTTCTTTTCTCACATAGCATAGTTCAATTTTATTTTTTGATAGTTCTCCTATGAACATACTTCAATTTATCTGTGGCAGTTACTAAATGGACTTTATTCAGTTTCCTTTTGCATCTTTAAAATTCTGCTTTCATGTATATAATATCTTGAAAACACAGGCTTTATCATTTTCTCTTTTTTATACTCTCCTACCACCACACACACAATACCTCCAAACACACACAAAATACTGGAATCACTTTATTAACTCAGTATACAAATTTTGGTGAATAAAGTGATTAATTGCTAGTATCAACAATCAATTGTATTTGGTAGTAATGCTGCAAACCTCTCTCTCTCTCTCTCTCTCTCTCTCCAACAGTGTATCAGCATGTCTCTTTTTCATTTCGTCTCTGAAAGGAAGTGATGCCCAAAGATCAAAATTAGGAGACATCCAAGCTCTCAATCGGGGACCTGTTAATTAGATACAAGTTCTAAAATCTTCCCAATATTTTATCCAAATGCAAGAGAATAATTTATTTGGAAACTTTTAATATCTATGGTTTCCTTAAAGCTGGTTTTAGAATAGAGCTGAACCATTGCCATACTTCCATTAAACCAAAAATAGGTGGGGGGGGGGAAGGAGAGTAAATGTTTCCTACTTGTTATATCCCTTAAATTGTCTCTAGCCATGCAGAGTATCTTTAATGGCATTATTGTTAGCTTGGAATGCTGTGTAAGAACCTTTGCAGATGTACCAACTTAAATAGGAAAAAACAACAACAACAACAACAACAACAACAATGGTTAACCGTGACATTAAAAAAAAAAGGTGGGATAATAGCATACACACCCTGAATAGTTTAAGCAAATTTCCTGAAAGTTATCCAGTGGAAATTTGGAACACTGTCTAGTTGTCTAAGTCTGAGGTAAAATGTACTATATTGGACACTGTTAAAGTGATCTTGAACTGAAATACATGATCAAGAAGAATTTGAATTAAAGAAAAAAAAAGAGTCCTGTTATGACAAAGTAGTGGGGAAAAACATACTATGGGAATATTTAAGTATTCCATACAAAATATGGCTCCTGGATGTTTGATATCATCTGTGACTATAAGGGTTAGTATGTTAGTATATGCGGGTGGGGATGTGTCTTTTGGTAAACACCTCAGTGTGCTGTGCTATCGTGTTCAGTGGGCAGCATCGATTCTGATACTGAATTTCTTAGATAAACAAATGATTATTTCAGAAGCAATAATAAGAAACTCAACAAAATATACCTAAACTTGATGAAATCTAAATTTTAACAAGAAAACAAGAACATAGATGTTTGTGATTATAATTGGATACTAAAATGAAAATATTTAATGAAAGCCTTAGCTTTACTTGAGGCCTTACAAGTGTGTGCAAACTACTCCTGTGTTTTAAAATGAGGTATGAGAGTACTATACATATGGGACTTGCAAAGGAGATGGTCAAAAGCCAGGTTTGTGTAGGTCTTCACCCACGTTGAAAGCATAAAAGGGCAGGCATGGAGATCAGAAGAGTGTTTATTATGGGAAGAGCTGTCAGAAAACTGAGTGCTCTACCCTCTGCCTGCCTCTTTATTATGCTCAGGAAAATAGGCATCAAAATAACCACTCAGAAAGCTTGGCACATGTCCCTTGCTACTTGGAAGGCATAGTGGACAGTGTCTCAGGCCAAACAAATTAAAGGGTAGGAAGCTGGCTGTGGTTGGCTGGCTGCCTTGATGGTGGAACTGAGAGAAACCAACACATTGGGGCAGCCTGTTCTTTTCTTCCCGAATTTCTTAGCGGCAAAGAATGTGTGATGGTTTCTCACAGACTACATGAGGGAAAAGAGAGACAGAGCAGAGCAGGTGGGTAGCTCGATTTTTTCTCCAACAATATTCTTTCAGAGGAGAGAAGCTGAAGGTGAATCCTGGATGTCCAGGGACTGAGGTATGCTGTCAACCAGAAGCAGTACTTTGCTCTACACCACAGGACTTTGGAGAAGCGTTCCCCAGCAATAGGCTTCTCTCCAAAGAACCTTGAAAAGCATTCCAAAAACAGAACTAGAGCTTTAAACACCTGCCAAGCCTGGAGAATGTCATCTCCAGTTCTTTATGACAGTGTATGATGAATAAAATCTTCCCTGCTACCTCATCTTCCCAAACCCACCAGCTCCACCTTGGGAGAAGTCAGAAGCCATGGATTTGCAAGCTGGAGGAAGAGAGGTAGAAGCATAAAACAAACAGAAATAAGGCTGATATTCCTTTGAGCAGGTTTGATCTAGGGAGCAGAAGATTTGGTATAGTATAGCTGGAAGTTTTTACAAATCCACGGGACTGGTCATTTTATTATTAGAACTGTGATTTAGGGGGCTAATGTTACCAGAGGTTACTCTGAAGGTAACCAAAAAAGGCAATGGTGCCTGCCCTAAAGTTCATCTTTTAAAGCGAGGGAAGAACCAAGCCTGCAGAATGGGTTTGGATGGACAGCTATTTCCTGGTTGCGCATTTGATTTGTTCTTGTTACTGAACAATGTGATTAGTTGTTTACCTCTCCCCAAAGCCTTCTAGGTTCCAGACTGAGGCCATTTGGCTCCCATTGTTAACTTCATCGTAGCCCCAAAATAAAAGGGCCCCTTCATCCCAACATACCTCAGTAGTTCTGGATCCATTTACCTCATTGCTCACCCCTCTAGCCTTATACTTTGAGCCTTGTTTTAATAGCCATCATTTTGTATCCTTCCTTGGGACCAAGCTTCCATCTTCTCTTCCAACTCTGAGTTCAGTTTTTGATTTGCGCCTGACATCCTCCAGCTGTTCCTCCTGTGGCCTGAGCTCCAGTCCCCTGTTTGGAGTACCACCACACATTGACAGTCCACCTGCCAGCCAGCCCTCCTTGTTTCCAGACACTTAGGCTGTGCAAAGTTTACCTACTGGGCTATCCTACTCACTCGTTCACAGAGCTCCCAGAAGCAGAATTCCTACCCAGACTTTTCCCTGCCTCTGGCTCTTTGTTTCATGTCATTGCTAAAACAGACTCCTTTTGCCTATGTTGAGCCTCCTGATACTCTTTCCTTACTACTGAGAAAAACCTCAGTTACTGTCCCATGCCAATGGGCCTACCTCATTTCCTGTCCCAAGAACTCCTTACAGATCAGGCCTAAGCCCTTTCAGTCTTCTAGACTTTGGTTAAGACCATGGAGAGCATATTCCTCAGTTTAAAAATGTTTATTTAATTGTCTAGTCTGGGTGTTTTAGAGTAACAAAGAAACATATCCCTGAGTACCCTCATGTGAGGAAGACCCATTTATGCAATGCTTAAACTGATGAAAAGAAAGTTTAATGTATTTTTAAAAATCCACTTCTTTATTAATTGCTCTTACACTTTTGTATTCCTTTTTCACCCAACCCTCCTGAATGACAGTTCTAGCAGGGAAGATGCCTTTTGGAATCCCAAGTCAATTTACCAGGCCACCAGGATAGTAAGCCTCTTCCAAAGCCATGAGCACATCAGGCAGCAATGCCACCTTGTAGAACAGGTATATCAAGATATCTAGGTTTTATTGTGTACTTTCATTTGTGGAAACCCGTATTCATGATTTATAACCTACACCAGCTTGATCAGCAGGAAAAGCAATATAGCTGTAACGCTGAGGATGTTGTCAAGGATGTAGGCTTGGATTTATGCATTTATATAAAGCAAACTCCCTTTCTTTCTTTGTCCCCTCTTTGTGATCCACCCAGATTCCCATGCAGTACCACCTTTGTGGCAGTTTCATGGTGAAGTCTACCCTTGCATCATATCCCACACCCGTCGCTATGATGTCTTTTTAATAAAAAGTGCTAGAACAATATTAATTTTTTAAAATATTTTTATCCTTTTTTAATTGCTATAATTTCATTTAATTCTTACAGTTTACACTCAAATTTAAAGTGGGCACAGGGACCAAATAGTGCCATTTTATAAGGGTATGAGTGACACCAAAAAGTTAAGAAATTTGACCAAACTTAGTTGGTAAATTGGGTAAGCCCCTGTTCTCCCAACTCCCAGCCCAGCATTCTTTCCATTATGCCAGCCCTTATCCTTATGACTTCTATTCTAGTCTTTTAATTGAGGTATAATTGACATACTATATATGTTTCAAGTGTACAACATGACAATTCCATATTTGTGTATATCGATAACTACCATCAGTCTGGTTAGTATTCTTCACCAAACATAGTTAAAAAACATTTTTTTTCTTGTGATGAGAACTTTTAGGAATTAGAACAATATTAATTCTAAAGATTAGGTTTGGTTGCAAGTGATAGGAAAGCAAAACAAAACAAAAAATAATGGTTTAAACAAGACAGAATTGGATAATTTCTTTGCTATCCTCAATACCTGGCTTTTCAAGATGACTACTCAAGTTCCAGTCATGAGGTCCACAGTCCAGCTAACAATACATTTTTCCCCTTTAAGTACATTTCCTAGAAATCATACAGGACACTTTTGCTAAATTCCATTGGCCAGAATTTAATGACGTGACCCTAGTTAGTTTCAAGGGAGGCTAGAAAGTATAAGCTTTATTATATGTGGTCACAAGCTTTGATAAATTTGTAGGTTCTATTACTGAGGAAGAAAAGGAGAGAGGATATTGAGGTGATAGCTAGCAATGCCTACCACAGCTTTGCATTTTATTGGCAGAGGTCTGTTTTCTTTAGATTATCTTTTTTTTTTTTGTATCTACTTATTTCTGGAATGCTGTGAGATTTTTAGGTCTCTTATTTTGTACCTGTGAACTGAGTACCATAAATGTCACTAATGGTAAAATTATTTTTAAATTTTATCTTTGCCCTAATTAATCTTTAATGTGACATCTTGCTTGGGTTTTAATTAAGAAGGTCCTGCATAAACCTTTTCTTTGACTTGTTTATCATACAAATCATGGTATTGAATACTCAGATATATTGATTAATAAAATAAAGTATATTATGCCACCAGTTAGACTAGTCCCTCCTTGTTACTCATTTGGACTCTTAATAATAATCAGTCTCAAACTCTTCCTCTTTTTTTTAAATTATTTTTTTAATGTTATTTATTTTTGAGAGAAAGAGACAGAGCACAAGCCGGGGAGGGGCAGAGAGAGAGGGAGACAGAATCCAAAGCAGGCTCCAGGCTCTGAGCTGACAGAGCCGGACACAGGGCTCAAACCCATGAACTGCAAGATCGTGACCTGTGCTGAAGTCGGGCGCTTAACCGACTGAGCCACCCAGGCACCCCACAAACTCTTCCTCCTAAATCTGTTGAAAATTTCACTGCTGAAATAATTTCCCTGGAGTATAGCTATGATAATGTCACTTCCCCATGTAAACACCTTAATAAATCCCCATTTCCTATAGAATAAATCCAAAGTTTTTAGCCTAGAATTTACCACTTCCCCCAATATTATACAAACCGTAATCTTTAGGTTTGTCTTTCATTATATCCTTTGTAACATTCATCCTTAGTGGAAATAATCCCTATATCCCCATAAATGCCTGACACTTTTGCTCCTCTCTAACTTTGATTCTGAAGTTTTGAATTAAGTACCTCCCCATACCTCCCCTGCACCTTTTCTCCCCTACATCTCTTCTTCTATATATTTTATCATTCTTCAAGGACGTATGAAATGCCACCTCTCCATGAAGTCCTGGCCCTGATATATTTTTTTAACATTACTACAGGTCAAATTTTAAGGAATTTATGCATCTCTTATCTCATCATACATCTTATTAAATAAATTTTATTTAATTTGACTCTTTTTTAGTTTATTTATTTTTTGAGAAAGAGGTAGAGCAGGGGAGGGGCAGAGAGAGAGGGAGAGGAAGAATCCCAAGCAGGCTTCACACTGTTAGCACAGAGCCCGATGTCTGGCTTGAACTCAGAAACCGTGAGATCATGACCTGAGCTGAAATCAAGAGTCAGAGACTTAACTGAGTGAGCCACCCAGGTGCCCCCAAATAAATTTTATTTAATTTTAATTCACCCCATAAGACTTTGAAGATAAGGTATGTACAATAAGTGTTTATTGAATGAATGAATAACATAATGTTTGACTTTATGAGTCAGGGCTCCTTGGAAATAACCTCATGAGAGATGAAGCAAACTTGGGCTCTAATATTTTACATCTAGTTTAATCTAGTACCAGTTAATAGTAAGTGAATGGCATTACTCCTTGGGGCCAAATGAACAATTCATAAGCTAACTCAGTTTCAGTGTAACATTTTTTTTGCAAGAAAAACAATAGCAACAAAAACACATTACAAACCCCACATATTTTGTTCTCCTAAGTGGTGGTGTATTTTTATTAATCATACCATTCCTTCAGGATGATAGTTTAAACTTATAGGCAAATATTTTCTCAACAGTTTTTAAAACAGCAAAAAGTGGGTACCATAAATTTGGAGCAATTTGATTAACCTTAAATTTGGGCAGCACTCAGAACAGATGATTGAACTGGTAATGTATGAGTATTTATAATAGAATGTGGTGTCCATCAGAAGCCATAAAATACAAATTACAACAAATTAGATTTGCTTCCTTCTTTTGACAGGTTTATCATAATGGAAAATCAGGAAGCATTATGTACCAAGGATATCTTGTTTTCTTTTTTTAGTTATTGAATAGTGTTCTTTATGTAATATAGAAATTATACTCTAATAGCAGTAAGAGAAACAAACATTAACCCCATCTGGTCATCTAATGATCGTCTCTCTTTATTCTTCCAAAATCCCTCCAGTTCTTTAATTCATTTATTCACCAAACATTTGTTGAACATCTTCTTTGTATTTCATATAGAATATTTGAATTTTTAATAGTTCATTTGACTTTCCAGATATCCATGTGGAGAAGAGGGTGAAATATAAATTTAGGGATAATATGATATGCCAGATCAATTCCCAATCTATCAAATCATACCTAAAGAATGTGGATTACTGATTTGGTATCAACCTAAAAGGATGCTAAAATTTCTATTTTCGGGCCTATTCGTAGTCAATATATTCATAATGGTCTTTACTATTGAAAGAAGTAATGCTTATCAAATGTGCAGATGTGCAGTTAAGACAGAATTGGTGGTGGTATCACAGATGATAAAAACTAGAATTTAATTCTGCTCCCATTTTCATGTCATAAGCCCCAGGATTTGTGTCTACATCATTGATAGTAATGATATTGATGGAAGTTAATGCTTTGAAAAGAGAGCTGTTATGTATCAGCCATGGTGCTAAATTTTACCAATTATATTTAATCCTCACCAAAAATTTTAGAATGAGACAGTCGTTTTATAGATGAAGAAACAAAGGTTCAAATTGGTTGGGTAACAAGGCCCCCAGCTCAGTGAGGATTAAAATCAGGATTCCAAGCTTGATCTTCTGACCATAGAGCCTGTCTTGCTTTTATTTCAAATTCTTTGTATTTACGTATAACTAGGAAGTTCTTTTTTTCAGTATTTGCCCCATCCTCAACTCATTCTGAAGGATTTCTGCCATGTCTACACTATATTTACAGACCTGTAAAATTAGAAACAAAGGATAGATTCACCACAGAACTTTCTGTGAGACACACAGATCACTTTAGTTACCTCTCCCTCCTTTCTCTTTCCAGGAATGCTTTTGTAATCTTATTCCTACTTTTTCCTACTCTCCTCAGTCCATCATGGGAGATAATAGGGTTAGGCTAGTTTTTGATTATTTACTTTTTTAAAAATACTTAATTTGTTAAAGCAGTTTTGGATTCGCAGCAAAATTGAGTAGGCGGTACAGATATTTCCCATATGTCTTCTATCCCCACAAATGCCTAGCTTCTCGTAATCAACATCCTGCACCAGAATGCATGTACATTTGTAACAGTTGATGAACCTACACTAACATATCATAATCACCCAAAGTCCATAGTTTACAATGGACTTCAGTCTTTGTGTCATATAATCGGTGGGTTTGTACAAAGGTATAAATGACATGTATCCATGACATTTATCCATCATTATGGTACCATACGGAGTGTATGTTTACCTCCTGAAAAATCCTGTCTGTTCACCCCCCAACCCTAAATTCTTTGCAACAACTGATCTTTTTACTGTTTCCATATTTCACCTTTTCCAGAATGTCAGATAGTTGGAATCATACAGTATGTAGCCTTTTCAGATTGGCTTCTTTTACCTAGTAATATGCATTTAAAGTTCCTCTGTATCTTTTTGGTTTGATGGCTCATTTTTTTTTTTGTGTGCTGAAATGATATTCATTGTCTGGATGTACTGCAGTTTATCCATTCATCTACTGAAGGACATCTTGGTTGCTTCCAACTTTTGGTAATTATAAATAAAGCTGCTATAAACTTTGTGGGCAGGTTATTGTGTATACATGTTTTCAGTTCATTTGGGTACATACCAAATTGGATTGTATGGTAAGGACATGCTTAGTTTTGTAAGAAAGCACCAAACAGTCTTCCAAAGTGGCTGTCCCATTTTGCATTTCCACCAGCAATGAATGAGACTTAATGTTGTTTCACATCCTCACCAGCATTTCATATTGTCAGTATTCAGGAATACGTGAGTAGTGGGACTATTTACTCTTTCAAAGACTGATGACCTTATTGCCGATGCCTGGTACCTAATTCCTTGGCTATTATAAATTCTAAAATGGCTTGGTTCCAAGCCATTTTAGCCACAATCAGTGTCTCTTCACCAACCCCCTGCAGTTTTCACAACCAAGTTTAGACTAGCGGTTTTCTTTATCACTTTCTCTAAAGTCTGAAAAAATGATACTGGCTAGAAGATAAGGTAAATATTTACGATGCACTGATTTTTAGCAGAATATAGCTTTAGAAAATGTCTGGACAATTTAGATTTCCCATTATGTGTATCGTTTGTTTCTGGGAAAGCCTTGTGATTTGCCTTTGGCAGCACTGCCACACCTTTTACCTGACTGAACAGCCCACAACTATAGAACCATGACATTTTCATTCATTTTATCCTCATCAAACTGTGGTCCCTACACCTTTATCTTTAGAAGACATCCAAAGTTTGTTCCAACATCAAGATTCTATCATTTTTGATTAATTGTAGATACTCTATATGTCGAGTAGGATGTCCTGAATGCGTAATGTTGACATTTATTTATTTGTAATTTTTTCTCAAATAAGAATAGTCATTTTTAATTGTATAATTATGGTGGAACAGAGAAGAGGTAATTGCATCTTAGCTTGTTAAATATTTTAAACAGAGCATGAATATCTATTAATAGCAGCTACTCATGTAAATATTTAATTGAATTTTCCTAAATGAATTCCGCAGAGAATCACAAAGCAGCTGCTACTACATTAATTGAGATAAGAGTCAGATTCATAATGCCAGAAAGGAACTCAAGATTTAACCCCAACCTTCCTTGACTAAACACAAAGTCTTAGTTCTGTATCATTTCTCTAGTTCTTAGAGCTAGAAAGTTCAGGTTAGATGTTACTATTGATCAGATCCTTTTTCTATGCAATTCAGATAGCTCTAATTCAACCAATACAAGGAACAAAATCTCTGGAAAACTCAGAATTATTTTTGATATTTGAAAAATGATGTCTTGGCATCACGTGAGTCCATAGACATACACAGAACTAGTTTCCAAAGCAACTGTAACAAAGTTGCCCTTATAAATTCAACTATGTGAATTATTTATTTCTCAGAGATTTTTCAGTAAGGGTAATAAAAACAAGTACACAGTAGCTATCCCATGTTTAAAGCAGCTGCCACTTAGGAGGAAAATCTTGTTGTATTTAGAAAATATGATATTTTGAACTGCTACAATTGTGCATTATTTGTCCCATTTACCTTCTCCTAATGGTATGGAAAAAAAATGTATAAGAGGAGAAATGAATGTTGAGCTTTTTATGTCATACGTAGGTTAAGTAGGCACATTTTTCTCAACAGCGATGAAAAGCTAATGGATAATATCTAAGTCCCATTCTACCAGCAAGACTCTAGCTATTTGAGTAGAGAGGTATCCCTCCCTCTATGAAATGAGGTCATTTTTCTATTCTTTCTGCTGATGAGTGAGCAGTGGTTCAGTAGGTAATAGATAGGAGAGAGAGAGAGGTGATTCCACCAGCTGGAGTCAAAAAGACCCAAATTTCATATGCATTTAAGCAATCTTTGATAGCCATCCACTATCACTGAGGGATGAGATTTTTCTGTCATCCTTCCGTAAGGAAGTTTTCTTCATACCTGCACTTTAAAACTGTTTTCTCCATATGCAAAGGTGAATGGTAGTGTTGAGTATTTAGCATGTCCTATATTAGCACTCCTGAGGCATAGCTTCAGAATGTTACTCTTACAGGTTTACAGCATGGAGGTTATTTAGCTCAGTTTTCTGACATGGATATACAGCATGATGCCATGTTTTCCTAGGTTGCTAGGGCTCTCCCTCAGCTTGTATTTTATGGCTTCTGTTGGACACCACATTCTATTCTAAGTACTCACAAGTTGTCAGCTCAATTATCTGTTCTGAATGCTGCCCAAATTTCATATTAATCAAATTGGTCCAAACTTACAATATCCACTTTTTTCTTTTTTGACTGCTGAGGCAAGAAAAGCATTCATGGATACATAGCATAGCTGCTCATTAACATCTCCTATATATTGTCCTTAAGAATGTAGTTGAATTAAGCAAAACCAAAACTATCTGTTTTGGACCCATTTATTGGAAACATGGGCAAATTATTAGAAGTGATTCCAGTATTTTGTAACTGTTCTTTTAAAATTACATTAGGGGCGCCTGGGTGGCGCAGTCGGTTAAGCGTCCGACTTCAGCCAGGTCACGATCTCGCGGTCCGTGAGTTCGAGCCCCGTGTCAGGCTCTGGGCTGATGGCTCAGAGCCTGGAGCCTATTTCCGATTCTGTGTCTCCCTCTCTCTCTGCCCCTCCCCCGTTCATGCTCTGTCTCTCTCTGTCCCAAAAATAAATAAACGTTGAAAAAAAAATTAAAAAAATAAATAAATAAAATTACATTAAAATTTTTTTTTAATTTTTTTTCAACGTTTATTTATTTATTTATTTATTTATTTTGGGACAGAGAGAGACAGAGCATGAACGGGGGGAGGGGCAGAGAGAGAGGGAGACACAGAATCGGAAACAGGCTCCAGGCTCTGAGCCACCAGCCCAGAGCCTGACGCGGGGCTCGAACTCACGGACCGCGAGATCGTGTGAAACACTTGGCTTTATTCATTTATGGAGATTTGAACTACTTTTTTTTCCCCCTCAGGTGACGCTCAGTTTATAATTAATTTTCTAAAGTGTATTTATTGGCATTTAGCAATTACCTAATCAGTTCATGACCGTTGGGGTATCAGTTTCCCTAATATGATGAGAAATAATTGCTCTTAAAATAGAGTCCACTGATAGCCACATTCCACTGAAATTATATGATTTTGACAATTAAAATGCAGTAAATGGGCTGCCATTTTATTACTGGACTATCAGTGCAAAAATTAAGAACTTCCTGACTTTCAATAGCTTATAGGTTCTTGTTCTCCTCAAGTTTGGGGACTGAGTAGGTGCCAAAGGCACGCTTCACCCGCTAAATATTTTTGAGTTGGGAGAGAATAGGGAGTCATGTAATGGCAAATAATATCCATAGTTGTTATGAATATGGCAATATGAGGTACCCAGATGTAAATAAGGCCTTGTTTATTTGTTTTTATTTTCACTTATTTTATGTTTTAAAATTTTATTGAATAATAATTGCATACAATATTGTATTTCAGATGTACAACACAGTTATTCAATATTTATATATGTTACAAAATGGTCACCACAATAAGTCTAGGAAAGTTCTGTTTATTCACTTGAGCTACAGATTTCTTCATTTTTCTGTCCACACCCACGTGGGTGTATTTATAGTTAACTCATTCATACATTTGAAGAGTCTTGATGTATATCAGATTGCGGTAGACACAGGCAGTGGTGAGACCCAGTTGCCCTAAGATTTGCAATGAAGTAAAAATGTTAAGCTCCACAAATGTGTAGGAAGTGGAAAAAAGAGGTAAGCAGAAAGGTTTAACTTAGGAAGAAACATTTGAGCTGGTGAAGAAGAAAGAGAGAAGAGTATTCCAGCCCAGTGGTAAAACCAAGTGATATACACAAAGATGATGTGGTCGGGAGCACACCGTATGTATGAATGGTTGGTAAGTTTGGGGACACAAGGAGAGAGAGAGGGGAAGAAGATGAAGTTGGAGGGGTAGTCTGTAGAAGAGGACTCGGCGAGCTAGGAATGGTGTTTGGATTTCTCATTTGGGCCCTAGGGAGAACCTGAATTTTTTAACACTGAGGATTAACATGATTAAATTTATTCCTTTGAACAAAAGTAGACTGCAAAGAGGAGAAAATGGATGAAAAGGGACCAATAATCAGGCTACTTATTTTTGTTTCTTATTTGATGCAATGTACAGACTCAGTGAATGTTTAAGGAAAGAATAAATTTCCACTCGTAAATTTAAACGGTCGATGTGGAACTGAGAAGTGAGATGAAGGTATATACAGGTGGCCTGGAGTATCATTTGGGTGAGGTGCCCAGGAAAAGGAAGAAAACATAGGGTAGGGCTCCAGAAAACACCAATATTTAGGGGTAGGTAAAAGACAAGAAACGAGCAAATGTCTAGTGGAATGGGAAAAAGCATGGAGAGTGTAGTGTCCATGATCCTGGTGGAAGTAAATTTGAAGAAGGATAGAAAAAATGAGCAAAATAAAATGGTGTGCAAGATGAATGTTGGTTTTCCTTTGAAGGCCATTGCTGGCCATCATGACAGCAGCCTCAGAGTGACAGCAAGGAGGAACCAACCTATGGTGAAGAGGATAGGAATACATGGTGAGGGTAGTCATGGAGGAAGGAAAAGGATGGGATTGTAGCTGAAGTGGAAGATAGTGCTAAGCTTTTTTTTAGTACAGGTGGAGCTGAACTTGTTTATAAACTACAGACAATAAAGAATTGAAGAAGAAAGGGAGAGGCGGGGAGGATACTGATGGATGAAATTCTGAAGAAGTCCCCAAGCAGTGGGATACCACTGTATTGGCTGAAAGATGTTTTTATGAGAAGAACCTTAGAGCTTAAAAAGTATTTAAAATGGAAGACGCGTAGGGTTTGAGTTGGTAATTTATTCATACATCTGCCACAAAGAAATTAATCTAATTGAATCCCTAATCCTGTTAGGAAGGGGTAAAACCCTCCGTTTGAAAAATAACTTTTCTTATTAACTATTCACAGAGTCATAGATTTTTTTTTTTTTTTTTTTAATCTGAAAGGGAATTAGAAGATCCCCTAAAATTCCTATCGGGTCAGTAGAGTTGCTGAAAATGGAGGAAAATCATGACTTCGTGGCTTCTTTTTCTGGATCCTGCTTCTAGTGGTTGGAGCGGTTAATGGAGGGAGAGAAGTTCTCCTTTCTGCTTTCTGCTGAGGCTCCCGTCGCTGCAGGGAGGTCCAGATGGTAGGTGGGAGGGAATGGGCACTAAGATCAGTCTGGATTCTGCTGGTGTGTGCACTGAGGATTTATGTTCACTGTTTTGGATTGGTGGTTGATCTGTGATGAGAGTGAAGCAAGAAGCCTTTAGACCTCATAGCAGATAATCAAAAGCATTTTAATTTTTTTTTTTTCAACGTTTATTTACTTTTGGGACAGAGAGAGACAGAGCATGAACGGGGGAGGGGCAGAGAGAGAGGGAGACACAGAATCGGAAACAGGCTCCAGGCTCTGAGCCGTCAGCCCAGAGCCCGACGCGGGGCTCGAACTCACAGACCGCGAGATCATGACCTGGCTGAAGTCGGACGCTTAACCGACTGCGCCACCCAGGCGCCCCCAAAAGCATTTTAAAAGTTTAACTGGAATAAGAAAATATGAAGTTATAAAACCTATAATATAGAAGCTTTCATCTATAATATAGATGCCAATACAAAGTGATGACACCCTAGCAACACTGCTTGCCCAATGGAAGCTGTATTTAATGGGAATGTCATAAATGCTCAATATTTCTAAAATACATATTAGAGAGTAATAAAAAATTAATTTAAATGTTACTTTATTAAAAAATGGATTTGCATTAAAAATGTGTAGTTTTTCTGTGGTTGAGTCTACTTTCTTGGTTGGTCTTTTTTTTTTTCTTTGTTCGTTTTGTTTCTTAAATTTCACTTCTGTGGGGAGATGGGTAAAATAGGTGATGGAGATTACGGAGGGCAGTTGTTGTGATGAGCCCTGGGTGATGTCTGGAATTGCTGAATTGCTTTGTACACCTGAAACTAATTTAACACTGTATTTTAACTGTACTGGAGTTAAAATAAAAATTAAAAAAAAAGTAGAACAAAAAAATGTACTTTTTGTAATATAACTTTCAACTCTGAAAAATAATTGGTGTTTGAAATATTTCATGAACTACTTTTTAATTTGAGAAGGAAATAATTTTATTTTCTTTATTATAAGAATAATTCATACTCTAAAATATTAAAATATATGAACACAAAAAGAAGAAAGTTTAAAATTTTTTTTTTCAACGTTTATTTATTTTTTGGGGGACAGAGAGAGACAGAGCATGAACGGGGGAGGGGCAGAGAGAGAGGGAGACACAGAATCAGAAACAGGCTCCAGGCTCTGAGCCATCAGCCCAGAGCCTGACGCGGGGCTCGAACTCACGGACCGCGAGATCGTGACCTGGCTGAAGTCGGACGCTTAACCGACTGCGCCACCCAGGCGCCCCAAGAAGAAAGTTTTAAAAAATCATATAAAATACCACCACCTAGAGATAAATATTGTTCATATTTAGGAAAATATCTCCTCGGATATAGCCCTATAAAAGCACCAATACACATACTCTTGTCAATTTTACTAAATAATTCTTTACTTTTTGATTGATGTTATAAAACATTTCAGAATTTAATTTCCAGGGCTTGGAGACTCTGGCTTCTAAACATCTTTTGTGTTTTGGCCTTTACTGCAACAAGGATAAACATACATTTGGCCTGTAAAGATATTTTTTTTTAATTTTTTTCAACATTTTATTTATTTTTGAGAGTCAGAGCATGAGTGGGGAGGGGCAGAGAGAGGGAGACACAGAACCCAAAGCAGGCTGCTGGCTTTGAGTCGTCAGCACAGAGCCCAATGCGGGGCTCAAACTCAGAAACCCTGAGATCATGACCTGAGCCGAAGTCGGACACTTAACCAACTGAGCCACCCAGGCATCCCAAGATATTTTGTTTGTTCACTTTAGTAGGCAGTTTTCAATTAGGAAACCAGTTCAGAAGTTCTTTTGTGTCTGTAAGTGATTTTTCACTGTTCTTTTCATATAAATCTTTATGATGCCTTTCTTTTCCTACTAGCTGTGGTTTTCCTCCATAAAATGAGGCAAAAGCACAGTACTTGATGATGGTATTTTTTTTTCCATGCATGGACTTACAAATTACTAAGAGAATATTTTATTCCATTAGGCTGAGAAGTCTTAGTAACAACTTGAAGACATGCTGTGAGGAAACTTAACAGAAGACCTTGGGGGAGGGGAAGGGGAAAAAAAAAGTTACAGAGAGGGAAGGAGGCAAACCTTGAGAGACTCTTAAAAACTGAGAATAAACTGAAGGTTGATGGGGGAGTGGGAGGGAGGGGGAAGTGGGTGATGGTCTTTGAGGAGGGCACCTGTTGGGATGAGCACTGGATGTTGTATGGAAACCAATTTGACAATAAATTTCATGTTAAAAAAAAAAGAATGAATCTTTTTTTCATTTCAAGAAAGGGAATCTTTTTTGTTTTCTTTTTTCATAAGAAGAGAATGTAGGAGAAAAGGTCATGACCATGTCAACTGCAATTTATTCTCTGACAAAAGGAGGAATCCAAAGAAGGCATATGACAAAGGTGGGACAGTGCTCCTAAATTCCTAGAGGGAGCTCAAAGCATCCTGTTTGCTGCAGTGTTTCAAAGAGAGCTAACCTGTTTTGGTGGGAGAGTTTAAAGGGGGAAAGGAAAATAACAGAGAGCACAGGGAAAAATAAATAGAGTCAGAAAGAGAAAATCGAAGCAGGTGGTGGATGTGGGTGAGCCAGTACCTCCAATGCCCACGAACCCTTGTTCCTTTCTCCACCCAGAGCGGCCAAGCACCGAGCTCTGGTTTCTGCCCTTGCAGACAGTTGCTCCTTCGCCTGGGCCCGCATGATTTATTCCATTTGTTCTTGTGTTTATGCTGTTTGGATTTGCTGACCAGTCTTGGATTCCTATGTTTCTTTTGGCCTTTCTTCTGCCTACGTAGGAAAGCAAGATTAAAGCTCTTACCAGTGAGTATCTGGATAAAAGACACCTGAAGGAGAAGAGACATCCTGAATGGCCAGGGGAGCATCATGTGTCCATCTCTTTTCCTTTCAGAACAAGTCTCCCGACATCTCCCTCAAACCAAATGAGCCCCAGGCAGTGACTCTGACCCCTCCTAGAAAACAAGGTAGCAATCTTGGTTGCAAACCTAGAGTATAACTTCTGTCACTAGTTTTAGCATTTGGTATCACATGTTCTGTCAATATTTACCCATCTGTATTTTTCTTACTGATGATTAAAAGAGACTGTTGAAAGGTTTTTTTGAGTAGTCAGTCCTTCTTTATACTATAGTTTCAGTTAAATGGCACCTTTGAAGTGATTTTTCTATGTGGATTCCAACAAAATTAAGACAACAAATAAAGTACTTCCTTTTCATTTTTTGATAGATGGGGGGAAAAAAGATATTTTTGCTTTTCCATAGAAAGTAAAATAGAAATTTAACCCCTTGAGCCTTTTGCAGAATAACTAAATTATGTTCTAAGCTTTACCGCAGGTGTCATAGTCTCTAAGGATACATGGAATATAATCTTTATTCTGGGGTGGATTATTTCTTAATTTAAGGAATGATTAAACCTGCTTTATAGTCTACAACCTTTGCCATTCTCCTCCTTTTCTATAATCCCCCCCACAATAATTTTGTTTCTAAATGTTACGAGGTAGTATTTTGCTTAAAAAGTGACTGAAAGTACATAAGACAGTATTAGCTATTGTTTATTCTAGTCACAGGGAACATTGTTATGTTATTCTTTATGCTTTTCTAAAAATTTCAAGTATTTCAAAAGAATTTTTACTGAAATCCTTTTTATTTTGACATAATTTCCAATTTACCAAAATAATGCAAGAATAGTACAAAGAATTCCTACATTCCTTTGTTCATATTCTCAAAAATTAACATTTTATCACACTCCCTTTACAATTCAGTCTTTCTACGTGTACACGCTGTTTGTTTTCTTCCTGAACCATTTGAGAGTAACTTGCACATATGATATCCTTTTACCCTTAAATACTTCAAGGACATTTCTTACCTAACAGTACAATTTTCAGTATCAGAAAATTGATGTATTAGCATTGTATTGATACAACACTAGTTGCTAATCAATAGACTGTATTCAAGTTTTCTCCATCTGTCTCAATAATGTCCTTTGTAGGGAAAGGACTCAAGTATGATACCTGAATGCGTTTAGTGGTCAGGTCTCCTCAGTCTGCTTTAATCTGGAAGCCTTTTTGTCTGTCCTTACCTGTCATGACCTGGACATTTTTGATAAGTATAGCTCAGCTGTTTTTGTTCAATGATCTTAAACTTAGGTTCTCAAATTTTTTGTTTTAAGATTTTAGGGGAAACATCCTTCCTGTTTCTCAGACTAAAAACTGCATCTAATATTGCATTCATTTCCCCTCCACAGACCTAATTCTCCTCTATATCCTATATCTGTAAAAAGGGGTCATCATTTTACCAGCTTTTTAATCCAGAAACCTAAGCATTGCCCTCCTCCTTCTCATTCAGCTTCCCTGACAGAAGTGCTATAAAGAGATTTTTGTAGTTCTGCTCTCTTGTCCCCTCACCACTACCCCTGAGTTCCAGCCCTCCTGTCTTCTCACTTCCAGTAGCCTCCAGCTGGTCTCTACTGTGTCCACCTTTCCACATCTTCCCCTCCCCATGATTAGTCCTTCCTCCCTAACACTCCCAAAGCAATTCTTTACATCTAAACCAGGAATCAGTGGTTGAGCATCCAACTCTTGATTTCGGCTCAGGTCATGATCTCACAGTTGGTAAGTTAGAGTGCTGAGTCAGGCTCTGCACTGACAGCAGGGAGCCTGCTTGAGATTCTCTCTCTCTCTCTCTCTCTCTCTCTCTCTCTTGCCCCTTCCCTTCTCTCTCTCTCTCTCTCTCTCACTCTTCGCTTTCTCCAAATAAATAAAATTTTAAAGAAACATAAATTTTTCAGTGTTTCCCTATTAGTAAAGATACTTAAAGGATTACACAGAGTTTGTGGGAGAAATTACAAATGCCTTTTTAGTGCACCAGAGCCTGCCTCTCTGTCTTTAATGCCCAGCTCTCCCTCTGTACCTCCCAAGCTGCAGTCATATTGAACTACTTGGAAACTCCCAAACAACTGTGCTGGTTTATGCCTTAGAGCCTTCACATATATCACTCCCTTAGCCTTAAATATGTTCCTCCCTCCCCAACTACACATTCTTTTTTTTTTTTTAATTTTTTAAATGTTTATTTATTTTCTGAGAGAGAGAGAGAAAGACGGAGAGTGCAAGCTGGGGAGGGGCAGAGAGCGAGGGAGACAGAATCCGAAGCAGGATCCAGACTCTGAGCTGTCAGCACAAAGCCCAATGCAGGGTTCAGACTCATGAACCGTGAGATCACGACCTGAGCCAAAGTCGGACGCTTAACCAACTGAGCCACGCAGGCACCCCCCCCTTTTTTTTAAATTTTTTTTCCCCACGCATTCTTTTTTACTCAACTGATTGCTATTCTTCCATTAAGACTCAGCTGAAGTAGCACCTCTTCTGACAAGACTTTCCTACCCTCATCCCCCACCTCCAACAATGAGATTCTGTTCTTTTTACTATGAACTCTGAAAAGGAAAAACCTTTGCACCAATCCTAACAGCCAGAGAACACTTGCTGGTAAACTAAGCCATTCCTGAACCAAACTAACAGTCCAGAAGACAGAACTCAATGCGCCACCCTAAAGAGCAAAAAGGGCTCTTTTAGTTTATTCTCCCTGTTCGGTCCTGCCATAGTTAGCTTCGTCTCTGACTACTCCAAGGTGTTTACTTGTGTGACTAGTTGAGTGAAGTTTCTTATGATGTTGTTACTACACTTACAAACAGAGGCTTTTCCTCCCGGGAATAGATTCCTGGCTGTCTTTTAAAAATTACATCAGTGCTAATATATATGTAAATCACAGAAGTTGGCATTGTAAGGATAGTGAGTGGTAGCAGTGTTACTGCAGCAAAGGTTAATTCGACAGGAAAAGAGTTCCATGTGGTTATTATTGTCAGTATGTTCTGTAAAGTATGATAGTTGGTACATCTGGTTTATGGGCCTCTGACTAGGCTTTCTCTGCTCCAGGTCATTTTGTGCCTAGCAGGATGCATGGAACTCAACCAATATTTGTGAAATAAATAGTAGCTTTGTCAACCCTAGATATAATCAGGCCTATAAATACATGGAGAAACTATTATTCAAGTTATCTGCTTCGAAGAAAAGTCTTAGCATTTAGCACTGTAGGTGTTAAAACTAATTTTGATTTGCTTCCACCCAGGTCTCTGAGACTGTGGTCAGAGCCTTGCCCTGAATCATGCTGTAGCTCATATTTTCTATAAACTGACTCCAGCCTGTGTTTAGTTTCTAATTTCCACTCCTGTAAACTAGAGTTTTTTCAAATCTGCCTTCACATGAAAATCATCTGAAATGCTTTGAAAAATAATGAAGGCTGGGACCCACCTCCAGAGGTTCATATTTAACTCTCCCAACACTGGAATGTTTGAAATTGGGCATTTGAATGTAAAGTATCAGGTGAAAATCCTTGCTGGCAAAGAATGTATTTTATTTCTGTCTAGTGTCTGAACAAATTTTCTTTTCAATTTCACTTTTGTATATGTTTTATTTATTGTTTTCAGAATTTGCATGGGGCTACCATGCTAGTTATGAGTTGCATAATCTTTATATGACTATAAATGTTACTATATTTCGCATGTCGTTTCTTCAGAGAATAGCAGCGTAAAGACACTGGAAGGATTTAGTCATTTGAATTCCCACATAGGATTCCTGGGAAAACATCAATATAACTGATGACACTGAAATTATCAATGCATAAATAAAGACTCGTCCTAAACTGCTACATTGTTTTGAGTGATGAAATGAAAGCTACTAATGGCATTTTCTGTTAGTTCCAGGAAAAGTGAAACAGCTAGGAACTCTAGTAGCTGACTGGATAGAAAGTCTTCAACTGATGAATGATTGCTGAGTCGTCTGCTTCTTTAAGTGGCAACATGTCCAATCTTTCATGAAAAAATATGGCTTTCATTGATACAACAATAAATTAAAACCATTAAGCATTATTCTCAGCCATCATCTTGCATAGCAATTGCAAGCAAAGATAATTAAGTAACTGGCTGTTGCACTAATGTAAGGTTTAGGTGTCAATTTAAAACTTGAAATAAAAAAAATACTCTTTTTATTAAATGTTGTTTTTCCACATTATGGTTGCTATTTGGCTTCTAAAATGATAGTCTAGGGGCACCTGGGTGGCTCATTTGGTTAAGCATCTGACTCCTTGATTTTGGCTTAGGTCATGATCTCACTGTCCTGGGATTGAGCCCCAGGATGGTGGTCCATGCTGAGCATGGAGCCTGCTTAGGATTCTCTCTCCCTCTCCCTCTGCCCCTGCCCCTTTCCTGCTTGCATGTTTTCTCTCTCTCTCTGCCTCTCTCTCTCTCCCAAAATAAAATAAAATAAAATAAAATAAAGGTCTAAATTCAGTCCATTTTGGTTGGGCATATAAAAAAAAGAAAGGCTAAATAAATTGAATTATGGTTATCTAGATTTAAAAAAAATTCTATTATAATTAAGATACAGTGTTATATTAGTTTTGGGTGTACAATATATTTATTCAACTTTTCTAAACATTACTTTGTGCTCATCACAGTAAGTGTACACCCCCACCACCTGTTACACCCATTCCCCCCACCCACTTCCCCTATAGCAACCACCAATTTGTTCTCTGAGAGTCTGTCTCTTTTTACCTTTGTTTGTTTTATTTCTTAAATTCCACATATGAACAAAATGATGGTGTTTGTCTTTCTCTGACTGATATTTCACTTACCATTATACCTTCTAGGTGTTGTTGCAAATGGCAAGATGATTTTTTAAAAAATTTTTTTTTCAACGTTTTATTTTATTTTTGGGACAGAGAGAGACAGAGCATGAACGGGGGAGGGGCAGAGAGAGAGGGAGACACAGAATCGGAAACAGGCTCCAGGCTCTGAGCCATCAGCCCAGAGCCCGACGCGGGGCTCGAACTCACGGACCGCGAGATCGTGACCTGGCTGAAGTCAGACGCTCAACCGACTGCGCCACCCAGGCGCCCCCCCATAGATGATTTTTAAAAGTTCTAGAAATTCAACCCCGCTGATTATAAAATCTCACGATGTTAAGCCCCTCTGGTGTTCAAAGCCAAATGTTGTGGGGATTTGTCTTCCCAATACAGGTCCCCTGTGCCTGGGGTGCCTATGTATCTACTCTTCTCCCTTCTCTGTGCTTGTGGTGGCCCTCCCTCTCCTGAACAATCTTGAGGTCAGCTTGATTCCAACCACTTGTCCATTCTTCCTGTGGTTTTTGATGTGGCCTCTTCTCTATGTTGAGCTGTGGAAAGTCTGTTCTGCCAGTTTCCAGGTCGTTCTCTGGGTTATTTACATTGATGTGGGTATTATCTAGGTGTATCTGTAGGACGAGGTGAGTTTGGGAACCTCCTCCTCCACCATCTTCCCCCTAGCAATCTAGATTTTTAAAACTTTGACACCAGATTAATATATTAAAAAGTCAAATTAGGGTTATGAAGACGTTTTTAAAGTGACTCAAGCCCTGTACTTTGCAGGGAGAAGAGTGGGCGAGAGTGCTCAGAATAGTATAATGGACCAAATTCAAGTCCCTTGTTCTAAAACATTAATTAAAAAAAACCATTTTGGATATCAACTAACTCTTACAGAATATTATCAACATTTAAGTGTAAATGAGTTAGAAACATGTGCATTCTGTTTTCCTTAAAATGCAATTTTTAAAAGGCTGGTAAAAGTACAGAAGAGAACAAAGGAGCAGCCGGTCTCCAAGTGCCACCTGTACCCACACAAGAGCTGGCCCTGATTCTGCTTCTCAGATGGGCCCGAGCTTCTTGGCTAATGTTCTAGTGGAAGGACTGTTCCTATATATTCATCTCCAGCAAAAAGGTAAAGTACTAATCAGCTTGATCAGTGGTTGTAATACATGCACTATAGTGGTCCTCACTTAGCCATGGTTTTGGTTTTGTTTTCTGAGGTTTCAGTTACCCAAAGTCAGCCTCAGTCTTCTGAGATTAGTAGCAGTAGCCTAACACTATGGCACAGTGCCCAAGTCATTTACCTCATTTCCTCTTATCACGTGGGCATTTTGTCACATCCCATCATGACAAGAAGGGTGAGTACAGCATAGCAATATATTTTGAGAGAGGGTGACCACATTCATATAACTTTTATTACAGTTTATTATAATTGTTCTATTTTACTATTGGTTGTTGTTCATCCCTTGCTGTGTCTAATTTATAAATTAAACTTTATCATAACTGTGGATGTAATGGAAGAAACATAGTATATATAGGTTCAGTACTATCTTTGCCTTCAGGCATCCACTGGAGGCCTTAGAAGTGTCCCCATGGATGGGGGGGGGGTACTATATTTACAGAAAACAACGTGAATGTCTTAAATGTGTCCTGTCTCACATTGGAACATAATGACCAAAACACAGTAAAAGAGCTGCCTCAGAAGTTATATAACCCATTTGACAATATGCTTGCTCGTCACCTAGTTATCTTGTGGGAACTTCCTTGCCAATAATCTTTCCTCCTTGGCTCTGACTTTATGGTTGAGAGGTATCAGACAATTCAGTACTAGGACTTCAATTTTTTTGATCAATATTCATTTCTGAGAAGACTTGCTATTTCTGTGGCTCTGCTTTTTTTAAGTAATCGAATTCGCTTTTTTTAAGTAATCGAATATCCCCTTTGCAATAATCTATAAAATGCATAATGCCTCCTGGGCATATGTGATTTTTCTTTTAAGAGTAGCATAGTTGCACTTAGGTGTCTCTGCGCTGCTTCTGTTGTCTGGCTGAGCAAGAGATTGTCATGACTCCTACCGAGAGTTTCTGCTGGCGAGTGCCACACTTTTTCTTCTTCCATAATCAGAGAGCATCTGATTGTTTAAAACCAGAGGTAATACAAGTTAATGGGTCTGGAGAGCGCCATGGGATGTCTTGGAGGGCTCCTCTGAAGTGTTGGGTTTGCATAAGGATTAAATATTGAGACATGGCTTGAATACTGATTTAGGAGATTTGGAAGAGAAATTGGAAAGAAAAAAAAAAGTCAGTTTCCATCAGCCAGTATGTTCATTCATGCTGTATCAGCATGAGAGAAGAGTGAAGGCTGTCAGCTCCATTAAATGGTCTCATTTGCTTGAGAGAAGTGGGTATAGTTGTGACAACTCAAATGAAGGTGATTTTGTTGAAATTGTTACACAGTTGTAGGCAAAGCAGACTTGCTGCCATTCAAAGCAAAGGACACTGGGCAAACCACTGCAGTGGAGGTGGGTTCAAATGCTCACAAAAGAGGAGATACTCCATTTTCTACCTCTAGCATCTATAAAATGGGACAGGTTGCATTTTGATCAAGAGTTTGAAAAATCTGCTTATTTCAAAATAGGGTGTTATTTTGGGCATCTGAGGAGAAAGGTTTAAACCTAAGATTTTGTAGCAAATTTTACATGTGTTGGCCAAGTAGAAAAGGACTCGTGCTAGGTATATCCTTAGCCATTCACATTCGTCACCATAAAATATAGCCTCACTAGCACAGATGGAAGAATGGCTCAGCTTTTCACAAAACTTTTAGGAGATACTGTGTGTGTGTGTGTGTGTGTGTGTGTGTGTGTGTGTGTGTATTTAATGTTTATTTATTTATTTTTGAGAGAGAAAGAGAGAGAGAGATGTGGGATGATGGGGGAAAGTGCATGAGCATGGGTGGGAGGGGTGAAGGCGGGGGGGGGGGGGTGTGTGTAATGGGGACGGCGGGGGTGGGGGGGAGGAGCAGAGAGAGAGGAAGACAAGAGAATACCAAGCAGGCTTCACAGTGTCAGCGCAGAGCCCAATGTGGGGCTCAGACTCAGGAACCTGAAATCATGACCTGGGCCCAAATCAAGAGTTCGATGCTCAACCAACTGAGCCACCCAGGTGCCCGGATACTGTGTGCTTTGTATGGAGTATTTTAGGATCTTAATCTGTTCAGATGAGAAGCAATGGATACTATTGTATCATAAACACTTAAAAAAAAATAGATGATCACCACCTAAAGGATTGCCAGTTTTTTTACCACTCTGATTTTAAAAAAGGAAGAAATAGAACTGTTTCATAAAAAAGGGTGCAGTATTTATCTTAGCCATTTTAAATATTGACGACAATATGTTTTTCAAATACTCTAACCACCTCCAGATGAAGCACCCTGCAACATTGTGAATTTAGGGATGATATAAATTTGGTCACAGTGTGATCAGTGATTGGCCAGCCTCGCATTTCATTTACCTAGCAAATTGTTACCCCCACAATCCATGCATCTGGAGTTTGATCTAGTGTATGATGGATTTTTACTTTGTGGTGAAAACTGTTTCAAAACCAATCAGTAACTCTTAGGACCCTACATATTCTTCATGTTCCTTCAAGTATACTTGGAAAGGAAGAAAGTATTATAGGCAGTGTCAGATTTAGAGACATTATGATTCAGAAGGAAGAATGGTAATGAGAGTTCTGAGACTGAACTCAACTTTCTCTGATGACGTTGCTTCCTTTCATAGATGGGCAGAAGGGATGAAAAGGACTAGCAATATTGGGGGTGGGTATGAAAACCTTATTTTTCTAATGAAAGATAAATTTATTCTTGAAAATTTGTCTCTTCCACATTAACTCATCTTGTTGGAGATGATGGTCAGTTTTACATAATTCCCTCCCCTTCCTGCTTTGCTTCTAACCAGATGGTGTGTAGGTACCAGAATACTTGTGAAACCTTGTGACCTCAGAGGGATAGTTGTCTAATCCACATGCTGACCTGGGATGGTCCCTGATGGCTCTGGGTGCTTCATTCCCTGTGGTCATTATGATATTCTAAAGCAATGGGTTCCATCTGTATTTGGGTCAAGTCAGCAGCTGTTACTATTGATGTTTGTGGTCCCTGTCATAGCCTCTGGAAGTGACATCTACATGCCTCATCCCCACCTGGAGAACCCACAAGTCCATGTACTCTCTCAACAGTTTTAGCCCCTGGTGGGGGTGGTGATGGGGGTGGAGGGGAGGGTTCTGGACCTTTCCTTGGCTTGCATAAATCCTAGAGAACCAGGAGCAAATGCTCCCTTGAGATTCCCTACTGACATAAACACAGATAATTGCTGTCTCACCCCATGTCAATCAATGCAGATCACTTTGGTGCCAGTTGGGAAGAGAAATGTAAGTCCTCTTTGCTCTCAGATCTCTCCACCTTTCCTTTCCTCCAACCTCCACCCCAGCTCCCAGTCAGGATTTCCACCTTGGAAGAGGGGAAGGGCCAAAACACTATCAGAGGCACCACACTCACCTCATTTGTGTCTCCTTTCCTCATTCTCTGGTGCAACTAGACATTGTCTCTAAAAAGATCATAATGTACATCCTTTCTCCCCTATAGCTTGTAGTAAATCTCTATGCTTTATGATTCTAGACCTTTAAGAGGAAGCTTTAGGAATTTAGAAAATCCTTTTGTTTCTCCAGTGCAAGGCTATTGTTACAGGAAGCCTATGCTTCCATGATTTTTGTACCTAACTTTTAACAGTTTATTTTGAGACCTAAAGATGAATACTTTCTTCTTTGCTCTTGGCTAGTTCTGCTTATTCTCTGAAGTAATCGTGGCTTCATTCTTGTTGGGTAAAGTGTTAGACAATAACAGTTATCAGAAGTAAAGATTATGTGAGATAATATTTCAAAATATCCTATTATGAAATTATTAACAACTTGCAATTATTCCCAAGTATAATTATATTCTTCTTCAGGGACAAGCATGATAGACAAGTTATAAGAAGTGAAGTAGGGGTGGCTGGGTGGCTCAGTCAGTTAAGCATCTGACTTTGACTCAGGTCATGATCTCATGGTTCGTGAATTCGATTCCTGCATCGGACTCTGCTGTCAGCACAGAGCCCACTTCAGATCATCTGTCCTCCACTTTCTCGGCCTCTCCCTTGCACATGTTGTTTCTCTCAAAAATAAATAATGAAAACATTTTTAAAAAGAAATTAGTATTCAGTGATAGAGTGAAATCATGCTATGAAACAAGTTTGAACAACATAGACTTTCTGCATTTTAATTCATATGGGCCTAGGTGAAGAGAGGGACCAGGAAATAGGTTGGATTAATGTATAGCAGGCATCACATAACAAGTTATGATGTTAAATTTATATGTTGGCCAGGTTAGTTTACTAACATTACCCCTACTCTCTCAAGACCTTCTCTTGGATGCAAACATCTGTATTTGGTGACAGACAGCTGAGAGCAGTAGGATTGAGTTATTCACTAGGAATAACTCTGATTAATCAGCTTTAAGTAAGGACTAACTTCCAGGCAACCATCTATGCCATCACTAGAACCTGGAAGTTCCCATTTATATTCAATGTCAAGGGTGAAAAGCAAAATTTACTTTGAAACAGAAAAACCTATTTTAGTTTCTCCCTTACTTTCAAAGGGTAAGCACTTGTAAGTAGCAACTTCACTTGTTTCCAAAAGATTAAGAATATACGTATCTTGTCTATGTTCTCTGATTTCTTCACAGGGGAAGATTGTACCTTTATAATAAGATAGAGAGTCTTTAAGAGGAGTGGCCATGCAATACACATATTGTGTATCCCTGAGAATGCCTAACAAATATTGGGTATGTTCTAAATAAATTGGTATATTATACTCAGTTAGTTGATTGATGTTCCATAACTTCATGGTAGATACAGAGAAATTGTTTAAATCATTTTGCATGATATATAGAATTTAGGATTTCCCTTGAACTTTGCAAATGAGTGGGCATTACATTTAGAGAGAAAAGGAGGTTACAGTCAGTGGTAAGGCTACTGAGAGTGAATACAATGCATTATGAGAGCATGAACACATCCATAATAGAAGGAGAAGCCAAATGTTGGAATGCTCAAAAGCAAGCAACAGAAGTAGTGATGTGACATGATGGAAGCAGGTTAGGTCTATATTTTCCATTTTCCACCTACGTGGAAGATAAATTGGGACCTAACAGTACAAAAGAAACAAGATGCTTTCTGGCTTTAGGTACCAGCTCCCTTTAGATTAGAATTACTGAATTCTAATTTTTTTTTTTCTGCTGGTGTTCTCTCCAATTCCCTGTGATGGACTCTAACAATGGCTGCATGTATTCTGCATTGTTGCCATGACATCGCCTGTCATTTCTGATGTAGATAATGTGGCTTAGTACCAAAGTCATAGTCATGTCTCCTGATTTTGTTATGCCTCTGATATCCATTACACTGAACTCCTCCCATTTCCTTTGCTACTCCCATCATATATTACACTCTGTTATTTGCTCCATGAAGCAGCAAGCTATTTCTTATCAGGGCTTTGCCAAAAATTATTATCACAGCCTATTACCCCCTTGGTTCCGACCATAAGTTATAGAGGGAGAGGAGGAAGCTAAAAAACAATCTGGATTTATATACACATAAACTGTTGTATTAGTTATCTATTGCTACATAATAAAGTATCCCAAAACTTAACAGCTTAAAACAGTATGCATTTATTATTTCATGGTTTCTGTCAGTTAAAAATTGAGGCTTAGCTGGGTCCTTTGGCCCAGAGTTCCTCATTAAGGTGCAATAAAGGTGTCAGCAAGGGCTGTGGTCTCATCTCAAGACTCAACTGGGGGAGGATCCATTTCCAGGCTCACTCACGTAGCTATTGGCAGGACTCCAATCTCTTGCCGAGGCACTAGTTCCTTGTCACATTTGCCTGTCATAGGGCAGTTCACAGCATGACAGCTGGCTTCTCTCAGAGCACCTGAGGGGAGAGAGTGAGTGAGAGCCAGCAAGATGAGTCAAAGTTTTTTTGTAAATAAATCTCTGAAGTGCCATCTCATTGTTTTACCATTTTAGTAATATTCTATTTGTTAGAAGCAAGTCAGCTGGTCTAGCCCACATTCAAGGGGAGAGAATTACACAAGAGCATGAATACCACAGAGGAAAGATCATTGGGGCCATGTTAGAAGCTGCCTACCACAACTGTGGAGAATTTCCCTACTTTTCTGGTGACCATACCCTTTTAAAATCTTGAGTTCCTTATGCAACTACCAGGCAAACTCAGACAAATATGAATTTGGATAGGCTCTCACTCTCAGACTCCTGTTTTGCAGTCTCTTCAGAAAAGGAATCTGGCAGCAATATACAAGATGGATTAAGGGAGGCTTAATGTGGGCTGGGGAAGTAAACCAAGAGACTATCATAATAGTACCGATGAAAAGTAGTAAAAAGTCCAAACCAGGATGGTGGTAGGGAGCATAAAAGGGAGATGCAAAAGAGACAAAAAAAAAAAAAAAAAAAAATGAAGAATCAAAAATACTTGCTTCCAAACTGAATACAGAAAATGGAAAGAAAGGAACAATGATGACTTAGATTCTCAGGTGGCTCCAGGCTTCTGCTGGCGTTTATGAAAAATGGGAAAATTTGGAAAGAAGTGCAGGTTTCGGGGAAAATGGTCAAATTTGATAGGCTAAATTTGAGGGGTTTTTGTTTTTGTTTTGACTCGACTAAGTGGCTTTATTGGGGAAAGCCAGGATTACAACGGACTTAAGAGTTGGCATTGAGGCCCTTCTTCTTGCAAAAGTGGGCACAACACTGACAAAGCAGCAGTTGTACTGCATCTGCCACTTGGCTCCGCCTGTCTGTCTTCTTTTTCTCCTGTTTCACCACCTTGGGAGTCTGCCCTCTTACTTTCCCAGGAGGGGCCAGTGAACCATGGACTTTACCTCCAAGCATACGCCTAGCTACTTCCAGGGTGCTCAGAGCCTCCTCTCCACACTGACTTAGGGTAGCCTCATCCTCTAGCACTGTACCTGCTGGGAGTACAACTTGATCTTCTGGAGCAATGCCCTCCAGCAAGACTACATGAGCCTAGATCTGGGCGACCATGTCCTGGCTGGTCACTTGAAGGGTGTGTAGCTCCTGGGCACGGACAGAGAGCTGCATGTCCGTGACCAAACTGCCACCACCACAGCTGCTACTACGAAGATGGAGTCAAGAAAGAGGTTTGATTTATGAAGAACAGATATAACTTGCCTAGTTTTAGGTCCGTTGGTCTCAGGTACACAAAGACTTAGAAGAGTCCCATGACTTTATAGACACATAACATCTAGACAGCAGGGGAGAGTGACTGAAGCCAAGGACAGAAGTCAGGACAGAAGTTGTAGATTTATTTGCCATCAATATGGAAACTTTGACAGAAGATAGAGTCAGAGGAAGGCTCCAAGTAGGAAGGTAGAAGACAGAAGGGCCTTCCAATAATACTCTACATTTGAAATCTTCCCTGGGAGCTAGGTAGCCTCTGCACTATGGTGGGGTGGAGCTGTGTGCCAGAATGCTTCTCTGTCCAGTCAGACGCTTGCCTAATGAGTGGATTCTGCCTTGACATCAATACCACCAGCGCTGTGATCCCCGCACCTGCCACAGGGAAACAAAAGAAGATGAAGAGGAGTAGACATGCTTTATCTGAAAGAAAAACTATAGTCTGTTCTCCATAGAAAGCTTGAAGTCTTTGCAACAAAAGGAAATAAGAGAATAACCCTTAAAATTAAAAAAACAAACAAACCCAAACAACAAAATGAAGCCAAACAACCAAATAAACAGTCAAGAAACTCCAAAAGTTGTTGTTGTTGTTGTTTTCAAAACTCCTCAAAATTATCAAACAAAAACGGTTATTTAAAGAAGTCTGGGGAGGACACCTGGGTACTAAGTGTTGCTTAACTCCTCCCCTTTTATCCTTTCTCCTCCCCATTTACCCTCCTATCATTATTTTCTCTCCTGTCTCCTCATTCTCCCTATTTTGTCCTCTCTCCCCTGCAGAATGCTCCCACCCTCCAGTCTCTAATTCTAATTTTTTTTAAGTTAAAAAACATGGAAGTTTATTGTAGGACACTTGGACAGTATGGGTAAATGGAATGGAAATGCTGGCAGTCGTTTTGAGAATCATCTATGATGTGAATTCTAAAGTTGCTACAAGCAGGATTTTATTCACCATGATGCTTTCTTTTGTTTCCTCTTTTCATTTTCTTTATTTTCAGTTTCAGTTTCAAGAATGGATTTCTCCATGTCTCAGGGATTTTAAATCTTGAAGAGATGATCTTACCTCATGACAGCCAGTCCAGTGTTTTTGCCACCTGACCAAACCACTTCCAGAAGGACCTTGATAACCAGCTTGGTGGTCAGATTGTCCATTTCAATGACTTTGTCGGTATAGAGTTTCTCCAGAAGTTCACACAATGACTTGGCACCCTGGCCTGTGACATCATTGGCCTTCCAGGTATGATATGTTCCTGTGGGGCCAGGCTCCCAAGGGGCAGGAGTGCGAGGGTGAGGATAGGTTGGGTTATGGAGGGAGGGTGGGGTGGGAAAGAGGCAGCCTCAGAAGCAGGAGCTTAAGCTCAGACTCCATGAGCCTAGGAGGCCCATAGGGAGAGGACTCCTGACTCCTGGCAGCAGGCGTGGAGAAAATTTATTGGTTTTCTCTTTTCTCTCAACTCATCTATAGCAGAGTCCAACAAAAGGCAAACAAAATGTTTTCTCAACAAATATAAATAAAAACAATAATAGAATTTCCATACTGTAGGATGCTATAAAAGAGGAACACTTCATTTCCAGTGTCTCTTAAAAATGAGGACTGTTAGTGTAAGAAATATTCTTTGGAATGCTTTTCTTTTTTTAAATTTAAGTTTATAGAATATGGAAATGACCAAGAGTATTAACATAAAACTTGATTATGGATATTTTGTAGGAAATAATTCAAAATGTCAAAAGAATTTTTAGCATGGAGTTTTTAGCATAGCAAAAATGTGTTACAGAAATGTGTAAAAATGAATCCGTGGATCTATAAATCGTGGTGTACACATACAATGAAATCTTATGCAGCTACTAAAAACACTTCTTTCCAAGTTTTCAATGATATATGGAGGTACCTAAGTAGGAAAAAAAAAACCAGTATATCTTAAAAGCAAGGTAAAAAATTGTGATCAATCTGCATGTATTGATATGGAGCCATTTTCAAGACAGATGACATAGCAAGTAGGATTTTTCATTGTCACAAGCTTTGTTTTACAAAAATACAGTTGACCCTTGAACAGCATAGCCTTGACCCCCACATGGGTCCATTTATGCACATTTTGTCCAAAAACACAGTCCAGTAAATGCATTTTCTTTCTTATGATTTTCTTAATAACATTTTCTTTTCTTTAGCTTATTTTGTTGTCAAAATACAGTGTATAATACATATAATATACAAAAATATGTGTTAATTGACTGTATGTTATCTTTAAGGCTTCTGGTGAACAGTGGGCTATTAAGTAAAGTTTTGGGCAAGTCAAAAGTTATATGCCCCTAACCCCGGGAATATGCAGGGGTTATACATACATATATATATATATATATATATATATATATATATACACATACATATATATATATATATTTGTAGGACACTTGTAGGGCATATATATATATAAATATATATAAATATATATATTTACTTGTCCTTAATGGCTGTAATATCTGACTCTTATTCCCCATCATCCCTGATAGAAGAAGAAATAATTTAGTCATTTCTAAGTAGACTCTGTCAAAGGCAGTGATTTCTCAGTCAAGCAAATCGAGATGTTGGATGCTGGAATTCTACCATAGTGTTGACCCTGCAACACCAGATGCCTTCACTACTGTGCTTGCCACAAGGCACATGCGCATTACTTTATTTTTTAATTTTTTTAAATACTTATTTATTTTTGAGAGAGAGAGCAAGAGAGGCAGAGAGAGGCAGAATGAGAGAGAGAGAATCCCAAGCAGGCTCTACGTTGTCAGCATGGAGCCAGCTGTGGGGTTCAATCTCATAATCACGAGATCATGACCTCAGCCAAAATCAAGAGCCGGATGCTCAACTGACTGAGCCACCCAGGTATCCCTGTGCATTACTTTATATAGTCAGCTCTGTGTCCAAACCTCACTGTGGGTTCAACTGATTGTCAGATAAGTTACATGCTTCTCATGGTTTCAAGGCAATGTTAGAAATGTCATTTGTTGTTTTGTTTTACTTCGCAGCTTCTCTGATATATAATGGAACTTATATAGGGTTGAAACAATTTGATAATGGAACCATAAGTGGCTACAGCATCATCCCTGTTAGGATGACCAGATTGGTCTTCACTTTGAGGTTACTAACAGTGTACCAGCCCCATGGTACCTAATAAGTGATTTTAACAATGCAATTTAATTATTCAACTTGATTATTCAATTTGATTGAAAACGAATGACTTTAGTGGTTAAGTTTCCCTTCCCAATTATGCCAGATTTACCCCTGTGGAATTGAAAATATCTCTCAGAATGATAACATTTGTCAAATGAGACAGTGTATTCATTTAGCAATCACTCAGAGTATCCACCGAGCACCGTGTGCAAGATAATCAAGTAGAAATCGATTGTGTCTTATATTTGCACAGTACTTAGATTTTGTAGAGCATGCCTACATGTCTTTTCTTACTTGATCCTAAAAATAGGTTTGTGAGGTGAACTGGGAAGAGATCCCCATTTCATAGATGAAGAAACAGGGGATCAGAGTTGAACCATTTGCCCTAAATCAAACCAGTAGTATATGGTGATGTTGGGACCAGGACTTAGCTGAGGATATATTGGGTACTGTTTCTAGTATTTCACATTGTCACATTTTCTATTGACTCCATAAAGAGGCTTTTGTAGGGAGGCTGGAGAAAACCTGAGGAATGGGAAGGAGACATGTCTCAAATGGTGAGGATGAGGGAGGGCATCTTTTAGGAGAGGCTAATAGAGCTGAGGGCCCATTCTTTTGCTAACTTCCCAACATTGGCCAGGGCCAGCCCTCCATGAGTGGGTACATTTACAGCTCAGATTCTGTACCTTCTTCTGTCCCCCCATGCCACCTTTTGTGTGTCCCTGGCCAAAAAATACCCTGACCATTAGAAAAAAGTTACAGGTTATGAGATCCCACAAGATCCCGCTTGTCAAGGAACACTATAAACATCTGTGGTGCAACAGCCTTGGAAAGGGAGCTTTCCTTCATTTTCAGAAGAACTCTGTGAACCTCTCTACCTCTGATCTGTAAACACAGCATTCTCTTTAGGGCCAGAGACTTCTTTGGTGTGTGCTGAAAGGACAACAAAGACTGGAAAAACAAGCCCACTGATTCTGAGAAAAACCACAGTCTAAAAGTCACAGCCTCTCTGCTAATATTTTGTATTCTTAATGTTTGTCATGGTACTTGGGAATAATTCACTAAGGTGCCATTAGATTTACATAAAGACAGTAGGCTTTCTGCAATCACAGGTGAGGAGCGGGTGGGAGGTAAGAGGTGATGAGAGCAAGGCTGTCCATGTAACACAGCGGAAGCCTCTAGTTTTCTATAGCAGCTCAACACCCAGTGTCAGCAAAGGAAAAGAACAAAGGGATGAAGACAAAAAACACCATGTCTTTTGCAGGAGAAAAGAGTGAAGGTGGAAATTCTGCTAAATAATTTTAACTACATGAGGCTACCTGTTTAGCGAATCATCAGGTTCTTCCCATGTGTGTCTCTCAGGAAAATGTTTTCACATTGGTGTTTGCTAAACTAAGCACATTGTGATTGTTAAGCTAAAGTTGTGGGTTTAGTTAGTTACTTGTTTGTGTATTCATTTATACTTGGTTTTGTCTTAAAAATGCTTTGAGGTGACAGTGTCCAATAGCTCATTGTGATTTGTGCATTGATCATATTTAGTCAGTTATTAAAAGCACAAGTGATCATTTCAAAGGGTACCTGTATGAATCAAAGAGTACAAATTTATTACCATAACTAGGAAAACATGCCAGAATTTTTTTTTTTTTATCATTAAACTAACAATAGGTCTGCAGCCATTTCAGCGATAGATGATGGTAGGACAATTTTAGATAAAAGTGATCAGCAGCATATATGCCCCAAAGGATCATGAAGGCCCATTGAGGCTAACAAACTCAACTGCCATGCCCCTGGTAGACCCAGAAGTGCATTCCTGTGATCCTCAGTTTCAGAGAAGTTTGGCCCAAACCAATGCTTCTTTTATCAGATAAACTGTAGCATAGAAGTGCTGAGATGTGTCACTAGAGACTGAACAAGATGTTTACACAATTACTGATTATTTCATTCCATCTCATTTTAATCTCAAACCAATTTGGGTTCTCTCCAAGGTTCAAGAACAAAACATTTATTATGGCAGAGTTGCAAAATGGCTAAAAGTGAAATCTCTGTGTTTAGAGAGATGGGTTTGAGGACTACTGCAACCACTTTCTAGCTAGTTCTGTAGCCAGTGCTATGGGTTTGGACAAGTCCCTTAAACTGTCAGTGCCTTAGTTTCCATATTTGAAAATGGGGTAATAATAACACCTACCTCATCATCTTGTTGTATCAAATGAAATAACACTTGTAAAATGCTTAGGCACAATGTGAAAGTTTGTTGATGTTGGCTACTTAGGCCTTTCAGATGCGAAGATATCTTAGTCCATTTGGACTGCTATAACAAAAGGCCATCAACTGAGTGGATTATAAACAACAGAAATTTATTTCTCACAGTTCTGGAGGCTGAGAACTCTTAAGATCACAGTGCCAGCAGATTCGATGTCTGGTGAGAAACTGCTTCCTGATTCATAGGCACTGTGTCCTCACACAGCAGAGGAGTGAGGAATTCTATGAGGTCCCTTTAAAAGGTCACTTATAGGGGTGCCTGGGGGCTCAGTCAGTTGAGTAACTGACTTTGGCTCAGGTCATGATCTCATCATGGTTTGTGAGTTTGAGCTCCACGTCGGGCTCTGTGCTGACAGCTCAGAACCTGGAGCCTGCTTCAGATTCTGTGTCTCCCTCTCTCTCTGCCTCTCCCCGACTCGTACTCTGTCTCAGAAATAAATAAACATTAAAAAAATTAAAAAAAATAAAATAAAAGGTCACTTACGCATTTATGAGGCTTCCATGATCATGACCTAATCACCTCCCAGAGGTCTTACCTCCAAATACTATCACATTAGGGATTAGGATTTAACATATGAACTAGGGGGAGGGAGGGAGATACAAATATTTAGTCTATAGCACAAGATGATTAAATAATCTGCCCTGAAGGAGCTTGTATTAGTCTGGGCTCTCCAGAGAAACGGAACCAATAGCATATGGAGATAAAGATTCTTTTTTTTTTTTTTTACCATCAGACATTTTTTAAAAGCTAAGACACTTTTTCCAGTCTGGGATAAATATCTTTAGTTTCGGTAGCATACATTAAGTGGCACTAATTACAGTGGCAGTAATTATAAGGTGACTAACATGAAACCACAGTATAACTTTGCAACCGCCACATAGACTTGGCCTTCCTGTCTGAGCACATTTTTTTTAAAAACTGGATACTCGCACCAAAACTATGCCAATGAAATCTGTTAAGGAGTAAAACTCCTCTAAGTGGTGACTCACTAGAGTACCTAGATATAAATATAGATTCAGATTTACTGTAAGAAACTGGTATAGATAGAAAGAGATTTACTCTAGATATAGAGAGATTTACTATAAAAAAAAAATCTGAGAAGGAAGCTGAGAAGTTTAAGACCTACAGTCATCAGCAAGCTGGAGACCCAGGAGATACAATGGCATAAGTTCCGATCTGAAGCTGAGGCAAAAGGTAAGAAGACCAAAGGCCCAGCTCGGAGTCAGTCAGGTAGAGAGAAGGGATTCTTTCTTATTCAGCCCTTTATTCTACTCAGGCCTTCAATGAATTGGATTAGGCCCACCTTCCCTGGGGAGGGTGATCTGCTTTACTTTGTCTACAGATTCAAATGTTGATCTCATCCAGAAACACCCTCACGGACATACCCAGGAATAATGTTTAACCCAATATCTGGATATTCTATGGCCCACTCATGTTGACACATAAAATTAACCATTAGAGTTTGCAGTGAGGTACAAAAGACGGATATATAAGTAAGTATTACAAAGAAATAAAGGAAGTGTAGAATTAGAAGAATATACAAAGAGCTGTGAGAGTCCTGACAAGGGAGATTCCCATGAACCTGGGGTGGCTGGGGAAGGTTTCCAGATGTTTGGGTGCTTGGCCTGAGGTTTGCAGTGTGGGGAGGAGTTTTCCACGTGTCTAGGAAAATGGAAGGGGCACAGGACTCTGGGCCATTTCTCACCTACTTAGTCGCTAACACACTAGTCCAAGCAACTTCCATTTCCCCTACACTCTCCTGCTAGCCTTCTACCTGGACTCCTTGCCTTTGCTCTTTGTACCTCGACCATTAATTATCCACACAACAGCCTACGGAGAGGCCTTAAATCCATCAGTCAACTCATGGTACATCCTGCTGTTAATGATCTAGTAATTTTCTATAATACTTGGTAGAAAATTCAAAGCCCTAACACTACAATGCCCCATACGATATGACTCCCCATCACGTCTCCCACCTAATTTCCTGTGACTTCCCTTCTCTGTTTTGGTTTCAGATACAGAGACCTTCCGTGAGTCTGACAACCTGCTTTCACTTCAGGGTATTTGTTTCTACCCAGAACACTTTTCCTACAAATAGTCATATGGCACTCTCTCTTACTGCATTCAGGTTTTCGTCCAGAGTCAGCATTCTTCAATGGCACAACATCCCTGTTGTCAGTTTATCCTGCTTTCTATAGTTTGTATAGTCAGTTTTGTTGTTGTTTTGCACATATCTGGAAACCTTCCTGGACGAGGTGATGCTTGAGTTGTATGTTGAAGGATGAGATAGCAGGTAAGAAAGAGGGAGAAGAGAATCCCAGGCCAAAGGAATAGCATGTGCAAAGGCTCAGCATCGAGAAATAGAATGCCACCTTGGAGAAATGCAGGTGGTTCCATTGGGGTAAAAAGTGCAGCATGGGTGAATGAGAGAAAGGAGCTAGAGGAAGACAGGGCCATCTGTTGACATACTAACAGTGGTGCCTGTAGGCCCACTGCATCTGCCAACACCCCATCCTTCCTCCTTCATTCAGAGGGGCTGGTCTCAGATTTCATGTCTTAGAGCAGTGTTTCTCAACCTTTTTTTCATATTGTCACTCCACCCAAGTAGTCTATTTAAACATTTTTTTTCTGACACCACTCCCTATGAAACTTTAATACCACAGGTACGCTGTGTATGTGTTTATCTACTGTATATGCTTATCTGCACTTTTTATATAAAAATAGGATTTTCTCCTCCTGAAAGCCAGTTTTCACCTCTATTGAGAATGTGTTTTATAATTTTCACTGATGGCATGATTTTGTCTCTGTCTTGTCTCCTCTGTCTCTGTTTCCTTCAGACATACAGTTTCCAGGGAGCATCTAAATACAATAGGATATCACAGATGTGACAATCTTTGAGCCACTGTAGCATAGTAGTAACTAAACTTACATAAAACTGGAGTGATTTTTCTTTTTTTTTTTTTTTTTAATTTTTTTTTTTCAACGTTTATTTATTTTTGGGACAGAGAGAGACAGAGTATGAACAGGGGAGGGGCAGAGAGAGAGGGAGACACAGAATCGGAAACAGGCTCCAGGCTCTGAGCCATCAGCCCAGAGCCTGACGCGGGGCTCAAACTCACGGACTGCGAGATCGTGACCTGGCTGAAGTCGGACGCTTAACCGACTGCGCCACCCAGGCGCCCCTGGAGTGATTTTTCTTTAATACCCTGTTAATTCTGCCCTGTCCCTCATATCTGGACCACCTTATTCTACGTCAATGCTTCTTAGTGGCATTTGAGACTCTGAAACGTTCCAAGGAATGTCACATATCAGATCCTTAGAGTTCTGCCTTCAGTGATAACTGATTTATTCAGATGCTATTTATCCTCAAAGTCACTCCTCTGTCTCCCCACCCCGACCAGGCAAGCGAGCTGAAAACACCTGCAAAGGGCACAGGAGGAAAGCAAAAAGGCCTCTGAGTAACCAGCCTGAATTCTACACTGCAGCAAAGCTTGTGTATTTTTTTTTAAAAAATCAGTTTTTCCAGCTGTTGAATGTAAGTATTGAATCACTAAGTTGTACACTGAAACTAATATTATACTGTATGGTAACTAACTGGAATTTAAATAAAAATGAAAAAGAAAAAAAGGAATAGAACTAAATAAAAGGAAAGATATGCCATGTTTATTTAAAAAATCAGCTTTTGGGGGCACCTGGGTGGCTCAGTCAGCTAAGCATCCCACTTCAGCTCAGGTCATGATCTCGTGGTTCATGAGTTTGAGCCCCACATCGGGCTCTGTGCTGACAGCTCAGAGCCTGGAGCCTGCTTTGGATTCTGTGTCTCCCTCTCTTTCTGCCTCTCCCCTATTTGTGCTCTGTCTCTGTCTCTGTCTCTCTGTCTTAAAAATAAATAACATTAAAATTTTTTTCAAAATCTGCTTTTTTATACAATATCTATTTACATTTAATATACACAATTCTATTAAGATTTGTAAACTCATTTCCAAACTCATGATTGATTTGGGGTAGCAAAATAGAAAAGGGAGAAAAGGGCTGATGATAACAAGTAAAATACAGAAAAGCAGTGCTAATCACGTTTAATAATACGAAAACATGTCAGTCTAGGCCCAGTTAGTACCGGGGCAAGTGGACCCAGGTATGTCACCAGGATTTTACTGGTTATAATGTTGTTCCTAAATGATCATATGACCTTTTGTTTAGGAAAACAGAATATGAATCTTATTTTCCAAAGCTTCCAACTAAGAATAAAGTTCTTTGCTTAAAATAATAAAGCTTCCTCTAACTGGAAAATTTAGCTATCCATAAGGACTTATCTCCATGAGGATCCTGGGCAGTGTCTGGTTTTAATAATTGCAGGAGCTGTCACATGGAAATAAATGCAGGGTGTTCAAAGGTTCCATGAGAGAAAATACAGACTTTGCTCATTTGGAGTAATGATATATGGTATGAGTGAATCTGAAATGAAAAAATTAAAAGGTTATTGTTTTACATGTCCAAAATTTAAAAAATATAATTCCATATCACAAGTAGCTTCAACACTGGTCAGCACATGCTGTGATAAAAGCTTAGCTAATTCCCTTGATGGTGATAATGGAAACTAAATGTGTACAGAGACTTACTTACATCAATATATGTAAACGAGTTACTCAATGATTGAGCAGTGTTGCATAGCTAGCAGAATTGTGTTCAGGTTAATGTTGCCTGCAGAGATAATGAGCCATTAGGATAAATTCTTCACTTCCCCCTAATCTAATACCTGAGCTTCATTGAGAGAAAAATAAAGCAATATCTCAGTTGCAGTAGCAGTAGCAGTATGATGACCCGCGAAAAGGACTTTGGGATCAAGAATCAAACAAGATCGGGGTGCCTGGTGGCTCAGTCAGTTAAACATCTGACGTTGGCTTAGGTCATGATCTCATGGCTTGTGGGTTAGAGCCCCGTGTCAGGCTCTGTGCTGACAGCTCAGAGCCTGGAGTCTGCTTTAGATGCTGTGTCTCCCTCTCTGTCTGCCCCTCCCCTGCTCTCTCTCTTTCTCTCTCTCTCTCTCTCTCTCTCAAAAATAAATCAACATTGGGGCGCCTGGGTGGCGCAGTCGGTTAAGCGTCCGACTTCAGCCAGGTCACGATCTCGCGGTCCATGAGTTCGAGCCCCGCGTCGGGCTCTGGGCTGATGGCTCAGAGCCTGGAGCCTGTTTCCGATTCTGTGTCTCCCTCTCTCTCTGTGCCCCTCCCCCGTTCATGCTCTGTCTCTCTCTGTCCCAAAAATAAATAAACGTTGAAAAAAAAAATTTAAAAAAAAAAAACAAAAATAAATCAACATTAAAAATAAGAAGAATCAAGCGAGATCAATTTGTTGAATATGGCTGGGTGATGTGGATGGGGGTGGGGTACAGACACATTCTGGCCCACAGGTGATCGATTATAACTCTTCCACCTGTATTATCAATAGAAAGATGACAATCAATTTAGTCACAAAGGTGGGCACTTTTCTTTCTTTTTCTTTTCTAACCAGTCACCCAGGTGGTTTCAGTGAACTTTTCTCAGAACTGGCTGAGTCAGGTTTATGAAATTGATTAAATTAGCTGCTCAAAAAGAAACAGACTGAGAGATTTAAAAATAAAATTGACCAAAAGCAAAGCTTAAAAAAAATCTTTCTTAATATAAGGTAGTATGGTAAAAACCCATCAGCATCAAAGTCTCAAGGGAGAGTAATTGTGGGTGAAGAAAAGGGACCAGATCCAAAGGGAAAAGGCATGTGGCACCATTGGTTCTTTTTGCCTGCTGTCGCTCTCTTCTAGCCTGTGCAGCCAGTTGAGGGGTCCTCTGGCCTGCTTTCTAGACACCGGGCTCAGGAGGCTCTGAGGAGCTCCTTTATTTGGAGGAGATTCAAAGAAACTTTAAGGAGAAAGTGGCTGGTGATTTAACATAAAACCTTGACAAGGAGAAGGACTGGGTTATATGCCACAGATGAGTTGTATTAATAAGAGGGAAACTCCCATTAATTAAACAATTTGCCCTGTTTCCTTTATTTCTATTTAACTATGACAACTTTAAAAATAAAAGCCTAGACTTAAAACATTTTTAAATTTTAGAGAGTCACTCTTGTGTAAACAATCCTTGAATTCCAAGCAGTGAATTTTATAAGGTAATTTCAAGGACTAACATTTTGAAAATGCAGAATTAGAGGCCATTATGTTCACCTTTCTTAAAACTCTCTTCTCCCTGGGATAAAGAAATTGTGGTTTATATACACAATGGAATACTACTTGGCAATGAGAAAGAATGAAATATGGCCTTTTGTAGCAACATGGATGGAACTGGAGAGTGTTATGCGGAGTGAAATAAGTCATGTAGAGAAAGAGAGATACCATATGTTTTCACTTTTATGTGGATCCTGAGAAACTTGACAGAAGACCATGGAGGAGGGGAAGGGAATAAAAAAAAAAAGTTAGAGAGGGAGGGAGCCAAACCATAAGAGGCTCTTAAAAACTGAATAAACTGAGTGTTGATGGGGGGTGGGAGGGAGGGGAAAGTGGATGATGGGCATTGAGGAGGGCACCTGTTGGGATGAGCACTGGGTGTTGTATGGAAACCAATTTGACAATAAATTTCATATTAAAAAGACAAAAAACAAAAAAAAAGTCTCTTCTCCCTGATCTACACAGTTTCTGGTTCTTTCCTACCTGCCTGACCACTCCTGTTAGCTATGTCTACTTTTTCCTTGTCAGAACCCACATCAGTGCATTCCCCATGGTTTTAGTCTTGGCACCTCTTTGCCTTCTCCCTCTAAATACTCTGTCTTCGGAGTTTGGTTTACTTCATGAATTCAACTACTACCCATATTCTATAAGAATGCTATATGAAAAGAAAAGAAAAAAAGTTTTCCAAAGAATAGTCCTTACACTAACAGCGCATAGTTATAAGAGAAACTGGAAATGAAATAGCCCTCTTTATGGTATTCTATGATATGAAAATTCTACAGTAGTCTTATTTATATTTTCCCAGAAATCATTTTACTTACCCTTGTTTGACTCTGCTGTGACTGAGTTCAGAGAGAATAAAGAACTCTCTCCATCATGATGGATGACCTGCCAACCTGAGTAAACAAGTTACTCTCAGAGATGTACTATAGCACAACAACATGGCATTGACATTTTGGTCTTAATTTAAGTGAAAATGTGATTTTTAAAACTCAGAATTCATCAAATTTTTTTCATCATTGAAATTAAAGATTTAACGCACTTAAAGTGCTAAAATTGACACAACTTTTACAGAACATGTAAAAATATAAATGTATAAAAATAGTAGAAGCTCAGTGGATAACCTAGAGGTGGGTGGGGCTAGACTCTTCCAATCTGCTTACACAGATGGCCAAGATAGTCATTTGGTGCCTGGGTCTTTGGTAATTCATGGGATGGGATTCTCCTAGATCTTCCCACCTTCTATTCCCTGTGTGATTTCTGTCAAAACTGGACCAGTTTATCTTTCAAGTACCAGGGGCTCTGAATGTGAGCTGAGGAGGGCAAGAATGCCACCTAGCCGGCTGCAGGGATCAGGTTGGAATTCCTGTTCCCATCAGGATCCCAGGGACTCTGAGCTGGGACTTCAGCTCTGGCTCTTGGATCTGCCTCTCACCCACCCCACCCTCCAAGCAGGATCTAACTTGCCTTCATCCACACCCCCAGCAATGGGAGATACTATAGGAATTAGACTGGAGGAGGCAGGCCGGAGGAGGGAAGACAGAAGGGCAAGGGGATGAGAAAGCTAGGGAGGGAGAGCAGAGGAGAAAGGAGAGGAGTTGGAAACACGCTGCTTCCAGATATCTTTTTCAGATTTCAGATGAGCCTGCCTCTTGTTTGATAACTTTGAGGACTTTTTTTTGTTAACAGCCTTTGGGTTTTTTGTCTGATTGGTTTGTTAGTTTGGATTTTTGTGTGTTTGTTGGTTTGTTTTGTTTGATTTTTTTTTTTTTTTAATTTTAAGAGTTGTTTTATTTTATTTTGTTGCCAGGACTTCAGGAAGCGTTCCCAAGGCCCCATCTGATGCAAAGTCCTCCCCTGTGCTTCACCACTGCTTGTCTTTACCCTGATCCCAGCACAATGGCTCTGCTTGTTGTCTGGTTTGCCACGTCTGTTGTTAATTTAAACCACCAGGAGGTCAGGGACGGCTCTATTTTGTTTGAATGGCATGCGTTCACCGGAAAATAATCTTCTCTCCAATGTAGAATCCTGAGCATGAGAATTCTCAAGACACACTAGGTCAAGAGTGAGAGGAAAGTACAAAATATATGTTCACTGTCTTATATGGCGTTTCTTCTTGTGAACATATGGGTATAATCGTGGCTCAATAAAAGATGTGCTCCAATTATCTCTCTTTGGTCCTCCCTTTGAAATACTCCCTAATTGGTAACACATTTGCTTAGCCACTCTACTAGGTAGTTACTACTTAAAAACTGGAGAATTTTTAAGAGTTTAGCAGAACATCTGGGAGCTGTGAAAACTGATTTTGGCTGAACTTCTCTTTGTTTTTTTCCAGTGTTTGGTTTTTTTTTTTTTTTTTTCTATACAATTACACTTGCATCCAACTTCTGTCAAACCTGATTGTTCGGGAATTTTACCCGTAGTACTCTTATTCCTCACAGAACCCTAGAAACCTGAGCATTGATCTTTCCTCCTTGTCTCCAGCCCATATCTGAGTCTGGCATTTATTATTTTCTTCAGCTGTAACATTTTAATCCATTCATAACTTTGCTTATATCTCTGACTTGGAGATCTTGGGCCACCTTGTAATTTATTCTTTTATGCACTCGTTCATTCACGTGTTCAACAAATATTTACTGAGTTGCCTTGGCACACCACTAGAGATAAAAGATGAATCAATGGTTCCTGCCCTCAAAAACTTTACTATGGGGAAATAGTCAAACAATCCATTAAAATACAACAACATAAATGCTATTTATTCATTCAGGTAGTCTCTGGGTTCCTACTCTGTCCCAGGACTGTGCAAGGCAGATGTTACAAATAGATTGCCATATAGGAGGAATACCTAATGGGGGAAGGGGAAGTCTACCAGAAGAGATGATCCCAAGTTTGGTCCCAAATGATGAAGAGGCTCTAACCAGGGAAGTTGGAGGCAGAGAAACAGGGAGGGATTATTATGTTCACAGCAGAGGGAGCAGCATCTAAAAAGTTTTAGAAGGAAGAAAGATGTGCCAAGGGCATTGCAAGCTCTTGGCTATGGCCAGGAACTGTGTCATAGTAGCATTTATCAAATATATGCTGAATGAAAGAGTAGAGAGAAATAATGCTGTAGAAGCAAGGAGGGATGAAGTTTTTTTAATGTTTATTTATAAATTTATTTTGAGAGAGGGAGAGAGAGAATCGCAAGCAGGCTTTACACTTAACACAGAGCCCAATATGGGGCTTGATCTTATGACTGTGAAATTAAGAGTTTGATGCTCAACCTAGAGCCACCCACGTGCCCCTTAAGAAGCCTTTTAAGTTATACGAAGGAGTTTGGACTTCACCTTGACAATTATGGGAGACCATTGAAAAGAATGTTAGGATGATGGGGCTGAGAGTAGGGGTACAGAATAGATATGATCAGACCTGTATTTTAAATTTCTCACTTTGGTCTTATCATCAAGATTGACACAGGCAAGAGTGAGGGCAGGGAGCCCAGGAATGAAGCTGTTGCTATAATATAGATCTTAGTAACCCCAGAATGTGGTCCTGGACCAACAGCATCGTCTACATAACCCAGGAGCTTGTTATAAGTGCAGAATCTTGGGGCACACCAAGATTGAGTCAGAGACTGCATTTCATTATAATAAGTTCACTCAGTGATTCCAATACGTATTAAAGTTTGAGATGCACTTATCTAAACTTAATTATGTTAGTGGTAGCAGGGTTAAGAAGAATGGGAAGATTTGAGAGGTATTTCACTGGAACAACCAACCAGATTTGGTGAGCTAATGGATGAGAGGGAAGGATAATAAACAGATGTAGTATCTCTAAGTGAAGAAAAAGGGTTGGAGAGAGAGCTGATACTGCTCTCTTGGGCCTGTACTTTAAAAAAATTGATTTGAAATCTATTCATAGAAGTAATAAAATTGTTATATAGCTAATCTCTGCTCTGAAAACCACAGCCAGGGGAACGCTTAGAATTATAACATAGAAAATATTATGGAATCAAAGATATCTGCTCAGTAGGGTAGCACTTTTTTGATTACATTATACCTCAAAACTTCTCTCTTTATGGCAACATATCAGAGACTGAAATAACACTCTTAGTTTAGGTTAGCATGTGTCTAGCAGACCAGAAAGGGACAAAGGAAAGGAGCTTGCTCAAAAGAGAGAAACAGAGAGACAGAGACAGAAAGACCGAAGAATTTTTCAAGTCACAGCTCCAGCCTGTTGTAGAGCCTGTTGGAGAAAAGTGAACTTCTTTATACATAAAGATCACAAAAATTCTAAACCTAAGTAAATTTGCCTTGAAAATTTAAGGGAATTGATAAAATACCTAATGATTTTGAATGCTAACTATGTACCAATCACTGCCTATTCACTGTTAGTATTTAATGTCACTTGTTTTTGACAACCCTGTAAGGTAAGTGTCTCCCTCCTCTTCTTTCAGTTAAGGAGATTGAGTATCATCAATGTGAAAGTGTTTGCTGGAGGCAGATCAGCCAGCTGCAACTTCCACCCAGGATTTCAACCCTGTATGTCCAAGCTTTTCCTACCATTCTGTGCTGTCTTTTAAAATAGACAACTCTTGGGGCGCCTGGGTGGCGCAGTCGGTTAAGCGTCCGACTTCAGCCAGGTCACGATCTCACGGTCCGTGAGTTCGAGCCCCGCGTCGGGCTCTGGGCTGATGGCTCATGATGGCTCAGAGCCCGGAGCCTGTTTCCGATTCTGTGTCTCCCTCTCTCTCTCTCTGCCCCTCCCCCGTTCATGCTTTGTCTCTCTCTGTCCCAAAAATAAATAAACGTTAAAATAGACAACTCTTTACATCTGACAATCCTTTAAAGGAACCAACATCCAGCACATGTGACATGGGACATAAAACACCTTGCATGGAATACATAACCAGTTCAAGAAGAGGAGAGCATACAGACCAGACAAGGTCAGAAACATTCCCCTTAGCCACACAGCTAAGAATCCATCAGTTCCCTAAAGTGAAGATTAGAAAGGTTAACACCAGACCCATAATGCATATTGTTTGTATTTATATTACATTCATATATATTATTGTATTTTATTAGTTACATTCCACATGTTGCTACATTCATTCTTGTACATTCAGTTCTCAACATTTTGTTGTCTTTGTATTGTCGATGGAATATAAGGTCTTTAATTTCATTAAGCAAGGTGAAGATAAATGACAATTAGGGCCAGGAATTTGGAACCAAGCAAAAGCAGAAACATGCCTTAGGAAGGCTATTTCTTGTCTGTGCTGGAAGTTACCAATTTTGAATACATTTTAAGACAAGTCATTGCGGAAGATACAAAAATCAATAAACTAGGAGTTCTGCCATCAAGTACCTAGCAATCTAGGGTGGGAGACACAGCAAGTTTAGTAATAAAAATAGTGAAAGAATATGTTAAGTACCATATGTGACCATATAGAGATAAAATGAGAGAAGTGAGTTTCCATTATTATGGCTGTGTACCAAGTTATCCTGAGACTTAGTGTTGTTAAATACCCATTTATTCTATGGTTTGGGAAATAAGACAGGGAATATCAGGGATAAATTGTCTCTACTTCATGATGTCTGGGACCTCAGTTGGATGACTTGAAGCTTAGGGGTTGGAATCATCCGAAGGTTCATTTGTTTGCATGTCTGGCAGTTGATGCTGCCTAGACCCAAAAAGCTGGTCTGCTGGGATAGTTGAGCTTCTCAGGCATCTCACTCTGACTTTCTGTGGTCCCTCTCCCTGGCCTATCTTGGGCTGCATGTTGAAAGAGAGCAGCAGGTGACTGTATGGCTTTTTCTAACCCAGTCTTACTTAAAAGTCACTTCTACCACATTGTTTGTTGGAATCAATTCACTAGGGCTAGCCTGTATTTAAAGGGAAAGGAATTATACTCTACCTTTTGTGGGAAAAGAGTCCAACAATTTGTGGGCATGTTCTAAAAACACCACACTGGAAGGGCACCTAGGTGTCTCAGTCGGTTGAGTGTCCGACTTTGATCTCACAGTTTGAGTTTGAGCCCCGCATTGGGCTTGCTGCTGTCAGCACAGAGCCCACTTGAGCTCTTCTGCTCCCCTCTCTCTCTGTCCCTTACCCACTTGCACTCTCAAAAATAAATAAATGTTAAAAACACCACACTGGAGAATCAGGGAACACTTTGTGGAATTACTACGATTGGAGCTGGGTATTGAAAGATGAATGTAATTTGAATAAGCAAAGGTAATATAAGTTGAAGTAAACACAGGGATCTTTATCTGCAGGTAAACCATGCAAGAACATAACAGACTGATAAAGCTAGTGCATTGAGAGTACAAGAAATAAGCCTGAAACATAAATGGGGCCCAAGGTGTGGCAGGAGTTCAGCACCAAGCTAAGGAGAATGGATTTGATTCAGCTGGCAATGCAAAGTTATTATAGTTGTGGTTCTCAGCCTGAGCCACCATTGGAATCATCTGGGGAGCCTTAAAAATACCAATGCCTGGATCCCACCCCCTAAGATTCTAATTTAGTTGTTCTAGAATACAGCCTAAGCTTCAGGACTTTTGAAAGCTTCCCAGGTGATTCTTTTGTTAGCCAACGTTGTAAACTAATACACTAAAGGCGTTTGAAGAGACGAGATATTATCAGAAATCAGTTTGCATGCTCTCTCTGGGAACCAGTGAGTAGTTTACAGCAGGTCAGTTTTTATTTGTTTCTTTGTGTTTTACTGAGCCAGACTCCTGGAGACCGTTGTGGCTATTTGGGGTGCCATGGAGGCCAGTAATTCTGACTTCATTAAAATCTGGGCTACTCCTTTTTATCATTTAATATTATAGTTTTAATGTAATCTTTAAGGGAAAAAAACCTACTGCTGTGTTACCTCTCTCCAGAAGCCAGGATTTCTGAGGAGCTGCCACTCAGGCACTGAGATCCTGGTAGATCTGCCTTAGCTTTGAAAATGAAGTTCTTATTCAGTAATCTTTTTTTTTATTTTTTTATTTTATTTTTGAGAGAGAGAGACAGCGTGTGAGTGGGGGAGTGGGGGAGGGGTAGAGAGATGGGGAGACAGAATCTGAAGTAGGCTCCAGGCTCTGAGCTCTCAGTGCAGAGCCTGACGTGGGGCTTGAACTCACATACTGCGAGATCATGACCTGAGCCGAAGGGACGCCCAACCAACTGAGCCACCCAGACACCCCTATTTTTTTTTAATGTTTATTTATTTTTGAGAGAGAGCACACAGGGGAGGGACAGAGGGAGACACAGGATCTGAAGCAGGCTCTGCGCTGTTAGTGCAGAACCCAGTGCGGGAGTCGAACACATGAAATGCAAGATCATGACCTGGGTGGAACTCAAGAGTCAGAGAGGCTTAATCGACTGAGCCACCCAGGCGTCCCTTACTCAGTAATCTTTATACCATCCCTTGTATCTGCTCATGCCAGGGAAATGGTGAAGGTTGCCAGGTTTTAGAACTTGTAATCTCCTCAGGCATTTTTTAAAAGGCCATCAGGGGGCGCCTGGGTGTCTCAGTTGGTTAAGCCTCTGACGATTCTGATTCAGGTCATGATCTCACAGTTTGATTTGTGGGTTCGAACCCCACGTTGGGCCTGGCACAGAGCCTGATTGGGATTCTCTCTCTCTCTCTCTCTCTCTCTCTCTCTCTCTCTCTGAAAATAAATAAATAAACTTCCAAAGAAGAATAAAAGGCCATTAGAATCCCCTCCTTTCTGTACCTACCTTCCCATCTAGCCCTGCATTCTAAGAATAAATGGTAGGTGTTTGTACTAAGTACCCATGGCAGAGGTAACTACTGTCATAAAATTAGTATATTCCCAGCAGAATGTCAATTGGAAATTTGATAAACGGAAACTTTGGATATTGAATTCTCAAACTATCAGTGTCACCTTGGGTCATCCTAATAGTCTATATCTTAGTGATTCCAAGGAATTATTTCATACCTTGTATATGATATATCCATTTGTGCTGAATGTACATTCAACTAAATCATTGTATTTATTATTCAGGGGAGATCTTACTATCCCCATATCACAGATGACAAAATGAGATTTAGAGGAATTGTGACTTGTGCAAGGTCATAGAGCTAGTAGGTAGCAGAATAAAATTGAGTACAGCTATTCTGATTTCAAAGTTAGTGTTTTTCACACTATACACAATTTATGCCTTGAGGGGGTTAGAGCATAGTTTCTTCCCATTGTATCAGTCTCAGAAATTTAGGACACTTAAACATTCCTGCTTCCTTGAATATATATTTTTATGTTAAACCCTTTTTAAAAAGCTCATACACATTTTCAGCATGTGTACCTTGTGAAGTAATGAGATATGTACATTTACTGTGTGCTTTGCAAATCCCCTTTTATTTGACTTATATTTATCTCTTAAATGTCACAAGATGCCTCATATTTTATTATATACTGAATTTTTTATCGAGTTGGGGGGATTCCATCCATTTTGTTAGTTTTATTCTAAATGCTCTTCAGCCTCTAACTTTTAGACTGATCTTTTTCAAATCTGCAACTACACCTTTGCTTACACCATCCCATTGTTCTAAATTATCATACCAGGTCTCCTAATGGTTCATTTTACAAAATACTTTTTAAAACCTATTATGTGCCAAGAACTTTGGGGGAACAATGATGAGTAAGATTGCAAGCCTTTTCCAAATTGACTCTCTTCTTCTGGAGGTACGACAAGAAGTGCATGAAGCAATTCAGGCAAGGCTATAACATTTTGTATACAAGGGATTGATAACATTTTATGTCCACTATTTATCCTTACTATACCCATATCTTGGCCTTGTTGGTTGTCAACTTGTATGATTACAATCAATAGCCTTCAATTCACTTTGAATAATTTTTCTCATAAGACATTAATCAATCAAACTGACCTTGCAAATCATAATTTATAAACCTTACAACTTTAAGTTTTATTAGTTACTTCATTAATATTCTTAACATTTTTTCCATATCAAAACTATTTTGTTTCTTTACCTTTATATATCTCATTGGAATTTATCTCCATCTGCATAGAATTCAATTATCTACAACATGACTTTTATCTTTAGGCTTACAAATGGCACTGTGCTCCCATTCCCTCATCATTACCATTTATAAAATATTTAATAAGACAGCTCTTGACACCAATATTATTCGTGTGTCAGTTTTGCTGAGTTGAGCATTCAGATTTTCTCTGAAGGGAGAAATATTCTTTGGAGAGATAGACCTGAAGAAAAAAAGTTTTTTTAAATGCTACAATTAAGCCGGAAAGTAAAATAAAGTTTGCAGAAGTCATCTACCAACTAAAAATAACCATTACAATAAGCATTGATTTCCTGATTATCAGGATGAATCTCAATGACTATCATATCAATCATGTTTTTGTGTAATCTACTATTGCATTTTGCATGCTGGAATCTTCCTATATTCTATTGGTTAGAGATCCTAATAGTGATAATTGTAGAATCAGTTGACAAGAAAAACAAGAACCTTAAATAAAGTATCAAAAAATTTATTAGTGTCTTTGATATTCAAGGAAATACTCCTTGATGTCCATTTCTGATCACCAAAAGTATAATTCATTTCACAGGTTGAATTAGAATTCATAGGGGGTGCCATGCACCTCCATTCTAGTCTCAGATCCCTAAGTCACATCAAGGGACCTCAGACTCAGAGAGTACCACTTTTCAAAGATTCTGATCTTGGTGCTCTTTTTTTTTATCTGGCCCCAATATCATGGCTTGTTCATTCTTCCAGAATCTCCTACTCTCTCAACTTCTCTTTTAACCCAGAGGCCATCTCACAGTCACCTGCCCATTGACTTCCTCCTGGTTTCTATGGCCAATCTTCACCCGCCAGGTTCTCTCCACCAGCCTGGTGTGCCAGATAGCCAGGAGATCAGGTTCTGACTTCCAGTCTGGAGTTCTAGTCCTGATTTTGCCCATAATTACTATGCACACTTATTCCCTCATGAATATATCACTGTCTCTTCATTGTAAAGAGGGATATACAAATAGTTGCTACACTTTCTTTACTTCTAAATGTTCTACTTTTCTGATCAGGTACAGAGTAGCATGGGCAAAAGAAATGTATATTCTATTAATTTTCCTTTCATCTTTTTTACTTTCTTAGCCCCTTTCAAGAAAACTTTTAAGGTAGTCCTATGGCTGAATTAATTCTCTCTTCCAACTTTCCCCAACATTCATCTGATTGGATGTACTGACAAATGAAAAAATAGTTGCAGAGGTTAAATATAGCATGCTAGGAAACTGCTCCTTTACACTGGTTAACTATGTAGATGTGAGAGACAATGCCTTGCATGAGGAAATATGGAATTTTTCAGTGAATCTAAATTCAAATTGCATTTAAAAATTGCATTTAAAAATATATATTCCATGAAATTGGGGAATCACCATTGGTGAAGGGTTATGACACCCTGATTCACCTAAACTAGCCAGTTCATTTCCCAGTTGTGCCGTAAACATTTCTAATTCTTTGACCACTGAAATGCCTTCTCCCCTCTTTTTCTTACTTGTTTAAAGTTCTGCTTCAGCTTCAAGATTTTGCCTGAATTCTGATTTTTTTATGTAGGGAGATTTTTTTTCAGCTCCCCAAACCCATAATAACCTCTTGCTGCTTTAGAATTGCTAGAGCATGATTATCTGCTCCACTTACTTTGTACTGACCTTATGCTGCCATTTGTTTTTATTTATCTCTTGATGACTATATCCTATCTTTCCAACCAAATCTTAAACCTATTGTAAAGGACCATGTCGTGGCTCTTTGTGTCCTCAGCATCTGGCTCCATGCCCAGCACACAATCATCACCCAATAAAAGCTTATTAGTGGTAATGGCACATAATTCCTTGAGAATCACTTAAATATTATTGACTGCATATTACTTGAGAGATGTATTGTCTGGCTCTTATTTGGCAAGAACATCAGATCTTCATTCATAAGGAAACTAGCCTTGCAGCCCTGAACACCAGCTAATGGATGGCCAGAAATGGAGTTTATTGAACATTTGCTGTGGACATGACAAGTGTTTAGTAACTGTCAAAATGGTTGCCTTAATTCTTTCAGGCTTCTATAATAAAATACCACAGACTGGATGGCTTATAAACCACAGAAATTTATTTCTTACAGTTTTGGAGGCTGGAAATCCAAGATCAGAATGCCAGCATGGTCAGATGAGAGCCCCCTTTCAGGTTTCTGACTGATGACCTTTTGCTGGGTCTTCACATGGCAGGAGAGTCTAGGGATCTTTGTGGGGTCTCTTTTATAACGCATTAACTGTCTTTATGAGGGCTGTAACCCTATGACCTACTACTCACCTCCCAGAGGCACTACCGTCCTAATACCATCAACTTTGGGGATTAAGATTTCAATATATAAATTGGGAGCGGAGGGACAAAAATATTCAGACCATAGCAATGGTCGATACAAATGAGCCAGTAGATATCACAGAACTTTAATGTGGTTTTAGTCCTGGAGGCATTAAATGTCATTAACAGCCCTAACTGTATATCTTAATCTTACTTATCTTACTGTTAGTAAAAGGTATATATAAAATAATCATAGCTTATGCTTATAGAATATTTTATGCATATTTACTTAATATTTACTACAACCCTTTGAAATAGATAATATTCCCATTTTATAGAAGCCATATTTTTCATAAGGAAATAGGACACAGAAAGGTTAAGTAACTTCCTCAAGATTGCACAGCTAATAAGAGAGAGAGGTGGGATTTGAATGTAGGTAGCCTGACTCCAGAATCCAAAACTATTATGCCATGAAATAAGTGGGCTTCTTATATTCTATAACGACTGGGTAGATATGAAGCTGTAGAATTTATTTTAATTAAAGAAATTTGTGTATCAGGTGGCTTTTCCCAATGGGAATAAAGACCACAGGAGAACTGAAAAGCCCCTGTGAGGAAATGCATTTTACCAGCTCAAGGTCAGCCTGTATACGCCATTCCTGTTCCGTCTTTAAGTTATTTTCCACTAGTGTGTAAGTGGAAGCCGGAAGCTGGAGCCCTGGCTGAGGTGAACAGGGTCTTTTATCTTCCAAGCAGAGGGACCACTTGGGAAAGCAGGCCAATGAGAACTGCAGGGGAGCTGAGCCATTTTAAAAACACATGAAAGCAAGAGCTTAAGAGAGAATTTTTATGAGGATGGCAAAGCTGAGGGTGTATTCTCATGTTCGCATTCAGGAAACGTGGGTTAAAACTGATCAGTGATTAAAATTCCTTAGACCTTTAAAATGCAAATGATTTGAAAAGTGTCATATTTTTGAAAAGTAAGCATTCTCATTTATGGGAGCTACAACATGGTACATTATTCTTGAGAATATTTGAAGTTGCATGAAAATCACTAGAGCTCCAGTACAAATTATTAGACAAAAATCTTGCCTGCTGGGGCTTGGGAAAGAATTTCATTGATTTCTCATCCCCACCTTTTTATCCTTAAGAAAGCAGTGGGGCAATTAAACTTTGCCTTTTTTACCCTTTGTGTAGATAATGGCACCAAGGCTTCAGTGTAAATTGGGAAGACAATGTCACAGTCTCCTGTTTTTCAAAGCTGTAAATTCCAACTCCCTGTCCTGGTTTCTTGGAGATTGAAGTCAGGCACACAGATTTTCAATGACACCCATTTTTTTTTTCTTTGTCCTTCTGAACTGGCTGCTGCAGTTTCTCTCACTAACGCCTGCTGCCAGTCAGGTTCTCCAATATGAATAGTGAATACTCTGGCTCTCTCGCTGGGACCTTCTAATTACAAGGCTAAGTTTGAAGATTTCAACTTATTTTGGCACACGGGGTGGTGATTCAAGATTTTAATTCTCTCCTCAGGCTATCTAATTAATAAAACTCTCTAATTTTTGTCAGGATACATTCAGCAGGGGTTTAAATAACTAGTTCTCAAACAGCCCTATTTTGCTATTGTCAAAATCTGTTCTTTAAATGTGCTAAAAATATCCCAGGATACAGTAAAGGGAATGCACAGCTTCCTCCCCTCGTGAAGATATGGTGAGTTCCTTTTGCATTTGGCTGTTTTAAATATATGTCAAGAAGAGTAGGAGGAAGGAGGAGTGGAATTTTGGCACCAGAAACTACAGGGCTCGAATGACTAAAGATGTACCTTCTCCATGTATAGGGATTGAGGAAAGAAAGAGTTTAAAATGCTTAAGCTTATCCTTTTTTTCCCTTTTTCTTTCTCTCATTTAAGTCTGCATATACTACCTGAACAAATGAACTTCATCACAAAATGAATTCAGTTGGAGTCGTTTTCTTCTGCCAAGAAATAAGGTAGGGAATTTTCCCTTTAATGTACTTTAATTAAATTCCACCATGATTAGCAGTCAAAGATAGGATATCCAATAGATTAGTGATAAGAAACAGACATTACACATGAAGGTCAAAGACTATACCATTATTTTAAAAATATCTGTGTGATAAAAAGATTCTCAAACCCCAGTTATGATCTACTTACAGAATGGTATACTCTGTACATTTTGCAGTGAAACAGTGTCTCTAATTCACTGCAGTGGAATTTTTGCTCATGTATTTTGTGCTTTAAATATTAGGAAAAGAATTCATTAATTCAATGGATATTTATTGGGCATTTTATATGTACCAGACAGTGAAATTTGGCTCATGTGTGTTTATTTTATTTCAGAAAAATAATGTATTTGTTCATTCAATGAATATTTACTGAGCATCTTCTACGTAACAGACAATGCTTGCTAGGTGCTGAGAAACAACAGAGTGAAGCAGACAAAAATCTGCTCCTTCCTAGAGTGTGCATTATAGTGGTGTAGACAAAAACAGAAAAAGTAAGCAAATACACACTATTTCAGTGATAAGTGCTAAGGAGAAAAATAAAATAGGTAAGAGAAATATAAAGTGTCCTGAGAAGTGGGAACAGTAATTTTAGAGACGGTGATAAGAAAAGGTCTAGCAGAGGAGTTGATATTTGCATAAAAACTGGAAGAGGGGTGGTGCCTGGGTGGCTCAGTTAGCTGAGCAGCTAACTCTTGATTTCAGCTCAGGCCACGATCTCATGGTTCGTGAGTTTGAGCCCTGCATCAGGCTCTGTGCTGACTGTGTGGAGTCTCCTTGGGATTCTCTCTCTCTCTCTCTCTCTCTCTCTCTCTCTCTCTCAAAATAAATAAATAAACTTAAAGAAAAACTGAAAGGAGGGGATTGGCTGATATTAAGAGGAAGAATGTTCCAGGCAGAAGGCGGAGGCAAAGGCCCTCTGAAGTTGGGGCAAGCTGGGCAGATTTGAGGCACATCAAGGAAACCAACATGATAGAGCAGAGTGAGCTAAGAGGAGAGGTGACAGGATGAGTCAGAGAGGTACTGGGGGCCCCCGGCATGGAGGGTTTACACATAATTATGAGGACTTTGTCTTTTGCTCAGAGTGAGATTTTTGAGTAAATGAAGGTTTGAGGCAGAGGAATGACATGATCTGACAGATTTTAAAAAGATTGCTCTAGCAGCTGCCCTGAGACTATGGTGAAGGTAGGATAAGAAGAAAAGCAGAGAACCAGATTAAAGATTGTCACAGTAATCCAAGTGAGAAAGATGATGCATTGGACCAAGACAGTATCAAGGGAGGTGGTGAGATGTGGTCAGATTTTTGGAGTTAAAGATGACAGAACCTATTAATGACCAGAACTGATGTATGAGAGTCGAGAATGATCACAGCCACTAGAAAGATGGGATTGCCATTTACTGAAATCATGAGGAATGCAAGAGAAAAAATTTGGGGCGGGGGGAGTGTTAGTAGCACAATTTTGGACACATTAAATTTGAGAAGTTCCCATAAGACTCCTAAGTGAACTATCAGGTCTGGAGTTCAGAGGAGACGTCCAGGTTGGAGAGAGATCTATATTTTGGAGTCTTCAACATATAAGTGGCATCTAAAGCCCCAAGATTCATCAAGATCTCCAAGCAAAAAAGCGTCAATGAAAAAGAGAAGTCCAAGGACTGAGTCTTAGGGCACATCTACACTTTGACTTCAGGGAGATGAAGAGACACCAATGAAAGAGACTGAAAAGCACTGACTAAAGAGCCAGGCAAGTGTGGTAGGTTAACCCAGATCCTCTGTGCAGAGGATGGAACTAAAGATAGAACTAAACATGTAAGTATTTTATTAGGGAAAATGCTTGTGAGGAAAAGCAGAGGAGGGAGCCTCACAAGACTGGGACAGCTGACAGACTGCAATGAGAGTCTGATCACAAGTGAAAAAATTTGGGTGGGGGAGGTTGAATGGATGCAGTTTAAAGAGGGCTTAGGAAGTCCACAGGGAAGTCCTGAAGCCAAAGTTAACCATCTGGAGAAGTGCTGGTTTCCCAGGAATGGGCCTGCCTTGATATTCCTGCCACACGCAACCATTCATATGCTATGCAAATATGACAGTGCATTCCAGAGATAGCAGTTGGGTGCCCTCCGTCAGTTAGACTCCCTTTAGTCTGAAGCCATGTTTTCATGTTTCCTAAATGGGGTGACACAGTTATTTATTGCTGTATAAGAAACCAACCTAAAACTTTGTGCCTTAAACAAACAACTTATTATTATATGTCAAGGCTGTATGAAATGACTGAGCTCAACTAGGCGGTTCATGCTTGATGTCTCTCCTCTGGCTGCAGTCAGATCTTGGCTGGATCTGTAGTCACTGAAGGCTTGACTGGGGTGAAAAACCAAAGTTATTTTGTCGCTCACATGTCTGGCACCTCAGTACTGTTCCATGTGGCCTCCTGGCCTTCTTAGCTCAGGGTTCAAGGGGGCAAGAAATAGGAACTGCCAGTCCTCTTAAGGGCTAAATCTGGAACTTAAAGTGTTATTTATATTAGTCAAAGCATATTCTGTTAGTCAAAGCAATTACAGGCTAACCTAGATTCAAGGAAGTGGAGGAATAGACACCATTTCTTAGCAGGGGAGTGGCATGCACTTACAGGAAGGAAAAGAATTGATCACGGCTACCTCACCAAGTGAAAAAATATTTGGAGAAAGGAGAGAGTAATCTACTATGCCAAATCCAGGGTTTTTTGTTTGTTTATTTATTTATTTTGAGAGAGAGAGAGAGAGAGCAAGTGGGAGAGGGACAGAGAGAGAGAGAACCCCAAGCAGATTTTGCATTGTCAGCACAGACCCCAATGAGGGGCTTGAACTCATGAACTGTGAGATCATGACCTGAGCCGATGTCCGATGCTAACCAACTGAGCCACCCAGGTGTCCCTGCCAAATGCTATTAAGAGGTTATTAAAAATGATGATAAGATGTACTTAACAATATAATTTTGTTAAGAAAATAGTCCCTGCACATGCACCCCCATGTTTATAGCAGCACTATCAACAATAGCCAAAGTATGGAAAGAGCCCAAATGTCCATCAATGGATGAATGGATAAAGAAGATGTGGTATATATATACAATGGAGTATTACTCAGCAATCCAAAAAAAAAAAAAAAAAAAAGAATTAAATCTTGTCATTTGCAACTACGTGGATGGAACTGTAGGGTATTATGCTAAGCCAAATTAGTCAGTCAGAGAAAGACAAATATCATATGACTGACTTTAAGAGACAAAACAGATGTACATAAGGGAAGGGGAAAAAATAATATAAAAACAGGGAGGGGGACAAAACAAGAGATTCATAAATATGGAGAACAAACTGAGGGTTACTGGAGGGGTTGTGGGAGGGGGAATAGGCTAAATGGGTAAGAGGCACTAAGGAATCTACTCCTGAAGTCATTGTTGTAATATATGCTAACTAATTTGGATGTAAATTTTATTTTATTTATTATTTTTAAAAAAAAAATTTTTTTCAACGTTTATTTATTTTTGGGACAGAGAGAGACAGAGCATGAATGGGGGAGGGGCAGAGAGAGAGGGAGACACAGAATCGGAAACAGGCTCCAGGCTCTGAGCCATCAGCCCAGAGCCTGACGCGGGGCTCGAACTCACAGACCGTGAGATCGTGACCTGGCTGAAGTCAGACGCTTAACCGACTGCACCACCCAGGCGTCCCTGGATGTAAATTTTAAAAAATAAAAAATAAACTTAAAAAAAGAAAAAAACATAAAAAAAAGAAAATAGTCCCTGTAATAATGATATATGTGAAAGTGTGACTGAAATGGTTTGAAGGGGTATGGAGGGAAAAAAAAATTGGAGCTACATAGTAAAGGCAAATATTTTTAAGGAGTTTTGTTGTAAAAGGAATGAGAAAAATGAGATAGCAGAAGCAGGGAGAGGATAAAGAAAGGGTTATTTTAAATTGTGGGAAATATTACCATGTGTATATTCATGGTAATGATCCAAGTAGGGAGGGAGAAATTGATAAAACCTTAAGCAGGGAAAAGAAGTTGGAACTAATGTATAACCGGAGGGACTGGCCTTCGAGCAAGGACGCATTATGAGCACAGATGCCAATAGTTGGGTAGATACAGTTGGGGAAATGAATTTCTCTTCAGATTGCATCCATTTTTTCAGTGAAATAGGAAGCAAGGTGATCTGCTGTAAATAGGGGTGGGGAGAATACTTGAAGTTTTGAGGAAAGAAGAGAGACCTGAAAGTCATCCAGAAGACTGGGAGAAGGAATTGGTCAGGGGCGGAATGTCATGTATCCTTAGGAGCCCTCTGAGGTTCATGAATTTAAAGGGTGACCAATCATGGTAGATCTGTATTTTACTCGTGCATGTGTAGCAGAACATGTGAGCATGGATGGTAGGATAGATGGATTTCAGCAGGGTGTGGTTTAGTCAAGGGAGTAGGATACAGCCAAAGAGAGGCAAATGAATTGTAGGTACATGCAAGGAGCTGATTATAATAATTGACCATGGAATTTAACATGTTGATTTTGATCACTAGAGTGCTCTCCATCTAGTGCTATACTTTTGTGCATTTCTCCAATGTTTGTTTCATTCCTTCTTTCATTTAGTAAGTTAAAACTTCCCAACTTTGAATGGACTTGCTCAGAACACAGGGATTTCTCTAACTTTAGAAGCATCCATGAAAATACTGAGCAGATGTTTTGTGTCAGATATTTAAAAGAATTCATACTTCAGGAACACTTGGGTGGTTCAATCAGTTGAGCATCTGACTCTTGATTTTGGCTCAGGTCACAATCTCACAGTTTGTGAGATTGAGCCCTGGTTCAGGCTCTGCTCTGACAGCACAGAGCCTGCTTGGTACTCTCTCAATCTCTCTCTCTCTCTCTCTCTCTCTCTCTGCCCTTCCCCTGCTCATTCTCTCTCTCTCTCTCTCTCTCTCTCTCTCTCTCAATAAATAAATAAATAAATAAATAAATAAATAAATAAATATAAAGAAAGAAAGAGAAAGAAAGAGAGAAAGAATTCATACTTCAGAAAAATGTTGGACCAGAACATTTTTAAGGGTTCTCTGGGGTTCAACTCTGATATTCTATGACTATCATAGGGATTAATTGTGCACCTGTTATGTGCAGTTCTGTACAGGACGTACTATGGGAATTAAAAAGGTACATAGGATGTACTCTCTGACCCCAGGATAGTTATATAATTCAGTATCTTCTAAAAGTAAGTTTAGAATATAGACATACTAAGGTATTTACTAGATGATGAAAATTGACACTTATTAATCTATTAGTTCTGCTCATATGCTACTGCCATGGTGGGCTAACCCCATGTTTGTTCTGAGCCTGTTACATCATCAGTAAGCTCCAGAGTCCATCAAGTTTGTCTCCTAGAAACCTAGATTGGAGGAAGAAATAACTGGCTGGTTTTATTTTAATAACATGTCTTTAAAATGATGGATTCAAAGGATTTGTTCCTATAGGGTCATTGGCAAATGTAGGAAAATGTGGAGCACTTTGATGACTCCAGGAAGGAAAGAATACCCTCCTTTGACTGTCATGTAAACAAAATCATAGTCTTCTTTATGTGGAAGAAAACGTTAGCGGTATATAGGCCATTTCTATATTCAGCCTGTGCATTAAACTGGGGCACAGCTGATGCACTCATTTCAGACAGAACCAGTTGCTGCAGATGGACTTTTCATTTCTCAGTTGGCATATTCATTAACTTGACAGAAATTATTGGTTTCATTGTACCACATTCTGGTTGTTTTATGTATAGAGTCCTGGTATTACCCTAGATTGTTGGGGCCTTCGGGCAGAAAACATCTTCAACATAGAGGTTTATGACTCTTGACATTTATGTCATCCAGAAGACACCAGTTCAGGATTGAACCCTGTAGGCTGTCACAGCTGGGATGCTGTGGAGAGGGCTTTCTCCATCAATCTAGTTCTATACTGGCAAGTGCTGTGGTAATGCCCAGTAATACTGAAATGATCCTTCTTCCATAGACGAGAAGGATTATGAATGATGGAAGTTATGCTCAAGTTGCTGGAGTGGTTCACTTTAAGAAGATCGAGTATGAAAAATGGTATGAAAAATGTACATTAGGGGGCAAGGATTCATAGTACAAATGAATCCTTTTCAATATGTAAATGTTTATCCCAGAAATCCTTTATATATTCAACTACAGCTGAATTTTTTAAATGTCCAATTTACTAAAAATAGTTTCATATTTATTGCCTAGCGTGAGTTTCAGGAGAATATTGATTTCCCACTTACTACTTATAACTGAAACTAAAGCAAAATGTGAGGGAGATTTTGTGGGTCAAATTTGCAATGCTCAAATTGCAAAAACAAAACAAAAACTCTGCAAAGTTTATTCTCTACAAAAACAGAAACAAAACAGAACAAAGAAAATCATGTGTCAGATGAATAGACAAAGCCCGATCCATAGCTCAGGCAAGCAGGTGGGCAGACAAGCAGGCAGGTGGGTGGATAGTTGGGCCTGATGGAGAGATGGGTGGGCAGGCTGGCAGGCTGTTCCATCCATGTACAGGGGCGGATTATTAGGCAGGATCCAGAGAATGACATGACAGATTGGCAACAAGGGAAACATCAGAAAATATGGCTGGAGGACTTCATTGTTAAGGCAGAAACTTTTTTGTGCTTTCTCTGTGTGGGCAAATCACCTGTTATGTGTGGGCAGTCCTGGCCCATAGGGTTACAAAGAGCCAGAAAAAGTCAGGAGCTCAAGTGAATTCTACCCATGATCAGAGATACTAAAATTATCCCCAGACTAGCCTTGTTAATGTGAAGAAGAGAATCACTAACAAAATGTTCCCTTTGACTCTGGGAGTTGATGATAACAGTAATAACTCTGCAATCTCTACTGGGGACTTGAGTCATGCAACAGATGTCACTGGAGGTTGAGGCAAGTATGTGGCCCAACAGGCCAAATGGCCTTCCTTGATGTCACAAAAGACCCTGGTAGGGTTGGAAGTCAATTTCTCTTAAAATTCCTGCTTGGATATCCCTCCATGAAACATTAGTAAATAAACCATGTGGCTAATATTTTCAAGTTTGTGAGAAAAGGATTGATTGAACTGGAAACAGTGAAAAAGGTAGCATAAGTCAGGAAGACTGTTGGGCCCTTCGGTAAGGTCTTAACATTCTGAAGACGCAGAGGTAGTCCACCACTAAATACAGGCATAATAGAAATAGAACTCATGGGGCCAGATAAGATTTCAAGTGATTCATCCACTAAAGATGGTCTGCATATTGATGATCCGTAGTGATGATTCTAAGAGATGTATCTATCCTTCTAACAAAACTAAATTCCTTGGCTTTTATGTCCTAATTTGGCTTCATAATTTTCAGCTGAGGGAAGCAAAAAGCACATGTTGGGTTTTCAGTCCCAGACGGTAGTATCTGCTTCCAGGTATACTTATTTATTATTTTGTTGTGTTTTCTTAGAACTAGGTATAGCAAATTATATAGGGCTACAAAGACCTATAAGAGGTCACATGAGTGAAAGGCCACCTACTTTGTTCATACTCTCAGTCTTATCTTCTGACTATCTTCAGGATACTCAATTCCTCCAGTGGTATTTTAAATTTTGAAGTTTTATGTAGTTCCACTTCTGGCCTCTTCCCTTAGTAACCTCATCAATTTCTACGGCTTCAGATACCATCCCTGTTCCAAGTGACTTCCAAATATAAAGCTCTACCTCTGTTGTTCTAAAAATGTGATCCCTGAGTCAGCAGTAACAACATCTTCTGGATCCTTGTTAGAAATTCAAGTTCCTGCCCCTACTCTCCCAGATGTATAAAATCAGAAACCCTGAGGGTGAGGTCTGGTAATCTGTATTTGAACAAGCTCCAAAGCCGATTCTGATGCTAAAGTTTGAGGGTTACTGCTTTAGTTTGTACTGGCTTTGTGAGATGCATGCTGCTGTAGGTGACCAACTAGAATTTCATGGATGTCTAAGCAACAGACATGTCCAAAATGGACCCATGATCTTTCTCTACTTCCCAGACTATCCCACTTAGAGTATTCCATATTTCAGTAACTATCATCACTCAGTTTCTTAAGCCAGAAATCTGAGAGTCACCCTTGACACTTGTTTCTACCTCCCCTTCCACATTCATTTGATCACTATACTGTGTTTAACTCTACCTTTAGCATGTATTTTACACCTATCTGTTTATTTCCATCATGAAGACTACCACCCTATGCTAAGCCACCATCATCTCCTGCCTAGACTACTGAGATATATCCAGCTGGTATGTCCCTACCCTCTTCTGGTCCCCAGTAATACACTCTTCACGGCTCCTTCCATGGTCCTGAGCATGTCAACCCTTAACTTAGATCTTTCAAGGGGGTTATCCTTTGCACTTAGAATTAGGACCCACATCTTCAGTAGGTTCTACTGCTTCCCAAAGTGTAAGGGGTGGGGGTGAACTACTGCATTAGAATCTCTTGGGGGTAGAGCTTGGAACTTTGCATTTATGATATTATATAAAGTATTCCAATTACAGTCAGTCCTCATAAAATTTCATATTGTAAAATGTTCCGGATTATAATGTGTAACCAGTTTTTAGCAGTAAATGCAGTTGCCTTTCACTAAAAGCCTAAGAAAAGTTTGATCATTGTTCATTTCATTTAAGATTTTTCAATTAAAAGTATACCTTTTATGTTTAGTTCACTGACATTTATAGTATGCTTACACTGTTTTCATCAAGGATATATTACTAAAAATTATCATTGTAACCCAATCCAGAAAAAAAAAACATAACATTGAAAATCTCATGGTTAGAGAAAATTAAAAATTTAAATTTAAACCTATGTGCATATTTTGTTACAGATTAGAATGATATGATCAACAAAATGTTTTTCAAGCACAACATATATAAGGATAAATATCTAGGAGGGTATAGTAGAATAGAAATATGACTTAACAAATAAAAATGAAAGAAAGTTTCTAGATGTTAGGGAACAGTTTAATATACTTTAAAAGGATTATGGTAGTTATCAAATTACAACATTCGATTTCTCATGAAACATTTAGAAGAATGTTGTAATAGTTTCATTTTTAAATGTCAGTTCTTACAGTGTGCCAGAAATTAAGTGCTGTGTAACTATTTAATATTATGATGATTTTTCCCTTGGAAATAAAAAATCTTGGAGGCAATAAATGATTTTTCAAAATTATTAGAAAGGGTACATGAACAAAAATAACCTAAGGTCGTGGTGTTTGGGGCAAACTCTTCATCTTAACTAGTTTGAACTTTTGACTAAAATAAAAGTATTTGACAAATTAATTTTATTTGTGAGCAGGAGTTGGAGGAAGCATACTTCTATGAATTATTGGGCATGAGGTTATGCCCCAGATTGGAAAAAGTCTAATAAGAGCCACTCCTATTCATTCACTTCCCTAGAAGAGAACTCAGAAAAAGGCGTGGCCCCCAAAGTCATAGATAAAAGGACGGTTGATTATATAACCAGTCTCATAAGGGTCCATTTAATCGCTAAGGGCCTGGAGACATAAGTAAAGACAGTTCTTGCTATGATGATTTTAAATGACTCTATTAAGAAGGACTCTAAGAAGGTAGAAGTATGCAGAAAAGTAGACCCCGTCAGACAGGAAATATCCAAAGACCAGAAAGCCTGATATTTTCCAAGAGTTATATCACTGTTGAGAACTTCATCAGAATTGGGAGAAGCTTGCCTGTTTTCCTTACTTTCACAGTAGGTGTCTGGAGATCATCTCTTGTGGGTAGATGTCTTTCCTATCATTTTTCTGCATTAAATAATATTTTAGCCTTCTATTATCTTACACTTCTTTACCTTTTGCACAGACTTGCCCAGTGAATACCCATTTTCCCTTAGAATATTTCCCCCTTCCCTGATTATATAAAGGATTTTTGCTATTTTGATATATTTGGTACGGATTGAAATTAAATGGATTGAAGTTGGACCTGTGTGGGGGGAGAGGGTATTCAAAACGGTAGCTTTAAATGGGGAGTTATTGGTCAAAGGGCCCAAGTTTTCAATTATAAGATGGGTAAGTTCTGGGAATCTGATGTATAGCATGGTGACTCTAGTTAAAAATACTGTATTGTATATTTGAAAGTTCCTAAGAGAGCAGATCTTAAGTGTTCTTGCCACACAGAAAAAAGAAAAAAGGTGACTATGTGAGGTGATGGACATATGAGCTGATGCTATGGTGGTAATCACTTTGCAATATATAAGTGTTCCAAATCAACATATTGTTGTACAACCTAAACTTATACAATATTATATGTCAATTATATCTCAACAAAGTTGGGAAAGACAAAAACGAAAGTGCTAGCTTTGATGAAAACATATCAAGTTAAATACGCCAAAGAGTGCCAAATGCTAGCAAGAGAGGAAATTCACAAGGCTAACATAGGGAAATTAGAGAGAAATTAAGCTTGCATTATAATAGGCAAGACAATAAACAATGTAAATAAGTAAAATGTATAATGATGAATGCTAAAGAGAAAAAAAAGCAGGGAAGAAAATATGTGCAGGGTAAAAAGGGAGGAAGTGAGCTTTGGGACTCTCTCAGGGAAGAACAATGCAAAGACCTTGCAGTAGGAGCATGTGTAGTAGACATCAATGAGGACAGCATGGCTGTAGTTGAGTGGCCATAAGGAAAAAAAATTAGGAGATGAGGCCAGAGAGTTGGTGGACCAGGCCCTGCAGAGCATTATGAATAACTGTAAGGACTTCACTTTTCATCTGCGTGTGCTGGGAAGCCAGTGTTGGGCTCTAACAGAGATGTAGTGTGATGTGGCGAAATCCCCCTGGCTGCTGGGTTGAGATTAGACTGAAGTGGAACAAAGGTAAATTCCAAAGGCTACTTGGGAGACAAAGATATTACAGGTAAGATCTGATGGTGATTTAGACAAAGGGAGAGACAAATGGGGGCGGGGGCGGTGAGAAGTGGTCTGAGTGTGGATAAGATTTGAAGCTATACTAGGTTTTACTAAGTAGAAAAGGTTTATAAACAGTTTATAGGTTTGCTAAAAATAACATGGTATCAATAATATCTAAAGAACTTTCAAGCCATACCAGTTTTTTATGTTTCCCCTTAACACCACAAAGACAAAAGAGAATGAAAAGAGGGGTTCTTCTAGCAGAAGCCAAATGCCAGGAAACAGGTTGTTGGCTCTTTGTGTAGGGAATGCTTGTCTCTTGCTATTGACTGAAGCCAGAAGACAGTCAGTGGCCTTCCCAAACTTGGCCAAGTTGGAAGCAGGGAGATAGGATTGTGACACAGCCACAAAGAAAGGACAGGTGGAAAGCACCTGATGCTGCCTAATGTAATTAGCTCAATAATAAAGATGCACAGGCATGTGACAAGGGTGAAAATTTGAATTTGTAGCCATATGTGTCCCCTCTAGAGGGATATTTTCTCAGCAGGCTGGAGGCACAGGGTTACAGAGGTGAGATGAGGGGACTGGTACAGAAAGTCAGAACACATGGAGTTGAGCATTTGTTTCTGAGCTGAAACAGATTTCCCTTCCAAGTGACAACACACTCAAGGCCCTCAACTTTGTTCCAGAAGGTTCTTTGTTCTCCTATTCAAACATACATCTGCTAGCTGACAGCTTGGGAATTTGAACATTTAATTCTCTTTCCTGCCAAAACCCAGCCCTTCCTGCTAGACTCAGGACTAAGTGATTGCCAAAGTAGACAATTAGTCTTGTTTCCTTTCCAAAGAGACACCAGCTACATTTTCACATGAAAGGGAACATTCCCAATAAAAAAAAAATCCACAAGAATATAACGACAGTGGGGAAGTTGGACAGAGGAGAAAGAGGGTAGATAATATAAATCCACCATAAAAAATTGAGTGAAATATGCTAAGAATCTAATCCAGGTCCCTTATGCTCACATTTTATCTTGGGTGATAAAAGTTTATCAGAAAACCATGGAATAACCTAATAAGTACTGTATAGGATGATTTTTATCTAACAGTGAAATACTCATATGTCTAGTGATAGAGGTAAAATAACCTTTCTTGGCATATTGCGATGACTACATTTTTCTTTTTTCTTCTTTGCTTCCACTGGCTCCCATGATATTCTAGATCAAACCGGCCACAAATCTCTAAATACCTCTTCAAGATTATTTACACATTTTCTACCTTTCCCACTTCTATTGTCTCCTCTCTTTAACTTTTTCTAATGTACTCACACATAATTGTATAGAATTATAACATTCTATTAGGCCACGTTACCTAGCCTCAAAATTTACTACCATTAGGTCAAAGCCAAGGGCCACTAAACTTTCCTAGGATATTAGTCTCTTTGAGAGAGACACAAATATATAAAGCCTCCTCAGACGAGTCTCCTCAGCTATGAGGGCTATAATAGTGTGCTTGGCCAGTTTACTGATGTTAGTGGACTCCAACTTTATGTCCCTAGGCAAGCTTTCTGAAGGTTAGCTCAGACCCCAATGCCCTGCATAATATTCCTAAGGATAACTAAGATGTTTAAAACTTCTAAGCATTAAGCAAGGCTACATAATTAAGAGCCTTTAGATTTTTCATTATACAATCCCAATTTTTGAGATCAGCACAAGAGGTTGATATAGCTGTCCATGGTTCTGAAAGGGTGGTAGTTTTGAACTAATTAATTTAAGAAGGTCTAATTAATTTACTAATATCTAATGGATATCCAGTATTCTGTTGTGTAACTTCTATCAATGATATGTCCCACAACTCTTTGGTTTGACATTCTGCTGTGAATGACTAAAATATAGATTGGTCTGAATAGTCATTAAACCCGTTAGAAAACATTTAGTGATTAAAAACTTCCCAGTCTGTTGGGGCGCCTGTGTGGCTCAGTCGGTTGAGCGTCTGGCTTTGGCTCAGGTCATGAGCTCGCAGTCTGTGAGTTCAAACCCTGCATCGGGCTCTGTGCTGACAGCTCAGAGCCTGGAGCCTGCTTTGGATTCTGTGTCCCCCATCTCTCTCTGCCCCTCCCCCACTCATGTTCTGTCTTTCTCTGTCTCAGAAATAAATAAACATTAAAAAAAAATTTAAAAACTTCCCAGTCCTTAATATGTAACTCTATGGCTAAATCCACCGAACTATGTGAAAATGAAGTTTAAAAATAAAGTATAATAAATAATGAGAGGATATTAGAGAGTAAAGAATAAAATAGTATGGGGAAAATTGCCATAGAATGTATTAATACGTTCAATTTCAAATAATGTTTTAGGAAGAAGCAGACTATAAAATCTGAAAAGAAAGAAATTTAAACTAAAAACAAAATCAAAAGTTTAAGGATGATATATTTATGTCAATTTAATGAAAACTAGAATCTATAAAATAGAGTAGAAAGTAAAGGTCTGCATACTTTAGATTAGAGAAGCATAATATGGTTTGCACACTTTTAGAATACAACCAGCCAGCAAGAGAATTATCTCAAAGAAGTGTGCTAGAGCCAAATGAGATTATTAAGGACAACAAACCACTTTTTTTTTTATTACAATGTCACGTGTATAGAATGGAGTGCATATAAAAAACCTAATTTCCACACTGAATTGGAGACTATCTCATTGGAAACCTGGATGGAGTCAAAAGAGAGAACAAAGATAAAAATGGCTATGGGTTTTGCATAAATGTGTAAATGTCCAGATGAAGTGAAGACTATTTTTGGAGGAAAGCTGATTGCATTTAGTTACAGAGAAACTTCTGAATGATTTCTTTCCAGTGGGGATTGCCTGTTTTCATTGCCTGTAACAGAGGGGCCCATGTCATAGGTCTTGTTATAAAATAAATCAGTAAATTATTTGACACACAACAATAACTCTGGTCTGGCCCTTGTTACTACCCAAAGTGCAGGAGCAGATGGAAGATAAAGGGGAGTTTACACAAATCAATTGATTAAAATCTTGAGCAACATAAAATTTAAGTATTTTTAAAAATTTTATTTTTTTAGAGAGAGAGAGAGTGTGTATAAGTGGGGGAGAGGGGCAGAGGGAAAGAGAGAATCTTAAGCAGGCTCCACACTCAGCATGGAGCCCAAAGTGCAGCTCAATCCCACAAGCCTGGGTTCATGACCTGAGCTGAAATCAAGAGTCAGATGCTCAACCAACTGAGCCACTCACACACCCCAAAATTTAAGTATTTTAAAACCTTACCTTTTGCCATTATGAAAATGAGGGTCACAACAAACAGAAAAACCAACAAAAAACCCTATTGGATATTTGGTTGGCTGGACCATATTAGGATTTCCTGGCAATTCACACACCATTAGCATTTAGTATGCAAAACATAGACACACCCCATGCAAGAAAGTTCTTGTACTAGTGTACAACCCTTCAAGTCTTACGTTAACTTAATAATTCTGCGAATGAAACATAGTACATGCATAGTGCCTCTACTATTATCATTATCGGTTGAGCCTAGGCAAAGAAATCAACCTGTCAAGACAAGGACTCTTATCACTTCTTGGAATCCAGGATCTGAAAGAGATACTGTGTGCTCCATAAGATGCTGATAAAGGACTCACATATTTTCAGACTAACCTAACTCTTTTAAAGCTTTACATTTGTTTGAAACTGATCATGAGAAGATGCATTCTTGAAGAAATACACAGAGGTACAGGTCAAATAAATGTTGTACGTGTAATGGAATGGGAGTAGGCCAAGTTCATTTTGATGTGAACATTTTTAATGTTTTGGTCGTATTTACTTGTACTTTAAGAAGGCAAACTACCAAGTTCTGGAGAAATTACATTTTGAAAACAGAAACCACTGTAAAATCATTGGGTTTAATCCACTATAATAGTCATCTCAATTAGAATAGACTCGTGAATAGACAACTAAGACTAAACTACATTCCTCTCAGATTTATCTTGTTCTTTCTAATCTTCTTAAAGTTCAACTGGGGGTGGGGGGATAGGAAAATAATCAGTTTTTCCACCTGACTCAGATTAATGCTTCCATAGGAAAATGATATAGTTGTTGGATGTGCACCTATAGCTTAGTCTAAATTCATGAAGGTGTGCATCTCATCAGTGTTCCAGCCACATGGCTCATCTGGGACCAGACTCCTCTCTCTTAACCAAGGATATTGTTTTGGAATAAGCAAGACCCTTCCAAACAGTATAGATGGGCACCAATAGGTAGAAAGTTCTGGAATTGAAGCCCATATGGCCCCTTCAGTGACAGGTTTGTATAAAGACAATTTCACTCTTAATTATTTTTCAGTACATGTAGCCAAGGTAGTTTTTGAGTGGGGAAAAATTATTCTTCTAAATGTTACTCTTTGCAAATTGGCTTGTGAAAATGAGACTTACCACCTATCTGAAAATAGCACCCTCAATGCAGCTGTTACCCTACTGCTAACTGTTCAGTATCCGTAAAATTCTGCACATTGAGATTACACCTATCTGAAGTTTCATCCTTTTTGTAATCTGTAGCTTTTCTTTCATTTATTCATGTCAAATATATTTTTTCACATGTTTATATTGGAATATATTCTGTAAATGTGAACTTAGCTGAGAAACGGATAATGTCAGAACAATTACTAACATATGTCACTAGAATAGTTGTTCTTATGTACCTGGAATAAAAGGAAAACTCTCAGAATTTTCCAGTTGCTTTGTATCCTGTACCACGTATACTTAACGGCAGGTATGGAATACATCTCCAGCCAGAATCTAGGACAAATCTGGCTCAGCATCCTAGCCCTGGTCATTTGCCTGTTTGCTTTAAGACCCATCCCCAGCCTCCAGCTCTGCGATGTATTGCTGAGTGAAAAGTCCTGCAAAGTATGCTTCTCAGGATCCTTTTCCACCTGGCTTCCTATTAGCCTCAGCCAATGGGAGGCACAGGTGTGAGATTGGAGAGCAAGTGGAAGGGAAGAGCCAGGCTTTCCTCCCTTCCTCTCAGCTTTAAAAAGTATCTCCAGTAGTGGCTACATCTCTGTGGTTCCAGCTCCTGTCAGTCAGCTACTTCCTTTGAGGTCCCAGCTCTCAAAGGCAGTCCAGGCAGTAACAATGTGTGGCAGTAAAAATGTTCCCTACTTTTGTCTCTCCACTTCCTTAGGTGTTGTGTAGCTTTTGTCCCATCTCTGGGTTGCCTGTCCAGCCCATTTTCCCTTTTAGCTCTTCCAACACTTTTAAACTAGCATCCACACTGAATTTCCTTTTGTTATATTACCAGGCATAGGTCTGTTTCTCTGAGCAGACTCTGTCACCATGAGCTACAGTGCAGACAGTTCATTTCTGTCTGTAAAGTCAAAAACGTTGGCATCTGGCACTAATATCTAGAAGTTTATGAAATTTTGACCACTAAGAACACATTGCTTGCAAAAGTGTTAACATGTGCAATAGTTGTTGCTTCTCCTCCGATGAAAGAAAGGCATTCTCTGGCCATTCTAAATAATCCAGAAAAATCTACTTTCTAACTTGAATGCAGTCTATTTGTTGAAAGGTTCATAAAGGTACTAAAGCAATGATTCTTAACCTAGGCTTCACATTAGCATAACCCAAGAGCATTAAGAAAATCCCAGTGTTGAGGTTGCAACCCAGACTAATTAAAATGAGAGTCCCTGGCAGTGGAACTAAGTATCAGTATCTTTTAAAGCTTCCTAGGTGATTTCAATGTGCAGCCAGAGTGAAAACCACCTGTTGTTTCTCCCTTTAACTCAGTTGCTTGTTGGTGTAAATCAGTCAGTATCAGCTAATTTGGGAAGTTGCTTCCTCTTCTCATCTGCTGTCAGCGTTACCTCTAGGACTGGTTCTGAGCTTAGGAGACCAGTGGAGCCCATCCCTTCATAGTGCTTGTGAGCAGAATCGAAGTTGTTGGGATTGTAGCAGTGTGTAGCCCACTGCCATCATCAACCTGCTCTCTCTGATCCTTACAGCTTCCAGGTATGGTGAGTCTGCCTGGAGAGAAGGTAAAGTAAGGTTGTCAACACCAGGGATAGGAGATAGCAGAGTAGGATTATTTTAAAAGTCTTAAAAGTTTTATTTTCTCACTTTGACACAAAAGGTACTTATTTTTACTGTTTTGTGCTAGAATCTATCACAAATGTGTTAAAAATTCATTATGTTTTATAATATAATTCTGTTCTATATACCATTACTTTAAGAGATCTTAAACTTTCTCTTATTGTTGTTAGACAGTAGGGCCTGGTTAATGGGGCCACAATCTCCCAGTCTCCTAAATCAGAAACCTAGGAGTCATCTTAGAGTCTTTCCTCCATCCCACCTTCACTCCATCATCACTGTACACGCATCCAATCAACCACTAAGTCCTGTTGACCCTAATTCCTAAATAATACTCAAGCCCATCTCTTCAATTTCTTTCCTCCGTCTTTGACTTGGCCAAGGCCAATGGCTCTCAACTCTGGCTTCATAATAGAATCATCTGGGGAACCTTAAAAATGTCAAATTCTCAGGCCACATCTGGTATCAATTAAAATAGAATCTCTGAGTATGGGACCAAGGCATTATATATTTTTAAAAGCTTCCCACTAGACACTCAATTATGAGAGCCACTGACCTAGGATCTCATTTTTTCTCACTTGGACCCTGGTACTAACTTCTTTTTTTTTTTTTTTTTAATTTTTTTTTTCAACGTTTATTTATTTTTGGGACAGAGAGAGACAGAGCATGAACGGGGGAGGGGCAGAGAGAGAGGGAGACACAGAATCGGAAACAGGCTCCAGGCTCTGAGCCATCAGCCCAGAGCCTGACGCGGGGCTCGAACTCACGGACCGCAAGATCGTGACCTGGCTGAAGTCGGACGCCTAACCGACTGCGCCACCAAGGCGCCCCGGTAGTAACTTCTTAATTGATCTTCTAGTCTTATATCACTCTCAGTTAATTCTCTACATTGGTGCCAGAGAGATCCTTCTAAAATTCAAAATGTATTGCATTGCATATTACATGGTAGTTAGAAATTCTCAAGCACCTTCTCATTGCTTATTGGGCAATAATCTCCAAACACCTACATGTGATAGATGGAAGAGAAATGCATGCTTAGAGACAAATCAAATCTGAGCTCAAATTCTACCTCTATCCAAGCTACATGATCTAGGCAAATTAGTCATCTATCTGAGTTGCAATTTCTTCAACTGTAAACTTCCTCATGAAATAATGTATGTAAAGTACTTGGGACATTGCTGGGAACGTAGTGCTAACTAAGTAAAAAATGAGTGTAATAATAGTAGTGTATTAGCCCCTAACTGCTATCTAGTTCTCTAGTCTCATTCTTCCCTCTCCTTTCATCACCAGCTAAACTCCAACCCAAGAGACTCCCAACATCAAGCCATTTCATGACTGCATTCTTCGTAAGTGTGGTTCCCACAGTTTAAAGGTTCATTCCCCTATCTCCCTGCCAATCCTACTCGCTACTTGATCCAGTTCAAAACATTGATGTGATGGCTTCCCTGACCACCCCTGCCTTTGCAAACACCTTTCTTTTGTGCAACTCCTACATATTATATTGGGATTACTTATTTATTTCTCTATCACTAGAGTATGAGCTTCTTTAGTATAGAGGCTGCCTTATGCCTTTATATCTCCAATGACAAATATAGTGCCCAGCTCTCGGTAATTATATAATAATGTTTGTTGCATGACTGCATAGCTGAAAAAAGATCAGTAAAAGAAATTAGAGAATAAGTTCAGGGGCTGAGAAGATTGTATATTGCTAACTTTAGAGAGCAAAGCAGTGCTGTGCATCTTGTTCCACAAAGAAATTCTCATGTCCTTTGAGAGAGAATAGGGGGCTAGGAAGACCACAGTTTATCTTTATGCGGTATATATTATATTTTTATTTTGGAGGACAAGATTCTGGAGTCAGAATTATTTCATCTTAACTCTACTATTTGCTAGCTATGTGATTATGGATAAATTATTTAACACTCTAAAATTTCCCCTTCTATAAGATGTGAAAATAATACCTACTTTGTGGTGCTGCTGTAAGGAAAGAATGGCATAATATATAGGAAGTATTTGGTATACTGAGTCCTCATCAAATGGAAGTTGTCCTTATGATTATCATTATTATAAAGAAAGAATATTTCATCAGCTTTCATTCCTTTTTTTGTTTTACATGCTAAAACTGGTTTGATTTTCTTGACTAGGTGATTTAATAAAAATATTCAAATCTGCTAATATGAATACACAAAACCCACATATGGGTAGTTGATGTGGGAAGCTACTATGACAAGTGTTCGAAATTGCTTAATTTAGAAGTCTTAACTAAAATGACTTGAGTTTATGCAAATATAGTTAAAAGTATCACTTGTGGGTCGTTAGGACTCCTCTCCCCCAACTGATGCTTGGTGCTATTCTCTGCGTCTAAGGAGAAATCTTGTCCCATCTCAGTGGTTACCATGGTAATTGAGTATTTTTGTCAAGAGATAAGGAAGAAAGGAAGTAGCTTCAATTGCTACTACTAATATTCCTGAATTATCTTGATAAAGAAAAAAATGGTAGTTTATTGCTAGCTATAGAGATAGATGACAGTTAACATATCATGTAATTTAATTTTCTTATGTTTTTTACTTATTTATTCTAATCTGCATAGAAACTAAATAATTTATGGTTGGCTGTAGGAGATTAGGAAGTAGCTAAGATCCTGAAATTTAGATCACAGACTCAAAATGAAGTACATAATCAGCAGTTATACCCTTCACTTATATCGTGCTTACATATTTCCCAAGTCCTAGTAATGATTGGAATCAGAGAACTTAAAACACACATAGAGACCACAAGCCCAGACACATTATATCAGAATCTCTGAGGTTATGACCTCCAAGTCTGTATTTTTTTTATTTATTTTTTTAACGTTTATTTATTTTGGGGGGGAGGGGCAGTGAGAGAGGGGGACAAAGGATTTGAAGTGGGCTCTGCATTGACAACAGAGAGCCTGATATGGGGCTTGAACTTGTGAGCCACAAGATCATGACCTGAGCCGAAGTTGGACACTTAACCGACTGAGACACCCAGGTGCCCCAATTATCCCATGAATTTTAATTGTAAAAGAAATCAAACTGGATCACCAAATGCCCAAATAAATTTTCCTAAATAATGTTATGGGGGGGAAAAACCCAGAGTATTAGATTAGGAGGGAAGCTAGGACGCTCTCTAAGTTCATTTTACAGGTGAGTCTTTTAGGTCTAGAAATAACACAGAACATTATCCAAGTCATGCAACTGTTTACTGACAGACCCAGGACTGAAAACAAACAAACAAACAAACAAACAAACAAACAAAAAACAAACAAACCCATATGTTTTAGTTCTCATTTTAGTGCCCTTTTAACTATGTTGTGTGTGTGTGTGTGTGTGTGTGTGTGTGTGTACATATGTGCACTCACATTTTGTATGGCCATTAAACCAGGCTAAGAAATGCAGAAAATTCACACTATTTGTATAATAACTTACTGAGAAGTTAATGTTTAGTCTATTTATGGATCATTTGTATTCGAAGTCCTAAATTCAAATGCTGCTGGGACCCCACTGGTGACAATAATGAATTCTTTGGGCTACGAGTGGTAGAATAGAAAATAGTGGAGGCCGTGACATACCAAAAGAATATATTCTTTCTAAAGTTTCTTAAAGATTTTTCGATGTAGGACTGTAGCTCCAAGATTGGCCAATATTCAGGAGAAACCATAAATAGGGATTTTTGTATGAACTCTCCTAATTATTAAATGCTTCTCCCCCCACCTCCCCCCAAAAGTGTCTAACAGCGTACAGGCAGAACAAAATACATTTGTAGGCTGAATTCAATCTCTTGGCTGTTACCAAGGCTTCTTGTCTACTCAAATATAAACATACTCATTATAATTTCCAAGTTTGGAAATGAATTTATGTATCTCACCAAATATGCAGGGCTCTGACTCCAAAAACAAACAAACAAACAAACAAACAAACAAAATACCGTGTACTTTAACAACTTAGTAGGTATTTTCCAAATCAAACTTTCTGAAATGCTCGGGATCGTTCTGGGAATAACTTCCCCTAAGACTTTTTGTTACAATTAAGCCACAGCTGGTTGCCTTTTGTTATATTTAATTTTAAGTATAATCTAAGGATATTATATCTAAATGTGTAAAATCATTAAAGGTTCCATACAAATCTCTTGAGGACCTACACTTCTATGTAAATGGTAAAGTAACTACATATAACACAATATATGTTTCATGAGCCAGGCAGATCAGAAGACCCAAAGATTCATCCTTAGGGCCTTATTTCTGGTTTTCTTCCCTCCTGCCCACACATTCTATTTCTAAGCTGGCCCTAAGGAGGTTTTTCCCCCATGAAATAACCCAGGCAAAGATTATATCCTACAAGGGAGAGCTACATTAAAAAAAAAAAAAAAGAAAAAAAAAAAAGGAAGGAAAAAAGCTAGATAATGTATTTTGCACCTAACATCTAAGATCAAGATGTTTAAAATTATATTTGAACACTGGCTATTTGGCTGCCAAATTCCTGATATCTTTCCTGTTTCTATTTTATCTGCCTCCTTCTTTATCCTGTTTCAAATTTATCCTCTAGCTCAAAAGAGTGGTCTAAAGGATAAAAGGTGCTTATGAAAGAAACTTTGTAATCCTCAACTCTACTTTAGAAAGGCTTGAACACATACTTTTGGCAGAAAATGGAGGCATATTTTCGCAGCAGGAGTGAAGTGATTTCCCAAATAGAGTACTATACAATTATGTCCCAAAGACTCTGGAGCCATGGCTAAGAAATGATGCCATTGCTGGCCTTTTGCCTCTGACTCAATGAGGAAGCAGAGAGTGATCAAGGCTGTGACCAAAGCCTGAGTAATCTTCATGCCCTGCTTGGGGCACTGGAAGCTGTTGGCCTGGAACTTATTTCACTGTGTGTCACGATTGTCTTAGAAATCCATGCAGCAGCAATACAGGTCACCAATTCAGAGAATTCACCCCAGGGGGGCAGGCTAATGAACACATTTCAGTGTGGCACCTCTCCATGATTCCTAAAGGCTTTGCCCACATGGGCAGAAGATAAACTGGAAGCCAAGCCAGATCTGATTATATTTTTTCTGGCATGTGACATGAGTAATCTGACACCAAAGGTGGCGGGGCACATTTTCTTATAAAGAGTAGGGATGGAGTTGATTTGCTTTGTGGGCCCAGCTAATATCTGTAGCCGAAAATATATATCTAAAAATCAGTTGTGCAGACATGCTAGGCCATAGTTTGTCAAAATTACTTCATAAAGGTTCATACAGTGTAGTCACTGGCAATATTATTTTAGAATGATTTATTTGGACCTGTGCCAAGTTTTTGTATAGAAAGGACTTGAAAATGCTGTTTTCCATAGTTTACTTGTACAAGATGGCACATTTACAGGAAAATATCACTAAAATCTGTGAATTGGTAAAAAGGTACCCTGGGCTGACATATTAAAAAGGAGGTTTTGGGGGCGCCTGGGTGGCACAGTCGGTTAAGCGTCTGACTTCAGCCAGGTCACGATCTCGCAGTCCGTGAGTTCGAGCCCCGCGTCGGGCTCTGGGCTGATGGCTCAGAGCCTGGAGCCTGTTTCCGATTCTGTGTCTCCCTCTCTCTCTGCCCCTCCCCCGTTCATGCCCTGTCTCTCTCTGTCCCAAAAATAAATAAACATTAAAAAGGAGGTTTTGTGTCTTTTAAATCTATGCAGTGAAGTTAACTTGACTGTTTCAGTTGCATTATCAGATAGATAGGACTACTGTAATACATTACCAAATAGATAAGACTAGGTGCATTCTTCTCATGTCCTTACAAATAGTATCCCCCACCCTTACCCCGCTGAATTATTCGTCCTGTAACTTCTGTATACTACTAGTTTATTTAGCATTTGCTGCCTTTATAATGCAAAAGAACTTAGACCTGTCAGATATTCAATTTTCACAAAACTTGAGTTAGTTTAAATTAATGAGTTCTTTGTTGTTCCTTTGTATCAGCTCACAATGATTTCTGCCATCTCTCCTACTCTCCCAATTCCCCCCAGACACCCTGCTCTCTTCCTCACCATGGAGCTAATGTTAAGTGAACACAGTCAAGCACTGGGTTAAAGTCTCTCAGGAATGCTCAAAACATCTCCATGATGTAGATACTATTGTTGTCCCAGTTTTGGTGGACCAGAACCTGAATTGTTTATGACCATAGAGCTAATGTGAAAAGGAGCCAGTAGCCCTACCTTTGACTCTTCCCAATCTTCTTGGGGCACCACAGGAGGGGACCAAGTTTCCAAAGTAATTGTCCTCCTCAAGGCCACTTCTCTGGGGACTGCACGCCCTGTTATGAGGGGTCAGAGAAAATGAGCAGAGACCGTGTCCTGAGCTTAGGTCACTTGTGAATGACTGAATGTCTAAAACAGTTTTAAGACTTAGAGCTCTGCAAAGAGGAATGGAAACTGAGAAGAAACAATAGGAACCATTTGGTGTCCATAGCAAGTTATACTTTGTTTTCATTCAATTAAAATAAAGTGGCAGTTGGTCACTCTTTCAGGCAGATACGCACTTGGGAGAGAAAAACAAGCACTTGCAAAACTTACTAGTCCTTTATCTGTTCACCGGTTCTCAGCTCTATCCCCTCACGGAGTGGTTCTGGAAGGAAAGGCTATTCCCTTCTCCCACCACCCCCGCCCCCATCCAGCAGCTCGTTTTTCTTGGTTTTGTCACCAAGTTCTACTCCCATGTTTGACAGCTCACAATTTGCTGTAATGGAACAGATATCCATGTTTAATTCCTTGAACAATTCAATTTAAATAAAATCAGCCAGTAAGTACATCCCTTTACACTTCGCAAAGCTCTTTTTCACATGTATTATCTCATTTAACTGTCAGAAAAAAATCAATTAAGATAAAATGATTGACAGAAAGAAGCAAACCATTGTTTAAGGCACACATGTCCTTGATAAATCAGTAACAGAAATTATTGCAAAAGAAAAATTATGATATTTATGTGAACCAAGAACAGATTGTGGATATTGGTGTGTCTAACCTCTATCACGTCAAAGTTTTCATTGGCCTTTCCCACCAGTGTATAAGTAGGACAGCTGATCTCGACTCACTCTGCCCCAATAAAAACACTTCATTTATTGCAGTTGCAGAAATAACTGGCCATCTGTTCCTTTTCCTCACTGTGCCATGATAAATAGTAATGGGTCCTAGAACAAGTTTGCCTTTTACCTTTCACTTCTGGTGAATCCAATAGATTGATAGGATCTAGCTGCTGCTGTAGCAGTTATACCACAGTACTGGTTTCAGAAAATATGATGTGTATTCTCCCCAATCCTCCTCACCTGACACTATCTTTTCCTATTATTGATCCCTTTTGGCTGTGTTTGATGTGATAGCAGGTATTCTTTGAGCCTCTAGAGGTGATTCCTATTTCAAATATCCACGCCCCTCCAGACGTACTTGCTTGGCCATTCTGTGTAGACTCAAGGCTAACCTCAATGACAGTTGGTAATTATTGTGCTCTTACTGTATATCAGACACTGTGCTGAGAACTCAAAGTGTATTATCTCATTCAATCTCCATAATAAGCACAAGAAGTTGTACATCTTATTATCCCCATCTGATAGAGAAGGCTTTGAGTTTATTTACTTTATTTATTTTTTATTTTTATTTATTTATTTTTATTTTTTTAATATATGAAATTTATTGTCAAATTGGTTTCCATACAACACCCAGTGCTCATCCCAAAAGATGCCCTCTTCAATACACATCACCCACCCTTCCCTCCCTCCCACCCCCCATCAACCCTCAGTTTGTTCTCAGTTTTTAAGAGTCTCTTATGCTTTGGCTCTCTCCCACTCTAACCTCTTTTTTTTTTTTTTTCCTTCCCCTCCCCCATGGGTTTCTGTTAAGTTTCTCAGGATCCACATAGAGTGAAAACATATGGTATCTGTCTTTGTAGGACTTATTTCACTTAGCATAACACTCTCCAGTTCCATCCACGTTGCTACAAAGGGCCATATTTCATTCTTTCTCATTGCCACGTAGTACCCCATTGTGTATATAAACCACAATTTCTTTACCCATTCATCAGTTGATGGACATTTAGGCTCTTTCCATAATTTGGCTATTGTTGAGAGTGCTGCTATAAACATTGGGGTACAAGTGCCCCCATGCATCAGTACTCCTGTATCCCTTGGGTAAATTCCTAGCAGTGCTATTGCTGGGTCATAGGGTAGATCTATTTTTAATTTTTTGAGGAAGCTCCACACTGTTTTCCAGAGCAGCTGCACCAATTTGCATTCCCACCAACAGTGCAAGAGGGTTCCCGTTTCGCCACATCCTCTCCAGCATCTATAGTCTCCTGATTTGTTCATTTTGGCCCCTCTGACTGGCATGAGGTGATACCTGAGTGTGGTTTTGATTTGTATTTCCCTGATGAGGAGCGACGTTGAGCATCTTTTCATGTGCCTGTTGGCCATCCGGATGTCTTCTTTAGAGAAGTGTCTATTCATGTTTTCTGCCCATTTCTTCACTGGATTATTTGTTTTTTGGGTGTGGAGTTTGGTGAGCTCTTTATAGATTTTGGATACTAGCCCTTTGTCTGATATGTCATTTGCAAATCTCTTTTCCCATTCCATTGGTTGCCTTTTAGTTTTGTTGATTTTTCCTTTGCTGTGCAGAAGTTTTTTATTTTCATGAGGTCCCAATAGTTCATTTTGCTTTTAATTCCCTTGCCTTTGGGGATGTGTCAAGTAAGAAATTGCTGCGGCTGAGGTCAGAGAGGTCTTTTCCTGCTTTCTCCTCTAGTGTTTTGATAGTTTCCTGTCTCACATTCAGGTCCTTTATCCATTTTGAGTTTATTTTTGTGAATGGTGTAAGAAAGTGGTCTAGTTTCATCCTTCTGCATGTTGCTGTCCAGTTCTCCCAGCACCATTTGTTAAAGAGACTGTCTTTTTTCCATTGGATATTCTTTCCTGCTTTGTCAAAGATGAGTTGGCCATACTTTTGTGGGTCTAGTTCTGGAGTTTCTATTCTCTTCCATTGGTCTATGTGTCTGTTTTTGTGCCAATACCATGCTGTCTTGATGATTACAGCTAGCCAGGCTTCTCAAAAAGAAAAGGGAGATGACCCAAATAGATAAAATCATGAATGAAAATGGAATGGTTATAACCAATCCCTCAGAAATACAAGCAATTATCAAGGAATACTATGAAAAATTATATGCCAACAAACTAGACAACCTGGAAGAAATGGACAAATTCCTAAACACCCACACACTTCCAAAACTCAAACAGGAGGAAATAGAAAGCTTGAACAGACCGATAACCAGCGAAGAAATTGAATCAGTTATCAAAAATGTCCCAACGGGGGCGCCTGGGTGGCGCAGTAGGTTAAGCGTCCGACTTCAGCCAGGTCACGATCTCGCGGTCCGTGAGTTCGAGCCCCGCGTCGGGCTCTGGGCTGATGGCTCAGAGCCTGGAGCCTGTTTCTGATTCTGTGTCTCCCTCTCTCTCTGCCCCTCCCCTGTTCATGCTCTGTCTCTCTCTGTCCCAAAAATAAATAAACGTTGGAAAAAAAAAATGTCCCAACAAATAAGAGTCCAGGACCAGATGGCTTCCCAGGGGAGTTCTACCAGACATTTAAAGCAGAGATAATACCTATCCTTCTCAAGCTATTCCAAAAAATAGAAAGGGAAGGATAACTTCCAGACTCATTCTATGAAGCCAGTATGACTTTGATTCCTAAACCAGAGACCCAATAAAAAAAGAGAACTACCCGCCAATATCCCTGACGAATATGGATGCAAAAATTCTCAATAAGATACTAGCAAATCGAATTCAACAGCATATAAAAAGAATTATTCACCATGATCAAGTGGGATTCATTCCTGGGCTGCATGGCTGGTTCAACATTCACAAATCAATCAACGTGATACATCACATTAATAACAGAAAAGATAAGAACCATATGATCCTGTCAATCGATGCAGAAAAAGCATTTGACAAAATTCAGCATGTTTCTTAATAAAAACCCTCGAGAAAGTTGGGATAGAAGGAACATACTTAAACATCATAAAAGCCATTTATGAAAACCCCACAGCTAACATCATCCTCAATGGGGAAAAACTGAGAGCTTTTTCCCTGAGATCAGGAACACGACAGGGATGTCCACTCTCACCGCTGTTGTTTAACATAGTGTTGGAAGTTCTAGCATCAGTAATCAGACAACGAAAGGAAATCAAAGACATCAAAATTGGCAAAGATGAAGTCAAGGTTTCACTTTTTGCAGATGACATGATATTATACATGGAAAACCTGACAGACTCCACCAAGAGTCTGCTAGAACTGATACATGAATTCAGCAAAGTTGCAGGATACAAAATCAATGTACAGAAATCAGTTGCATTCTTATATACTAATAATGAAACAACAGAAAGACAAATAAACTGATCCCATTCACAACTGCACGAAGAATCATAAAATACCTAGGAATAAACCTAACCAAAGATGTAAAAGATCTGCATGCTGAAAACTATAGAAAGTTTATGAAGGAAATTTAAGAAGATATAAAGAAATGGGAAAACATTCCATGCTCATGGGTTGGAAGAATAAATATTGTCAAAATGTCAATACTACCCAAAGCTATCTTCACATTCAATGCAATCCCAATCAAAATCGCACCAGCATTCTTCTCGAAGTGAGTTTAAGAGGGCAAGTGGACTGCTGTGTCAATCCAGGCCCACCTACTCCAAAACTTACTCCAAAATTCTTCACAGCTGATGAATGAGCTAAACGTTCACCATCCCTTAATTGGTTAAAAGTATGTTTCCATACTTATTAACATATCAGTCAGTTTTTATTACAATAATGCTGCATAACAAACCAGTGGCTTAAAACCATAATTATTTATTCTTTCTCATATACCTATGACTTGCTTTAAACTTAGCTGATTGAAGCTTGGCTTACCTGGGATAAGACCCATGCTGCAACGTGGGCCCAGGTCTGCTCCACAAGTCTTTTGTCGTGTCTCCTCTGACCACTGGGATACCTGGAGCATGTTCTCATTAATAGGAGTAATGAAGAGGCAATTCTGGACTCTTAAGGTGCAGACTTGGACTTGGCACACTATTCCCACTCATGTTCCATGGGCAAAATAAGCCACATATACAGCTCACCATCAGTGAGATGGGAGAAATATAATTCACTTTTAATGCGAAGGACTGCAATTCTACATGGCAAACAGCATGAACACAGAGAGACAGGGAGGAAGGGGGAATGAAGGATTTTTACACTCTACCATGAGGAGATACGCAGTTAAGAAAATGAGTCCTCTGTATTTTGTAAATTTTCATATAGAGAAAGAAACAGGAAGAAGGCTTGACCTTAATTGAGCAGAGAAATAGAATCTAATGTTCTATTCCTAATTCTTATATACAGAAATATATAGAGCTGAGGGAACAGGTGTGAAAGGTCTCTAGGGCCTTTCATATATATACATGAAGAGCTGAGGGAACAGGTATGAAAGGTCTCTAGGGCCATCATGAATCTACCTACAGAGCTAAGCAGATCAACAAGGAATGCTGTGTTGGAGCATCTATGCTTCTGAGATAGAACTGGCTGACAAGTAAGTATAATATTTATGAGAACAAAAATATCTATTTGAGAATTGAGAATATGTGGAAAACTCAGGATTTATAGAACCCATAGTCTGAAGGATACTTTTAAATGATTTTAAGCCCCCCAAACCTAGAACTTTTGATGCTAAGTTGAAAGGGATCTTAAAGTTTCTCAAGTCTTAATACCCACTCAGTTCTTGAACTCTCTCTGTAACATGCAGCCTCTACTTGAATATTTCCTATTACTATACTTTTCAAATCCATTTTGAATGGCTATCTCTTCCTTGTCCTCATCATTTTAACCCATCACATGTTTCCACACTACTTATGGGTGAGGTAGCAAGTAAAAACCATCAAAAGATGATAAACCCAGGAACACTACCCTCCTTTCCTGGTGATGAAACATTGCTGTGCAGGGCCAGCTTCCTAGGGCCTTGTGCCTACAAGGGCCCTAAACTTGACCTAATACTCTGCTGGTGCCATCTTGAAATTCTTAAAAATTTTTAACAAATGACTCCGTATTTTCACTTTGCACTTTTCATTTTGCACCAGGCTTCACAAATTATGCAGCTGATCTTGATCCTAAGTCATCACCGTCATTATCTATTCCTGAGTTAATTCTCCACCTTCATTCCTGCTTCTCACCATTCCACTGGGGCAACTCCACTCTCTTTCTTACCAGATTTGGTTCCTGCTTGACTCTCTGTTCTTCATGGTCTCTTGATTTCACTGTTACCTGATTTTAGTGGAGAGATTCCCTCAGTCTGCCCCAGCTGGACCAGGCCCTCACTGACACCTTACTTCCTCCCCCAGGGGAGAAAGATTTTGATCTTGCCTCTCACAGCATTCTTCCTTAAGCTGTACTTAGATCTGGCTCCATAATTCCAGTTTTCCCCCTTGGAACTAGGCAAAATAAATCTTTTTGATGTTTCACCTTTTTGAAGCCAGACCCTTGAAAGCAGAATTGAGGAGTCACTTGGTAGGGAGAAACAGTTCAGCTTCAGGGAAGGGCCTGGTGGTGCCTGACCATTGGTGGGAGGTAAGTAGAATGTGCTTAGCCCAGGCTGTCATTACCCTTGTCTTTCACCTCTTAACCATATTACGTCAGCTGCACTGACTTGGTGCCTCATGCTTAAAGTTTGATGTGGTAAATGCCATTTTTAAAAAGCCTTGTCATCCTACTGTTAACAGCTTACATTCAAAACCACAAAACCAGATACTTTGTATTGAAGATCATATCTTCCTCATAAGTGTATAAATTATATAAGCAGATCCTTTAGGTCTATGATGGAAGAGTTCAAACAGGAGAGTTCAATAGTCATTTTGACCATATTTAATTTCAGCCTTTATATTTGATGCCAAATGTTTGAAATAATATTTAGTGCTTGGCTTTTTTCCCCCTGTTTGCAAAAGTAGCCCTTGTTCTTGTAGGAAAGTTAGAAAATAATTTTAATACCACAAAGAAAAAATAAACACTTCCTACAATCCCACCTACTAAAAATAAGTACACTTAACATACAGTTTAATATTTATGTATTTTTTTCTATGAACATACACACATAACATTTAAATACAATCTTACAGGGGCACCTGGGTGGCTCATTTGGTTGAGTGTCCAACTTAGGCTCAGGTCATGATCTCATGGCTCATGAGTTCAAGCTCTTTGTTGGGCTCTGGGCTGCCAGCTCGGAGCCTGGAGTCTGCTTCAGATTCTGTGTCTCCCTCTCTCTCTTTACCCTTCCCCCACTCATACTCTGTCTCTCAAAAATAAATAAACATTAAAAAATTAAAAGAAAATACAATCTTATAAGCATGTTAAAGATACTTACATTTTTATAAGTAGGTTTTATAACTTACTGTTTTTCTTTTAAATTTTCATCAAGAGCAATTTCGAACTTGACAGGCTAATCCAGAAGCACTGACATCTAAAGGCAAGCCCTGACACAACTGTACAATTCTATCAAAAGTGGTCGATTTGGGAGGAAGGAAACTGGCGTGATCAGTCTACTTGGAGTTATGTAGGCCAAAGAATGGGTGATTTGTTTACTGTCTACTAATACTAAATTAAACCCAACAACCGATTGGCATGCTGGTGATGGGTGATTGGAGCCAGGGCTTAGAATTTAAAGCTCTATACTGTTTTAATAAATACTGGGCTATTTTGGATCTTTTAACATCTTTTGGTAAAGTCTAAAGGTTTTGATTTTAAAATAAAGGGTTCATTCAGAAGAGAAGATTTTTATCTTCTTTAATGAGTTGCAAAAACATGCAAAATAACATCCTGAAGCTGTTGAAGTTAAAGTTTCTGAGCCTGAAAGGGTAAGAAAAACCCAGGAGTATTTTGATTCCCCCGGATTTTTTGTTTGATGTGTCTGGAGTTACACATTAAATAACTAAATGCCCTTTCCTTCCCTTTTAAGCATTCATCTTCAAAGATTAAGCAATATATAATTATTTATTCCAGCACTAATTTTTCTGTCTGCCAGTAAAAATCTGTTCATTTAAAAATATGTTTAAAAAGTACCTGAATGCATTATGAATTTAGCGACCATACTTTAATTCTATAACTGCAGATGATAAATCTATATTCAAAGAAGCATTTCTGTAACTGACAGGATAGTAACATGTATAATGCAGGTCTCATGAATACTGATTCTCTCTTGCTAGCTCTCTCTCTCTCTCTCTCTCTCACACACACACACACACACACACACACACACACACACTGCATTTCAAAGTCATTCCTGGAACATTTTCTAAGCTTACATTCACAAGTATCTTTCAAAGAATTAGATGTGTTTATTTCATATAGTGAAAGGGAAATGCAACTTAACATTTGCCTGGTCCCATATATATTCCAAAATTTATTGAGCTTGTTTGTTGTTGTTGTTTGCTTATTTGTTTACAAGCCTTACATTGGTCTTCAAATTTGATTCTTTTAAAGATAAGCATGATACAAGTGGTCTACAACAGACCATCGACAGTACAGGAACTCATGAATTCTGGCAATCCTCTGGGTAATCATAAACCAAACAAAAACAAAAGCTAAAACTCAAAACTTCTGAATATTGACTTTTGTATTCTTGCTTTACTTTATCCGGTTCTATGAAAAATGAGAGAAAACTGAAAAACGTGATAATTAATTCTCTAATCTTGATATTCTCTATTCTTTTCTCCCTGTCCTTTCTTGCGTTAATATAGATTTCTTTGATAAAATAAGAGGTAACATTAAGCTGCTTTCCTCACTGTCTTTCAGATAATGCATTAAAGCTTCCATACTTATTTATTAAATGCATACTGAAAATTTATAGCTACAGATAGTCACCTTGACTTTATGCAACTGTGTAAATTTGGACTAATTTTTAGCCAACATACTGCAGCCACTGTATCTGGATCTGAAGAGTCTGAGTCATTCCTGAAATGCCTTCATAATATTGTGTACTCACTCAGAACATCTCTAGACCTCATTTTGTGGAAGTTAGTTTGGTGGTTTAGCACACAGGTCTGGTCCTAAGGACACCTGGCTTCAAATCTCACCCTTTCTCTTATGTCATTTTGGGCAATTTTCTTAGCTTCTCTCTTCATTTTTTAAATGGAAATAAAATAAATAGAAATAAATGGAAATAAAAATGGTATGCAAATTATTTGGTGGTTATGAGGATTAAATGAAATAATACAATCAAAGTGCTGGGTGCTAATTAAGTGTTCAAAATGTTAGTTTCTATTATTATGACATCATTCCAGATCAGTTTATCAGTGACCTCATTACTTCATAGCCATATTTTATTTTGATCTTACAATACTATTCCCTGGACTTATCAGCCACTATATTTATGAAACTTGCATCTCAGCGACTTTTGACTATACTTGAAAAGCAAATTTACTCTTGATGGCAATTATTTCCTTACATTAAACAAAATGTGAAGAAACAAAACAAAATGTGAAGCCAAATGTGTTTTGAAGAATGACTCAAGTTTACTTTTCTAGTCTAAGTATCTTTAAGAAAGAAATGTGATATTCGGGAGGCAGGAAGTAGATGTCTCCTTCAGCTCCTTCAATCTTGAAGGCATTCATTGAGCATCTGTGCTTTGGCCAGGACTCCAATCTCCTACAGCAGTGTGCAAAACTCCTGGAAGGAGGGGTCCAGGTCTTTTTCAGCATTTCATCCCCAGCATTTAGGGATAATGAAGAGAAAATGTAAGAACTTGTCTTAAAGATATTTTTCTATTCAGACAGAATGAGAAAGCCCCAGCAGTTACTTAGGAATTTTGATGGGGTAGCAAAGGAAACTGGAACAAAGGAGCCATATTGCTGACCTAACTTCTGCAGAGCCTACCCTCTAGGGATGCATCCAAGAGTGGTGATGGACCTCAGTTTCCTGTGACAATGCGTCAGATCTGAGGAGGGCTGGCAATGTGAGAAGTTTGTGATATTGTACAGACTGGCTTAAAAGAGAAATGAACTCACCAAGTTGGCTTCAATTGAACCATGCATCAAGCTAACCTCTTTCTATCAATCCACAAAGATTAATTGAGCACCTCCTAATTGCCCAGCACTGTACAAGACCCTAGGAGAGACAGAAAACAAGTATAACTCTTGGCCATCGTCTTTGGCAATATAAAAGTTTTTTGCCTTTATCTTCCTCTCTCTCGGGGAATTACACTTTCTCCTCACGAACAGGCTTTTCATCAAGTATATCTCTAGTCCACTCGCCTGAATGGCAATAACTCTTCTTTAAACATTCCTATCCTCTCACTCAGTTGTCCTCACATTCCTATCTTTGCACCTGCAAAGTGCCCCTGAGACTTCAGAGCAAAATTCAGTGACTTCCATAGGGAAGAACAGAACAGAAAAATGAAAAGTGCGAATAGAAGAAAAGAGACCACTCAACGCATACATTTATCTACAAGTGTTTTATAATCCATCTCTCTCTGATTTTTAATATTCAACCTGTGCTTTACAATATTGGTTGTATTTATTAACATAATATTTATAAACAAAATTATAGTATAAATTTCATGAACCCTAACATCCAAGCAAATGCTAAGCACGTGGAGAGATCAGAGTAGATTTAGCCATGCCCCCATTACAGAACATTAACAACACTTGGGCTGCGTCACATGCAGTAGCTATAAATGAAATTTGTCTCCAATCTGCATACTTCTAAATCCCCAATTGAGGGCATGTTTAAAAATAAACATGCCGCAGGAAAAATAAGATCAGTATAATAGCAAGAGAAATTAGAGTGGCTATTAGTATATTAATTGAACACCAGATGGAAAAGGAAAACAAATAATAGCATGCCAGTCTCCACAAGAAATGTCTTCTAAACATTTTAGAAGAAATTTTAAAACAACATGTGGTAGTAAGGTGTATGGGTAATATATCTTCAGTTATCCTGAGCTTGCTAGTGACCAAAATAGCTTATGTATTATACCACTACAGGATATGAAGTCAGAAATTGTAGAGAAGTCCACCAGCAATTTAATTGGGAGTGACCTTTACAAATAACAGATACCAAGCTTTTCATATAATTGTTGTTGGTTTAATTATCTGGGAACTACGTGTGTGTGTGTGTGTGTGTGTGTGTGTGTGTGTGTGTGTACGTGTTTGCATGTGCTTATCAAATTCTGTTGTCTTTCTTGCCATGTGAAAATGTCATACACAGTGACCCCAGTGGCCTGGGTGAAGATTAATGCCATTCCAGTGGTCCAGAAGCCTGTGGGTGGCTTTGCTATGGGCTGGCATGTCAAGCAACTTCAGGATGCTTCCTTGAGCTGTCCTTACTGATCCCGCTCACAGTTGAAGCCTGTAAAAGGCAGTGTCTAACAACCCACAATTTAGGAGCTGTTATATAAACTTCTTTTCTGAGAAAGAGAGAGAGAGAGAAAGCCAGCAAGTGAGGGATAGAGGGAGAGAAAGAGAATCCTAACCAGTCTCCATGCCCAGCATGGAGCCCTACATGGGGGTTTATTCCTATGACTGTGAGATCATGACCTGAGCCAAAATCAAGAGTCAGACGCTCAACCGACTGAGCCATGCTGGGGCCCCAGAAGCTATTAAAAATTCCTTGAATTAGTCCAGTTTTAGAAAATGTGCCCAAGTATATAAAAGCGTTTGTTCCCTTGTTCATTTCCATAGGGAATAATTCTTTTCTGATTTTCTCATGTATTGTATTCTAAAATATAAAAAGATTTTTGTGGAATAAAGGACACTCCCTAATGTGTGTCCCTACAGATGTTTTAGCTACGTTAAAACTGACTCTGAAATGTCAAAGTTGATATATTTATTCTTTGTTAAATTCTATTATTCATCAAACTCTCTTGAACACATACAATGTGTCAGATGTCATTGGGCACAAAGTTGGATCTCCTAAGTGAGAGTGAGTCCAGTCACCTTATTCAGTCACTATGATGCAATAGAGTAACAGCAGTAATATGGGTAAGGAAGACATGTTATGGGACCTGGGTGGGAGAACATTTAAGTCTGCCTGGGAAAGTCAAGGAAAACCTCAGGATGTGGCCTTGAAGGTCAAGTATGAATTCTCTCCGGAATGAGAAAAGCTGTTTCAAAAGACAGAAACCAATTGATAAATCCTTAACGTAGTATATATTCATCCATCAGATCTTGCCTTTCCCATTGTCTTCTAGAAATTCATTGTTACCAGAGGCTTCCAAGCTGGATTTAGTATACTCCTAGGATGTCTCTTCACCATCACTCAGTGCTCTCATCACTGTTTTAATTATTTGTTTTTCCATACCCCTTCTAGATAGTACTTCCCTAAGAGTGTCAAAACTACTCATTGTGGAATCCCTAGCCCAATTAATGCCTGGCACGTAGCAGCCACTCATAGAACAAATAATAAACATTTGGGATAACCTAATGCGACATGAATGTAGGGGACATGATAGTCTGAGCCAGGTTGCAGTGGGCCTTAAGTGAGCTTCTAAATGAGGTTACAGATGTTACATACCAGGCAGCAGGGATTCAGTGACTGCTTTGAATGGAGGAATGATGTGGTACCTTTAGTGGCAGGTGGGGTGTGGACTGAAATGGGGAGTGACTGACTGGGAGATGTGTCCTGGATCTCCCTCCCTGAGTGGAACAGATGCATGGATAGATATTAGAATGCACCAACCTGCAACCTGGTTATAGGCTTGGGAGCCGGAAGGGGACAGATTCTTAATAGTAACATCCTGTGGGATTTCTAAGTTCATCACCAAGCCGGCATTGGAATCTAGGTTACTGGGTTCTAGAACATGGAGTGAAGGCATAGGAGGCCAAGAATAGAAGATCAGGAAGTGAAGACCTGAAAGAATTCCCAGTGCTGAGCAGCAAGCAGCCACCACGAATTTTCCCAGATGCAGCTTGCTGTTAAGGGTGGTGAAAGGTAGGTGGGTGGGTAGAGACAAGGGGGAGAAATCAAGAAAGACTTTGGTTCGGGTAAGCTGGTGAGTGTTGGTGGGTTAACAGGTTAGGGATGAAAGGGGGAAGAGCAGCCGCTTGCTAAAGCTGCCATCAGAATGTACAGGGGGAGACAGGAACAGGTGGCAGATAATAAATAGATTTTGTTGACTTCCAGTCGGGGAATTTAGAGGGAAAGCAAGACTTTGCATTGTGTTTTAAAGTTAATCTAAGAGAACCATTTTATTTTACTGCTAAATGTAGCTTTTTATAAGCAAGATCACCTTAACTGTGTTCCTAGTTCTAAGAGAGTCTGTTCAAAACTTTTTATACCAGTTTAGATAATTAAAATCAGGTCAAGGAGGTCTGAGTCAGTGGGTTAAGCATCTACACACTGGTGAGTAAGATCAGCCTCCTAGGGCAAATTGTTTCAACATTAAAATAAAATTTTTTTTATTTAACAAGCATTTTCTATGTAGCCTCCTACAATAAACATTCAGTCTCAAGGCTATAAATCAACAGAACTTGGAACAACCTACACAAAATGTTCAATATAAGAAGATAAGAATAGTCTTAGATCAAAACCAAATTTTATAACGACAAGTTACAGAGTAAGTATAACTTTAAGATATATTTTGTGGTAACTAGAATATAAATATACGCAAATCTTCTCTCTTATCTATCTTTGAAAAAGGCTAGTTGTTAGGCCAGTGCTTTGCATTTTCAAAATTAGTTGCATCAACAGCTTTGTAAACTTTCTGTTAATTTTTTTGCCAAAATTATTATGGCCCAAGGATTTGAATTGGATTTTATTCTGTTTTGTTAATTGGCTTAGTCAAATATATTTGGGGCTTATCATACTCTCCCCATACTGAATGAGATATTCTGTTATTCTATTTCTTTTCTTTTTAGTGTTTTTTTCCCCCTCAGCTTAAAATAGGAGTACTCATTCCTGTGCCAAAGAGTATGAAAAGTCCTAGGAAGAATTTGGCATTTTTTTCCTAGAGTATACATTTTACTTGAGGAACTTGTCAGTTGCAAAATGGGGGAGGCTAATTAATTTAACACATTTTTATATTAAAATAAATATGCTATATTACGCTAGAATAAAAATTCACGTGAATTTATACATATTAAAAAAAGAACAGCACACAAAACTTCAAATAACTTTTAAGCTGGCTGCCAGGATTTTCAGCTTCTCACTCCATCTCTGAGTGAGGTTTCATATTTCTAAAGATGGCCTTGCAGATGGGGCATTATACCCATCACTCTGGGGTGCTGTTCTAAACAGACTTCAAGATGTCATAACAGAATCAAGAGCCCAGAAATAAACCCATGCATTTACAGTCAGCTAATATTTGACAAGGGAGCCAAGAATATTCAATGGAGAAAAGACAGTCTCTTCAATAAATGGTGCTGGGAAAATTAGAAATTTACATGCAAAAAAAAAAAAAAAAAAAAAAAAAGAAAAAAAGAAAAACACCAAAAAAACTATCTTAGATCCCCTCTTACAAAAATCAACTCAAAATGGGTTAAACACTTAAATGTAACACCTAAAACCATAAAACTAAAAGAAAACATAGGGAAAAACTTGACATGGGTCTTGGCATTGATTTGGGTGGATGGGGTGGGGGGTGGGATATGACACCTAAAGCACCAAAAACAAAATAAAAGACAAATAAATAAGATACATCAAACTAAAAAGCTTCTGCATAGCAAAAGAAACAATCCAAAAAATGAAAAGGCATCCTATGGAATAGGGGAAAATATTTGCAGACGACACATCTATTAAGTTAATATCCAAAGTATATAAGAATCTCAAAGAACTCAATAGCAGAAACATAAATAATCTGATTAAAAATGAGCAAAAGGCCTAAATAGACATTTTCCCAAAATACTCAAGTGGCCAACAGACACATAGAAAGGTGCTTATTAACATCATTAATCATTAGGGAAATGCAAATCAAAACCACAATGAGATATCACCTCACACCTGTTAGAATGGCTATCCTCTAAAAGACAAGAGGTAACAAGTACCAGGGAGAATATGCAGGAAAGAACCCTTGCGAACTGTTGGTGGGGAATGTAAAGTAGTACAGACACTATGGAAGGGAAGGTCCTCAGAAAAAAAAAATAAAAGAATTATCATATGATCCAGGTATTCCACTTCTGGGTATATTCAAAAGAAAAGAAGTCACTATCCTGAAGAGATATCTGCACTCCAATGTTCGTTGCAGCATTAGTTATGATAGCCATGACATGTAAACAACCTAAGTGTCCATCAATAAATGAATAAAGAAAATGTAGCATATACATTCAATGAAATACTATTCAACCTTAAAAAAGAAGGAAATCCTGACATTTGCAACAACATAGATGGACTGAGAGGATATTATACTAAGTGAAATAAGAAGGAAAAATGCTCACTTATAAATGGAATCTAAAAAAACCAAACTCATAGAAACAGAGATCAGATTTGTGGTTGCCAGTGGCAGGGAATGGAGGTAGTCAAAAGGCATAAACTTCTAGTTTCAAGATAAGTAAGTTTTGGGGGTGTAATGTATACCATGATGACTATAGTTAAAATACTGTTTTATATTTTTGAAAGTTACTAAGAGAGTGGATCTTAAAAGTTCTCATTGCAAGGAAAAAGTCATCTGTGACTATATAAGGTAATAGATGTCAACTAAACTTATTGTAATAATTTCACAGTATATACATTTACCAAATCATTGTGTTACATACCTGAAACTTATTTAATATTATATATCAATTATATCTGATTAAAACTGGGGGAAAAAGGTATCTAACAGCCCAAAGTCATGCTTCTTTCTGTGTTCACCACCTCATCCCTAACACACCCTCTTCATAGAATCTGAGCACCCATGAATTTACTGTGTTTATCTCACCATGTAGCAATTATTTGCATGTCTCCCCAAAGTGTTAGTACCCTGAGAGCAGGCTTTTCTCTCCTTAATCATTTCTATATCCCTAGCTTTTAGCTCCTGTCACAGACTATTTAATAATGTGTGTTGAAGGAATGGGTGAATACATAAATGCATGAATAAGTCTCAGGAACTGTCCAAGGCAGACCACAGTCCATACACTCACACATGGCTGGTTGATAATGACCATGGGGTTACCTTCATGTTTAGTCTGGGATGGAACTGATCATTTCCATGAGATAATAGACCATAGAGTTACAAGAGGACAAATCTTGTAACCAGGGCAGGAACAAGAAGTGTCTCCTGGGAAATCAAATCTCTGTGCAATAACTGAGGGAATTAGATTTGTTACATTGAAAAAGTGTATGTACAGTAAACTTACTGGGAGAGACCCTGTGAGATCATCCATTCTTCTGACAGCTAAGACAAAAGGGCAGAAAAATAATAAAGTGAAAATAATGTGTTTCAAAGGCTCTGTGTACTGACCACAACTGAATTGATTTCCTACAGTCAACACATGTGTCATTATTCCAGTAACTCATTGGGTCCAAATACATTGCATCATTAAGGTCATAAAAATATTAGACCTTCTTTGCCACATCCCATTTTTATCAGCACCCGGACGTGGTTTGAGAATCTGTGGATTTTTTTAAACTGGTAAAGAATGAATTGACAATGAAAATGAAGTGAATTTTGCACATGGAAGATGAACCTAAACTATGAGACAGGTGACTGTTTCTAAGGTTGAAAGAGGAAAGGATTTCATCCATTCAACAAATATAAATGAGCAAAATAAAATGAGTAATAGGCCAAATAAATATCAAAATATTTGCTTTTAAATAAGGTATCCATTTAAGAAACTTGAAGTTTGAACAACATATACTTTGTCATTTGCCCCTTTATAATAGACATTATATGGTAGGTGTTTAATAAATGACACGGTAGCCACATACCTATAAAGAGGAACATTTTCTCTCTCCAGTCTGCACTTTCCTGGTGTGAGATACAAAATATCAGTGCAATAATAAAGCATTAATTTTCACATTCCTATTGCAAACTTACTTTTTAAACTTAAAAAAAAATGTTTGTTTATTTTTGAGAGAGAGAGAGAGAGAGAGACAGAAAGAGAGGCAGAGAAAGAAAGGGAGACACAGAATCTGAAGCAGGCTCCAGGCTCTGAGCTATCAGCACAGAGCCCAACGTGGGGCTCAAACTCTGAATGACAAGATCATGACCTGAGCCAAAGTCAGACGCCCAACCCACTGAGCCACCCAGGTGCCCCTAAACTTTTTTTAAAAAACATTTTTATTTATATTTGAGAGAGAGAGAGAGAGCACGTGCATGCATGTGGGGGAGGAGCAGAGAGAGAGAGACACAGAATCCAAAGCAGGCTGCAGGCACAGAGCCTGATAGGGGGCTCAAACTCATGAACCATGAGATCATGACCTAGGCCAAAGTTGGACACTTAACTGACTTAGCCACCCAGGACCCCCCCCGCCCCCCCGCCATTGCAAACTTAACATGCAGGCAGTACATACCAGACCACGTGCTCGGTATGTCTTGGTTAGAACTGTATTTTCACCACTTACTAGTAGTATGACCCTTGAGCAATGTACTTAAGCCCAGTATGTCCTCTCTTCCTCATTGAGAAGCATAAGTAATCTGTATATTATCCCACCTGCCTTTCTACAGTTTTTATGATGAAATAGGATGGTCTATATAAAATCCTCAGAGCAGTTCTTAGCACCTGGATATACTCAGTGAAGCAGGCTATTATTTGCCTGTAAACATGGTAGACACCAGAAACATAAGAGTAAATAGATTTTTAAAAATACCTTCATTAGAAGTGGATTTTAAAAACAAATAGACAATATTCTGGAGTGGGAAGTTAAGTCTAGAATGGTTGATCAAAGAGCTTCAGTCCACAAATGAATGAGCATTCATTCTGTCTTCAGCACTGTGGGTGATGGTAAGGAGGATGCACATGGCCTGAAATCTCACTTTTGTCCTGCAAAAATTGACATCTTACTTGGCGGCAACAAGGCAATGACAAATGGAAATAATTAAATAGTAAAAGACTGAAACAAATATTTAAGGCCACAGTAAAAGAAATGTCACAATATAGTACTATATTAAAATAAATAACTGAAATGTATTTTTATAGTCATAACTTTATTAAAAAAAATTTTCACAGTCATAGCTTTTAAAAACCCTGTGTAATTCCAGTGTTGACTTAAATTATTTATATTGTAATGTAACTCAACTATCTACAAATATAAACCATGTATACTCCATATGTTTACAGCTCTTACATAGCTATAAAACCAGAACAAATCTATAAACTAAATACGAAAAAGTAGCAAAAGTCACATATCCCAATTAACAGTCATCAATTGAGTGAGGTAGGTAACACTGTTTTACTGAAACTAAATTGCCATAGATTCTTTTAAGTTTGACATGCTTCTATGATGGTATGCTGAGTGACGACATAGCTCTCCAAGTACTTTTTCTTTTGAAACTAATGGTAATTTTTGTCTGCATGTAGAATACCTTGCTTTCACTTAAGGCAAGAGTATCATTTGCGTATTAAGTCCGCCTATGCGTTTATTAGCTTGTTATGATTAAAGTGGTATTGCTTGAAACCAAACAGTCAGAAACTCAAATGGGCACTGAAAATATAAGGCAATTCTCAGTTATGAGGTATTTATCAGATGATCCAGAGCATGTCTGTAGTTTTTAGATTACCACTGATATGAAACAGACATATATGGTTACCTACAAGTTCTCATAGAGAACTAGTGGTCCTGGAGAATAGGACTGAGGTTGAGAAAGACTTTAACAAACAGTTAATTGCCAGATGAATTTTACAAATAGTAAATAAAAGTGCTATAGAAACTCAGAGAGGAAAGTCAGTTTGTGTTCAGATGTTGAGTGAGGTAGGCTTATGGAAGAGACAAAACCTTGGAATCTAGTTGTTACAGTGGTGGAAGATACATTTAGTTATGTTTGTGGAGGCAGATACGTAGGTAATGGAAGAAGAGGTCTTACTTAAACAGAAATTTTGCTCTTTCCTCTATGGATTTCATAGATGTAGATTTACATGTAGCTTTACACAAGGGAGTCAAGAGATAGAATGCAGGATGTACAATGCTGGGGGAAGAATTCGCTTTATTGAAAGGTATCTTCATGAAGTGCATAAAGGAATTAGTTCTTCTCATCTATGGTACTGTCAGATAGTGTCTCTGGCTGACTCATAAGCAGTTCATTTAAGGGGAAACCCTGTACTGAAGGGAATGTCCCTGGTGTGATGAGAATGATTTAGTGTTTGTTTATTAGACTCACTAGCCTTGAAATGCTCTTGTTATTGACCAAATGAGAGAATGTTTGCTACCAGACTGCCAGTCCCAGTGGTCCTTCAACTATACTGGTTCCCCACTTCTCCAGCATGTGTTGAAAGTTTCAAAGCCGATGAGAACACCTCCAATTTATATGTTGGACCCCTAATGGGACTGTATCTGGAAATAGTCTTCAGGAAGTATTTAAGGCTAAATGAGGTCAGAAGGATGTGGCCCTAATCTAAATGGATTGGTGGCTTTATAAAAAGAGGAAGAAAGAACTCTTTCTGTCTCTGTCACTCTCTGCCATGTGAGGACACAGCAAGAAGGTGGCTATCTGCAAGCCAGGAAGTGTGTCTTCCCTAGAGCCCAACTGTGCTGGCATTCTGGTGAGAAATAGATGTCTATCGTTTAAGTCACCATCTTGTCTGTGATATTTTGTTATGGCGGCCTCTGCTGCCAACCCCGTGTCAAACAGGATTACTTCTGACCCTCACTGTTTCCCCTTATTTTCCTTGGCTGTGATGTATACAAGTAACAAGTCCTCTCAGTTGAGAGCATGGATGATGGGATGATAATTTCTTCTGGTTTGGTTGTATTTCAGATTGTCTTACAAAGGCAAGAAGCTACATTTCAACTGACCACTAGACTGTTATTTACAGTACAATTTTTCGGCTGTATTCACTGGTGAAATCTGATCCTTGTCTCTGGCACGACTGGTAAAATTGCTGCAGGTGTCAGGTAAATTCTGTCATCCAAGGAGAGGAGAAATTTCACAGGTTTCACTGTGCATGTGAAATTTAATTCATGCCTCTAAGAACTATAAAATATGGAAACTAAATATAGTCTATGAAGGGTATGAAATGTGAATGAAGAGCAGCAGAACCCAAATTTACAAAAGAAAAACAAAATGGGCTGAACCAGAAGCCTCCATCTCATCTAAAATTTCCTTATTACCTTCCCAGGCATCTGCCTGAAACAACAGAGTGAAGCTCACGGTTACGGAAATGGGGAGAACCAAGTGGAGAGCATGCCCTTCCATGTGCTTTCACTGAGGAGTGGTCACAGGTTTAACTGACCTTTTCTCCTGCTATGCACTGTCCCAGAGCCATCAGAGGTGACTTCACACAGGAGCCTATGCAGAAGAGGAGGGGCGGGCTCTGGGGCGACATTCAGCCCTGAGGCTGCCCAGGCTGGATGCTTTGCTCCATCTGACCTCTAGCTTATTTCAGTTCACTTCAGCACACACAGTTTGATGGAGTACCGGGTTAAGAGTGTGCTATTTCTATCCCTGCAAAGCAAAGCAAGAGACCTTTGGCTTCTAGCCAGGAAGGTGTTCCTAATAGTGGGTTTTAGGTTAGGGTCAATCATGATGTGTGACAAAGCTGGATTTGTTTCAGTATGGATTTGTTTCAGTTAAGTATGAAACTTATTCCATCAATGAACCTCCCATCATACCACAAGGATGAAACAATCCTTTCCATTGAGGTTGGATCTGATTCTGGGGCCTTATTTAGTGCGAAGGCATAATCTGAAGGATTTGATCTGATATAGATGGCCCTCTGTGTTTATGAGGGTTCAAGTTTATCTCTCCCATCTGATTTTCAGTAGGCCCACTCAGGAACCTGTTCCAGGCTGCCCATGGTCTGGGGTTCCCTGAACTCACTCTCACAACCCTATTAGGGCATAGGTCATGCTGCTATGCCTGCAAAGCATGGGGCCATGCAAAGCTTGGTGCCCTTCATAGCCCTTCATCACTTCCCTGCTATGCTTAGGCACACAGGAGTTACTCCCCTCCTCCTGGGTTGGGAAGAGGGCCCCATGGGCTGCTCAGGCCTATAGGCCAAGGCACATCATCAAGGGATTTCTACTCGAGGGAGTTGGTGCTGATTCTGATTCTACATTGGAAGATAGGCATGAATCTCTTCTCAATTCAGATCCCCTAAACCATTCTGATAGGTCTCCCCTCTCTGCCCCATCTCCAGACTTGCAGTTCCTAAGCCTACTCCTAACTCTCATACCTGGTAACTCATGATGTTGACTCAATATTTGCTTTCTCTCCAATTCTCTTTTCCCTCAACTCTAGAAAACAACCCAGTCTTGATGCTAATGGATTATCTATTCTCTAAGTCTTTCAAGGGTCTGACCCTGGGTCAGTCAAGGCTTTTCTCTATATTTTGTAGGAACACCCTTCCATGAAACATAGTTGCCTCACCATTTAGCTGATGAGTTATTGTCTTGCTTTATTATCTTGCCTTGTGCTCATTCTTCCAATGGATAAGTTTGATGCCACCTTCCAAAGTAACTCAAATCAGACTTCCATGTTTCCTCTAAAATGTCATCCATTTTCAGAGAAAAGGGCGGAACAAGGGCAGGGGCTCGGTTCATTTGTGACATCAATCACATTCGTCTTTAGTATTCATAATCTGTCTCTGGGCTCTCTTTCTCGGTCTCTACCTGAATTCCCAGGTGCTCATCAAGACATCGATTCCTTTCCTCTGTTCATATCAGTGGGTTGGTGGACAGAGTAGAGTAATGCCTACTTTACCAGAGCCTTCGGGTAATGATGTGCTCCACACTGACACTAATTTTCCAGGCTATTGAAGCTTACCTGTTTAATTGAAAACTTTTAAAAGTTGCAATGGCTTGGAACAGAAAGTTTCTCCACATCCTTTGCACTGGTTCCTACCTGTGAAAACATGAATTCAAATTCCTGTCTGTTTCTCTTGTAATGTGTTGTTGAATCAATAACCATTCATTCAACAAACATATTGAGCATCCATTATGTGAGAGGCTCAGAGATACAATGATGCCTTTGCCATTCAAAGGGGCTAATATCAAATTGAAATGATATCAGCTCACAACAAATTACCACAGTCCAGGGCAGTAAGGTCTGCACTAGGGCTGTGAACAGTGCATGGGTGGGGCATTGAAAGACCCAGAGGAGGAATGGTAATTCTGCCAAAATAGGGTATGAGGTGTGGGGATAGGCTCTCAGAGGGCTGGTGATCTGTCATTAGGGACCCTGCCGTCCTCAGAGAGTCCAGACTGGTCTAGCTGTTACATTGTTTCCGTTTCTTCCACCCAGGCAGACCCTCAGCTGTCACATCTTGCTCCCAGCAGACTCTTCCCCTTCCAATTTGCATTTCTAATCATCTATGAGTTGGGAAGCCTTATAACCAAGCTCCTCAGAACCAGGCCTCCCTTGATGTAAATAGGCTCTCAGCAAGGCTCCCAGGGGCTCAGCTAGGATAATGGGCAAGAGTGTTGTTTGATTGCTTATTTTGATTAGACTATTTTGATTGCTTTGTGTTTCTTTGCTAGTTCTTAGTTGGCTTGAGGGTTCAGTAGATAAGCAACTTCCAAATAAAATGAGGAGTCATTATGGGATTGTATTAGGAGGGTGTCAGGAGAAGTGTTTTTCATCTAAAGGAATTATTAATATCTCCACATAATGAGGATCTATTATGTGCCCAATTCTTTACTTTTATTGCTTCTTTAATTCTCACAGTAGCCTGGCAATGTAAGTAAATTATCTCCATTTTATGGAAGAAGAAACAAATACTCAGAGACTATGCTACTTACTGCCTTCATAATATTAGACATGTCTCTTAATGTTCCTGCCCCTCCTATCTTTCACGTATAGAATGGAGACAATTCTTTTTTTTTTTTTTTTTTTAAATTTTTTTTTTTCAACGTTTATTTATTTTTGGGACAGAGAGAGACAAGCATGAACGGGGGAGGGGCTGAGAGAGAGGGAGACACAGAATCGGAAACAGGCTCCAGGCTCTGAGCCATCAGCCCAGAGCCCGACGCGGGGCTCGAACTCACGCACCGCGAGATCGTGACCTGGCTGAAGTCGGACGCTTAACCGACTGCGCCACCCAGGCGCCCCAGGAGACAATTCTTTTGTGTAGCCCTCTGAGTATGAGGCTTAAAAGGTGAATAAATGTAAAATGCTTGGTTAACCTAAGTGCCTGCTTATAATTAAAGTGCCTGATTCAGGGGCACCTGGGTGGCTCAGTCGGTTAAGCATCAGATTTTGGCTCAGGTCATGATCTCGCGGTTCATGGGTTCGAGGCCCACATCAGGGTCTATGCTGACGGCTCTGAGCCTGGAGACTGCTTCAGATTCTGTGTCTCCTTGTCTCTCTTCCCCTCTCCCACTCATGCTCTGTCTCTCTCTGTCTCTCAAAAATAAATAAACATTTAAAATAATAATAATAATGTGCCTGATTCAGTTCTGGCTGCTGTTAGTGCTGTTGTCACATTGTAATCACCAAAGTCATGTAGTTACTACGAAGCAGAACCCAAATCTAAAGTCTGTGCTACCTCAGGCACTCTGATAGGGGAAGGAGAATTACTTAGTAGCAGGTGACCTTTCTCAGCATGGATCATATCACCCACGGAGGCAACAACCTGTCTGCCTCTGAGCAATAGGAGGACAGGGTTATACTCTTAGCCCTGCTGCCCTTATCATGGGTGCCTTGACTCACTACAAGGGCAGTTAATTGTGACATTTTAAGAGAAGGTTGTTAGCAATGGCGTCATGCTACTTTTGAAGTTTGTCTCAAGGTCAAGTTTTGCTTTGAAGAAGCAAAAAAAAAAAAAAAAAAAAAAAAAGCCACAGCTTTTCCTCTCTTAGGGAGACAGAGTTTTCTTATGCTTCTTTGGAACTTGAAGATACATAATTTCAGCCAGTATGTTCTTTATGTTGGCCCATTTTATTAGAAAATAACCCTCTACCATGCTGTGCTAAATAATCACAGTTAGGACTGAGATTGACTGATTAAGAACAAATTGAGCATGTTTCTAATCACCCCATATTTCTGTCTTTAGAACCATCATTTATAGTATGAATAGGACTTGGAATAATCATTTGCATGGATTTTATTTGGTCACTCTCTTTAATTTCTTGAAACTTTAGAAAGGAATGTTAGCATGAAATATGCCATTCCATAAGTAATACTTTTTTCCACTATTTTTTTTTCCAATTCAAAAATTGTCAAACTTTACTTAAAGGGTGTCCAGAAGTTGTCTGAAATATAATAGTTTGAAATCTCAATAAAATCCTGATTTGCCCTGGGAAAATAGCTATTACTTTCTCCTTTCTTTTCAAAAACTCATGTACAAAAATTAAAGTCCTCACAGCATATATAAAATAGGGTTCTCATAAAAAGCACTTATTAACTATTATTATGGCATAATTGTATGCAAAGATTTTACCATGTGTATAGCCCTCAACAAACACTTATTAAACTGAATTAGGTCTTGTTACTCTGCCCTATCCATCGCTGCCTTCTAAAGACCTACTATAAATTAAGGAAATTGAATACAGCTAATACAACATGAATAATATCAACATTACCATTATGAACTTAGCACAGAGCATGTTTTCACAGCCCTGAGTTGCAGAGATTCATGGAATTTGTCTTATTTAAACATTTGGTGATATCACTTCTCTTTTTTATATTCTATGAGGAATTCTAAGATGAAGTGAGACCTTAAGCCACGCCTGAATGGAGCAAGGAACACTCCCTGGCAAACAGGATAAAAGAGAGATGTTGGGGGAGGGTGGCACTTCAGGGAGTCAGGGAGGCCAAGCAGGATGGAACAGGCCTGCAGGATCCAGCAGAAGGATCAGGCTGGCAAGTCTCCAGTTTTCAACTTGAAGAAAGCTGGACTGCCAATACAAATCAAAAAGGCCCTTCGTCTTTTTTGTCTTTCCCACTACAAATACCAGTTCAATCGAGGGGGAGAACCCTATGTTATTTGGAAGACAAGGACCAAAGTAATTTTTACAAGAATTCCGCCACCTGTAGAAAACAACTGAATATTCCTAAGAGTCCTGGGAAGTGACATTTGACCTTTCTGAGGACCAGTTTGATATGTGGCCACGCTCTTTTCTCTGGGTTGATGTTAGCTGCCAGTAGAGTTGGAAGGTAAGAGAATACAGGAGAAAGGAAACCAGGGGGCACCTTGCATCTGACAATGTCTTATGCGGAACTTCAGGAGAGCATTTCCCTGAAGCATCTGCCATGAAAGGAAGGATGCCTCACCATAGGCGTAGAATGCGGAGGGAGGGTTTGAGCCTCTGCCAGTCACTTCCTCAGCAGCTTGAGCCGTGATAGGGAGGTATGTGGGGGTGGGAAACAGACCATGCCAAGCCTCAAAGCCAGCTAAGAGGAAGCAAAGTCAAACCAGGGTGTGTATTTTCTGTTTCCTAGTAATCCCCTGCTTTGTTGAAAGAAAACTGGGCTGGGGACCTGGTTCTGGGGATTTGTGACTTACTTAGTAAGGAAGTATCATTAGCGCTGCTGAGGAATGATGCCTCTTTTCAACTGCCTGCAACATGAGTCAGCAAACCCCAAGAGCTTCCCAGAGTCTAAGGAGCATGAGATGAACTCAAGGCACCTTTTACCTTAAACAACACTTGGGCTGAGCAGGCAGAAATGTGGCGGGTCTCCAGACCAATGGTGACTGTTGCCGGAGACAGAAGAGTTGATCAAAGAAAGAAGAGCATATGTTAGACAGTCAGGGTCCTTCAACCTAGGAGGCTCCCTGTGTTACTCACTGACCTTTCCTGTCTGACCAGAGAGCCTGGGAACACAGCACAGTCCCTAAGCCCCCTCAGGACCCTGTCTTTGTAATGAGTTGTTGGGAATATCACCCTTGACCAAACCAGGTAACGTTGCAAAAAAACTACATCATACAGGTGAGCAATCCCAAGTTATCAGCTGCAAATAGGTCAGCATATTACAGGTTCTTGTTGGGCATTGTTAGACATGAGCGTGGTTTATTTTTACCCCATTGTGCTCCTCTGCCCTTGAGTAAGCATTTTTAGCTTGAAGGGTATGAGGAAAGTAAATTTTGTGCCTAGCACGTTCACTCTGGTGACAGGCTAGAATTGTTCTCCATGCTCGCAAGTCTCCTGGTCCCCATGTCCACAAGTCTCTAGATACAGGTTCCTTTCTAGGAACTTAACCCAATTCAACTTCCTAATCTCCTTCCATCCACTCATTTTAATAAACTCTGTACCCTTCTCTCTGCACTCACCAGTCTCCTTCCATCTTTGCTCTTGTCTCCAATCTGTTTCACCTCTGGCCTTTGAAGACCTTTGGAGCTTCACTGCCTTCCCAAAGCCGTCCTTCGTACCCAATAACAAAAAGCATACACGCCACACGCATGGCCCTCAAAGGGTGTAATGTTCATCACAAGGATGTCAGGGAGGAACAGAACAAACCAGTTCTTCATGGTCAGGTGCAAAGTATTTGTGAAAGAGATATTGACATAGGATCTAAGAACTATAAAACTGAAGGGACTTGAGGGTTTTTTTGATCATGGTCTAATATTCGAACATTAATTTTTTACCATCTCCTCCCAAAGGTCATTTAGCCTAATCTTAAACACCCTAAGTGATGGGAACTCATTACCTTTAATTAAGCGTCTGTGACATTTTGGGAGTTCTGGTAGAATAGTCTTTTATAGAGAGAGCGAAAGTCTGTCTCCCTGTGGCTTCTATTTTTTATTCTTTGAGAGATGAGTGTGGTATCCTAGAGAAGGGGCAAGATCCCTCTCCCTACTAATTTGAAACTTCTTTAGAAAAGAATGAAGAAAGAAAGAACAACTAGTGAGGAAAGGAATGAGGGGTTCTTTGGTAATCTCTAGCCCAGACTTCTTATATAGGACCTATTACGGTAGGTACGTTATTAAAACTGCTGCTGCCACCAATGTTTGTGTGCCACCCCCGCACCCCCACCCCCACTCAAATGTTGAAGCTTTGGTCCCCAGTGTGACAGTGTTTGAAAATGGGTATTGGAGATGGATTTCTCTCATGCGAGAAGTCTGGAGGTAGCGCAGGTATTTGTTGCTGGCATTGGTCCTGAGGCTCATGGATGTCGGGGCGGGTTTTCTGCCACTCTCTTGGCCTTTCCATGAAGGTCCCAAGATGCATGCTGAAGCTACGGCTGCTTCATCTATTTTTCAGGCAGAAAAGAAGCAGAAAGGGGGTGGTGATTATACCAGGGAAGCAAAGCTTACACAGAAGCCCCAGCTGACATCCTTTTGGCTTGAATTACATCCACAGCCATGTTTAATTGCAAAAGAAGCTAGGAAATGTCATTTTTTTGCTGGGGACGTTGCTACCCCTTACAAAACAGGGTTCTGTTAATAAGAAAGAGGGGAAATGGCTGTTGGTTAGGCAACTAGCAGTGTTTGCCAAAGCATATCAATAGATTTATGTTAAAACTGGTTTAAACTCCGTATGGTGTTAATTATAAATGTCAGGACTCTTTTTTTTTTTTTTAAACTTTTTTAACGTTTATTTATTTTTGGGACAGAGAGAGACAGAGCATGAATGGGGGAGGGGCAGAGAGAGAGGGAGACACAGAATCGGAAACAGGCTCCAGGCTCTGAGCCATCAGCCCAGAGCCCGACGCGGGGCTCGAACTCCCGGACCGCGAGATCGTGACCTGGCTGAAGTCGGATGCTTAACCGACTGCGCCACCCAGGCGCCCCATAAATGTCAGGACTCTTACAGGCAACCGATTTGTCTCCGGATAGTTTGAACAGGGGAGGGTTTATAAATGGACGTTAGGTAGCTCACAGACTTCTCTGGGAGGGCCAGAAAAATGCCCTTGTTTGTCATCAGCCACAGACACAAATATAAAAAATGCCCAATCTCCTCACAGAAGCTGTATTGCTGCAAAGCCACTGCTGTCCCCATCGTCTACTACTTGCCACCTCACATGCCAGGATCAGACGCCAGAAGCTCTAGTGAAGCTGCCACCGAAGAACCAGGTACCCTGGTACCTGCCTGCTCTGTGAGGCACTCTCTCCTGACATTGCTCACTTCCACATCCAAGGTTCCTGTACACACGAATGCGTGGAGGTCTACTTGGTTGCCGGGCTGTGTCCTAGCTGCTGAGCATTTGGCAAACGCAGACCTAAGCTTTCCAGCCATTCCTCGTGAGAAGACAAACTAGCTGGGGGTTGGGGTGGGTACTGTGTGAGCCAACCTCTGGTATCATCACTGTGTTTTCGAAATAGGGGCAGCCAGGAGTTCTGCTTGGTTATGTTTTATCAGGACTGACTAATAGTTTCCCATGGCTTTGAAGGGAGATAGGAGAGGGGGCGGGGGGAGAAAAGAAAGGAAAAGAAAAAGACCAAAAAAAAAAAAAAAAAAGGCATCATCTGGTTCTAGAAAATAATGGCCTACTGTAAAAGAAAGAATGACACAATCTTTTCAAATCTATTTTTTCTTCTGCATTACATGGTACATTTTTGTAAAGATAACAGATGGGAAACCTATATTCATTAAGGAGAAGAAAAAAACTTTTCATCTGCTAGTGTTTTAAATAAGGGAAATACATAGTATTTACTGTTACCCTTTGAAGACCCTTTGAAGATTTTAATTAGCACTGAATGTGTTATTCCATCTGCTAAATGAGCAGGCCACATGGTCACAAGGCCTCTCATTGCAGGATGGCTGGCAAATGAATCCACTGGGTCTCCTTGGTTGGACTTAATAGAAAAACCTCAACTAAAAAGACCCCATAAATTACCCCAAAGTTATTTTCATTAAAAAAAAGATCTAAAAGGAGCACCTGGGTGGCTCAGTATGCTGGGCTTGATTTTGGCTCAGGTCATGATCCCAGGGTTGGCCTCTGTGCTGGGCGTGGAGGCTCCTTGGGATTTTCTCTCTCTCTCCCTCCGCCTCAGCCCCTCCTTGGCTCGTGCACATGCACTCTTTCTCTCTGTCTCATAAATAAATAAATAAGCAAATAAACATATTTAAAAAATAAAAAAGATTTATAAGAATATATGTAGTATATACAATACATATATAGACTCAAAATATTTAAGTGATTCAAATATTTGTCTAAATTCCTGATATGTCCTTTTTTTAAAAAAACATTTTATGCCATTTTATATTTCACAGAATATTTGCACATATTATTATATGATCCTACATACCCTGTGAGTAAAACAGGATAGATAGTATTTTGTCTAATTAAAGATAAGGAAATGAAGGCTCAGGAAGATCCAATGATTTACCCCAGTTCACCAAGTTCAAAAGAGATTCACCTGACCCTATATCTTAAATCTTTTCATTTCCATCCTGGTTCCGTAGCCAGCAATGAAAGCTTAATCATCAAAGGAACAATCTTTCTGTCTTTAGGAAGATTATTTTACATCTACTGGGCTTTACTTGGGTTAGATCTGAAAAGCAATGCATGTTAGAAAAGTGGCTCAGAGCCTGGAGCCTGTTTCCGATTCTGTGTCTCCCTCTCTCTCTGCCCCTCCCCCGTTCATGCTCTGTCTCTCTCTGTCCCCAAAAAAATAAATAAACGTTGAAAAAAAAATTAAAAAAAAAAGTTGCTTCAATAATAGGGCAATATGCCATAACGACTGTGATTATCAGGAGGAGACAAATATGGGATTGGATCCCACATCAGCTATCTTCTAGCTGAGGATCCTGAGCAAGTAACTACTTAATCTCTACAAAATTCCACTTTCCCATCCATAAATAGAGGATATAAATAAAGCTTATTCTTATAGAGATGCAGCACACACTCTATGTTCCCTGAAAAATCAGATCACTGTATTGCTGGATCATTTTAATAAATTGAGGTCCATTCATTTAAAAAAAAAATTAAACACCTACCCTGGGAGTACTACTGTTCTTGACACTGGAGATATGAAGATTAATAAAGCAAATTCCTACCCTTATGGCACCAACAAAGAGGGTGTGGCCAATTTTACTTGGGGTTGAGTGTATTTGTGTGCATGTGTGTGTTGGTGGTAGGGGAGTGGGAGAAAATCTCTATAGGGGATGTATTCCTTGAGTTAAGTTTTGAATATGCTTCTTTATTATTTCTAGAAGTTTCTAGCAGCAGGATCAGTTTCCATAGTATATTCTCACTGTAGCAGCTGGCTACCCATTCTTTTCTCCCTATCAGAGAGGGAGTGGTGCATTTCAGAACATGTACAAATTCCATTTTTATGCAGCACAAGGTATCTGTTTTGCCTGATTCACAGAGTAGGGTGAGCAGAGCCCATGTCTGGATCTTTTTTTTTCCCTCAGTATTTTGCATTGATTTTTCTATGTTAAGCTAATCCTCAGTAACCTTTAAAAAAAAGATGGAAACTGGGGCACCTGGGTGGCTCAGTCAGTTGAGCATCTGACTTCAGCTGAGGTCATGATCTCAAGGTTCCTGAGTTTGAGCCCCATATCAGGCTTTCTGCTGTCAGGACAGATGCCTGCTTTGGATCCTCTGTCCCCCTCTCTCTATATGCCCCCAAAATAAATAAAACATTAAAAAACAAAAAATATCTGCCAAAAAAAATTAGAATTAAAAAAAATGGAAACTAAGAAAGCAGAGAAGGAGATAGGGATAAATTCCCCCAAACAGTACCATACTCTTGCCTTTTAAAGAGTAATAACAGCTAAGAATTTCAGCCACCAAAGACTAGTGGGTGGGAAGGGACGGCATCTTTGTTGAGCAAGTCCTTGAAGTGTCCTTCAAAGCTGCTGCCACTGCTGCCCCTATAGGAAAGTCACTGAAACATGTACCAATGAGGCCCCTGTGAGTTGGAGGAGAGCTCTCCAGGGCACCCCTGGCAGTGGAGGAGGTTGCCGGCACAGCCCTCTTGGCCAATATAGAGCCCTAGTATTATTTCTCCCTAGGGTCTGGGAGAGTGATGCATTATAGAGAATAATGCCAGAAATAAGCCTGAGCTACAGAATTAGCATCCACCTTCAGTAGCAGCTTTTGGTTTATTTGTTAGAGACACAATCCAAGGGGAGATATAATTCACTTCTGAGCAGCTTGAACTAATATCATTGTTTTTCTCCAGCTTATGTTTCAACTTCATACTTGAATTAGAGTAGATAATCTTTTTTTCCTTCTTTCTCTAGCAAGACAATCATGACAGTCCTCCCAGTGCCTGCTCATTCTCAGCATGATAAAATGTCTAAGAATGAAGCGGATGCACCTTGCATTCTGAGAATGGTGAGGTTTCCAGATGGTGCCAGGGAGGAGATACAGGTGACAGCAACACTGGGCTTCTAACAGAAGACTGTTCACATAAAGTACAGGGAAGCCTCGTCCAGGAAAAGGCAGGCATCTCCTAATTTGATCGGGCAGGCCATTAGTGACCCACTCACTGGTGTGTGAGAGGAAAATAAGTGTGTGTGCTAATCTGTTACCAATGAAATCTAATAAATAGCCTCTCCACTTTACCACCTCTGAATTAGAGGTGGAAGTCAGAGAAGTGAAAACAGCACACTTGTCAAAACACTCCGTGCTATGATGTCTGGAACAACATAGATGAGGCTGAGAAAGGAAATTGCTGGGCAGCAGTTCAGAAAATCACACTATTGGCTGCTCTTCTCTCTCTAATATAACATACTTAGTGAGAGTGAGTAGAATAAATTTATCTGTAGGTCCTAGTAAAGGAAAGTATGTTGGCGTCAAATCATCTGCATTCAACTGTGCAAGAGAAAGCCTTTCAGACCTTATATCATTTATTATGTAATTTATTCATTTACTGATTATTATGATGATTATTCATTTGCTGACTCAAATATGTATTATGCCTCCTGGGCCAAAGACACAGCACCAAGGAATAACACTGTGGACGTTATTCTAGAGTAGCAGTTCTTAAACTTTAGCATGCATCAGAATCATCTGGACAGATTCTAATTTGGTAAATTCATGCTAGGGCCTATGGATTTGCATTTCTAACAAGTTCACAGGTGATACTGATGCTGTTGACTAGGGTCCAGAGCAGTGGTTCTCAATCTTGGCTGCCCATTAAAATCACCAAGGGAGTTATTAAAAATCTTGACTACAGGGGCGCCTGGGTGGCGCAGTCGGTTAAGCATCCGACTTCAGCCAGGTCACGATCTCGCGGTCCGTGAGTTCGAGCCCCGCGTCGGGCTCTGGGCTGATGGCTCAGAGCCTGGAGCCTGTTTCCGATTCTGTGTCTCCCTCTCTCTCTGCCCCTCCCCCGTTCATGCTCTGTCTCTCTCTGTCCCAAAAATAAATAAACGTTGAAAAAAAAAAAAAAATTAAAAAAAAAAAAAAAAATCTTGACTACAGATTTCACCTCAGATTACACAAACCAAAATATCTTGAATGAGATCTAGGCATCCAATTTTTATTTTATTTTATTTTAATGCTTATTCATTTTTGAGAGAGAGAGATAGAGTGTGAGCAGGGGAGGGGCAGAGAGAGAGGGAGACGTGGAATCTGAAGCAAGCTCCAGGCTCTGAGCTGTCAGCACAGAGCCCAGCACGGGGCTCAAACTCACGAACTGCGAGATCATGACCTGAGCTGAAGTCGGACGCTTAGCTGACTGAGCCAGGTGCTCAGGATGCCAGGTGCTCCTAGGCATCCAATTTTAAATTTTTTTTTTCAACGTTTATTTATTTTTTTTGGGACAGAGAGAGGCAGAGCATGAACGGGGGAGGGGCAGAGAGAGAGGGAGACACAGAATCGGAAGCAGGCTCCAGGCTCTGAGCCATCAGCCCAGAGCCCGACGCGGGGCTCGAACTCACGGACCACGAGATCGTGACCTGGCTGAAGTCGGACGCTTAACCGACTGCGCCACCCAGGCGCCCCAATTTTAAAGGCTCTACAAACCAATAGTCCCATGGGAAAGACAAATCAGAAAACCAGCTAGAAGTTGTAGAGAAATTGAACAGGATGCAGTGGTAGTGAATGGGAACAGGAGCCTAAGATGACTAGGAGACAGCATTCAGATGACCTCAAGGAAATGAAAACAAAAATGCAATGAGCCATGGGATGAATATTTCAAGTGGAAGAACCAGCATGTGCAAAGGCCCTAAGACTGGAGAAAATTAGTGTACTTAAGAAGGTAAGAAAGGGCTAGCATGGGGCTGGATCATACTGAGTGAATGGCAGTTAATAAGTTGTAGTTGCAAAAGTAAGTAGTAATGTAGACTTATAGGCCAAGACCAAGCTTTGAGAATAAATAGGGAGCCATTGCCTAATCAAATTTGCATTTAAAAGATCACAGGGGTTACTGAAAATAAATTGAAAAGTGATGAGAAGAAAGAGGCTAATTAGGACTTTGTGAGATTTCACCAGGCGCAAGGTGATGCTGGCTTGGATGGAGTGGCAGTAGAGATGGATAATGGGTAGATTTTCATTTGTGTTAGAGGTAGAATTAATAAAACATGCTAAGAGACACTTTCTGGAGAATGAGAGACAGACTAATCGGAAATAAATCACAAGTTTCTGTCTTCAGGTAGCTGAGAAGAAGGTGATACCATTTAATTTGTATGGAGACGGGATCGATTTTAGGGTGAAAATCAAAACTTCTCTTTTTAGACATATTAACCAGGCTTCCTGAAAGATACCCAACTGACAGTATTAAATAAGCATTTTACTATTTGAGCCTGGAGCAGAGTGGGGAATTTGGAGATGGAAGAAAGAATTTGGGAATCCTTAGTGTTTATAGCCACAGAATTGGGTGATATTATATGGGAAGAGAGTAGAAAAGGGGGCTTAGACTAAGCCCTGGGGAATCTTTTTTTTTTTTTTTTTAAGAGGATGGACAGAGGGGAAGGAGTCAGTCAAGGAGATTAAAAAAGAGAAAGTTGAGTGCTAAGAAGTAAATCAGGCAAACATGGAGTCAGACCAAGATAAGACATATGTCCAGAAAGAAGGAGTGGTCAACTTGTGAGATGCTGCAAAGTCAGTCAAAGAAGAGGAGGAGAGAAAAGTGTCCACTGGATTTTACAACGTGGAAATCATTGATGTCTTTGACACATTTTTTCAGTGGTAGGATAAAGGGGAAAGGTGGGTTGTAATGAGTGGAAGAGTTACTTGAAAATGGGAAATGGAGACAGCATAAATAAGGCTTTTACAAATTTTTGTCTGTAAAAAGGAATAATGAACTGGGGTGGCAGCTGGAGAAGGACATAAGTTAGCTTACAATTTTGTTTAAAATCGGAGATAGTAGGGGCACCTGGGTGGCTCAATCAGTTAAGCGTCCGACTTTGGCTCAGGTCATGATCTCACGGTTTGTGGGTTCCAGCCCCGAGTTGGGCTCTGTGCTGATGGTCAGAGCCTGGAGCCTGCTTCAGATTCTGTCTCCATGTTTCTCTGCCCCTCCCTCACTCGCACTCTCTCTCTCTCTCAAAAATGAATAAACATTAGAAAAAAAAGTTTTTTTAATGGGAGATTCCAGGGACACCTGGGTGGCTCAGTTGGTTGAGCATTCAGTTCTTGACTTCAGCTCAGGTCATGATCTCATAATTTGTGGACTTGAGCCCCATACTGGGCTTTGTGCTAATGGTGTGGAGTCTGCTTGGGATTCTCTCTCTCTCTCTCTCTCTCTCTCTCTCTCTCTCTCTCTCCCTCCCTCTCTCTCTCTCTCCCTCTCCCTCTCCCTCCCCCTCTCCCTCTCCCCCTCTCCTGCCCGTGTGCTCTGTCTCTCTCTCAAAATAAACAAATGAAGTTAAAAAAAAATAAAAATAAAATGGGAGTCACAAGAAAATGTATATAAGATCCAGTTGACCAAGAAAAATCAGCAATGCTGGAGAAAAGAATAAACATAAAAAAATCTTAAGAAAGCAAAGGAGGAGGCATGCAGAAAACATGATAAATTTTTAGCTTTTGTGAGCAAAGAGAAACTTCATAACAAGAAGAAAGAAGGCAAAGATCAATGCCAACACAGCTAAACCTGTGAAACTCGTCATTGAAAGATAAGGGAGCCTTTCTGGTGTTGGCTTCTGTTTTTCCCAATGGAAATAAATATGAGAAAAGTGGGGGGTTGGGAAAGATATGAAATAATAAACCCTGAGTGTGGGAAAGAAAGTCACCTGGAGGATAAATACAACTCCTATCTTAAGGAGGAAAACGTTATCACCAAATTTCTCTTGGAACACTGCATTCAGTAGAAAATGCTTGTGGAAGAGAGTGAAGTCTTCAAAAATTGAGTGCTAGAGTGCTATACATTAGACAAAGGAACAATTTTCTTTGTGATTCCAAAGAAGGAAGAGAGAGAAGGGAGAAATGGAGAGAGAGAATAAAGCCAAGGGAAGGGCAAATGCCTGTTCTCTGTGCTATCTGAACTGCTCCTGTGATTTTTACCCCCCTACCTTAAATGCTTAATAGAGTCTGTTGAGCTCACAAAATCCTTCATGTGTGTGGGCTTCTCCTGGAGACAGATGAGACTGAGGGAGCCAATTCCTTAAAAATATGAGCCCCCAGAGATAAACATAAATTGTGGGGAGAATTTAAACATCTCTAGGCATACAGGGTTTTAAACAACCTTTTCTAGATGTCTCTCTCTTGATATCAAGATGACATTTGCATTTCAAACCAAAGATGCAAGAATAAAACATGAGTCAAAGTCATATCTTGGATTAAGGAAGTAAAGTGCATCTCCCACACATGGCCCTGGGGGTGCCTTCAATTTTCTCTCCTACTTCTGAAACTGCAAATCCACTCTTATACCCTCACCTTTAATGCCTGGAAGATTTCTGCCACATTCGGAAAGAAGCATTATTGCCTGAAAAACTGCATTCCATTTTTGTGGGATTCTGAACCTCTCATATTAGATTTGTTGGAAAGTCTCAGAGCATAGAAATAATAGTTGTTAGGATGGGAGACTTAAAAGAAGAAAAACAAGGGAACTCAGACTGTCAGCCACCAAAAAGTCACACCCAAATCAATGGTGTGGATGGGTCCAATCCACCAAGCAAAACCAACACATAAATATCCTAAGCAAAATAGACCAAAGGAATTATTCAACATCTGAGTACTTTGCCTTTTTCAGTTTCTTCAAGACAGTGGATCACTTTGTGGATGCAGGGAGTAGGAAAGGGAAATTATTTCAATAATAGCTTGCCCTGTGCTGACAACACAGTACCTAGAATTTTCTACTGCAGTGAACTCTCCACAATTTTACCCCCTCTGAGCTTTGTCCTAGCCTACTCTACTGGTATGATAAATATTCCCTTAAGATTTGGAGTCAAGACCTACATTTGATGCCAGCTGTTTATTGTATTCAGTTGCTTGATCCCCAAGGAATAAAGCTCCACAAACGCCTCTAGTACTCACATAGCTTTATCGACATCCTCACACCCACCCCTTGTTCCATCCATACTCAAACACAGGCTGTTTCCTAAACATTAAAGGGAAAGAGAACTCACAGGGATTTCTTCCTAACTCCACCCTGCCCCCACCACCTTCCACTATCCCTCTAATTTATCCTTTGAACATGGCTCATGGCTCAGATTTTCCTGGAAACCTTTCCTTGTCCTCTTAAGCCACTTCCAGTTAGACGGTTTCATTTTCAGATTCTCCTTAATATTTCTATATCTTGTACATATGTCTATGATAGCATTTTTTCACTGTAATATAATTTCACTGCAATTGTATTCCTAATATCTGCTACTAGACTATGTGCTCTTTGAAAGCAGGTACTATGGATTGTTCATTCTTCACGTACGTACTGCCTGGCAAGTGTCTTCAATATGTTCTTGGCCTAAAATTAAATGCTCAGATACTATGAGTAGTTGGTATGGTTCTCCAAGGAAAGTTGAGGTGCAATTGCTTTCATAGAAAATAGATGCCAGGAATGTAAAAGTAACTAATGTACTCTACAGACCCTCACTGCCTTCCAGGTGAAGATTCTCAGTAGGGCAATCAATGACACCCAAAATCTGGTTCTTCGTTCCCTACCATTTTCTTATCCCTCTTTGTTTCCTCTGCCTGGATACAGGCTTTTCTTTCATTCTTCAGCTAACTCCTACTTGCTCTCCAAGACACCTCATGAAACCTTCCTGGGTTGCCTGAACTAGGTGACTCCCTCTATGCTCTCTGTGCTCTATGAGCATACCTCTACCACCACACTCACCACACTTGCTTAGGAGTAATATTAAACTCACTCATAACTCCCATAGCCAATTACAGTCATTGTGCTGGAACAAATACATAAGCTAAATTTCTGAAGCACAACAGAATATTAGCTACTTTTGTAAGCTTTATTTATTTCCATGGAAGCAACCGTTAACATGGCAGGAAGGACTCATTGTGACTGTATTTGATATAGTTCAATACACTGGTATTTATCTAAAAAGATTCAGGATTCACTGAGAAATCTCCTCCTCACATAGTAATTGATAGAACTATTACTTGACCTTGATGAAACTGAAAACTATTGCTGTCCATGGATACAATAGCTTTCGTTCTCTCCCATGACTTGTAGACACAATTGCTCTTTAGATTATATTAAGAAAAAATACTTCTAATGTTAATGTTGAGGAAGCTGATTAGATATTACTTCAGCCCCCTCTGCTTAGAATAGATGAATATTTTCAGTCAGAAAAGGGATGTTCTAGTTCTTGTTCCTGTTTTCTAATACGAATTGATCTGCTTCATGTCAATAAATCTTCCTGACATTTTATAGTCATGGCACTAAATCACTAAAGCATCCATGTCAAATGAAAAAGCTGTTGAAAATAATGGTATTAAATGATGATTTTTAGGTCCTGTCACCAACTTTAAAATGTATTCTCGGTAAGACATTGGGTTTATATGTTAATGGCTCTATTCACCAATTCTGCCTAATAGGTCTACTACCGTCTATAGCAGGAAGTTATTAAACCTCCAAGGACCCTTTGACTGGGAGAAGTTTTGAAATCAATGAAAATGAGCACAGCCTATTTTCTGAACATGGCACGTCATGGCTGTTTGACAGAATGAGTACATGTTTGCTTGTTTTTAATCCAATAATATCCCTTAATTTTTGCAAGTTGTGGAAAGCAGTTTGATAGACTCCAGGAAATGTATTCAGTTACTTCATGTACAGAATGAGGAAGAAAATGCTAAAAGGATATGAGGAACATTTTCATGAGTCCGTTGTCCTCCTTTTCCCAAAATGAGGTTTTCCTTTTATTTTAACAGCAAATCTAGATTTCTCTAAGGAGTTTTATATAATACCAGTGCCAATTAGTCTGACTGCTGTGGTTGTCCTTACACATATTTGTTTTATATTGTTATTATTTCACTTACAAACCTATAAAATTTAAATCTCAAGGATGTGAATCAATAGGGAGCTATATTTCATCATGACAACTCCAAAGTACTTCTAAAGAATGTAGTTCTTTACAAAGCTACTCAGTGCTGGTACCCAAACATGGCTGAAGATAATTCACCTTGTATTGCATGCAGTGTGCTACCTTCTCTTCCGCCCCCAGCCTGGCCTACTTGCTGTAATCAGCTCCTGTTCACATTCTCCTCCGTGCCTCTGCTTCAGGAGAGAACAGCTTGACCAGGGCCGCAAGTTCCTCAGCCTCTTGATAATTATTTTGATGTCGAAATACTTACTAAAGTAAAAAAGGAAGGCTTTTATGTTGCTTTTCTGTGGATACTTCTATGTAGAGGGAAAAAGGGTTATCATATTTACTGTGCAGTTCCTTGCCCAAGGAAGGAAGGATCTAAGCACACATACAAATTTTTTTTTTTTTTTTGCAATTCCCAACACTTCTAGTGGTACACTCGTAAAAACTCAGTAACATTTTATTTAGCCAGAGAAATCCTGCTAGAGACTCACACTCTCATCATCTTTTTATAAGCTGTCTCTAAGAGTAGAGAAACACTCCTTTGATGTCAAGAATGAGCTTTTCCTTGGATGAGGGGATTATTTTAAATTCTAGATCAGCATATTCTCACAGATAGTAATTTGATTAAGCTCATTATTCATATTCCTCATACCATGATAGAAAATATACTTGATTCTTGGTTTAGAGTTTACATGTCTAAGTTCAAAGAATTTCAACACAATATGCAGATTTTTAGCTCAAAAGTAGTTTATCCAAGGGTAAGGTTTCCTGGGGTTACAACATAGACACTATTATACAGTGAAGGAAATCAGTTTGGTGCAAACATCATTTGAAGCATAATTTATGGAAGCAGCTTTGTTGGAGAGCTCTGTCTGGTGTGGAGAGAAGCTGAACACCTGTAAACACATGGCTAGAAGTACCTAGGGATGAGTCGTATGAACCAGGAAGGAATCACGGTGGGGACTGCCAGTCTGGAAAGAGGGATGAGCAGCCTAGGGAAGGACCGGACTTTTCGAGGGAGTCCCCAAGTCATGGACTCATAAAGCTGTAAGGGAGGTTATTTTAGGAACAAGCAAGACTTGGTTACTTAGAAACAAAAAGAACTCCTTCAGACTGAAAGGGTCAGCCCTGGAACACTCCCTGCTGCCCCCAAAAGCATAGCTGCATTCTACAGCCAAGACCCTTTGCCCCACTGGCAGGAGTCAAGGTTTCCAAGAGCAATGGCGGGTTAGACTTGATTAGATTTCTCCCACCTGGAGTTCCACAGTCCTCAAGGTCTGAATTTAAGTACAGGAACTCTAGTTCAGGCAAAGAGCAGAATGTGAGATGGCAGATAACGTCTGGGGGTTCTGGAGAGGACTGGAATGTTGGGCACTGGGGTGGGGAAGGGCATAGTGCAAAAAGAGCCTAGAAAGGAAGATGGGGTCAGGTCCCATTTATAGGATCAATATATAAAATACAGGAATCCCAGTTAAATTTAAATTTTGGAGAAAGAACAAATAATTTTGAAGTATAAGTATGTCCCAAATATTGGATAGAACATACTTATATTTTTTAAAAAAATTCTGTTGCTTAAAATTCAGATGTAACTGGTAGTCGTGGGGTTTCATTTGCTGAATCTGGCAACCCTACATGTATCCCATACTACAGGAATGGACCTATCCTGCAGGTAGTGGAGAAACATTCATGAATTTTAAACACAGGTATATCATTATCAAATCTGTGTTATATGAAGATTTTCTATCACCAGGGTAGAGGGTGGATGTATGAGACCAACATTAAAGTGGAGGGTCTTGGGACGGAGGAAAGAAAATGGACTTTGTCACAAAGACAAACCAAAAAGTATGCCATTTTTTTAAGTTTTTATTTTAATCACCAAGTGCTCATCACAACAAGTGCACTCCTTAATCCCCATCACCTATTTCACCTATCCCCACCTACCTCCCCTCTGGTAACCCTCTGTTTGAAAATCTGACATTTTAGATTGAACCAGTTATCTATAAAGTCCAATATTTTGTCTGCTAGTAGCACCAAGCAATGCTTTGTAAAAAAACAAACCAAAAAAAAAAAATGACATGGCAAGAGAAACACAGGTCTCCAGTCTGGAGACCAAGCTTTCAGCCTTTATGGAGGCCATTTGAACTTGTACACATCACTTAACCTCCAAGCATCTAAGCAGCCTCAACACAAACAGGCTTCTATACACAGGTTTCTATTCTATTCTCAAATATTAGGGACATTTCCCCAAAGCCCTAAACACATTAATGTTTCCTGGTCTAAATGTACAAATGAGATAAGGCTAGAAGAAAGTTATTTATATTCACCTTCAGAATCCTCTTGTCTTCCAAATCAAATTTCTTCCTTGCTTTTTGTTCAGGACTCTGCACCAATTATCTGTTTCTCCCTGTCTCCCTGCTCTGCTTCATAATTGATTCTCTCCTCCTTGCTCCTCGCTAGTGAGTCCATTTACTTTTTCCTTCATGTAACTTTAAGACTCTGTATGCTTCTTCCGTACCCGGAAATGCCACTTTACCCCTCCATCTCCACTAAAGCTGCCTGGTCCTTTTTGTTCTGCTCGTAGCTTACATTTTACATAAAGTATTTCTTCATCATTCTTACCTGGGTATAATACTAGTCTGTTTACATACTCATCTCAGGATGGAATGTCCCCATACAGCATATTAGTGTAAATCTTTCCATGTGACTGCATTTTCTTCAATAGTTATTCTCATGTCTTTCTGTATCCTTTTCCCTTGAAGGCCAAATGACATTTCTCTCCCCAGCCACCGGGTAGGGACTGCATTTGCTCCTTCATGTTTACCTGCCTATAATAGGTATTGCAAGGTTGTAGACTGTGGGCCCCAAATAAATATTGTTGAGCACCTAAGAACAATGGCTCATTTATTGAATCAAAAGTGTGCCCTGGCTTGAATGAGTTAAACAAAGCCTAACATAGTCCAAACAGTTTTGCTTTGAAGCTGACTTAGGAAAAGAGGACACGTTGGCAAAATGAGAAGGGGAAGCTCTAACCAAAGGTGAAATGTCCATGAGTGAAAGCATGACAGTGAGTTGAAACACTGGAAAAATGCAATGTCAACTTTTGTACCTCCTGAAGAATAATAAAAAAGCTGGTATAAAATATCTTTGTTATGGAGTTGGTGATAAGAGACAGCAGTACAGAAACACTAAACCGTGAATGAAAAAGTGGAAATGTTTGGAGATTAAACAAATGTTGTTCGCATTTTTTTAGGTGGTACACTTAGATTTTTCCCCCTTCTGTTCATAAAATAAATACATCTGGAAGAAACAGGGAGTCATTGCATTATTTGGGTTTTTCTAAATAACCAGGATATGTCTGTTGTGATCCAACCAGGAAGACAGAAACCAACTTGAGTATTTAAAATTAAACACAGGGAATTGGTTACAAAGAAGATAAGACCAAAATGGAGCATGAGGCAACCCAAGAGTTAATCTCAGGAAGCCACTCTCATCCCAGGGCTGAAGTGACAAAGGGAAGCCACAGTGTTAGCAGAGCCCAGGGGCAGGGCTGTCCAGAGGACTCTGGGACCGTGGGGGCCTGTCTAGTGGGAACTGGAGCCATGAAATGAAAGTGTTATCCGTCCAATCTGTACTCAGCAGAGTGGGGAGGGTGGAGAAAGTATACAACTTCTTCCTTCTTCTTGCCTTCCAGCCTCCTGCCAGTGCCTCCCACTGCCCAATACACCTGTAAGCCAGCAGACACAGGAGCCTTAGCTGTCTCCATTTCTGTGACACAGCGCTGAGCAGCACAGGGTTTGATCTGAGCACAAATGAGGCCTTGGACAGATATACAGGGCTTCTCATGTAGATCCTCTCTTAATTCATAACTTACTTGGTTATTTACTTTATCTCTTATTTCTCCAAAGATGTGAAGCAGAATCATCAACTAACATTTCCCCCTACTTTTCATATGGTATACCTTAAAATTATAAGTGGAAAAAAAACCCAGAAGTGTAGTCATTTATAGGTAAAGCACAGTGACCTTGAAGGTAATGCTACTTTGCATAAAGGGAGCTTTGGTAGGTATTAGGTTTAGGATATGCAGGGTTTTTTTTTTTTTTTCCCATTTGGAAGTATATCTTTAGATCTTTTATCCACTATCTGCTTCTATACAAAATGTTTAGAATGTTTCATTTCTCTGCATCTGTGCGTGTGCATGTGTGTCGAGGGGAGGGTGTTGGTGGTAAAGCAAGGGAAATATGAAATTCTAGGGAGATAGGAGCAGTTCGATATAAGGATGCCTTTGTTGATAAGATTATTTTTTATTCCGTTTTCATTAAACATCAATAATACATGAAGTCCTGAAAAGAAAACCTTCTGGCTAAGTACATTTCCATTTTACACTAGAAAGAAGAAGAGCCTATCATAAGTGAGACTCTAGGCTTCACATATCACAGGGGCCTCTGTAATTAGGACATACAAAGGTCTGTTCATATCTTGATGTGGTTTATAATGGTGCCTTTAACTGCTCTAAACTGATTATTAGAAAAACAACATTTGCAAATGAGTGTGTGATGTCAAGCAGGAAACCCTCCCTAAGTGCCACAGAACTGGATTCCCAATGTACAGAGTAGCATACAGGGAAAAACACAGAGCAGAAACTAAAGCCAAATTTTAATAACTTATTGGACCCATTTTCATGAAGAATCTCACATTAACGGAGCGCCTGGGTGGCGCAGTCGGTTGAGCGTCCGACTTCAGCCAGGTCACGATCTCGCGGTCCGGGAGTTCGAGCCCCGCGTCGGGCTCTGGGCTGATGGCTCAGAGCCTGGAGCCTGTTTCTGATTCTGTGTCTCCCTCTCTCTCTGCCCCTCCCCCGTTCATGCTCTGTCTCTCTCTGTCCCAAAAATAAATAAACGTTGAAAAAAAAAATTAAAAAAATATATTAATTTACTCCTAAGATGGTGAAAGTTGACACCTTAGGAGAAAAATATTCTGCAAATGTTCATTAAACTCGGATGTTGTTTAGCACACAATAGCTACTCAACGACTGTTGGCAGTTACTATTGCAGAGAGATTAGGAGTAATGAGGACTGATAATATATCACCAAATTTATTGATTAGGACACCAAACACTTCAGCAATATGGATCGGAAAGAGGACCACAATCTAAGGTTTAAAGAATCAATTTGTAGGGGCACCTGGGTGGCTCGGTCAGTTAAGCATCCAACTTTGGCTTAGGTCATGGTCTCATGGTTGGTGAGTTAGAGCCCCACATGGAGTCCTGTGCTGACAGCTCAGAGCCTGGAGTCTGCTTCGGATTCTGTGTCTCCCTGTCTCTATCTGTCCCTCCCCTGCTCATGATCTCTCTCTCTCAAAAATAAATAAAAACATTAAAAAATTAAAAAAAAAAAGAATTGATTGGTAGCTACTGTAGACCATTTTTTTCTAAAAGTTTATTTAGGTAAGGAAGGGGAAAACAGGCAATAGTCAAGTGCTAGTGGGAGGATCAAGAGACATTATTTTCTCTCAAGCCTGGGAAACCATACATATTTGAAGGCACAGTTGAGAGATTGTATAGAAAAAGTATGAGTGAATAACTGAGAGATCAAAACCATGGATCAGCTTAAAAAAGGCAGAACTGGAGAGGATTAAAAGCACAGGTTTCAAGGATTCTAAGAGTTGTCCTTGGAAAGATGTGAAACTACCTTTTCCTCTGATGCATGATGACAAGGAAAAAGAATAAGCTTATAAAATGTAATGTTTCAGAACAGAGCTTAGCACCTTGGTGATACTTGGCCTAATCAAGATATTGGAGATTGGACATAATGATCAGGATATGGCAGGACTGTGGGGTCAGAATCAAGTACAGGTTGAGGGAGGAAGTCTACAGAGGACAGTAGAGCATAGTACCCAGCTTATGGTGACAAGAAAAAGGTGATGGTCTAGCACATGGCCACTAGCAGGGACATAGCAAGGTAGAGAGTGTTCGGGTATCTAGAGAACACTAGTGGAGAGTCTGAGGAAGGTGCTAAGTGGCAACCTTCTTGTAGCACTGGGGCATCTATAAGCGAATGACAAAGTTTTAGCAATGGGACAGTGACTTAGAACTTTAGTAATTGAGGCCAGTAGGGAGGAGAAATATCGCTAAGACAATGTCCATTGTGGATCAAAAGAACAAAGCAGAAGCTCAGTAAAACTGTCCATAAAGTCAGAGTGGGATGAACAGCCCATTTTCCTTGGTGCACTGTTGCTGGAGCTACAGCCTGTGACTTAGAGCAGAGATTATTTCAGAGCCTCACGTAGGGCCCTGCTGGGATCCTGCGACCCTTCAAGAGCAGAGAAGGCAAGACAGATGCAGTCAGAAGAAGCAGGATGGGAAGAGTTCAGAGCTGATGCCTTTCATCTGGTCAGAAAAGCCAGGGGGGATGCCAGTTGCCAAAACCTGGAGAGGAAGGTGGGACCCAGATTTGAGATGAGAGAAGATGTGGAAAAGCTCTTACCGCTAGTAAGCACAAACGGTCTCCAAGACAGGCCTGAAAGGATGGCCAGGTACCAGAGACAGCCTAGGTGGCACGAGAAGCATGAATTCATGGGGAGCCAAATTCATCATCCTTTCACAGAATAAGAGCAGTCATTCATCCTCATAAAGCCTCCATTCACAGTCTTTTAAAGGAACTTATCAGCTTCAGTGTAAACCCTTTAGTTAGCTTTGCATCTACTTTGATTCAATTTTTTAAAATGTTCCAGTCCTTAAATGGATCTTCTAACATTCTTAGTGTATTGCTTCATATCACTAAACAACAAAACCCAAACAGTTTAGATTTTCTTATTGTTAACAGTACAATGGATCCTTCTTTCCTAATATACAGGTTCTCAAGCCAAATTATGGCTTGTTTGTTTTTTTCACTTTCAAAAACTGAATTCTGTCCGGAAGAGGGCAAGAGCACAATGTCTGGAAATAAAGGATAAAGAATAAAGTGCTGACATGGAAATAGAGTGGAAAGAAATCAGATGTTAGAGAAGAATGCTGAGTGCTCACAGCCTCACAGTTTGAGAAACAGTTGGCTAGATCTGAATGTCAAAGGAATGGAATTAAATTATTTGCAGGCTCAATGGCTCATCACTCAGTTGTAGCAAGAAATAAAATTGGTTGGGTATGAATCCTTCACAAAGTTATGCCAATTATTACAGAAGGACATGACCAGATGATCATTCCCTTTCCAACAAATGGAATTGTGCCCAGCCAGTTTGGTCCACATGGAAATCAAGCCTTGTAATTTGATCTTATTATTTCAGTTAATCGATGACAAAATCTGGTGACTGCTATGTCACTAATGGGCTAATATTTATTAAAAACAAAATCAAATCAGACAGGAAAATAGCTAACTCAGTCACGTTGAATGTTATATACATCCAACCTACATCTTAATTTCCTTGTCATTAAATAAGTGAAGTGACACTTTGTCAAAACACCAGTGAAGTCCTTTAAAATCTTTTTGTAAAAAGCCTGTGTAAAAGTACCAAAACTTCTTGTTAGGAGAAACTCACAATTTTGACTTTCTTTTAAAGTTCTCAATAACAACACTTTGTACTTAGGTCAAAGTTTTCTTCTAGGGAATTGAAGAACTAATGAATAACAATTTGCCTATTCGCAAAGAGGAATGTGCATTTGAAATTACTCCTAATTTCCTGTGTCAACCCAATTAACTAAATTTATTGTTTGAGAAATGACCCACGGGAATATTAAGAATAAAGATGAGTATTAAATTGAATGTAAGCTATCATTTTGTGGTAAATGTGAGGTATTCCCTTTTAAGGGATTTCAGCAGGTAGATAATGGAAGCCAAAGTATGTCACCAAAGGCTTTTTTGTCCCACTCAATATGTGCTCTAAAAATACATATTTCCCACATGACACGTTTTGGTGATTTATATGTTTATATTAAAAACAAGCTTTTTTTTTAATTAAAAAAATGTTTTTTAATGTTTATGTTTGAGAGAGACAGAGTGCAAGCAGGAGAAAAGCAGAGAGAGAGAGGGAGATACAGAATCTGAAGCAGGCTCTAGGCTTTGAGCTGTCAGCACAGAGCCTTATGTGGGGCTCAAACTCGTGAACTGTGAGATCATGACCTGAGCTGAAGTTGGATGCTCAACTGACTGAGCCACCTAGGTGCCCCCAAAACAAGCCTGTTTTGATGTAGAAATGACACATACATCATAGAAAGCCTAAATATGTGAGTAGTAAACACTAACTGGAATGTAGTTCCTATAGTTTCAAATTGTTTTGGTATTGCTCTTATCTCTGGCTTCCCTGAAAGGTGGTTATATATTTTCACATGATGTGAAGATTCTGTTGTATTACTTAAACCCCTCCATGGTTTCCCCTTACATGTCAGACTAACGCTAAAATATTTTAAGTTCAGATTCTTCATGGTCTGTCCACAACCTACACATCTAACATGGACTCATGTTATTGCCCTCCACAGAGACTTAGTTGCTCCCAATAGCCATTCTCCCTCCTCCCTTAGTAATAGAACCTCAAGTTCTGGCTGGCACATGGTTCTAGCTGACACTACCCAGCGGTCTTCCAATCATAGCACCTAACCTGTATTCTAACTAATGCAGATGCTACATTTTTCAGACTGAGAAAAAAGTGAACTTAGAGCAAAAGTCGCTGGGCTTTTAACCCAAACTTACCTATAGCATCCTTATTATGTTATCCCGGGGTCAGATCATGGTTTTGTTTCTTTCATGTCAAAACTCATGAAGCCCTTAGATGTCTTCTCACTATAAAATACATGGAAAGTATTCAAATTAAGTGAACCATGGGTGCAAGGCAGCTGCAAATTAGTTCACTTCAAACACAGGCACGATGTGTGAAGTAACACAAGGAACAGACTAGCTAGAGCTTTGGCCTCTAATCACTGGGGACTGAAATCAGACCCATTACAGACACAGAAATACTGCAAGTCCTCAGAATAAACTATCCGCTAGTGCGGATCGGCATTATTAAAAAGGAGAATTAAGTAGGTGCTACAGCATCATCATGACAACGGCAGACTCTTCCAGCTTCTTGTGGGTAAGGATTAGCCACTACCACAGCACTGTGGGATTACTCTCTAGCTTTATCTGCACATTTTAAAAATTATTTGTACATATACCTATGTTTAAGCTAAACATTTAGAAAACTCTTTATAGTTCTTAATCAATCTTATATTTATCAAGTCCAGACTTGAAAGACCTCCTTTAGGTACCATTAAGGAAATGTACCTGAGCTTCTATTTTCAACATTAGGATGGACTAGAGGTCTTGAAAACCTGCCAAACACTAACATGCTGCATAAAATATTGTGTAAACATCCTTCACAAGTCTTAGATGAATTTGCAAGAAAGTAAGAACAATCCTCTGAGGCAGGAATGTGAAGAAAGACTGTAAGATGAGAGAGGTAATAAAACCTTGAGGCCATGCAGCCCCGAGGAGGAGCAGAGGACTGCTGGCTCTTCAGATTAATGGTCACACAGGGAACCAGGGCAAGGCCTTATATGCATGCATGCTGGGGTCAAGTTGGAGGTCCACAGTACAGAGCAGAGACCCAGAAAGACTGTATCCTCCAGGAAAGAGTGAGGTAGGAAGGAAAACCACAAATAAAACCCGCCCATAAGGACTTGTCAGTCTTGGCTCTGGAGAAAGGCACAACTATCTCCCCTGACAATCCATAGCCAAGGGCCAGCACTTGATGGAGATTGAGGCCTGATACCACACTCTTTGTCCTCTACAACCTGAATTTAATAATCATTACAAAGTGTACCAGTGTATGCAGTGTCTCTGTATGCCTAGTAGAAGCAGAAGTAAATCCTTTCTGGAAAAATCCTCCTTGATCCAGACCTCAGAGTATTCCATATATAATATTCCAGTAACTATAACAATAGTGTAAAACGAAGTTCTAAAACATACCAGGTCGCAAAACAAGGGGCACCTGGGTGGCTCAGTCAGTTAAGCATCCGACTTCAGCTCAGGACATGATCTCACTCGAGCCCCGCATCGGGTTCTGTGCTGACAGCTCAGAGCCTGGAGTCTGCTTCAATTCTGTGTCTCGCTCCCTTTCTGCCCCTCCCCTATTGACTCTCTCTCTCAAAAATAAATGATAAACATTAAAAAATTAAAAAAAAAAAAAGAATCACAAAACAAACAAAAGAACAACAAAACCCCATCCGTACTCAATATTTTTAAGGACTCCTGGATAAATTTCTGTTGTTAAAGCCACCCAGGGGGGTGCCTGGATGGCTCAGTCAGTTATGTGCCTGACTTTGGCTTAGGTCATGATCTCACAGTTCAAGGGTTCAAGCACGGCGTGGGGCTCTGTGCTGACAGCTCAGACCCTGGAACCTGCTTTGGATTCTGTGTCTCCTTTCTCTCTGCCCCTCCCCCACTCACACTCTGTCTCTCTCTCTCAAAAATAAACATTAAAAAAATTAAAAAGAACTAGATATTCTTAGACTTCACATATTTAAATTATTGGGCAAAACACATAAAAGCAGCATATTTAATATGCGTAAGACATATACTAGAGAATTAAAACCATCAGGAGCAAGAGATTATTTTTAAAAATAGTCATATTTAAGAAAATCAAATAAAACTTTTCAAGATGAAATATAAAATCATTGAAATTATAACACTTGATGGATGATTACAGTAAATCAGACTTAGCTGAAAAGAAAAATCACAGACTAGATGACAGAGCCTAAAAATATTCCCAAATACAGCACAGAGACAAAGAGACAGAAAGTATGAAGAAATTGAAACATGGTGGATAAATGCCTAAAATATATCCTACTGGAACTCCAAAAGGAGAGAATAAAAAAGGAAGAAGAAGAGAAAGTATTTTAAAAGGTAAGTATTGGAGCATTTTCCAGAATTGAAAACACATCTATCTTCAGATTCAGCAAACCTAATGAATTCAAAATGGGACAAATAAAAAGAAATCCCATATCAAAACCTACCCAGGGAAATCCAAAGAGAAAATTAAAGATCGTAAAAGCAGCCAGCAAGAAAAGATAGGCTGGCTAAAAGGGAGAAATCATTAATCTAATGGCTTTTCTTCTCGAGAGCAAAAATGGAAGGTGGGAGACAGGGGAATTAGTAGCAAAACAAAACATTTAAAACAAACACTCAAAAAGGAGAGTGAAAGAAAGACATTTTTAGAAAAACAAAAACTGAGAGCTTACTACCAATAGATTCTCAGCCAAGAAAAATCTAAAGGATGGATTTTAAAAATCCAGTATTTCCCAGAAATAAGCTCAGATGCAAGGACTGGTGAATCAAGAAAATGCTAAAGATGAGAATATATCTAAGAAAACATTGAACAAAGCAAAAATAACTATGTTCAATTTGGAGAATAAAAATCATCGAAAGTGGCAAAGAACTATAAAGAACAAAATAGCATGAAACCTAAAAGGTAGTGTATGTGGTGGATGGAATTAAACATTTATGGAGCTGGGGCTATTCAGGAGAAGAGTAAATATATGTTTAAGTTAAGTCTTGTTATGGAAGCATGGTAAAATTTCAAGGTTTTTATTAAGAATAAAAATAGGGGCGCCTGGGTGGCTCAGTCGGTTGAGCGTCCGACTTAGGCTCAGGTCATGATCTCACGGTCCGTGAGTTCGAGCCCCGCGTCGGGCTCTGTGCTGACAGCTCGGAGCCTGGAGCCTGTTTCAGATTCTGTGTCTCCCTCTTTCTCTGACCCTCCCCTGTTCATGCTCTCTCTCTCTTTGTCTCAAAAATAAATGAAAATGTTAAAAAAAAAATTAAAAAAAAAAAAGAATAAAAATAGAGTCAGGAACATCCAAACCAGTAGAGGGGAAAACACTCAAATGATAATAAAAGTCTTTTAACTTTAAAAGAAGACAAGAAAGGAGAAAAAGGAAAAAAGAAAAAGTAGGACAAAGAGAAAGACCAAACTGTTGACAGAGATTAGCCAAGATATGTGTAAATAGACTGATTCCTCTCCTGTTAAAATACATACCTTTTCTAACTGGATTAAAAAAAAAAAAAATCTAAGTAGATGCTGTGTATAAGAACCATACCTAAAAGTCACATAAAGGCACAGAAAAGTTGGAAAGGATAGAAAAAGATGTACCTTAAAAATGCTAATTGAAAGAAGGCTGATAAAGCTAATTTATAATACATAAATGTAATTTAAGACAAAAGGCATTAGTAGAAATAAAGAAGTTCACTACCTAATGATCAAACTTTCAGTTCACCAGAAAGATGTAACAGTGCCCAGCTTATAGGCACTAATAATAACTGGAATTATAGTATGTGGTTAATAAAATAATTACATTATACCACTAAGAAAATAAAATGATAAAAAATAACTTGTTAGTGAAAAAAAAAATCAGTGGATCCATCTTCATAAGTAAGACTGGCATGTAAATGTCTTTTCTCAGATTATCCTTATCTTCTTTGGTCATCAATGTTAGTTAGCCTCATAAAATGAATTATGGAACGTTCTCTCTGTTTCTGTGCCACAGTTGGAGTTATCTCCCTTGAATATTTGATAAAATTCGTCTCTAAAACCGTCTTTGCCTGGCATCTTCCTTCTGGGAATTAAAAAATATATGTATTTGTTTCATGACTAATAGTTACAAAGCTACTCACATTTTCTATTTTGTCTTGGGTCAATTTTGATGAACTGTATTTTTCTAGGAAAATTTCTGTTTCTTCAAAGTTTCCAAACCTTTTGACATCAGAGCCCCATTTTTTTAAATCTCTCTAGTATCTGTAATTTTTCATTTTGAAGTGTTTCTTTGAAACCCATATCTTATTTTCTTGATGAAACTTTCAGAGAGTCATCAATTTTTGAGTCTCTTCAAAACCAATTTTTAGCTCTGATGATCCTCTCATTTTTGTTTTCTAGTTCACTCTGCCTTTATTTCTTTCTTCTTTGACTCTCTTTGAGTTTATTCTACTGTTCTTTACCAGATTTTTAAGATTGATGCTTAGCTCATTAATTTTTAGATTCTCTTTTTATTTTCTAAGTCAGCCTTTCAACCTAAAAATTCCCCACTACATACCACTCACCAACATTTCCAAAATCTTGAGTTAGTGTTTTCTTTATTGTGCAATTCTGAGTATTTTTGAATTTCCAATTTTTTTTCTTTAAGCCATGAGTTATTAAAAACATATTTTTAAATTCCAAAATTACTTTTGTTCCTCATGTGTATGCATAAATGTAACATTTAATTTTTATTTTTTATTTCATTTTTGTTTAATTGTGGTCAGAGGTGGAATTCCATGTGAAATCCATTCTCTGGAATTTACTCTAACTTGCTATATGGCCAAAGCATTGTCATGGCAAATGTTTCATACTTTGGTAAATATTCCTTGTAACTTGAAAATAACTGGGTTCGGGAGTTTCTATGTATTCATTAGATCAGTATTTATCAAACTTCCTGTAAGATAAGAACCATCTAAGGCAAGTTTTTTTTTCATTTTATTTTTTTAGGTTTTAGAGAAAGCAGGGGAGAGAGGCAGAGGATGAGAGAGAGAGAGAGAGAGAGAATCCTAGGCAGGTTCCATGTTCAGCTCAGAGCCTGATGTGGGGCTTAATCTCACAACCCTGGGATCAAGACCTAAGCCAAAAATCTAGAGTCAGATGCTCAACGGACTGAGCCACCCAGGTGCCCCTGAGGCAATTTTTTAAAATACAGCTTTCTCAGTCTCTCTTCTGGAAATTTTCATTCACTAGGTCTGGTACTAAGCTATCAGGGAAATTTGAGAAATCCTGTGGCAAAACAGTGCTGTTGTTCCCTTCAAATCTTCCTTATTTGTACTGATTTATCTCCATTTGATCTATCACTTATTGAGAGAGTTGTGTTCAAATATTCCACTATACTGGTGGATTTTTATTTTTTCTTTAATTTTGTCAGTTTTAAATATATATGTTAGACACACACACACACACACACACACACACACACACACGTAGACACACACACATGCTCCTTTGGTAGGTATATTAAACTCTCTCCAGCTTCCATGTCTTCATTTTATAAAATACAGAAGTGGAAATGATAATTATTGTAAAGAATCTTAGGACAAATAAGTGAAAAATGCACATAAACAAAGCACCTGGTTTATAGTAACTGCTCAATAGGTCATAACTATTAGTTTCTATAGGGTCACTTTCAACACTAGAATTACCTACAGGTATGTTCATGCAGTCCATCTATTTAACTGGAGGCACAGTATGTTTTATCCTTGGACCAAACCCTATTAAAACTCTTTGTGTATCGACTATATTACCTTCCCTCCCCATGAACATGTCAGGGAGAACTGTTTTCCCTAAATTGAAATGAGACATTATGCTGTTGTCTTTTCTCAGGACACACTACCATGCATGACTTTTCTGTTTGTTCTTGAGGGTATTGTTTATGACTTCCACAAGTGTGCCCAAAGCAAAGACTCATGACAGAATGCCTTAGGAGTTAACTGTTAAGCAGAAGCTGTGATCCTCCTGAAAACCTTCTGTGCCTTGTTTTTGATCTTTATATATAATGAAAACAATTTAATTGTCTCTGTTTACATTATTATATTGTCATTCCTAAAGCTCAGAACTAAGGTCATAGCTCTGCTGTAGCAACTAAATAGAAATTTGTAGCATGTTTAAGCATAAAAGTTCTCCCTAACACTTTCCTCTAGCCAATTTACATCTCTTATGCTAATTTAGATTTTCCCTGTCTTATAGTCTTAATTTTTTATCTTGCAAATTTGTTGCATGTATTTACTGTTAGCACCTAAAGTTTTCATGGGATAAGCTGGGATATAAACATATATATAGATACATAAGTAATAAACATATACCGCATATAGATAGATGCATAACCATGAATATATGTGTGAATTTAATTTATAGACCAAATGGAGAAAATGGCTGAATCTGAGACCTTCATGCCAGTATCAAACTCTCTACTGGAAAAGACTAACCAAAGAGCTATTACATAAAACAATTGTATTATTCAAGGAAATAGTAAAAAAGTACTTTTCTTAATTCAGTGATATACTGACATGGTTTTTAGAGCAAGGTTAAAAATTTGCAGGATTTATGGATTTTCTGCTTCTACAGATATTGCATCCAGAGTCATAGAAGATTATGTCACCCTTTGTATTGAAGACTTACTTAGGGCTCTGTGTTTAGTTAAAAGGTCATTTTAAAAAGAAATGGCTTATTTTGAGAATGGTATCTTGTTTGCGTAAATTGACCTGCTGGGTAAAGGAAGGAAAGCTTGTGTGCTTTGCTAGAATCTGCATTATTCTGGTAACTTCTCTACATGCATTCTTGGAGGACCATGCAGCCTGCTGGCTTCTCTTAATCCAAGTCTCAGATACTCTCCTCTGAAACATGGTGGTGTGATTTTGTAGGCCCAGCTGTTTAGAATGGTTTACTGGAAATGTTTGTAAAACAATTAAAAGTTTCTTCATGTCTCCTAACTTCCTATCTTCTTAACATTAAGCCACCCTTTGTAATTTCCTTGTTTTTCTCACATTGACTGGATCTGAAGGGAACATTTATTTATGCCATAGCAAACACAGCCTAACTGGTATTTTGGCTGACAGAACAGCTTTGTTTCTGTGCTTGTATAACCTCCTCTTCTGACAGCAGAACTTGGGGAGTTAGCCTCCTTAGCAAACTGCCTATGCAGTGCCAGTGGAAGGCACAGAGATCCTGTTATTACAAGAACACAGAATTGGCTGAGGGTTACTTCATTTTTCATTTATTGACTTAAGGAAAAATAACCCAATGTTAAAACCCAAATATTACTTCAGAGATCAATAAAGATCATTCTGTAGTCAGCTTTCAAAATAAAGGGCAATTCTTTTATCTGGTGGTGGTAGCTGTAGGGCACTATAAATTTTCTTGCAGGATCTTCACTGGGTCCACAAAGACTAAGAAGGGTAATGATGCATTTCAGTCTTGAGGGAGGCTAGATAAACATGGCTTAAGATTAAATTGTTTCCTAGAAAAACAGGAATTATTAGATCACTGCTTCAACCATTTTTACAAATACATGTATGCAATAAATGAAAGCATCAGGCATTAGGCATTCTTCTCCAATCGGAAACGGTGTGGTTTCCAATTTCTGTTGAAAAGCATCTTGATTTTAAAACAAACAAAAAATGAGAACCAAAACAACCAAATGAAAACTGTGAAGGCTCCTCTCCAATAACATAATGCTGTTTCAGATACTTTTGAAATTTTGTTTGTTTGTTTATTTATTTATTTATTTATTTATTTATTTTTACTTTGGGGATATTTATGGGAAACAGTATTCTGTTTTGAAAGTTCATTGTTCAGTTACTATTCATCTTGTGTATAACTCCCCTGTGGCACTGCTCAAACTCCTGTCCCAAGAACAAAAGAAAAGATATAATGCCCTTTTAAAAATGACAGTCTCCCTAATTGCCTACTATGCCCTTAACAAGACACATCATTCTGTCTATATTTTGAGCAGAAGGTTATTGAAACAGTCAGTGGTCTTTGTAGCCCCCAATGAGTTCCAGTCTTCCGTGGCATTTGAAGCCACTTAGAACAACTTGGTAACAGTCCTCTTTGTAAGTGCTACGTCCCGCTGAAATGTAAGGGAAAGAAGGAGAGGTAGCCTCTGGGTCCTTCTAGAGGGTGTAGGAGTCCACCTTACAGCAGAGAGCAGAGCTGTGTGTTCATTTAGTCCCTCTGTTTTCCCATAACCTCACTGCAAGCTTGTTATCACATTTGTCATGTGATTGATGAGTGCCTGTCTTTATACCAGAGGCACTTAATAGGTTTCTATAGGAAGACAAATGATCTGGGAGATAGATTATATTAATTTAGGAGTCTGCAATGGGCCTTGTCCAGACTATCCCTGTGCAGTCTTGAGCCTCACATTTTCCAAAGACAGGGAAACTAATCCTTACCAGATGCTTACAAGGAAGGGAATGTCAAATTTATAAAGTAATGTGAACTTCTCATTAATAAAAATCATCTATCAATGTATATTACTCATTATAAAAAGAATTACCCTGTCACAATTTGCTTTCATTTTGCTTTTGATTAATTGTATTATGTATTGTCAGCCAGGACTCCACAGGAAATACAATTAGCATTATCAATGTTAATGATGACTGAGGATTGACAGGAAGCCAAACATCTATGCAGAATTCAGGGGGAAAAAAAAAAAAACACCTCATCAACTCTAATAGTCTTGTGATTTAATTTAAAGAAAGTAACAATTGCTCAATTTCACTGAAGTTTTTAACTTCATAGAGATAATTTATAAAGAAACAAAAATGAGAAGTAAATAATAAAGGAGTAAAAAATTTCTCATGTATATATGAGGAAAAGTCAAAGAAATAAAATTTTTGGCAGGTAAAGTGGAGAATTGAGACTGATCTGGTAACAATGTTTGCAGGCTTATAATGATTCCATGCTTGATGTAAAGTTAAATTCTAGGCTAGTTTTCTCTTGGTTACTCTCATTTCATGATTACTCCTTTGAATGGGCCAAAGCACTCCTTCTACTTATCCATTTACATGCTCATTTCATATATTTTTATTATCTTCTGTACATAAAGAACTCTGCTAAGTGTGTGGGTGATAGAAAAATACGTATGACATAGTTACCTGTTCTCAACGAATATGTCTCAGGAAAGATAAGACACAGACATAAATCACTTCTATTTGAGGAAGCATGATAAAAACTAATACAAGAGAGCAGGGAAAACAGAAAGATCCATTTCCAGCTAGTGTGATTAGGAAAGCCTTTTGAAGAGGGTTGTTTTCATTCATCTCATGCTATTTCCTATCAGTATGTAAAAACTCATTACTTCTTATACGGATAAATTGAGTAATGCTGAAATTAAGATAAATAGGTATAACAACACCAACTCTCAGATTATCTCTACTTTTTCCAAACAGCAAAAGCATTCTGTCCTCTTGGCTGGTCTCTATTTTGTGAAGTTACCCTTCAGATCCCCTAGATATAGCCTCGTAAACAAGTGTCACTTCTGGCACACTGGGTTAAGTTTGCTAGCTATTGAGACCTGGTTGTTTTAATGACTTCTTGCTTCCTGCTGAATCTTGTTTGGGAATTAGTATAAAAGGTTAATGTTACTTAACATCTGCATTGATTAGTATTCAGAGTTGTGTTGCTAAATACCAAGTCAGATTTTGCCCTGAGATGGTGTGAGAGGCAAAGGAGATTATTTAGCCACTAAGCACCTGGGTGAGGGTAGGACTTGATGAAACGAAGACTCCCAAAGGATGGTGGCTCAGATTACATAACATGTATCTAGTGATTATAATTTTTTTCTCTTAAAAAAAAAATCTTTCTTACTCCTTTTTACAGGAAGAAATGTCAAGATAAATAATCCAGTACAGTAATCTTTCCAGAATAAGAATAACATGTTTTCTTTGGACCTTGTTCATGTCCTCACTGAACACTCATGCCAATAAACTGAGAAGCAAAGACTCTTCTAATGTATATATACACATGCACACACACACACACACACACACACACACACACACACAATGTGCCCAGAAATAAGACCACACATATATAGTCAAAACACACATATACTAATCTTTGACAAGGGTGCCAACAGGGAATGGAGAAAGGATAGTTTCTTCAATAAATGGTGCTGGAAAAACTGGGTATCCACATCCAAAAGAATGAAATTGAACCCTTATTTTGCACCATTCGCAAAAGTTAGCTCAAAATGGATTAAACCTCATGTGTAAGATGTGAAACAGTAAAACCCTTAGAAGAAACCATAAGGAAAAAGCTTCTTGACATTGGTCTTGGCAATGATATTTTGGATATAACACCAAAAGCACAGGCAGCAAAAACAAAAAGTAAACATGTAGGGCTACATCAAATGAAAAGGCATCTGCATAGCAATGGAAACAACCAACTAAATGAAAAGGCAACCTGTGGAATGGGAGACAATATTTGCATATTTGCATGTATCTGATAAGAGGCTAACATCTAAAACATATAAGGAGCTCAAACAGCTCAACAGCAAAAAAAAAAAAAAAAAAAAAAAAACAAAAAAAAAACACAAAGAAAAATTGGGCTAAGTACCTGAAGAGATATTTTTCCAAAGAAGATAAACAAATGGCCAATAGATATACAAAAAGGTACTCAACATCACTAGTCATCAAGGAAATGCAAATCTAAATCACAATGAGATATCACCTCAAATCTGTTAAGATGGCTATTAATAGAGGTAACAAATGTTGATGAGGATGTGGAGAAAATGGACACGTTACATTCTGTTGGCAGGAATGTAAATTGGTGTAGCCACTGTGGAAAACAGTATGGAAATGCCTCAAAAAATTAAAAGTAGGGCTACCATATTATCCAGAAATCCCACTTCTGGTTGTATATCGGGAAGAAATGAAATCACTACCTTGTGGGGATATTTATGCTTCCATGTTCATTGTAGGGTTATTTACAATAGCCAAGACATGGATGTCTATCGGATGAATGGATAAAGAAAATGTAGTATGTGTATACAATGGAATATAATCCAGCCATAAGAAAGAAGGAAATCCTGCCATTTGTGACAACATGGATGAAACTGGAGGGCATTATACTATGTGAAATAAGCCAGACAGAAAAAGATGATACTGCATGATCTCACTTATATGTAGAATCTAAAAAAGTCGAAATCATAGAACCAGGATTGGGGGTCATAGAAATGGGGAGAAATGAGTCAAAGAGTTCAAACTTATAAACTTAGTTACAAGATAAATAATGAATGCTCTAATGTGCAACCTGATAACTGTAGTTAATAATACTATATTGTTAACTTGAAATTTGTTGAGAGTAGCTCTTAAGTGTTCCCCACCCCCCAACCACACACACACAGGGTAACCATGTGAGGTGATGAATATGTTAATTAACTTTATTGTGGTAATCGTTTCACAATGTATATGCCCATTAAGTCATCATATGGTACACTTTTTTAAAAAGCATTGTATAATGTAATACATACAATTCTTATTTTCCAATCATACCTCAATAATGCTGAAAAAAAGTTTACTATATGATCTGAAAAATGCTGTAAAAATGCCAGAAAGAGAAAATCATGAAACAAGACCAATTACTGTAACTATTCAAGCAAGATATTTTTCCCATGAAAGAGTCATTACTCTTCTTTCTAAAGTTGCTCTTCCTTCTCTTTGAAGAAAATGAGAAACTTCTGATATCTTGGAGATAAAGAGCCACTATGTATTGTGTGCCTACTTTAAACTAAACATTTTATATATTTCACTTAATCTTTACATCTACTATGCAATATTATCCTCGTTTTACTGGGAGGAAATAGAGGCTCAGGGAACGAGTTTCTTGATCCAGGGTATCTGACTAGTAAGTGCTAGAGTCAGGATTCACACCCAGGATGGTCTCATGTAACGTTTGTACATGTTCCTGTAGGCCATATGCCACAGAAACCCTTCAGGGTAATGCCTACCTGTAAATACTTGGGAGTAAGATGTGATCATAGAAGAGCACAAATTAAAGAATCAAAAAAAAAAAAATCATCCAGTCTACAAAAAGTGGAAATAAAACCATGAGAATTGCTTGCTAGCATACAATTATATTTTGATGCTTATTAATATATCATACAGCATTTTTCTAAATGCTGTTGAAAATGTTGAAGTTCAGCATTTAGGGTTATGCATGTATTCTGTGGCCTGATGCATGTATTCTGGAGCCCTTCCAGGACCAGCCAAAAAGCTCAGATGTTTATGAAGGCTCTGAGGAGTCTCACGAAGCTAGCATTCATGAGAAGTCTGCTTCAGCTGTCCTTGCCACACTGACCTGTTCTCACTGGCTTTCCACTTTCCTGCCTCCTGTTCCATTTTCTCTGTGATACATGCTTGACTTTCAACAAATAACTTAACCTTTTCCATTTGTTTCTAAATTGTAAAAGAGAGTGAAACTCATCTTTAAAATTTCTGTTGACTCTAACATTGGGTAAACTATAACTTCAAGTCCTTTTTTATTTTTGTGAGACAGACATGTATGTATTAATTTTGGTTGAATAACCAGTTACTTTGAAAATTATTAGTGAAGTTCCAGCGATCACAGAACAAATATGAGGATTCTCAAATTGGTTATTTGTCTTATATAAAAAGGTGGTTATTCAAGAATTTAAACTGTTTAGGGGTGCCTGGGTGGCTCAGTCAGTTAAGCATCTGACTGCAGCTCAGATCATGATCTCAGGGTTCATGGGTTGAAGCCCCACTTCCGGCTCTGTGCTGCCAGCTTAGAGCCTGGAGTCTGCTTCAGATTCTGTGTCTCCTCTCTCTGCACCCCACCCCCCCACCCGACACTCTTTCTTAAAAATAAACAAAAAAATAAAAATATAAATAAAAAAAGAATTTAAACTGTTTAAAAGCTAACTTGCAATAACTATTAAATATTGTGTTAAATTTAACTCACTTTTGGCAGCTCTTTGTGCCTGAGTCCTGTCCCCATTCTTTAATAAAATCACTATTTTTCACTAAAGACTTGTCAAGAATTTGTTCTTGGCCAGCTCCAGACCCCCACCACTCCAAAACCACATCATGGAGAGAGGGAGAGACAGTGTGAGCAGGCAAGAGGGACAGAGAGAGAGAATCCCAAGTAAGTTCCATACTCAGCGCAGAGCCTGACAAGGGGCTCTATCTCACAACCTTGGGATCATGACCAGAGCCAAAACCAAGAGTGAGATGTTCAACTGACTGAGCCACCCAGGTGCCCCAAGTGAGGACAAGTTTTTTGACCAGTCGGATCAAAGTTTGGAAACAGGAGTTTCAAACTCCCATATACCTTTTTATGATACAATTTTTATTTGACACTGCAAAGCTATGCTGAATTAGTCTCTCTGTCCTCTGTTTGGGATTCTTTGTAATTATTTTTCTCACCTGTGAAAGCTGTAATGTTTTTATCTGCAATAAATTTATATTAAGATTAGTTGATGGATATAAAATTTTAAAAAATTTTAACTCAGTTTTGTTAAGTCCATAGATATTTAACTGAATACAAGTATACTTTTTCAGGATTAAAGACGGCATGTTCTAAATTGCAATATTATTTCATCTAGATAAAAAGCTGGGGCAGTTAAGAAAAATCCTATGAGAAAACTTTCATGTAAGGTGTGTGTTTTTCTTCTCTTTCTTTCTCTCTTTCTTTCTTTCTTTCTTTCTTTCTTTCTTTCTTTCTTTCTTTCATTCTATTGTTGCTGTTGTCGTTGTTGTTGTTGTTGTTGTTGTTGTTGTTGTTGTTGTTGTGTTTGTGTTGTCCCCCTCGGTGGAAACAAAACATTAATAACATCTTATACCTGCATGGTCTTTATGGATTGCAAAACATTTCCATATGCAGTGGAATTACATCTTACGTGGGGGTTGTGTTCTGAAGTCATTTTTATGAGGTGAAAATCACATATGGATAAAATTACCCATGAGAGTCTCTCAGCCCATAAAGAATGGTATGCTTGGTTTTATATATTTAAAATATACATATGTAGGTAATTTTTAGTATAAAATATACAATACACAATAGTATACAAAATTCATTTCTCAAAGTATTCATTACATAAAAGAGGGCACATAGTAATATATTTTAATTTTGTGGGAGAATGAACGTTATTTGCATAACAAACACAGCCATGGTGCTGCTCTACGGTATGGATTTCACAACATCCTTTGTGAGCTACAGATTATTGTATCCCTTTAGAGAGGAAAGTGAGACTTGGACTAATTTTAAAACTTGTCTAGAGGTGCCTGGGTGGCTCATTCAGTTGAGCATCTGACTCTTGACTTAGGCCCTGGTTTGTGGGATCAAGCCCTGCATAAGGCTCTGCACTGACAGCGGGGAGCCTACTTGGGATTCTCTCTCTCCCTCTCTCTGTCTCTCTGTTTCTCCCCACTCACGTGCTCTCTCTCTCTCTCTCTCTCTCTCAAAATAAATGGCTAAAAAATATATTTTAAAAAAAACTTGTCTAAAGCCTCAACGCTAGTAAGTGACAAAGCTACAATTCAAATCTTTAAAACTCAGAGTCCAGTTGTCTTTCTATTGCCTCATAATTGGCTCTGTGTTTATCTTACTTTCCTGTTGAAGTATATAAACTTTTTTCAACTTCACAGAATTTTGCAATTTTTTTTTTCACTACGTTTAATTTTCCCAGACAAAATTCTCTTCTTAAAATCAACCATTTTGCTGATAATTCCAAATTAGAAAAGGTCAGGGGTTGGGAGCAAAATCATATTATGTTTGATATGAAAAATCAGTTCATTAGATTTAGTCGGACTCACTCACACATTAGTATTCCAAATTTGCTATTAGGCTACCTTAAATATGTTAGACTTTGTTATGAAGAAGTTTTATTAGTTCTGTCTCAACTTCTGAAGAGAGAGAAGTTAAATTAGATATTTACCTGCAAATAAGGAGGTCATTATTTCCCCTCATTGGCTCTGGCCCAAAATGAATTTTAAAATTTCCAAGAGAATCTGGATCAGTTTAATATTAGTAATAGTGATTAACATGTTTGCTTTTTTTTTTTAATTTTTGAAAGAAAGAGAGAGCGAGTCAAAGTGGGGGAGGGAAGGGAGCAGAGAGAGAGAGAGAAAGAAAAAAAGAGAGAGAATCCTAAGCAGGCTCTACCCTCAGCATGGAGCCAATCCCATGACTCTGGGATCATGACCTGAGCTAAAATCAGGAACTGGACGCTCAACCAACTAAGCCACCCAGGCACCCCAACATCTTGATTCCTGTCTGTTGATACATGAAGGCTCATTTCAAGGGAAATTTTGTGTTTAAGCTTTATACTGGATCTTCTACAATGCTGTTTGTTTTCTGGTCATTTGCTTGCTTCTATGGCTATTTCTTTTGGAAATAACAGCTGTTTGTATGCTTTGGGAATGCACATTGTACTTAAAGAAGTGGTTCATGAGGACAACCAATTTTAGTCTGCCCAAAGACCAAGACACAGGGTTACAAACCTTGACTTTAATTCTTATCCAATTAATAGTCTGGATAAACAACTAGATATAGTTATTACACCCTAACCTCCTTAGCTATATCTTCTATGTAGGAAATAACATAATAGCAGATTTGAACATGTAGAATAAATAACTGATGCAGCTGTGAATGTATTAATGTGGAAATTATAAGTATATAAGTATATCCATTAATTAGCTATATGTTGGAAATAGAGAAATTGTGTTTATGATTTTTCCTGTTCTAAAAGCTTGCATATTTTCCAAAGCAGATAGAACACCTGCTAGAAGTAAGCCTTACCATCCTCTCAGTTTCTCTTTTTAAATGTTCTATTTCTACACACTCAACCACCTATACAGTGTTAGACTTTATATGTGTCTCAAACTCATTATTTTTTAGAAGAGAAGCTGAGGCCTCTCAGTGGCTTCCGCTGTAACACTCAGAACTGGAACTAGAATGAAATATTTATGAATTCACTGATTCCTGAAGTGGTATTAACAACCTACTGCATGCAGGAATTTGTGCTCTTTACACCACACTGTTCCTACAACAATCAGGTAGGAAGATAGTTTTACTGAAAATATGAAATAATAAGAAAATGGCATAATTGAGTGTAGCGTTATAAGAGACTTCAGGTCTTGGTCAATGTGAGTGATTTGGGTGATTCCCAGGAAGAGAATTTACAGGACCTTCCAAGCTGCCACACTGAAATGAAGCAAAGATAGATGGCAAGCAAGGACATCTGGGCCTAGTAAACCTTTATTTTCTCACCATGTATTTTCTTTGGAAGGAAAGATACATTTTTCCCAAAAAGTGTGCAATTAAGGAAAAGAGAGAAAAGTATGCAATGAGGCACAACAATTATGGATTGTGTCCTCTTAGGGCTGGTGTCATAGACATGTGGCCTGTGCAGTTGCAGAGGACCAGCATATGGTGGGGTCGCTGCATGCAGTTTAATAGCTCTTCAGACACCATCTTGGAAATCTTCAAAATTTCTCATCAAGAGATCCCAGATTTTCACTTTTCACTGGGCCAGGTAAATGATGCAGACTTCTGTGGTCCCACTTTCCTTTGCAGGGTCTGTTTTGCCTCCATCCTTTACAACTTTGCTTCTTCACCCTCTCCCCATCTGTTTCCACATAGACTCCACCTGTTAAGGATGCATCCTTAGGGGTGCCTGGGTGGCTCAGTTGGTTAAGCGTCTGACTTTGGCTCAGGTCATGATCTTGCAGTTTGTGAGTTCGAGCCCCGTGTAGGGCTCTGTGCTGACAGCTCAGAGCCTGGAGCCTGCTTCGGATTCTGTGTCTCCCTCTCTCTCTGCCCCTCCCCTGCTCATGCTCTGTCTCTCTCTGTCTCAAAAATAAATAAAACATTAAAAAAATTTTTTTAAAAATGCATCCTTAATGTAGATCTGGTTTGCATAACAAATTTTCCCTCTGAAAATCAACTTCCGGTTGAATTTGGAGCAACAGAGCACAACTTGCTTTTATATAATTTGCTTTTTCTGTTTAATAATATTTTGAGGACCTTTTTTTTTAACATTCACTCATTTTTGAGAGAGAGAGACACAGTGTGAGTGGGGGAGGGTCAGAGAGACAGAGAGAGACACATACAGAATCTGAAGCAGGCTCCAGGCTCTGAGCTGTCAGCACAGACCTCGATGCAGGGCTCGACCCCATGAACCATGAGACCATGAGCTGAGTCGAAGTCAGATGCTCAACCGACTGAGCCACCCAAGCTCCCTGAGGACGTTTTTATATCGGTAAGTATGCATGCCCTGTTCTTTTTTATACCAGCAAAATCTGTATGTAGCCCAGATGATAGCCCCCTCATTGGGAGTTCCCTGACAACTGGAGATATGGTTCAACTTGGTCCAAATACCAATTCCACAGTCCTGTCAGAGAAATCCCATGTTTTTTGCTAGTTCCTGCACTTAACTCTTTAGGATTCTCATCTGCATATTATATCTTTGTGCTGTATTAGTCCAGGATGGAGGGGCTGGCTTCTTCATCAGTTCCACAAGATGAACAGCAATGTACATTTTGTGATTTGTGTGTGCATTTTACTGAAGATTTGAGGAGACTGGGATTGAGGGCAGAAGTTCATGACAGGGTATGGCAGTTGTCTGCAACCCAGCTGATGCCATTCTCTCTCTCATCTCTCTTTCTCCAAAGTAACAAGCAAAACTTTACTCTTGTTTTACATAAAACTTTCATCAGTATCAAGACCCTGTTAAGGCCTTACATTTTACCTGAAGCACTTTCTCAGTTAAACATAGTTTCCATCCTGAGTGTTATGCTAAGTGAAATAAGCCATACAGAGAAAGACAGATACCATATGTTTTCACTCTTGTGTGGATCCTGAGAAACTTAACAGAAGACCATGGGGGAGGGGAAGGAGAAAAAAAAAAGGTTAGAGAGGGAGGGAGCCAAAACATAAGAGACTCTTAAATACTGAGAACAAACTGAGGGTTGATGGGGGGGGGCGGGTAGGAGGGGAGGGTGGGTGATGGGTATTGAGGAGGGCACCTTTCGGGATGAGCACTGGGTGTTGTATGGAAACCAATTTGACAATAAACTTCATATATTGAAAAATAAATAAATAAAATAAATAAATAAATAAAAATAAACATAGTTCCCATCCTAAAACAAACACTGGTTAAAAACTTCTTACAATCGTTTAGCAGTGTTTTTCCCAGAAAGGTACAATTGCAGAGACTTTTTCCTGATGATTTACATTTTATGGTTTTTGGAATTTTTATACAAAAGATAAAGTGGCATCACAATGACCTATATTTTTCAAACTGGTCATGAATATGTATTCCAGATATTACTATCTTATTCTGAGGTCCTTTGTTTTCTTTTGATTTTTTTCTCTTCTAAAAATATTTGTTTATTATTGAAGAATCTCTTTTTTTTTCTGGGTCACAGAGAAACATTAATATTTTTTAAATTTATTTTTGTTTTTATTATTGAAGTGTAGTTGGCATACAATGTTATATTAATTTTAGGTATAAAACATAGTGATTTGACAATTTTATACATTATTTAATGCTCACCACAATAAGTATAGTTACCATTTGTTATCATACAACATTATTACAATATTATTGGCTATATTCCTTATGCTGTACTTTTCCTCTCTGTGACTTTTTTATTTTATAAACTTATTTATTTTCTCAAGAAAAGTGTGAATGAATTTCTGCATTTTTCCATATTAGAAACTTGGTGAGAAAATATATTAAAGTTCAAAACAATATTAGAGAAACCCTTAGCCCATCAGTTCCCATCATAACATGTATATTCATTAAATATATTTCATAAATACTATATTTTGAAGAGATGCTTTCATGAACTGACACTGTATTTTCTATTTACTAATCACCTTTGTGCTGATTTATTTACACCCCCTTGATATATACTACCTAATTAAAAATATGCATTTGATAATGTATGGGTTTGATCCCATTATGCAAATAACTTCCCAAGTGTAGTTGTTTAGGAAGTCTGACCCGCTGATGAGAGTCAGGAAAAATGATTTACATACTGTTCTACATTACCCAGTATTTCATGCATGGCCAGTCATTTCCTTATCTTAATTGGAAACTAGCCAATTAGCCTATGTATAATTAGTTTGCATATCAAGCAGATGAACTATTGAATGAAAAGAGTATATAATGTAGAACTAATTAAAGGTCAATCTGCTGGAGTAAACAAGTTCATAACCAGCCCCCCACAACTCCAAATTAAAAAGGAGAAATAAGGTATTTTTTAAAATACAGTTTTAAAATGCAGTAACCTTATACCATATCTAAAAATTAAAATAGATCATAGGCCTAAAATTACAAAACTTAGAGAGAGAGAGAAAATCAAAGATTTCATAGATACAACACCAAAAGCACAATCCACAAAAGAAAAAGTTGAAAAATTGGACTTGGTCAAAATTTCAAATTCCAGTCTTTAAAAGACATTAAGAGAATTAAAAGATAAGCCATCGAGTGGGAGAAAATATTTGCAAATTATGTAGTTGATAATGGACTATCATCTAGAATATATAAAGAACTCTAAAATCCCAAAATTAAGAAAACAACCTAATTTTTTTTATTTAAAAAAATTTTTTTTAACATTTATTTATTTTTGAGACAGAGAGAGAGCATGAACGGGGGAGGGGCAGAGAGAGAGGGAGACACAGAATCCGAAGCAGGCTCCAGGCTCTGAGCCATCAGCCCAGAGCCCGATGTGGGGCTCGAACTCACGGACCGCGAGATCGTGACCTGAGCTGAAGTCGGACGCTTAACTGACTGAGCCACCCAGGCGCCCCAAAACAACCTAATTTTTAAATAATGGGCAAAAGATTCAAACCCTTTACCAAAACCCAAAAAGTATATAGAATGCAAACAAGCATATGAAAAAATGCTCAATATCACTAGTAACAACAAATTACCTCTACACACCTATAATGATGCCTAAAATTAAAATGCATCACACATCTGTGGCCCAAGCAAACCCCTTCAAGATTATTATAAATAGTGTACTACAAGAAAGCTAAACATCTAGAATTTTTCTACTCATAGGAGACGAAAGAAAAGTCTTGAACCCAGAGTCCTTCACCTGAGATCTAAATCCTCCTACAGGATAATTGACTGGTTTTTGAGGGACCTATAAACTTCTTAAAGTCATCAATAAAATGGTTACGTGAGTATCTGTATAAATATTTCTTGGGGAAAGGAAACAAGGATGTTGTTAAGTTTTCAATGAAGTCATTTAAAAATTTTTTTTTTTCAACGTTTATTTATTTTTGGGACAGAGAGAGACAGAGCATGAACGGGGGAGGGGCAGAGAGAGAGGGAGACACAGAATCGGAAACAGGCTCCAGGCTCTGAGCCATCAGCCCAGAGCCTGACGCGGGGCTCGAACTCACAGACCGCGAGATCCTGACCTGGCTGAAGTCGACGCTTAACCGACTGCGCCACCCAGGCGCCCCCCAATGAAGTCATTTAACAAAAATAGCACTAAGGACAAAAAAGATTAAGAACCTATCCTAACCAATAGCCTAATTAAGCCAACTATGAAACAAGTAGATCAGGAGAGATGTCAATAAAAATAAGGTCCTTTGCAATTGAGAAACTTTTGATAATTGAATTGATAAGTGAACATTATAAAGCACACAAGGAAATCTCTTCCATGTGAGATAATCAAAACATTCATATATAAGAAGAATTCACAAATCATAAAATATAAATAAGAGAGCATTCTGCATTTAAAATAAGTATGTTCATTGGGGTGCTGGGGTGGCTCAGTCAGTTAAGCATCCAACTTCAGCTCAGGTCATGATCTCACAGCTCATGAGTTTGAACCCTGCATTGGGTCTGTGCTGACAGCTCAGAGACTAGAGCCTGCTTTGGATTCTGTGTCTCCTTCTCTCTCTGCCTCTCCCTTGCTTGTGCTCTGTCTCTCTCACTCTCTCTCTCTCTCAAAAATAAATAAAACATTTTTAAAAAATTAAAATAAGTATTTTCAAATTTCTCAAAAATATAGAAGTGAAGAGCATCCTCGAAACAAGAACATAAAGTTATCAAACAAGAGTAGGAATATATGAAAACAGACCAACAGTAAATAATAGAAATGAAAACATGGTTACTGGAAGTAAAAAGGATCTTAATACATGAAACAAAGAGTAAACTAGATGTAGAAAAATAAAAGTGGTCAGTAGAAAGAGAACAGAAGGAAAATAGGAGGGGAAGGAGATGAAAAATGTGAAAAAGACACCCCTACCCCCACATAAAGCAGTTTAACCACTTTGTAATTTATTACTGAAATTCCAAAGCTTACCTGCTATGTGTAGAGCATTGGACTAAATAATTGAGTAGGAGGAAGAAAGGAAAATAATAAAAAGAAATACAACTGTGGCCCTCTGCAGCATGACTTGATTATCACTAACTTCTAAGAAGGAGCAATCATTCTTTGTCTTGGATTTATTACCCATAAAAGAGAGCTATGACTGACAAGAGTCTAGAACTGTCTATCTTTGAGACCCTCCTAACTTTGATATTACATGCTCTATCCCTAGAATTGGTTGGTTGGAGTGAAAAATGCAAAATAAATACTTCATTGAATAGAAGGGGCACCATTCCAGGTATGAAAGAATATAATTTTTTTTTTATAAACCCAGGGTGATTTTAGCAGTTAAAAAATGAAAACAAAAAACATTATGATAACTTCCTCTGGTTTATTTTGAAATCCACCAAGAAATTGAACATTTCTTCATGTGCAGGCAATAGGAGATAAAGCATTAAGCTGATTGTTGGTTGCCATTCAAAATGCATTTTAGACTCTGTGGGATGACAAAGGAGACTGGTATCCAGGAAGGATTGTTATGTATTTACAAGTACATGGTCAAATACCTGAAGCCTTTGAAACTAGAAGTGTTTTAGAATGCAGAGTTTGTCATTATTAAGAAGGTAAAATGGGCATATAGCAGACACCTTCTTCCAGATCTGGTGTAGCACCCTCAGATTAAACACATTCATTTTTCTGCTAAGAAATGTGTAAGTAATTCACACTGAGTGGGATAAATAAAGACTCTAAACAGCTTTGTGTCTATTCAGATCTGATTTTGCTGCCAAGAGAGCTCAGATTGGATATTGCCACCAAACGAGTTCAAAAAACTTTTGGTTTTCAAAATTGTCGATAAAGAATTGTGAACCTATATTACCTTTAGGGAACTGGAGTTGGGGGTGAAGAGAGTTCACACATTTTTCAGTTTGAGCAAAATTAGTCACTGACCTTCCTGACATAGAATATCAATTCCCTTCTTATCCTAAAATAGTCCCTCAGTGTATTCTAGGTAGGCTTTAGTGAAAGAAAGTCAACCAATAGTTTAATGATGCTATTTTTTGTCTACTTTATTATTATTGTTATTGTCTAGCCATGAATCATATTAGTTCTCTTCTTACTGTTTTCTAATGAATAAAATAAAACAAAATGTGTGCTGTTTTGTTTGTTTGTTCGTGGCTCTTAGTTTGTAATGTAGTGCGAGTACCCCAGCCAGACTATCCCCAACCCAGTCCTACCTGCAGTGGGAGGATCTCCCATAGCCCAAGCTTTTCTCTCCAAGAAGAGCATAAAGTCAAGTGAGTCCTTCTCACTGGGTAAGTTTTGAGTAATCTTTGTGGCACTCTCTTAAGACCTAAATAAACTTTAACTACCTTGCATTGTGCAATCCTTAAATTCTAAAACCCTTGTAGCAGAGAATGTGCATCTCTTCCAGCCAGGCAGTGTGCTAAAAGGGAAAGACCACTAGGTACTTGACAGTTTGTGACAAATCACATTGAGTTACACATGATAACACAAGCTTATTTTTATTGTGAACTTTTTTCATTGTATTATCTTTATATATACTTTTGCCTTGCTGGTTGAAGGTCTTAGAGTAAGAGGATTATGAACTCAGCTTGGAACGACTCTTCCCTAAAATGAATTGTTAATGTTTTAAATACCAGATATATTTAAAAGGGTTTTCCTCACATTTAAATTTTTCTTGATAAAACATGTATAAGTTTACTTAGTGTCTTTTTAGTATTAACTCTTATAGGAAATGACACATAGAAGAACAAAACATTGTTATGTCCCTCAGGGGAAGTTCAATCTAGAGGGCAAAGGGCACATAATAATACATTATAATATGTCTACTTACAGGCTAGAATGGTAGGCTAGGAGGATGGAATTTGTCCCTAAAGTATAGAAAGGAAGGAAGGGCATTAGGGGAAGTAGGAAGAGCATAGGCAAAACACAGAGGCATGACAGTACAGTAGGACATCAGGTGTGGCTGCAACATGGAGGCTGGAAGGCTGCAGATGACACTTGAAGCTGAAGCTGAAGAATAAATGAATCAACTAAACAGGCACACCGTGTAACCCTAAGCAGTCCAGAGCAGTGCTGTTAGAAACTAGCAATTTCACTGTGTCTGTCTTTCATATTTGTAAATGAGCTAAAAACTGACTAAGATGCTTTGGGTTGAGGGGTGCCTGGGTGGTTCAATCAGTTAAGCTTCTGACTCTTGATTTCAGCTCAGGTCATGATCTCACTGTTTGTGGGAGTTTGAGAGCCCCACATTGGGCTCTGTGTTGACAGCATGGAGCCTGCTTAGGATTCTCCTTCTCCCTCTCTCTCTCTGCCCCTCCCCTGCTAGTTCTCTCTCTCTCTCTCTCTGTCCCTCTCTCTCTCCAAATAAATAAATAAACATTAAAAAAATAAAAAGATGTTTTGGGTGGAGCCAAGCATCTCTAGTGATCTTCATAAACAAAGAAGCACATGGTTAATCAAGTCTGGGAAGTAAGAAGCATGTGCAGCCTATGACTTCACTGATAACTGAATAGCACTGTGATTATGGGTTATAAACTCCTGAGCCAGGCTGCTTGGGTTCAAGCTCTGGCCCCCTACTGTGGGACCAAAGGTGTTTTCTTAACATTTTGTATATCAGTGGGTTCATCTGTAAAATGAGAATAGCAAACTTACCTTCCTCAGGGTTAAAACATGTAATGTACTGAGAACTGTGCCTGGTACATAGTAAGCATGAGAGAAGGAGAAAAGTGGGAGGAGGGAAAGGGGAAGGGGAAAAGGCAATGACTTAAGAAAAAAAATTGGGGTGTGGGGGGCGCCTGGGTGGCTCAGTTGGTTAAGCTTCTGACTCTAGATCTCAGTCAGGTCTTGATCTCAGGGTCGTGAGTTCAAGTGCTTTATTGTGCTTCACACTGGATATAAAGCCTACTTTAAAAATAAATAAAATTTTAAAACTTAAAAAGGAAAAAATTAAATATTTCTGTGAGTGATCAGATAGATGGGTCTAAAGGGATCACTTACTCTTTTCCCAAGTAAAACCTAAGATATGACCATGCTATAGCAATAGCACCCAGGCTCCATGAACTGTGCAAGCAGCCAGCATAAGCCAGCTAATCTGAACCACCACAGGAAAAGCTCAGAGTGCTCAGGGTAACCCGCTCCAGTCTCCTGATGCAACTGCACTTCCTGTGTTGGCACTGGGTTGGCATTTCAGTGAGTCTGCCCCTTCCCCATTGGTGTTCCTATTCTTGGAAGTTTTAAAGGTTTGCCTGAAAAAAATTAAAGGAAAAGAAAGAAAAGAACTATGCAGGTATTGGTTGTGCTCTGTTCTGTTCTGTTCTGTTCTGTTTTGTTTTAGAGCTAGAAAGCCCAGGAGTAGATTGCCCTCATTTTACACAGGGAGATACAGGGGTGGAAAGACTTTGGTGCTTCTGCCCCAGGTGGTGGTGTAGAGCTTTGGAAATGTGTCTTTCCTGAATGTTTTTGCTCATATTTATGTCAGTGTTTTATTGAGTCAAACGGAAAGTTAAACTCTTATTAACTTGGGACAAGCCATTGTTCTATCATCTTTGATGTTTTTAGCTCCCATAGTGAAAAGGAAGTGGAAACAGCATATTAAAATGAAAATATGATTTCACTGTTTTTGGCTTCAATGATCTTTAACTGCTTCACTTCTGGAGTCGCTACAGTGCTATTGTATGGATATAATATTCAGGGTCAGAAATCAGGGTTTGATTCCAGGAGCTACTAATTAATTATTAATCTGGCCTTGTACAGGCTACTAAACTTCTTAATTAATAGGTGTAATGATATCTACCTCTTAGGGTTTTGTGAAGATTAATCAGTTAATTAGAGGAAATAATGAATATGAAATCCATAGAACATAACAGAAATTCAGTAAATGCAAGTCTCCACCCATGCCTGTTCTTTCCTAAGACTGGAAGTTTTAATGAGGACACCATTTAATTTTAACAGGAATACAATCACTTCTTTCTTAATCATTTCCTCCTAAATCAAAAGCTGACATAGAGCTCATTTTTCCTCTCTAGATCTGTTTGCTAATTTGTATAGTGAGGTGGTTGGATTATATTTCACCTCCAGTGTCCTTCAATATCTGGGCTTCTATGGCTTCTTCCTCACTTTCCTTTGCAGGGGAAAATCCGATTTAGCCCAGCCATCAAATTTTCTCCTTTGCTGAAAGAGAGAGGAAGTTGGAATGTTGTGGGAGAGTAGAAGAAAAATGTCTCACAATTTCTCCTCTACAAAAGCATATTTTTCCATTTTTGTTAGCTTCACTTTTGTGAAGAACTATACAATCATAATTATTCTTCTTCTTTCCCTTCTTCTTCTTCTTCTTCTTCTTCTTCTTGCTATAGTTTTGCCACCCTTACTATTCTGCTTCCTCCCTCTCCCACAATCAGATGAGAGAGTAAATACTTCATAGTAGGATAAACATATAGCTAGGTCCTTCAAAAATTAGACATCTGTATATACCTCCCTACTAATTATACTGATCATAGTTTATTTTCCATCACGCCTCTTCTCAGCCCTGTATCCTCAGTCACTTTCTCTCAATTCTGACCAGAGTGGCACTATTGATGGCTCATGCCAAGCCTGTGGGCAGAAATTCTGGCTGCTGTTGCTACCACCATCGTAGGTTCGGGAGCCCCCTGTGAACTTCTGACTGAGAAGGAGAACTTGTACTGGGACACTGGATGGATTGCACAAGAGAAGAATCTGGCTTCCCCAATGGTTACTCGGAGTGGTGGAAGGACCCAACATAGAAGTATGGAGGTATTGTCACTCAGTGGAGCAGACTTTGACCCACCGGAGAAAGGGAGGAGCCAGGAGATAAAGTGCTCTGTCGTCTTCCCCTCTCTCCATCCCCACAGACAGTTCTGAGATGCAGTTCCTTCATACAGTCTTTCTATATGCCCTATAAAAATTGAGAAACCAGGGGAGCCTAGGTGGCCCAATTGGTAAAGCATCCAACTCTTGATTTTGGCTCGGGTCATGATCTTGCGTGTTTGAGCCCTGCGTTGGGCTTTGCACTGACAATGGTTGAGTTGTTTTGTCTACATGATTGTTTAGTGCTTCTTCTGTGATAGATGTGCTCTAGTGGATGTTGCATGTATGTAATATGAAAATCTTCATATGTTGTGCCCACTCCTACATGTTCATTCTTACAATCTTTCTCCTTCAGGACTCTTTATCAGCTAACCAAGATGTTTTCCATTGTGCATGTATTTGGATATATTATAGCCTTAGGCAGGTTCCCTTTGCTCATAAATTCAGTTAACCAGGTGCACCAACCAAAGTGCTGCACACTGAATACACTCAAGTTAGGCTGTAAAACAGTCACCATTCACTTTTGAGTTATACCTACATACCAAGCTAAACCATCTATGAACCACACCTGAGGATTTTCCTCTATCAGCTGGACATGAGATTTCCCTCTGCAGTTATAAGAGTGAAATCAATGAGAGGCCCTGGAACAACAGTGACAGATGACACAAGGGATCTGGGCCACCTGTTATGCAGCTTGCTTGTAGACTCTGGTCTTGCTTGGGCTCAGTTTGGGGAGTACCTTTTCCATCTTGAGATGGACTACTGCTGGACCCTCCTGAACCTATGGCTTAGTGTGTTTGACAAAGCCCCACTCATGATGGCAGTTCTGGCCACAAGGTCATTTAATGTCCCATTAGTCAGGTATTCCATCCCTACCTAGTAGTATAATAGAAACTGCATGGCATTTTCTCTGCATGTGGCATGACCTTAGCCATCTATATTATCATTCCCACTGGGGCTTACCATAAACTCCATATGGTGACTTTCCCACCATTGATGCTTTTAATATTATAGGGTCAGCTAATTTGGGTGGCCCAGATAGCAGGCCTGTTACCTGTACTAGCTGAAGAGCTCTTTCCTACTCTAGGCCCCACTTAGAGCTGGGAGCCTCTCATGTTACCTGGTATTCAGGTCAGAGAAGAATTCCCAACTATGGAATATGCTACCTCAGAATCTCAAAATCTGTCTATTAGCCATAATGATTCTTTTTTTGTAGTGGGAGGTAAAAGGTACAATAATTTCATTTTTATTTGGAGATGTCTTAGATCACTGGACACCCAAAATGCCACTGATGTGATAGGCCCTTGAGTCTTTGTAAGGGTTATCTCCCACCTGCTAGGGCACTTGTGTCTTACCAAAGCCTCCAAAATATTTACCACTTCTCACTCTTATGGTCCAATTGTCATGATGTCCTAATTATAATGAACAGTATAATATTCTTTAGGATGTTCAGATGATCCAGATCTCTTTGGACAATCTTACGACAGAGGGCAAGTGAATTAACGTTGGCCTACTGCAAAATGTTAATGTGTAATTTTACAAGTTGAGCTCCTGAGGAAGCAGACTAAGGGATTAACATGCAAGAAGTTTACTAGAGAATGATCTTGGGAAGGGATGGAAACAGAAGTAGGCAAAGGGAAAAGCTGGGCTGTGATGAGTCCCAACAAAGGCGTCATCTGATTCCATGGGAGAACTCTGGAACTGAGATGAGCCTTCAAAGTTGTCTCATATTGAGACAAGAGGGCCAGACCTTTATGCTGCTGCATTGACCAGTCATTGGGAAGAGGGTGTTGCTAGGAAGAGACATCTCTCTTCAACTGAGGCAATTCCTGAATAGGGCTGACAACTAAGGATTGTCCCCTAGCAGCAGTTCCAGCAGCCAGGGGAATAATCCTATCATGCCTGAAGTGAGATCTGGGTGCTGTATCCTAGCATCCACTGAACTTTTCTTCCTTCTCTCCCTCATTTCCTTCTTTCTGTTACTCTTAATTTCCTGGGATACACCCCTAATAAAGTATTAGCATGCAAGCCTTTGCCTCAGGCTCTGTTTAGAAAACAGAACTTGGACTAAAAGACCAAAAAGCTATATATATTTGTTTTGATTTGTTTTGGCTTCTATTTCATAGCCTTACATGGACCTGCTCCAAAATGGAACTCTCTACTGTAAAAGGAGTGTGTAGAATTAATACCACACACACACACACACACACACACACACACACACACACATGCGCGCACACACGCACACACACACACTTAGAATAAGATGGATTAAGAGGCAGGCCACTTGGGGCACCTGGGTGGCTCAGTTGGTTAAGCGTCCGACTTCAGCTCAGGTCATGATCTCACAATCCATGAGTTTGAGCCCCGTGTCAGGCTCTGTGCTGACAGCTCAGAGCCTGGAGCCTGCTTCCGATTCTGTGTCTCCCTCTCTCTCTGCCCCTCCCCTGCTCATGCTCTGTCTCTCTCTGTCTCAAAAGTAAATAAAAACATTAAAATTTTGGGCGCCTGGGTGGCGCAGTCGGTTAAGCGTCCGACTTCAGCCAGGTCACAATCTCGCGGTCCGTGAGTTCGAGCCCCGCATCAGGCTCTGGGCTGATGGCTCAGAGCCTGGAGCCTGTTTCCGATTCTGTGTCTCCCTCTCTCTCTGCCCCTCCCCTGTTCATGCTCTGTCTCTCTCTGTCCCAAAAAAAATAACGTTGGAAAAAAAATTAAAAAAAAAAACATTAAAATTTTTTTCTTTAAAAAAAAAGAGGCAAGCCACTTGACTTCTAATGGAGCTCAACTGTTCACTTGTGAATATTAGGAATGTAGTTTTGTCTCTCAGATTTAGTTTCTAATTTTATATAGTGAACATAATAATGTCTGATATTCCTGGCCCCATAATGATGTCAAAAGTCTGAAAGAATATAATGTATGTCGGAGCACTGCAGATATCACAAGATCTCTAGTAACAAATTCTTATCCTTCTCTATCATATTCCCTAGAAAATGTACTAAACAATGCAGCAGTGATGCTATCCTTCAAGAATCATTGCTAGAGCCATATGATGCACAGTTCCTTACAAATGTAGTGATACTAGAACACTAGGAAGCTATCAGTCCAAGTGTCTCTCTTGTCCCTGCCAAATTTCCTGATACTCCACTACTAGAGAGTGAGGTTCTTCTGCCTCAAAGACTTTTTAATCTTTCAGTGAAAGCAAAAGAGTCATAGTATTACCCAACACCAGGCACCATCTCTAAATGGTGCCTCCTGGGGTCATGCTGTGTCATGGCCTTGTTGATAAGTACCTGAGGGCAAGAGAGGCACCTTCTCTGTGGGAAAAAGAGAAGAACAGAAGGGGAGACATTGAGAGTTAGGCTAATGAAAAGGGGAACTTAAATGTGAAGTGAGGGGGAAAAGACTTCTCATATTTCTTGATTCCAATAAGGGCTAGCCCTTGTTAAATCTATAGTTTACATCTCAAACAAGGATCACAAGAATAATACTACATATCATAGGATAGCTAATACCAGAGTTGTATCACTCTTGCCTATGATCCCTTGCTATTCTACTTTGCCTCCCATCTCCTTCCCTCTGAAATCATCAATGGCTTCCCCAGTGGGATTTGTACAAGTTTCTCTTTTGACCAGTGTATGAGAGTGTGATGTTCACAATTATTAAAATAAAAATTTTAGTCCCTTAACTTAAGCCTTACAATTAAAAAGGCTTTCATTCTGACTAAAAATGGGAAATTAAAACATGACCCACTCTTACTTAATTAGCCCCCTCTTTTTTTTTTTTTTTGCCAAGATTTAATTCTACAAGTCTTTTGAAATGCAACATGTTAGAAATGAAATAACACAGAATTCTCAAGCACTCTCAGGGGAGGGATGGGTAAAAGTCTCTTCTAAAAAGCAGAAAATAATGAGAAAATAATTAAAGGAAACATCTCTGACATATTAAAACTAAAACAAACCATATGCTGTAGCAGAATATTATTTCCTGTAGCCCTAGGTGAAGACTGAGTGAGGAGGTTCATTCTCCTCTCCCTTTTTGAGGACAATGCTTTGACTAGCCCCTCTTGGAATCATGGAACCTTATTCCCTCTACCCCCAGGGCTTTGGGTGACTGTCCTGTCCCTCAGTATCTGCCACTGAGCCTGCCCCAGAACTAGCAGCAATTACTGAAATCTTGGGCAATGACCTACTTTCCAGTTTTGTGAACCAGTAAAACTAATTTAGTGCTCTCTTTTCCAAAGCACAGACTTCATTGATTTTTCAACAGATCAATGCCAGCCACCCTAGACCAAGGCAGCACTAAACAATCCCTAAGCAATTCTGCTGTGGTGAACTGAATTGCATAGACAACTAAATATGTGCATCTACAGTGTATTCTTTATTGGGTATATGCATTCACTCTGAAATAAAATATTTTAGGTAAATCAAAAAAAGTTACAATGGGCCATTTCTAATACATCAACTGAAAGGAAATGGCAAGACATCAAGAAGCCATACTGGGTCTTGTCAGTGCTAGCCTAAAGTTGTCTGCAGATTTGAGGTACTTTGAAGAACACCCAAATATTAATTCTCTGAAAAATAGAGAATCATAAAGTGTCATAGATGGAAGCGTCCATAGAAATGATCTACCTTGGTGATCTTCAACTGGTGGGTAGGCTGTAGGGCTGAGGGTGGACAGAATTACAGGGGAGATTTTTCAAAATATGTACATAGATTGTGTAGAACATCATGACTCAAGCTGAGAGTATATTAAAGACTGGGAGGATTGGGAGGTGTTTTCACATATATTTTAAAAATCTGATAAATGACTCCCCACTTCCATAGAGAACGCACTGTTTTCCAGAAAAAGAAATTGAGTCTTAGATAGGTATGCTTTAGCAAAAACCACATAGCTAATAAAATGTACATCTGGGACTACCTACCCAGATATTCTGATCCCAAAGTCATAACACTATAAATTTACTTCATTCTTGTTAGAATATGATCAATCTGTTGTTAAATTTAGAAATGGCATGCTGTAATCTTTTGTAATCTTTCCCCTCAGGGCCTAGCTGAACACCTTACACGTGGTATGTCTATTAATTTGAAAGCATAGATTATAAAGGTTCTTCATTTCTTAAGATTTTATATTATGCATAAATCACCAATGGCTTCCCTTAGTGAGATTGATACAAGTATCTCTTTTGACCTGTTGTGAGAGGGTTATGTATGTGTGAGTGGGTTTCTTAAAAAGAACATACAGCTTGGCTTCTTTTTTAGTGCAATCTGATAGTCTTGACCTTGTAATTGGAGTGGTTAGACTATTTAAATTACATGTAATAATTAGTATGGTTGGGCTTAGGCATTCTATTTGAACTATTTCTTTTTTTTTATCTCTTTTTGCCTTTTTTTGGTGGGAGGACAAGGAGATTAATGAAATAATTTATGTATAATTTTATTTTTCTCCATTGTTTCATTACTTGTGTCTCTTTGCTGTTGTTGTCATTGCTTTTTAGTAATTACACTAGGGTTTATTTTTACTTTAGGCAGTCAGTTATCTTTTAAAGCAAAACATTTAGAAATAAGTATTTTATATTTAACCATATATTTTTAATTTCTAGTGTTTTTCATTTCCTTATATAGAAACAAATTTCCATCTGGCATCATTTTCCTTCTACCTGAAGGACTTCCTTTAATATTTCTACAGTGCAGGCTGTGGTGTGCTGGAGCCAACTCACATAACACTTGCAAGAACAAATTTTGTGTATCTCTTCCCTACTCTGTATTCAGAGATGACTGGTTGATAGCTTAAAATCGGCCATTATAGGATTATTTACAACATGGAAATCAGAATATGCAACAAACATAGGCTTGTTTTACTGGAAAGCTGTTTGTTAAACATATGCCATCACACAACTTAGAGCAGACCTGGTTGGCAGTAAACTCTGTTAGCTCTAATATTCCTGAAAATGTCTTTATTTCATCTTAATTGTCCAAAACTCATGAGCACCAAAAGGAAATAACATCACTCTGCATCATATTCAGGTTACTGAAAACTAATGATAAAAGAAAATCTTAAGAGTTCCCAAAGGGAAAAAAAGACTTCACGTAAAGAGGAGCAAATATGAGAACGACAGCAGACTTCTCATCAAAGCATTGCAACTCAGAAGAAAATGAAGTGACATCTTTAAATTATTGAGAAAAGTACATTATCAATCCAGAATTCTATACTTAGCAAAAATTTCTTTCAAAAAGTGAAATAAAGGGGTGCCTGGGTGGCGCAGTCGGTTAAGCGTCCGACTTCGGCCAGGTCACGATCTCGCGGTCCGGGAGTTCGAGCCCCGCGTCAGGCTCTGGGCTGATGGCTCGGAGCCTGGAGCCTGTTTCCGATTCTGTGTCTCCCTCTCTCTCTGCCCCTCCCCCGTTCATGCTCTGTCTCTCTCTGTCCCAAAAATGAATAAACGTTGAAAAAAAAAAGTGAAATAAAGACTTTTCAGATATATAAGAGCTGAGAAAGCATTCCTAGTGTCTAAGGAGAATTCATAAATATTCTGGTGAGTTTGGAAATTTTAGGGGCAAGTAATCCAGAAGTCTATTTGAATGAGGGACTGAGACATCTTTTGGTAGAAGAGGCATCTTAAGAAAAACAGGAAGCAGATTGACCCAGAAATAAGGTACAGTGATAAGGGTGCAGGAACAGTACTATTGTAAGTGCAGTGTACTATCACAGATTTTGCACAGGGCCAAGTGCCCATGGAAGTGCCCATAATGAAGCTGGTGATGAAAACGCAACCCTGGCTGTAATTAAAAACTGAAAGATATGTTTTATTCAAAGTTCTATGAGACTTTGAGGAGTAATCAAGACCATGTTGACACTCTAGTAGACTATAGCATCAGAAATGTTGAGAGACATTATGTCCAGATTTACCTCCATGTGATAATGATTTAGATTTATTTATGAGCATGGATGAGATTTATCTGGAAGTCCTACCATATATTAAAGGTATTTCTGCTAGTGGCTGAAATCCCACATTAGCTAAAGGGGAAAGACAAGTGAAAACAATTGTTTAAATAAATGTTTATTCATTTTTGAGAAAGGGAGCATGAGCGGGGAAGGGGCAGAGAGAGAAGAGGACGGAAGATCTGAAGTGGGCTCTGCTCCGACAGCAGCAAGTCTGAGGCGGGGCTCAAACTCATAAACCATGAGATCATGACTTGAGCTAAAGTCAGATGCTCAACCAACTGTGCCACCCAGGTGCCCGGCAAGTAAAACATTTTATTTGTTATGAACCTTTGTCGTGAATGTGACCAGTATCTTTTTAATTATCTTTCTATTATTTGAAGTATTTCCCATATTGTGTCCCATATCCCTAGGATAGAGAACTCTTTCCCAGCCTTTGTTGAAGCTAGGGTAAAAATAGTCAGATGTATTACCTGAGATTTCTATATAGAAAGAAATCAACACGAGGAAGAAAATACCAAAGGGACTCCAATAGAAAGGAAAACTGACTTGCAGAGAAGCAGTGACAGAAGTCCTAGAATCAAGTACCAAGCAGCAGTGTGGCAAGTTGTGTGTCTGCACTAAGTAACAATAGGATAGGGTCTCTGCCGGATTAACCTCAGTGTATGGTTTGGGCATTGTTCTTGGTTCCATTCTGGCCCATTCTCTGACCTCCCAGAGAGTTTAGGAGCTGCCTAATATCCCTTAATACATTCTTTTTCTGTGTAAACTAACATGATAGGGTTCTGTTGTTTTCACCTAAGAACTCCAGCTGATATGTTCTCTATTGTATCCTGATTTTCATAGTCATAATCCCAAATGTACTTCCCCAAACACTCCAGTACTCTCTCACTCCTCTAAGTGCTGAATTTTCAGAATTCTGACTCTCCAGACTTACATATAGTCAAATGGTGGATAAAATGCTTTTTCCTAGCGTATTTCTGACAAAGCTTTAAAGAGCCTTGTAAATCCCACAAGACCTTATCTTAGCAAAGATTGAATATTTTTCAAGGAGCACCAGAGGAGTGTTGAATAAAAGGCACAGTCTTAAAAATTAGGTAGTAATACACACACATATGGGGCGCCTGGGTGGCGCAGTTGGTTAAGCGTCCGACTTCAGCCAGGTCACGATCTCGCGATCCGTGAGTTCGAGCCCCGCGTCGGGCTCTGGGCTGATGGCTCAGAGCCTGGAGCCTGTTTCCGATTCTGTGTCTCCCTCTCTCTCTGCCCCTCCCCCGTTCATCCTCTGTCTCTCTCTGTCCCAAAAATAAATAAACGTTGAAAAAAAAAATTAAAAAAAAAAATTAGGTAGTACTGTTTCCTCTCCTTAACAGAAAGAACTCTGGTAGTAATTACATCATTCTGTGTACACTCAGGATGCATGGTCAAAACCACCATGCTCCGACATGAAGACTGCCAAAATCACCTGGAAGAACATTGAGTGTTTTGGTCATCTCAACAGCCACTGTCACTTCTATAATGTACACAGAAAGAAGAGAATAATTTGTAAATAAATAAATTATTAATATAAATAATTTATAAATAAATAAAAACTTGGAGTTCTCACTGCCTGAACAAGAAGTGTCTGATACCACTTAAATAACTCTTCTATTTTAAAAAATAAACAAAATGTCTTAAATGTACAGGTTTTCCCCAGAATGTTTAAACTAAGTTTGTAACTGATCATGAATTAATATATATAGTTGGCACAATACTTGAAATTAACATAATTTCAGCCTTTAACGGACTTTATCTCCTAGTGCCCCCATGATGGTCTTTCTGTGTTCCTTCTCCTCTCCAGGGGCTCCCTTGCTCCACACACACCCCCTCCCTTTCTGACACTCTGTGTACCTTCTGTCCATTACTACCTTAGTCCCACATTAGGAGAGGAGCAAGTGTGATTGATAATGCCTAACAACTAACACTCTGATGGGTGTTTGCATTTCAACTTTAGGCCTAAGAGTGGATTGATATGAGAGTCTGCTTCTGGCTTTGTTGTCACATCTAGATTTATATCCCTTGTGAAGCTGCCAACACCATTCATAGCCAGTATCTAAGGCAGTAATATAGATTGGCCCTGCCTGAATTTACCTCAGGGCTACATGTACATTTGGAGATATTCCTCAGTAGAGAAAGGCTGATAGCCAGTCTCTGAGAACTTCTTGCTAAGCAATATTTTCAAGAAGTAGCAAAGACTTAAAAAATAAAAATATAAAAGCAAGTCTGAGAAGTCATTAGAATGCCTATGCATTTTATTCACCATTTGACTACATGTAAGTCTGGAGAGTCAGAATTCTGAAAATTCAGCACTTCGAGGAATGAGAAAGTGCTGGAATGTTTGGGGAGGTACATTTGGGATTATGACTATGCCATTCTTACATACAGCAGGGATGTACCGTCACTGTGATGCTATCTGCCTCCTGTAGGAACTGAACATACTGCAAAGAGCATTTGCCCCCATGAGCGGTCTGAGAGCTATCATTGATGAGGTCAGAGGAACACTTAGTGGTCAAGAAGGCTCACCAAACAGCTTCAGGAGCACAGCCATGTTACCCATCCTGACTGTAAATGGGTCTAACAGCTATTTATATTTGTTATATTTCCTGATAATTTGCAAACACTTTTATATACAGCAGCTTTGGGAAGATAGCAGGAGAGGAACTATTCCTACTGGCATTTGGGTCTCAGAGTTAAGGGACTTACTCAGGTGATACATCTAGAAATGCTAGAAAAGGGAGTCAAAATAAATAAATCTAGCGTTCTTTCTACCACATACCACTCCTCGTCATGCAACTTCCCCGGAGGACACATGTATGTGCTATAAGAGGTTGATAAACACTGAATTAGCCCTTGTACAAAGAATATGCTCATAAGAGCTACAGAAGCATCATAATGGGCTGGTAACACAATAAAACTCTTCTACTAGATAGGAAAGGATTCAACCTTTATCCCACAAATATGTATTGAACACCTGCTGTGCTAGCACTGGATTAGGGACTGGGATGCAACAATACATAGGTTGATAGGCTCTCGGCCTAGGAAAATGAGAACATTGATCATTTTAACAGCTAAGGTTTAGGCCCATGATTGTTTACAGTTGGAGCTAAATGTTCCACCCATTACATTCTGCCTTGTGCTGTAATTTTCTTATTAAAAGTCTCTTCTCTAACTGGTTATAAATCCTACAGGGAAAAGAACACACATTTTTATCACCACCATGTCACAAACCGAGGGAGGATAAGGGAGGTCAATGTGTGAAAAATTCCAGGGATAGCTCTCTGTAAAGGGAGTTGATGGCCATTGGCTGTACTGTTAGTTTTGACCTCCCTAAATCACTCTGCCTGGCCTCACTAGAGTCATATGTTTTATTTGTGTAAAAAGGTTTGCCCACAAAAATGTAGGGGGTGAGTAGAGCATTCCAAATGTGTTTGGGTCTATTAAAATTGCCTGAACAAAATATTTGAGTTAGTCATCCTATGTAGGCAAAGATAGAGATATCTGACAACTACTACCTAAAGATAGCTGTGTGCTGCACTGAAACTGTACATGGTATAAAACACCTGCGTGTTCTGTGCAGCTTTTATTTCTCTGTAAGCAGGTGAGAGCAAACAGCCTCCAGATGCATAATTGTGAGGGAGGGCTAGCTTGCCTTCTGCAACTTTGTTTCTACTCTATTTCCAGAATCTACTGTACCCATATCCTATAATGAAATAGGAAATAACCTGATAGAAGTATCTTACACTTGATATTTAAATTCAACAAACATTTATGCATATTGACTATATGCCAGCCACCATAATACTTATCATGTTTCACAGAGACATACGTAGAAAAGTATAGCTTCTAAGTTACTAACAAAGCGGCAAGAGGCACAGAGGAAGTGGCTAAAAAAGATATTAGAGGCAAGTACTTTGTGCAATTAATAGATAAATGGTTAAGTTGTTTATTCAACCAATATATATTTATCCCATGTTTCAAACACTTTGTAGTTGCTGGAGATATAGAAAACAAAACAAGCTAAGTCCTTGCCTTGATGAAATTTAAATTTTAGTGGGAGAGAGAGACAATAAATGCACAAATAATGGAGTAACGTCATACTATACCTCATTTCTCAACCAACCCTCATATGTTCTCCATGTTGTATCCCTCTTGAACTCCCAGCTATTCTATAGACGAGTCGTTTTCATTCATATCCTTATGTGTTGTTTCCTTACTTACAAAAATTTCCTCCATTTCTGGTCTGATTTAGAAAGTGCCCTCCCATCTTTCAAGGCTCAGGTCAAAAGTCAGCTCTCCCTCTAAGCCTCTCCTGCTAATGCCAGGACATGTTAACATTCTCTTCTCTGATTTACCATAATGCTTTATACAGTGGGCCTCAATTTCTGCAGGTGTAACAATGAAGTACAATTAAATGTTTATATCTCTTTTCTCCCTATAGACAAGGAGTTTCTCAAAAGAAGGGACTGTGGCTGATTTATTCCTTTCATGCCATGTGCCTAGGAGATCATCTGTGCATGGTACTGAACTATAAATAATATTATCAACCACAGTGATATGGGCACCTAGGTGGCTCAGTCAGTTGAGTGTCTGACTCTTGATTTCGGCTCAGGTAATGATGTCACAGTTCATGAGAAGCCCCTTGTTGGGGTGTGTGCTGACTGCACAGAGCCTGTTTGGGATTCTCTCTCTCCCCCTCTCTCTCTGCCCCTGCCCTGCTCGTGTTCTTTCTCTGTCTCAAAATAAATAAATAAATATTAAAAAACATTATCATCCACAATGATAAAAATGATATAATAACGTGCCAACAATGTGCCAGGCACTCTGCTAAGTGAGTTATTTCCAAACAGCCCTTTGAGTTATGTATTTTATTATTATCTCTATTTTAGAAATGAGAAAACTGAAACCTCCAGAGTTTACATGATTTATCCAAAGTCAGAAAGCTAGTAAAGGATAAATATCTGATGAATGAATAAATAAATTGCTTTTTATTTTATTATATCAAAAACTTTGTGATATGGACTCATCCTTAAAATTAGATATTCATAAGGCATAAGCATCTGTTCATAACTTTTTTAAAAAATTGAGAGATAGTGATCATTATCATCATAGCCGCAAAATCCAGTTACATATCAAGTTTCATGGACTTGAATGATGTATATGGTTTCAAAACTAAAGAATAAATGATCTACATGAAGGAAATTTGATACATACAATCCCCAGAGGAACATTTGAAAGCCTTGGCCTTTATTTAATCTTGGACACATATTTTCTCCAATTTCAAAGACAGCTGTTAGAAGGAAATGAGGCAAGGGATTTAGGGGCAGTCATGAGACTTAAAAATAGAAAATTACATTTTTTTTTCATCATGCAGTGTCTCCTTTCCTTCCATAGCACTTTATACCATGTCTGTGACCACATAACTGACACTCATCGGATCTTGGAAAATCATCATGGACACAGTAGCTCATTTTCGCAGTTAACACAGAAAAATTGGATCAAAAACATTCACATGTTGATAACAGATTCAATTGTCTGTATTATAAAACCTCAGGATTCACCAGCTTCTTGTGCACTCTTCTGCTTGTCGAGCTTGAATGAGGAAAGACAAAATGTGAACATGTCATTCCTATTGGTCTGAAGTGCTATGATACTAAATTTGTCTATAAGTGCTCTGAGTCTCATATAGTGAAGATAACATGAAAAGGTAGAACACTGCCACATTTCTGTTTAGCAAAGTTTTCCTGGTATTCATTTCTTTGCAGTAAAATTATCTTTCTTGATATAGAGATAGGAACTAAAGAAAATTTTGACCATTTTCTCTAGGGTCATTTTAATCAGCCTACTGCCTTAGCATTCACAATACCAACAGGATTCATTTTGAAAAGTTCCTTTCAGTCATCCTAAATAAATGAACCATTAGAAATACAATCAGTGATGATGAGCTGGGGTATTATAAACAGTTATGCTTTGAGTCTTGATATTTAAAAAAAAAATCACATTGGCTAGAAAAAAAATGTTACTTAATGGCAGTATTAAACAAGTTAGAATGTAAAACCCATGTAATTTTGCAGGTCGGCTAAAGAATGAGAGATAATAGGGCCTCTGCCATCTGTCAGCAAGGAAGAGGACTGGCTGCCCAAGACAAAGAGGCAGCCATCACTCTACTTCTGGTCACCTCGATTCATACAAAAGGCCCTAGCGAAAGGAAAGATTAATAGAAGGGGTGTTTAGTGAGCCCCTCCCTCAAATAAATAAAAGCTCTGGAGAATCCTATTTTTTAACATGGTTGTTAACATTTTGCAGTCCAGTGGGAATATTTGTAAAATCTCTGTGTTCGTGGGGTGCCTGAGTGACTAAGTCAGTTGAGCATCTGACTCTTTTTTTTTTTTTTTTTTAAATTTTTTTTTCAACGTTTATTTATTTTTGGGACAGAGAGAGACAGAGCATGAACGGGCGAGGGGCAGAGAGAGAGGGAGACACAGAATCGGAAACAGGCTCCAGGCTCTGAGCCATCAGCCCAGAGCCCGACGCGGGGCTCGAACTCCCGGACCGCGAGATCGTGACCTGGCTGAAGTCGGGCGCTTAACCGACTACGCCACCCAGGCGCCCCGAGCATCTGACTCTTGATTTCAGCCCAGGTCATGATTTCATGGTTGGTAAGTTTGAGCCCCACATTGGGCTTTGCGCTGACAATGGGGAGCCTGCTTGGGGTTCTCTCTGTCTCTCTCCGCCCCTCCCCTGCTCCTGTGTGCATCTCTCTCAAAATAAATAGGTAAATTTTAATAAACAAATCTCTGTGTTGGTTACATTTGTTATCCCCTGTTTGTTTATTCTGAAACTGTTAAAACTAGGGAGGAGGCATAAAAAAAGATGGAGGGCTTTAAGAGAGAGAGCAAGTGGTGGCAGCTTAGAGAGAGGGGAAGCAGCAGCAGCTACTATGATGGCAGGGAAGGAACATAAGCCAGAGTCCAAAAGGCAGGCAGATTGGAAAGACTTGAGCAGGGACTGCCGTGCTTCTACAGGCAAGATTTCGGTTCTGCTCTTAAGGCAACAGATTGAGTCAGGTTCAGTGAGAATTATTGAGGACAATCTCCTTTATTTAAAGTCAACTGATTATATATGTTAATCACACTGACAAAAACCCACAAAGTTTTTGAAGCCATTGTGTAAGCAGGACCGCTGCCAACAGGCACCGAAGCAGAGATACAACAGAGTGAAAGAAGGCAGTTGGACTTCCAAAGTTCTACTTAGGGAATGAGCTGACAGAGCTACTCAGCTGCAAACATGTGCTACCCTTCAGGAAAATGGAAAAAATGACTCTAAGGACAGTAAGTGCAAGGGCCTGAAGCAGGAGCTGCAGGCACACAGGCTACAGAGCTGTGGTGGCCCCAGAGGGCAGAACCTTGAGCCTTAGAAACAAAAGGAATTAGCTCTGCCCATTTGGAAGTTGCTTTGGGCTGGTTGCTCCTTTATTCCCCCACTTTGCTCCCTTTTGGAATGAAAATGTCCTATGCTCCTCCCACCCTTGTATTTTGGAAGCAGATGCCTTCGGTTCTAGTTTCATAGATCTTATAAATGGAGAGGAATTTTGCCTGAGGATCAATAATACCAAGAATCTGCCTGATTTGGTTGATGTAGATGATGAGATTTGGAACTTTTTGACCTGGTGATGATTAGGTGAGGTTTTGAACTTAGACTTGATGCCATGATTCATTGAGACATTTGGCAGCATTGGGATGGGGTGAATATATTTTGCACATGGGACAGATGTGAATTTTGGAGGACCAGAGAGTAGATTATAGTGGGTTGAATGGTGACTCCCCCACCCCCCAAGAGATATGCTTACATACCTGGAAACTGAGCATGACATTATTTGGAAAAAGGGTCTTTGCAGACATAACTGAAGATTCTGAGATGAGATCATTCTGGATTATCCATATGGGTCCTAAATTCATTGACAAGCATCCTTATAAAAGACACACAAATGAGGGACACAGAAAAGAGGAAAAGGGCGTGTGAAGATGGGGACAGAGTTGAATGACACAGTCACAACCCCAGAAATGCCAGCAGCCACCAGTACCATGAAGAGGCAAAGAATGGAATCTTCCCTAAAGCCTCTGGAGGGATCACAGCCTTGCTAACACTTTGGTTATAAAATTCTCACCTCTACAACTATGAGAGAAGACATTTTTGTTGTCTTAAGCCACCAAGTCTGTGGTAATTTGCTACAGCCAGCCTCAGGAAATTCATATAGTCACCAAGCTATAGAAAATGTGTACGGGATTCCCTGATGCAATTTTTCAAGAATGTGCCAAAGTATGCACAAAAGAATGATGTCCTCTTTTTAAAAGTCACTTCAGGTCTCAAAAACATTATGCTGAATAAAAGAAGCCAGGCTCATCCATGATATATTATATAATTTCACTCATATAACATGCATTTACCATGGAGAAAGCTGGCTAACTGTAATGCCAGAAAACAGATCAGTAGTTGTCAGGGGCTTGGGAGAAGGGGGTTGGAAAGAATCTTTTCCAGTGGGGCACAAGGGAACTATTGAGGATATAGTCAATGGACATAAGCCATGTCTTGATTACCGTGATAATTACACGATTGTGTAAGTTGGTGAAAACCTAAACTATACATACACCTAAAAAAGCTAGTACTGAATATAAATTATACCTCAATAACACTTCTTTAAAAAAGTTCTATAGGTTTATGCGCCTCTTGGTTTAAAATGTGTGAAGCAACATATGTGGAATTGAAGAAAGAAAACAGATGAACATAGGGGAAGGGAAGGAAAAATAAGATAAAAACACAGAGGGAGGCAAACCATAAGAGACTCTTAAATGCAGAGAACAAATGGAGGGTTTCTGGAGGGGTGTTGGGTGGGGGATGGGCTAAATGGGGGATGGGCATTAAGGAGGACACCTGTTGGGATGAGCACTGGGTGTTATATGTGAATGATGGATCACTAAATTCTACTCCTGAAAGCATTATTATACTATATATTAACTAACTTGTATTTAAATGTCAAAAAATGTGTGGAACAAATATTTTGGAACCATGTGAATATCAGTTTCACAGTGATATTTAGTGACAGCTGCAGCTGACTTGGTTTTACATGATTTTTTATTGTTTTCTGATACATATTCATTCCCAAAGGATGATGATTTTTCCACCATTGAAGATACACAAAAACAAAGACACTACAAATTCTGCCCTTAGTTCCTAAAGAAGAGTTGAAAAAGTGTTTTGTTTATTGAAATAAGTGTATAACATCACAAAGTGACTACTTTGTTTAGCTAACTTGACATTTTTTTTTTTTTTTTTTTTTGTGTGGAGGACCCTACGCTAAGTGCAGGGCTGGAACTAGGAGTGGTTACAGAGATGACTGAGAAACAATTCTCCTTTAGTCAGAAAAAAGCATAAGGTAAGAAGCAAGGAACTCTAATACAGAACTTATTCAAAGCAAATGCTTTGGGGTCTTAGAAGAGGAAGCAGTCATACCCAAGTGGGAGGATCTCTTTCAGATAGATGAGATGTGATTGAAAACAGAAATGGATGATTGTGGATTTCAACAAAAAGGGAATCCCATGTGAAACTGCCCGGACAAAGGTGCACACTCTAGACTAAATGTCTGTGTGCCTCCCCCCATCCCGTCCCCCATTCATATGTTGAAGCCTACCCCTCTGTTATGATGGCATTTGGAGATGGGGCCTTTGGAAGATAATTAGGTCATAAGGGTAGAACCCTCATGAATAGAATTATTGCCCTCATAAAAAGAAAAGGAGGACTTCCCAGCCCCAGAACTGTGAGAAATAAATGTTTATTGTTTAAGCCACCCAGTCGATGGTAATTTGCTATAGCAGCCTGGACTGAGTAAGTGCAGAAATAGAAATAAACTCAGGGAACAATCAATAGTCTCTGAGTAAAATTAGGGCACATGCAGAGGAGTAAGAGAAAAACTAGAAAGGGAATTTAGGATAGTTCTCTGCGTGCCTTAAATGCCAAGTTGAGGGATTTGTATTTAATTCAGTGGTCAGTGGGGAGCCGGCCATTAATGCAATGCTTGAGGATTTTGAGAATCTGGTAAAAGTTATGGATGCCTTTCCCCAGAAAAGTGCACATGTGTACAAAATGCCACATACCATCTCAGGAGTTTCACAGACATGTAGAGCTCCTCCAGGGCCTTCCTTTCCTGGGAATCCCTGGATTAAAGAAGGTTTGAGGAGGAGCCTTACACGAGGGGGGTTATTTCATTTTATTTTAGTTCATTCCTCCATATGTGATAAGAATGGAGAATTAGATTAATACAACTTATGAACTAGAGTAGGTTTTTCTTAAAGTGTGATCTGTATTAGAGTTACCTGCAAGGCCTATAAAACATCCTTATTCCTAAGTCCCACCCAGATATACTCAGTGTTGTGGGGCCATGAGACACAGTTTTAACCAGCACCTAGCTAATTGTGATGTCCAGTTAGGGAACTGCTGATTCTGTGATGAAGAGGGTATAGTGATGGACATTCTTTGCTTTTGACTTCCCAGCAAAGCATAGAAGAGATAAAAAGAACATAAGAAAAACATAAAAGATACTTTTCTCAACTCTGCCAATTCTCAAGACGTTCTCTGCAATCAGGACCAATTTAAACTAAGCATAGGAACATCTTCGGTTACAGTGTGTTAGACAGGATGGCATTTACCCTGGAGAAAGCTGGCTCCTTTACACTAGCCAGAACATTTAAGAGTAATATTAGCATCATACACTCATAGTGTTGAAAGCTACTGATGGGTCCCAATGGATTAAGATAAACAGTCATCCTTAACCTTAACCTTTAAAAACGATCACCCGCTGCAGTAGCCAGAGTAGTTTCTGTTCTATGTCTTGATCTGAAAACATCCAAGATTTCACTTATATATTCTAAGAAGGATTTTGCAAAATGACAGTAATCGGTAAGGTTCTGGAATCAGTAGGGTCTGTTGCTTATCAGAGTTTTATGGGATTCTGCTTTTTTTTTTCCTTTTTGTAAAACAATCACCATGACTGTGTTCTCAAAAATGCTATTGCCACCTGAAATTTTGTTTTTTGATTCAGACATTCCACACATTCATTCCTAGTTAGGAACACAACATTGTATGGTTTAATATTAAACTATCAAATCAATGTATTATGCTTCCTGATTATTTTTTAACAAAGGAACAAAAATAAGTGTAATAGGTTGATTGAGAAGTTAGTTGTTAAATGAAGCTATCGTTTTCATTTTTCTGACATTCCAAACCTGTTCATGGGATATTTACATAGTAAGCACATATGCTACTATCTATACTCAAGTGTTCATTTCATCCAAGAATAAAAACTCTTAGTACTGTCATTAAGAGCCATTTTTATTCTTTCATAGGTGTGGTAGTATCTATTTATTGTTTTTGCTTCCTAACAGCAGCCACTCTCCTTTCTAAGACCCCTCCCTTACCTACTCTAGTCATAAAGTTTTATTGGGAGCTGTCAATCACAGAACTCCATTCCTATCCCAAGCAGACCAATCACATTACCTCACCTCATCAAGGGGCCACCTGATAGGCCTAGAAATAGGTGCAGTCAGAGTTCTTCCCAAAGATTTCTGGAACTGGAGCTGGAGTAGTTAGGAAAATAGTGATAAGAAGATGAAAAAGAGTTCTCTCCTCTCTGATAATGAAGCTATGGGTGTGTGAGTCCAGAGAGACTGGTAGTCATGTGGCTAGCCATACTAAGAAAGCAAATCAAAAGCAAACAAAAATGAAGCCATCATACAAAAGCAGAGGTGGTGGGGCACCTGGCTGGCTCAGTTGGAATAGCATGTGACTCGATATTGGGGTCATGAGCTCAAGCCCCATATTGGGTGTAGAGATTACTTTAAAAAAAAATAAAATAATCTCAAAGGTAGAGGTGGTTTTAAGTGACTCCTTGATTCTAAGAGCCAAACTAATGTGCTTTAATGCTATGTTATCTAATATGGTAGCCAATGGCCACTTGTGGCTAGTGAGCACTTGAAATATGGCCAGTTCAAACTGAATTGTTCTATATGGTTTAAAATAACACTGTATTTCTAAGACTTGGTGTTAAAATAAAGAATACAAAATACATCATTAATAATTTCTCATAATGAATAATTTGAAATTATAATATGTTGGATGTATTAGTGTAAATAAACTAGATTTTATGATTAATTTTACCTATTTTTTCAATGTTGCTTCTAGAAATGATTATATTACATAATGGGTCTCAAATTATATTTCTCTTGAAATAGCACTGCTTACTAATGAGTCTATGTTTTTGGTTTGTTTCTTGTTTAGCTACTTTGGGTGGAGTTTGTGCCATTGGCAACCAAGAGAGCCCTAATTAATGCCAAATTTTGTAACTGGAACAGAGGCATTGAGAGGAACAGATCCAAAATGTGGAAGTGGCTATGTTTAAGTGCAGAGGGGGCAAGGAGATTTTCTTCATCATGAATTAGGAAACTCAAGAGCAAAGCAGTTAATCATTACAGGTTATTTGTTGTTATTAGATCATGTGTCTATCCTTACTGAGCTTAGAGCTTTGCTGAACTTGGTAGAAAACAAAATGGGATTTTGGAGGTGTTGGCTATTTCTTGCAACCTTTGATCAGGTGCTGCAAGAAAAAAAAATGGTCTAAGCAGAGCCATCTGAAAGTGGAGCAGGAGTAGTGGCCTGGCACAGGTGTATAGAGATGCTGTTCCGCCACAGGGCATGCTCTGGATTTCAAAAGACATCCCACTTCACCAAAATTCAGCCAATGCACAGGCAGAATAAAGAAACCTGTTCCCCTAAATGGTCACAAAACTCTGCTACCTGGCAAAGGTCATTCTCCTTTCCCTAGATTACAAAAGATATTGAAAGCACCTGGTGCAGAGAGACATTTGGCCCTGCCCCAACACAGCAGCCCATCATACAGACACAGAGAACAAAGTGAGTTGTGCTAAAATGTGATCTAGAAGGGTGGGTGGTGCCCCCTGAGAAGTTAACCAAGAGACTGTGGAGGGGAAGGGGATCCAGATTCAGATGCCTTGACATAGCAAGATTACTGGCCTTAGTTACTAGCCAACTGGAGTTCCTAAACAGGCAACCTCCTAGGGTTTCAAGATGGTTCTTTTGTCACCAACTCCCCAAAACAAAAAAAGAACACACAAAAACAAGCCTGGATTAAAGGAATCCTAGACTACCCAACTGCCTAAGGCAATTCTTCCTGCTCTATATCACCAAAAGCAGGAAATGCACAGCTAAAGAAACCCCAGGACAAAGATAATCTCATTGTCCACCAAGAATTGTTTTCCCTTCTTCAAGCACACATCCAGACTCCCTTCCAGTGCATTGTAATCCTTTGACTAAGTATTCTCAATGACACATGAGAGGGCATGATATCTTCCTTTCTAGTCTTGGCTTGTGAAAACCTACTACACATGCATCTGCATGTTCTTTCCCCTTCTAGCTGATAGAGGTGGAGAAGACCACCAGAACAACTTTGGAAACTGCATATTGAAGATGGCAAAACTGGAGCTTTCCTGGACTATTATATAAGCAAGATACAAACTTCTACCTTGTTGAGCCGTTCCATGTTTCGTCCTATTTGTTATCACAGGTTAATCTATCTCCCAACGGAAAATTCCTCCCAAATGTCCCTGATGATCAAAACCATATAAAACACCAAGTACATTAAATCGTTCTGGTAGATAACAGACCAGCCCAGCTGACTAATCCAGTAGATCATCCAATGTTGTAAAGAAGAGTGCCCCAGCAGAATTAACCTGCTGCCTTACCCAACAAGGCAAGGATAGTGCCATTGTGTGCTACTTCCCTGCCTACTCCTCACCCTTATGCAATAATCTTTTTTAAGTGGAAGTTTTTTGGTTTTTGTTTTTTTTAATCAACATTTCTTCTACTTGTATATTGGATGTGTTTCTCATTTGGAACATAGTAGCAGGGATCACAAGGAGCCATATCCAGACTTGATTGAGAAGAATAGACCGACATTATACAGACATTAGACTCAGAGTTGGGTGCAATAACTGGAAGAAACGTGGGTTGTGTCCCACTGTGGAGAAGGTGAATATATGTGGAATTGTTGATGAAATCATTGCAATAGGTTAGAAGAGAAAATTTAGAAAATTATTTTTAACTGTAGAAGAGTGTATTTGTATTTTAGACACTAAACTATACAGAGTCCAAATAGTAGAGTTTGGGTTAAGATCTACATGAAAATTTTTAAGCATCATCAAGAAACTAGGTTTAGGGAAACCATGAAAATGGTAATTGAGATTGAAGATGAATATTTTTTTTTTTTAATTTTTTTTCAACGTTTATTTATTTTTGGGACAGAGAGAGACAGAGCATGAACGGGGGAGGGGCAGAGAGAGAGGGAGACACAGAATCGGAAACAGGCTCCAGGCTCTGAGCCATCAGCCCAGAGCCCGACGCGGGGCTCGAACTCACGGACCGCAAGATCGTGACCTGGCTGAAGTCGGATGCTTAACCGACTGCGCCACCCAGGCGCCCCGAAGATGAATATTTTAACTAAATGTCCTTTTTTAATGACTGGAGTACAACATACCAATGGCATTCATTGTCATAGCATTTGATATGCTATGTCAAATGTCATAGCATTTGATAACTTATAACCCACTGTCATAGCATTTGATAACTTATACCAAATAAAACAAAAGGTGGATCTACCCCAAATGTCATAGCATTTGATAACTTATACCAAATAAAACAAAAGGTGGATCTACACTGTTCCTCTCAAGATAGTTTCTTCAAGGTATTAAGACATATTTGATACATATAATGAGGAAAATCACACTATCATTAAACTGCCAAGGGATTATAGGAAGCATCAACCTTTGTTTGTTCAATAACACTGCCTTGTGCCTGGATATTACATTGATTTTTTTAAAAAGGAGAGATGTATATTGTTTCAATTTTAAAAGTTTATTATAGTAGAAATGTCATCATAGATATTAAAAGAAAACATCCATACTATGAAAAATTATTTGACCAAAGACTTACACTTCATATTTTTAATTTGAGTTTCAACAAAAGCGAGACTTGCCTATGCTTGAAGTCAAGTCAGCACCATTCCTTGATTGGTATTTCAGGATCAAAGGCAGTCTCTACATAACTCATTCTACTTTTCTAAGGTTTTTAAAGTCTTGAATATAATTATTAGGACTGCTGAACCAAGAAACTTCTGTTTTTAAGAGTAACTAAATGTAAAGGATAATACTTTTGTGATCAAGCATTTCCAAGACCCCTTACTAAATTAACATTCAATTTGCAGTAGAACAAGGAAGCCAGTGCAGAACTGTAAAGTCCGTGTCAGTGCAGTGCCAATTGTTGCCCCATTCTCCAGCCCCCTCAATTTGACTTCCCCAGATTCTGCTACAGGGTGCAGTTTCTTTTTGATTATCCTTGATGCAACATGGTAGAGAAGAAAAAGGACTGAACAATCATCCTGATTCTACCTTTCAATAAATTAAGTAAATCTTTGTGAGCTCATTTATTCCTCTCTATCACAGAAACAATCATTTTAACCTGTATTCCTCATAAAGTTAGGATGAACATGAAAGTTACTTGTATAAACTGCAGGTTGCTATACAAATATAAAATCTTTTTATTATATAAAGAAACTTCTAGAGATATTTTACTAGTAGAAACAACAAACAGAAGGCACATAAAAATAAGAAGCAGTATAACATGAAATAAAAAACATGAGCTCTGTTTATAGCAGTTTGATAGACTAGATACCCTGCACAGCCATCCCAGTTGGAATCATAAAATTCTGGATAAAGTATAAAAAAGAAACAACACAGGGGCACTTGCTGGTACAGACCATAGAACGTATGACTCTCAATCTTAGGGTTGTGAGTTCAAGCCCTATATTGAGCACAGAGATAACTTTAAAAATTAAATTTAAAAAGGAGAAGAATTTTTAAAAATCACAAAAAGATACCTGGAAAATCCTAAAATATTCAGAAACTAAACTGTATACTTCTAAATAAGCCATGGGTCAAAAAGGAAGCCTCAGGGCAAGTTAAAAAATATTTTGAACAGAATGAAAATAAAAATACAACACATCAAACTCTGTGGGCTACAGATACTTAAAGGAAATTTGTGGCAAATCATACATTTAAAAAAAAGGAAAGGCTCAAATCAATAATTTAAGTTTTCATCTTAATAAACTAGTAACAGAAGAGCCAACTAAACACAAAGTAAACAAAAGGAAGAAAATAATAAAGCTAAAAGCAGAAATCAATGAAATGTAAAAAGGAGAAACAATAAATATCACTTAAACCAAAAGCTGCTTCTTTGATGAGATAAATTTGATAACTTTCTAGCCAAACTGACCAAGAAAAAAGAGAAAGAAATTATGAATAACAGGAATAAATGAAAAAATCTCACTATAAACCCTGAAGCCATTATGAAAAACTAATAATGGAATATAAGAATAATTCTGTGCCTATAATTTGATGACTTACATAAAACATCATTTCCTTGAAAGACATAAATTACCAAAGCTTATTTAAGAAGAAATAGATAGCTCAAATAATCCTATGTATATTAAATAAATTTAATTCACAGCTAATAACCTTCCAAGAAGAAAAATCCAGACACAGATTATTTTCCTTGTGAATTCCACTAAACTTAAAGAAGAAAAATCACTAACTCCATGTAATCTCTTCCAGAAAACAGAAAAGGAAGAAATAATTCCCAATTCATTTCCTTGAGTTCACTACAACCCAGCAATCCCATTCCTAGATATTTCATTTCAAATGAAATGAAAACCAAGGTTCATTTAAAAGAGTGTACATGAATGTTTACAAATGTCACTACATTTGTAATAATCAGAAACTGGAGACAACACAAATCTACCTCAACTAGGGAATGGATAAACAAACTGTTATATTCACACAGTGGAATTCTATTCAGCAAGAAGAAGAAAAGAAGGATAGATACATGTAAGAATGTGGAGGAATCTCAAATGCATTCTACAAAGCAAAAATAAACAGCAGACTCAATGACTAGATACTGTGTGATTTCATTTATATAACATTTTGGCAAAGGTAAAACTATAGGAACATAGTACAGTCAGTGGTTTCCAGTGGATAAGGGTGAGATTGGATATAACCATACAGGGTCATCACAAAAGAAATGGGGAATGAGGGTTGGTGAGATATGTAATTGTTCTGTGTCTTGATCATGATGATGGTTACACAATTCTATGCATTTGTCAAAACTCATACAACTCTATGCTGAAAAAAATATAAATCTTACTATATGTAAGCTGGATAATTCACACTAAAAAGTGTGAAGTTTACTATGGTAAATTTAAAGTGCGTGTAGGGGCACCTGGGTGGCTTAGGCTTAGTTGGTTGAGCATCTGACTCTTGATTTTGCTCAGATCATGATCCCAGAATTAGGGGATTGAGCCCACATCAGGCTCTGCACTGAGCATGGAGCCTGCTTTGGATTCTCTCTCGCTCTCTCTCTGCTCCTCTCCCCCACTTGTGCTGTCTCATTAAAATGAAAGAAAGAAAGAAAGAAAGAAAGGGAAAGAGAAAGAAAAGAAAGTACATGTAAATGAAAAATTTTAAAACATCACTCACTGTATTTCACCATGTTTATAGTTACAGAAGACAAACCATAGGGTCATCTAAATGGATGCAGAAAAAAATTATTAAAATGCTGGAAACTTTGATAATTTTTCTGTTTTTGCAACTGAAAATAAAATAGGATCTCATTAATCTAAGAAAAGACATCTGCAAAAAGTATATCATAAGAATTATACTTAGTGATGAAGTCAAAATAGTTCCTTTTAAGATCAAGAAAAATATGAAGATGCTCACTAGCAACTCACTTGTCAATATTGTAGTTGAGGCCATGGCCAGAATAGGCAAAGTAAAAAATAATTAAAATGTATAAGAGGGGCACCTGGGTCGCTCAGTCAGTTGGGTGTCTGACTCTGTTTTGGCTCAGGTCATGATCTCACATTTCATGAATTCAAGCTCCATGTTGGGCTCTGTGTTGATGGTGTGGAGCCTGCTTAGGATTCTGTCTCTCCTTCTCTCTGCCCTGTACCTGCTTGTGTGCTCTCTCTCTCTCTCTCTCTCTCTCTCAAAATAAATAAATAAATAAACTTTTTTTAAAAGTTTAAAAAAATAAAAATAAATGTATAGGAAATGAAAGGTGACAATAAAGAAAATCCGAAGGGAACCGTAGCTCTAGTATGAAAATTAATAAAGGTAAACAAGATTTGCTACAGAAATAAAAATGAGTGTATAAAATTCAAACGCATTTCTTATACATTAGCAGCAATCGGTAAGAAAGTGCAATTTAAAAATGACATCCTGGGGCACCTGGACGGTTCAGTCAGTTAAGTGTCTGACTCTTGGTTTCACTTCAGGTCACAATCTCAGGGTTCTTGAGATGGAGCCCCATATCGGGCTCTGTGCTGACAGCCGGGAGCCTTCTTGGGATTCTCTGTCTTTCCCTCTCTCTCTCTCTGCCCCTCCCCTGCTTGTGTACTCACTTAGGTCTCTCTCTCAAAATAAATAAATAAACTTAAAAAAATAAAAATAAAAACCACATCTTTTACAAAAGGAACAAAACGTGAAGTACCTAGGAGAAAAGATGTAATAAGAATTGTAAGAGAAGGAGAACACTTATTTTGGGAAAAATGAGTCAAACTTTATTGAAAAATATAAAATATCTAAATAGATGGAGAAATAGATACTATTCATTTTAAAAGGAAAACTCAACACAATAAAGATTTCAATTGTTTCCAAATTTAGATTCAGTGCAGTTCCAATCCAAATCTCAACAGGATCAAGCTTTTTATGGAAATTGATAAACTTATTTTAACATGGAGTTGAAAGGCCAAAGAATGAAGAATAGCCAAATACTTCTAAAGAAGAAAATTGGAACAAGGTAGAAGATTTACTCTATAAGATACAAAGACTTGGCATAAAGCTTTAGTATCTCTTAATGTGACATTGCAACATGGTTTGCAAAGAGTAGAGAGGCCAGAATCAGACCAGAAATACATAAACCCTTGATTTGTGAGAGATCAGGCTTTGCATATTGGTAGGAAGAATTGATTGTTTAATATGATAGTGCTAGAATAAGAGATTATCCAAATGGAAAAAATGAAATTGGATCCTGATCTCATGCTATACCCCCAAATTATTTCGGGGCATATTAAAAACTTAAATACAAATAAAAATGGTAAGACTTTTAGAAGACTATTAAAAAAAAAATTATGACCTTAAGGTAGAGAAAGATTTCTTACATAAGACCAAAAAAAGTGCAAATCAACAGGAAAAGAGTGACAAATCAGACTGCCTCATAATTAAGAACTCATGTCACCAAAGAACAGAAAAAAGAATAAATAGACAAATCACAAACTATAAAAGATATTTGCAATACCTATAATCTGAGGATTGTGATCTAGAATATGTTTTTTTAAAATCTTACAGAATAATAAGTAAAAGACAAGCAATCAACTAGAAACATAATGAGCAAAGGACTTCATCATACCTCAACAGAAGGAATACAAACAGCTTACAATATCTAGAATCTTTATATTATGTAATACCTAAGATGTTTTATTATATTTGTATATAATACACAAGACATATACACTTTGTTAGGAAATTGGGAAAATGCAAATTAAAATTTTAATGAGAACCCATTTCAAACCTACTAGATTGAAAAAATTGTTTAAAGTTTAACAATCTCAAATGTCAGTAAGGTTTGTAGAGCCAAGAATATTCTAACTGCTAATAGTAAAATGGTACAACTCATTAGTAAATTTGTGTTCCAGTCCTATATACCACAATTCTACTTCCAAGTATCTTTACTGTTATAAATGTGTACTTGAAATACATAAATGCAACATTGTTCATATTAAAAGAAACAACACAGAGGTTTATCAGAATTAGGAAGAATATATAATCTGTGGTATATTCACCATGAAAATATTATACAACAGTGAAAATGGAAACAACTGCATGCATCAATACAGATGAATCTCAGAAACATAATAGTGAGCAAAAGTAGCAATTCCCTAATGATTGATATCATTTATATAAAGTTCAAACACCGGGAGAACTAAATAATATGTTGTTCTGAGTTGTGCTGGCAACATGCTAGTAATCCTATGTACCTACTGAGAACTTGAAGTCTGCCTAGTCCAAATTGAGAGGTACTCTAAGTGTAAAATACACACCAGATTTTGAGATTTTGAAGTACAAGAAAAGAAAATATTTTGATAATGTTTATGTTGATTATATGTTGAAATAATATTTTGGGTATATTGGGTTACCCAAATATCCCAATTATATCTCTTTCTTTTTTTAATTTTTAAAATGTAGCTATTAGAAATTTTTAAATTACATATGTGGCTCTCATTATATTTCTAGTGGACCATATGGGTTTTAGAGATATCCACATAGATTTTTAAATTAAAAGCAGAACAAGAGGAACGATTAAAACAGATTTCAGAATAGTGGTTCAATCTGCAGGGAAGGAGGGGAATGTAATCAGGTAGGGACACATGGGGGCTTCCAAGTTCTGGTCATCTAGTTTCTGTGCAGAGTGGCAGCACTTGTTATATTGTTAGTCATTACATTTTTTATAAAGAATACGCTTTTATGAAGAATGTATTTTATAGTAAAAATTCAAATAATCAAATTTGAAAATTAAATTAACATGAGCTTTGGGGCCAGATCCACATGGGTTTAAATTCTTTCCCTGCTCTAGCTATTGTTTGATCATAGACAATAAATGAACCCTCTCAGCCTCACTTCCTTGTGGGGTTAATAATAAACTCCTTTACATACAGACTCACACACATACACACATACTCACAAACACAAACAGGATTGTTGGAAGATTGGTGAGCTAATACAAAATGCCTGGGACATAATAGATGTTCAATAAATACTAACATTACTAAATAGTTAATTTGTACATAGTTACTAGTATATAATATATTGACAATAGTTAATAATTCATAGAGAATTAAAATACTGTGGTGACTATACATTTTCCAAAATGTTTCTGTAATACTAAGAAAACAAAGAAACTGAGTGGATGTGGATGACTTATTATTCAATTACTAAGATATAAAAAGATGGTGTAATGCAGTTCTATGAAAGCCCCAAAGTTAATGAGGCTAGTAACCTAGCATGAGCTTGGAATATTGCATAAAGAAAAATTATGTCTAGGTAGACTGATAGATTAACATTAAATGGTACGGATCTTTGTTTTATTTCTATATTTATTTTAATTTAGACTGTTTCAAAGACTGAACTCTCAAAAACTTTCTTCTCATTTCCAACTTTAATAAAACACACTCTGCCTCAAACTTGTACTCAATTGATCAAGTACCAGAAAATTTAGGCTCTCCTATGCTATGCCTAAAATGCACTTTAAATTTTTTACAAGTTTCCTTAAAAATCACTGATAGAAAGTACATATAAAATAAAATATTTCCTATAACATTACCCTACTTTTCATTACCTGTAATTGCTCTTTTAATCTAGTTGTCTATTTAGGTATTATTTGTGTCTCCCTCAATCACATGGAATTTAGAGTTGGGGTATAAGGGTCTAGAAACTTCTGCCCCCAGTTGTGGGGTGGAGATGAAGTGAATGATATGTGCACTGGTTTCTGCTGTACATGGATATTTCCCTTTCCTGAAATATCAGTAAAGTAGGCAAATAGAAGGAAATTCAGCTTCATTCTCCTCTGTGCATCTGCGTTGTGTATGTTACCCAGAGGAAACACATTAGCCCTCTCCCTCTTCCTCTGTCTCTGTCTCTGCCTCTCTGTCTCTCTGTCTGTTTCCCTCTCTCTCTCTCTCTCTGTCTTTCACAGAAACACACACACACACACACACACACACATACGCAAATACACTAAAGGGCAAAGTGTTTCCTTTTAAACAAAGTATCAAATGCATACAATGGGTTTACATACAAATTTATTACTATTATTATTAATTATTATTATTTTAGAGAAAGAGTGTTAGCGAGGGAGGGGGCAGAAGGAGAGAGAGAATCTTAAGCAGGCTCCATGCTCAGTGTGGATCCCAATGTGGGGCTCAATCCAGTGACCCTGGGATCATGACCTGAACTAAAATCAAAAGTCAGATGTTCAACCAACTAAGCCGTCCAGGCACCCTTACAAATTATTTTTTTATTGGTACCAAAAAGCCATAAGAAGAGAATTTCATTTTCTTTTCTATCACTGAAAGGCTGGGGAAATGATTAACTGGTAATAATTATCCTAGAGGTGAGGAAGCTATTTGGAGACTATGGGATCAAGTACTTGGAATAGCTATAAGCCTTTCACCTTAGTATTTGAGTTATTGTTAGAATCCAACATTCAGATTTAGTTTTCCTTTTCACTTCCACTAAAACAGACCCATACCTTGAGACTGAAGAAATCAAGAAGAGGCACATCATCATTTTTGTGAACACTTGTTGAGAAGTTAGTGTGTGCCAGGCCTATGCTGTGTACTTTATGTGCAGGCTTGAGAGGCTTGAGAACTTGTGCACACAGCTAGGAAGGGCCAGAGTAGAGCTCCCAGCTTAAATACCCTGTCTCCATAGACTTCTCTACCATTCTACATCCATCTGAAAATAACAATAACAATGACCTTAAATGAGGCCTGCCATTTTTTAAATAAAGCAGAACTTTAAAGAGAGCCATGGAATTGAAATTTGTGTGTAAGGCTCTGGTTTTCCTTCTTTGTAATGTTTTTGGAGGAAAAAAAAATTGCCATTTATCACTTTGCACGATAAATCTGCTGTGCCCAGCTTCGCTTGTTGGTTTCACTGCAAAGATTTATAGCACCCTTGTTTGCATTATCTGTATTTGAGTCTGAATCTAAATCCTCCCAGCTAAGATTGCAATTCTAAATTGTATGAACACAGTTCCATCACTGTCAAAGCTTTTCTAAGCCCTCACAGTTTGATGCCACAAATTGCCAGACAGCCTGCTTCTAGAGTTTAAATAGATTACCTCCCTTTGAATTCTTATAACATCCAGTTAAACAGTGTTGCAATAGCTATGGAGCACAAGAACAATCTTGATAGGACTAAAATACTACCAGTCTCCTATTAGTCACCTACATTCTACTGATCATCTAGGTATTTCCAAACATCTGGGTTGCTAACATAGTGTAAGGAATATACCTGAACACTTTAAAGCAAGCGTCCACAAACTACGGCCCATGGGCTAAATCTGGCCCACTGCCTGTTTTTGCAAATAAAGTTTTATTTGAACACAGCCACACGCATTGATTTATGTGTTACCTACGGTTGCTTTGACATTACCACAGCAGAGCTGAATGGTTTGCAACAGAAAGAGCAACATCCAAAATATTTACCATCTCTTCCTTTAAAAATGAGTTTGGCAGTGCTGATTAGCCCGTAATATATTTGGGGGGGGGTTGTTTTATTTTGTTATTTCTCAATAACATGATTAGGAAGTAGGAAACTTTCCCTCCCTACTCCCTTCTCTTGTTTTTGGAGCGCTTAGCCTACCTGAACAAGCTATTATAGCTCACAAGCTAGAATCAGCACCTCTAGCTGTAAACCTGCCTACTTTATAAAGTACCATGTAAAGAGTAACGTAATAATAATGGGCTATGTACAATTCTTGCTAAGGAGAGCGTAAGGGGGTTCAAACAGACTGGAATAATTTTTAATCTCACAAATTTTAACCATGCTTTGGATGAGATGGGCCACAAAGGGTTACAAGCAAGGTTTTGGAGTCAGACCTGGGCTCAAGCTCTGGATTTACCAATTAAGAGCTGTATGACTTGTCCTCTGCCTGCATGCAGGCTCCTCCTCTTACGTGGAGGTGATAACAATAGTATCCACTTCATGGGGTTGTTATACGAGGATTACATTTCATTAAAATGATGGCTTAATCCAGTGTTGGCACATACTAAGTCATCACATCCTGCCATCAGCAACCTAAGGGAACGGAAGAGATTTAAGAAGGGAATGGACAAAGAAGGGCAGAAAGACTGAATTAAAACCACCAAAAGAATAGGGACACTTACCTGCTTTATCGCCTTGCACTTCAATTTCTAGAGTTAAGAAATATTTTCCTATTTAGAGACAAGAGCAAATGCTTCAAATATGAGGTGCCTTCGTAACTCAAATTATTGCAAAACTTAAGGGTTTGCTTGTTAATTTGTGCAAATGAAATTTGTGGAACCTACAGATGTCTTACACTCAGGGCTCATTTCAAACCTCACAGATCTGAATGAGATGCGAATTCATCCTCAGTGCATGTGTACACATAAGCAATAGCTGATTTCAGGAGCTCAGGAAGCATATTTACTTTCAGCAAGAAATGAGCTCTTGCTTGGAAAATTGGCCTGAAAACCCATTACTGCAGTGGATTCATTTTCATTTATTTCCCAACAGGTAATAGAGTTTATTTGGAGTATTGAGAGATAGTGCTTCTCTGAGGCTGAGTATTGTCTCATTTACATGCAAATATTTTTATCTTCATTTTAGATAGAAATATAATCATGCTCCATAAGGCTTGCCATGCACCCAGAATTTAATTAATGATGTGTCTGCACAGAATCAAGATAAAAAGATGAAATGGAAAAAATTTGGCATCACATAGTTTCAAACCCTTGATTGTTTTAGTAATTTCATTCATGTATTCATTCACTTATTCATTGCTTTAATGAATATTTATTCGGTTCCTACTATGTGTTAGACACCTGTATGTGATACAGATACATAGATGGAAAAACAAAACATTGCCTCCAAGAAGGTTACAATCTAAAAGACAGAGGCAAAGAGAAAGGAGTCTTCCAGCAATGATGAAATAAGGCCTACATACATTGGAAGCATGTGATTCCAGGCAGAAAAAGTTTCTTCACATGACGGTAGTACCTAACTGAGTCTTTAAAAATGGGCAGACAAATGTGGAGGGTAAGCCATGCAAGAAACAGCATGCAAGTCAAGCAGTGTGCAGACCATGAGTGTTTGAGGAAACTAAAAATGGCTTAACCTTCCCAGTATGTCAAGTGTTCAGTTGGGAGAGGGGATGAAGGTGTAAGACAGGTGAGAGTGGAGGTGCGACAGGGTCCTGATCATAGAAGACTTTGTCAACCAAAACACTCCCAATTTTATCTGGAGGCAATCAAGCCACCGCAGAATTTTAAGCTGTGGAGTAAGGGATCAGATTTTCACACTAGAAATGTCATGTTAGCAGCTTTGTGAGGGATAGTGAGATAAGCCTAAAAGTGACACAATCAGAAAGTGGCCTTTATGACAAATGAGCAAGTGATGCCAAAGTCATGAACTACAAAGATGACCATGGGGGCCTAAAATGAGAATGATTTAGGAGACAGGATCAATGGAATATAGGGATTGACAAAATGTGAGCTTTGAAGTAGAAACAGTAATCTGGGGTGATACCCTCATCTCTGACTTGGGCAGCTGAGTTAGGAAAGTATCATTTATAAGATAAGAAATTCAGAAAAGGTGCATGGAGGCAGAGTGTAGGATCACTTAGGAGAGGATGAATTCTGTCTGGGAGACCATCACTATGAAATATCTAAACAGAGGTGCCTGGTAGGCAAATAGAAATGAAAATATGGAGCTCATGGGGCACCTGGGTGGCGCAGTCGGTTAAGCGTCCGACTTCAGCCAGGTCACGATCTCGCGGTCCGTGAGTTCGAGCCCCGCGTCAGGCTCTGGGCTGATGGCTTAGAGCCTGGAGCCTGTTTCCGATTCTGTGTCTCCCTCTCTCTCTGCCCCTCCCCCGTTCATGCTCTGTCTCTCTCTGTCCCAAAAATAAACGTCAAAAAAAGAAAAAAAAAATGGAGCTCAGGAAAGAGGTGTGAACCAGAACTATTCATCTGGGACTCAGGGACTTTTAGGTGATATTTGAAGTTGTGATGATTAATCTTGTGTCACCCTGACTAGGCTAAGGGACATCAAGTAGCTGGCTAAACATTACTTCTGGGTGTGTCTGCAAGGGTGTCCCTGTAAGAGATTAGCATTTGAATTGGTAGACTGCATGAAGAAGAACATCTTCACCAATGTGGGTGGGTATCATCCAACTGGTTGAGGGCCTATAGAGAAGAAAGATGCAGAAGAGGGGTGAATTCACTCTCTATTGTGCTGACACATCCTTCTTTTTCTCCCTTCGGACATCAGGCACTCCTGGTTCAGGCTGGGACTTACGCCATTGGGTCCCCTGTTCTCAGGCCTTCAGACGCAGACTGAATGACACTGCTGTCGTTCCTGGTTCTCTACCTTATACTTGATGTTAAGTGATCATACTGAGTGCATTCTCACTTTTAACTGGAAGTTTTGCCTCTTCTAAGTACCCTTTAAAAGTTAATTTTGGTGTGATGAAAATGAGAGAGTTGATTTGCCAAACACAAGGAACATTTGAAGGTAGAGTATGAGCTAAGAAAGAAGCAAATGTGTTCTTTCTGGATCTCATAAACACTTTTTATGTAACACAAGGTTCATCATAACCTTGTCAGCGTATGAAGAATTTGCTTTTGAGTAATGGGTTGCTCTTTAATGAAATGTGTTGCTCTCTGTATGTGGGGTTGCTCAGCTGACGCTGGAGGCGAGGTCTTCAATGAGCAGCTCTACAGGCCACAGTACTTCTACAAGAAAAGACTCTGGGGAACCTGGTTTCTCAGTATGCTGCTGCTGCTGCTCCTCCCGCCAGCTCAGTGCTTGACCTCACTGCCGAAGCAGAGGTGCTGATGACTCAGAGCCAGACAGAGGACCATGGCTAGGGCCTTCCCTCATGTTCTTGAGGGAAGTTTGAGCCAGCCCTGAATGAGTTGTGGTAGGTGCTAGAAGACAAGGAGGACAATACAGAGGAGTGAGTGTATGATTTCTAGAGATGAGGAAGAGGACAGAGCTGTTGCAAAAGATAAGGGAAGGTGAAACATCAAGCAGAGCCCGTTTCGCCATTCAGCACTTACCAGAAACCAGTAAAGCTAGCTATTTTGCCTCCTACCAAATAAATACAAACACCTAAGACACAGGTCCTAGCCTAGAGGACATAAACAATTTACATTAGGAAAGTGTATTTAAAATGTTAAGTATCAGGGGCATCTGGGTGGCTCAGTCAGTTGAGCATCCGACTTCAGCTCAGGTCATGATCTCACAGTTCGTGAGTTCTAGCCCTGCATCAGGCTCTGTGCTGGCAGCTCTGAGCCTGGAGCCTGCTTTGGAATCTGTGTCTCCCTCTCTCTCTGCCCCTCCCTTGCTCATGCTCGCACTCTCTCTCTGTCAAAAATAAATAAACTTAAAAAAGTTAAGTATCAATCCATTCATTTGCTCAGTATATGATAAAATTCTATGACCAAGCTAACAAAAACAGATTTTCATATTAAATAAAGGACTATATGGGGCGCCTGGGTGGCGCAGTCGGTTAAGCGTCCGACTTCAGCCAGGTCACGATCTCGCGGTCTGTGAGTTCGAGCCCCGCGCCCCGCGTCGGGCTCTGGGCTGATGGCTCAGAGCCTGGAGCCTGTTTCCGATTCTGTGTCTCCCTCCCTCTCTGCCCCTCCCCCGTTCATGCTCTGTCTCTCTCTGTCCCAAAAATAAATAAACGTTGAAAAAAAAATTTAAAAAATAAATAAAGGACTATACGTATTTTTAAATATTCTTTATGAACTTAATGTTTCTATTAATTCTTGTCTACAGTATCTGATGACTTTTATTAGTCATTTCAAAAATAATTCATCATAAGTAATGGAATCTGCTTTTATTTTAAATCAGGGTGAATAAAGAAATATTTTCTAGTAAAACCCCTTTTATTTGTATGTTATTTATGGGAAATTCAGTTAAGATTAAAAAGAGTCCTCAAGTTGCAACCTATTTGATATTATAATTCATGGCAGTATATATATGTATATATATATATATATACACACATACACACACACACACACACACACACACACACATATATATATATATACACACACTGTAGGAACGAAAAAGGAAAATATCAACCCAAGTGAAGTTCTACTTTGTTTCTTTTTAAGGCTGATTAAATTCAATTTTTTTTTAATTGAATTCAAGGATATGAGAATATGAAAAATCTTTAGATTTAAGACGGGTTCCAAGTAATACAACAATCAAATTTATACTTTATTTCCGTATTTGTGGAGGGCAGATGGCATATATTATTTCAGGGCTAGAAATGCAGAAACAAGGGCCCCTGGGTGGCTCAGTCAGTTAAGCGTCGGACTTCAGCTTAGGTCATGATCTCATGGTCCCTGAGTTCGAGCTCCGCGTCGGGCTCTGTGCTGACAGCTCAGAGCCTGGAGCCTGCTTCGGATTCTGTGTCTCCCTCTCTCTCTCTACCCCTCCTCCACTTATGCTCTATCTCTGTCTCAAAAATAAATAAACATTAAAAAAAAATTTTTTTTAATCTTTAATAAAAAAAATAAAAAAAGGAAATGCAGAAACAACTAAAATGGCAACTGAGGTTTCCTACTCCTAGGAAAAATAATTTGAATTGTTCACATCTATTTTTTTTGAAGCCTAGCCATGAAAACAGAAAAAAAAATAAATAAATAAAAGGTCTTTGCTCTCTACTTTCTGAACATTCTGTGCTGCTGCAATAAATCATATCACTAAGACATTTCCCTTATTCATATTCTGACAATTTGAGCATGTGGAGAAAATCACTCTAATTAATGGGACAACTCAGAAAATCACAATAATATTAAGGGTAAAGATGTAGGTTACATATGCCTCTGTGTTCTCACAGATTTATCAGACTCAGAAGACAAAATGAAAAATATTCAATTAGAGATATGTGTGGCATTTTCATTCTCATCAAAGGTCACTCAAGCAATTTACAATGCCAGCACGTCCTGTTTGCTAGATTACCTGGGCATGTTTCTAGTGTGTCAAATGCCCTTCCTGTCCTTTCTTGTTCGACTCCAAGTGTGTTGAGTGGATAACCGCACTTGCCTCATGTTTTCCTAATGTAGATATTTGCTCTTCTCCCAAACATGCCGGTATGTGCCTCTCCCTCTACAGCACGTGGCTAAATAGTATATTCCAGGTTCCTTGTCGGAGACGGTCCTTAGTGGAGATCAAAGGGTTTCAACAGCAAGGGGTTCAACTGAAGTGTATTAGTTTTATCTGATGCACCAACCAAGACAGTCTCTCTGTGACCAATGGCAAGTTTTTCTTGGTCTTATAGAGGCAAAGAGCCGAATAAAAATAAAGGGGGGGGGGGGGGGAAGAATAGCAATCAGAAGAAAGAAAATAAAAGAATGAGAGAAAAAATGAATCAAGACAGAGGAAGACCATTTTCACAGAGCAGCAGTCTAAAACTATTGCAATGGAATAGGTATCATTACGCGGCATAAAACATTTTGAGTTACCATTTTACTTATGCCATGTGCCATATTCTGTGCCACATTTAAGTTGTCACTTGTGGAGAATTAGGCAGTTGACTTGGTCTCAGAGAAATTAGCTTCTACATAAAGAAATCAGCCCTTTTACAGACAAAACTGCCTAATGCTGATTGCGATTGGAACACCCCAGCTCAACGTCAGCCAACCCTCTCCTTGGTCAGCTGTCAAAAATAACCATGTAGTTTTGAAATCCTGCAACTACTTCACAAATAGTTTTTTTTTTTTCATTATAACTAATGCAATTCTGCAGTATTACACTATTACTGGCCAGCTGAAAACAATATTAAGAATGAGTTGGTTTCTGATGATACCAATTACTGACAAGATATCAAAACCTCCTTTGAAAAGAGGTTATCACATTTAAACAGAACAAAATAATCAGCTGAGTATAAGGCCAATGCATTAATTGCGGTTTCTGATTGATAAATAACATCTATTTGGTTATTGATTTGATAACATTTTTGAAGCATTTTATAACTTATCAAGGAATTCCCCATATATGATCTCATTTGCATCTCACAGCAGCCCAGTAAGAGAAACATTATTAAGCCCATTTTCCTTACGTAGACATTGAGGTTCAGCAGGATAGGCAAGACATCCAAAGTTCAGACCTATGGCTTCCCAATTTTATTCCCAGTCCCCCCTCCCTCCCAGCAGAGCTAGCTGCACCAAATGCTGAAGCCAGATAACTAGATGAGGCTTGGACATGGGTCACATGAGTCCTTGAAGTCACAGGAGCATGTTCTATTCACTTCAGGACCCTCACGGTCTAAAAATTGAGACATTAGGGCACCTCGGTGACTCAGTCGGTTGAGTGTCTGACTTCAGCCCAGGTCATGATCTTGCGGTTCATGAGTTGGAGCCCCGCGTCACACTCTGTGCTGACAGCTCAGAGCCTGGAGCCTGCTTCGGATTCTGTGTCTCCCCCTCTCTCTCTGCCCTTTCCCCACTCGTGCACTCACTTTCTCTCTCGCCCACTCCCTCTCAAAAATAAATAAACATTAAAAAAAATAAAAATTAAAAAAATAAAAATTGAGACATTGTACTTAAAATAACTGCATCATTGAACATCTTTAAACGCGGAAAGTCTACACCGGGATATCGTTCCACAGTCACAAAAGGCCATTTGCTTCTGGGTCTCTCACTGTGGTGTTTTCCTATTCCGTTGTGCAAGTTTACCATGGAGGCAGCAAGGCACAGCTTCCCCTAGGGGACGCTTCTCAGACCTCACCTGGATTTGTTCTGCTTGTTCACGTCTATTGGTCTTTATTGGCAGCTCTGTGGTTCAGAAAACATTCACCCGGGACAGTGTGGGGCCGGGTTAGAGAGACAGGAGGGGTTGAACGTCACGATGTGGTGACGTGGGCCTCCTTCTACAGAGAGCTACACCTGTGTAAAGGAATCCGGGGAGGCAGGGGTGGTGGGAGTGTGTGGGAAGTGCTGCAAGGCCAGGCAGCCGGCTGTGGGATGGATAGCGCTACGGGGGATGCTTTATGATTTCTAACCCTGTGTACCATGTATTGTTTCTACAAGCTCAGGGCTACAGGAACAATGCAGGTCCCCTAGGACTCCTGACTCCGACATGATGACAAAAGCACAAACAGCCATGGGGGGCTTTCCCTCCGAATACATATTATTTAACTTTTGTAGTTTGACTAGTGTAAGTAGATGCCATAAAGCAATTTTAAAAGACATGAGTGGGAGCTGTGAATACTGGAGACTACAGAATCAACTCACATGCTTAACAATTCTATTCTGAACAACCAAGAAGGTGTTTGGAAAGGGACGCACAGCTCTGCTTTTAAATTGCCCAATTTTCTATAAACATATAATTGTATTAATAGTCCACATGGCTGGACTGTTCTAGCAACAATGCCAACCGCACGGGGCCCGATGCTTCCCTCTAAATGCACTGCACTCGCTGAGCAGGCGACTTAGGGAAGAAGGGAAAAAGACTTCTCTGCGACTAAGAAATCTCCAGAAATCTTTAATCCTTTCCAGGAGCCCCCTGGGGACCCAACCTGCAAAATCTTTCCAAGACACCTATCTTTTGCCAGGAAGTACGACAAGATCTCTGAGCTAGAGGGAAGGAACTAATGTGTGCTACGCAAAATAAACGCACTTCTGGTAATCAGTGCTTTTCTGAAAAAAGTTGTCAATTGTGTGTGTACCAGAAGACTTGTTATTATGGAGAAAGCTCTGGATGATCTTTTGTTAGTACAGAGGGTCTTTTATGGCACAAAGCCCCATTTTTTTGGTTTGTTTTGAAAATTGACATTAGTCTGAATTTCTCTTTTGTTTTTCAGCAGCAAGATACATTCACAACTCCGTATCCCCACTTACAGATGGTAAAGCTGAAGGACAACGAGGTTAACTGGCTTTATTTTAGTTACATACTTGCTGCCACCGTCCCTAATTGTGTCCTCACTTGGGGAATTTGTAGGAGGGCAGCCATTTGGGCCTTGCCCCTCCACATGGCTTCTGAGTTGTAATTGAAATAGTAAAGCCAAGGACAAGGTATTTTCTCCACATTGGTGGATCTTCTCACTCCCCTAACCAGCTCCAGTTCAACGCTGGCTCTGCTCTTCAGAGTGCAGAACGTTGATAGGGCACTGCGGTAGAGGGGTCACGCATGAGAGCTCTGGAATCGGGTGGTCCAGCACGAAACTGTAGAACCTCCAGCTGGTTGTACTTAACTTTTCTAAGCTTTGATTTCTTAACCTTGAAAATGAGGCAGATAATAGCGGCTACTTTATGAGATTGTTATGAGGATTGAATGAGGTTGTTCATGTGGTCTTGATGTGGCCCACTAGGCTCTAGTCACCTGATCTGAACTGCTGCTACCCCTCTGATCTTTTCTCCTACCATACTTTCCCTCTGTCACTCTGCTCCAGGCACACTAGGCTCCTTCCCATTCCTTAAGTAAGCTAAGTCCACTCCCTTCTCAGGGCATATGCATTTGCTGTTCCCAGTGCCAAGAAGCCTCATCCCCGATACCTGCATGGTTCTCCTGAACCTCCTTTGGGGTCTGTTCCTCAAATGCCATCTTACCAGAGAATCCTACTATGGTAGGTAGAATAACACCCCTCAAGATGATGATGTCCCAATCCTTGGAACCTGCAAATATGTTACCTTATGTGGCAAAATAGACTTTGCAGCTGTGATTAAGTTAAGAATGTTGGGATATGGCAATTATCCTGGACTGTCTAAGTGGGCCCACTGTAATCACAGGGCCCTTATAAGAAGGAGGAGTGAGAGGGAGAGGAGGGGGATTTGAAGATGCTGTGTTGCTGGCTTTGAAGATGGAAGAAGGAACTAAGGGCCAAGGAATGATATAGCCTCTAGAAGCTGAAAACAGCAAGGAACTAGATTCTTACCTAAAGCATCTAGAAGGAATGCAGCACTGCCAATCTATTTTTGACTCCGACCTCCAGAACTGTAAGATAATAAATGTGTGTGTTGTATGGAGCGACAGACCCTAAAGGATGTTCAGACCCTAAAGGAGAACCACACAGGTATCAGGGATGAGGGTTCTTGGTATTGGGAACACGAAGTTTGTGGTAACTTGCTAAAGCAGCAGTAGGAAACAGACATTCTCTCACTCTCTGCATTAAATTGCTCATGGCTCTGCTCCCACTCCCGTCCCTTGTTCTGCTTACCCTGCTGGATTTATTTTCACAACCTGTGCACCACCTGATATAGGTTTAGTTGTCTTCTTTCTATCTCACCTTACTAGAGTGAGGCCTTCTTGAGAGAGGGGTCTGTGTTTTATTCACTTTTTCTCTCTAGATTTGAAAAGTGCCTGGCACATAGTGGGTGCTCAATAAATAGTTCTTGGATGAAAAAAAAATTGCATGAAATAACGCCTCCACAACTTTTGGAAATTGATAACATCTGCCAGTGCAGAACTTCTAAACAGTGAGTTGCAGCCTCATTGCTACCTCTCAAAACAGTTCCAGTGTGTCTGACATACTGCTTTCCTGGGCCCTTGAGAGCTGGCAGTTGGAGTAGCCATGTCTATTCAAGTATGCCATGCAAATATTACCATGTTCCTTGTGTGGCGTTATGGAAAGGGATGTTGTAGGGCATATTTGAGGGCACTGACAATGCCTACCCTGCAAAATTCAGGGCTCTTTTTCTGAGAGCCAAGAATTCCAGAACACAGTTGTACACTGAGCATGAAGCAGGTTTTAAAGTCAATGTCAACAGATAGCCCTCTTTTAATGTGAAATCCATTTTTAGGTTGGGAGTGACTTCTTAGAGTAGAATGCCTACTGCTAACAGTAAATATGAACTCAAGGGATAAAACTTCAACTATGGCTTCCATCGGGTTTTTTTGGGCTAATGCTATACCTTTAGACTAGGCTCTCCTACCTCTGATATTTCCTCATTGGAGATGCCCATATTTCTTGGCTTGCAAGGCTGTTTCATGTATATTGACCAGCTCTTTCAAACAGATTCCCTGTCACCAATGTATGGATTTTTCCTCTTTGACTTTTTTCTTATTACCTCAAGTGTTGCAGGATTATTGCTCATTAGCCATTTCATTTGTTCCAGTCTTGCTACTGTCACAGGAAGAGCTGACTGCTCTAATAATCAGAGCTCTTCATTCCTGGAATTTGCTGAGCCAAATGTCTATGCTGAGGGTGAGTGTGCTATTGGAGAAATGGGGCTCATGGGATGAAAGCCATTTGGTGCCATTTAGTGCCTTCTATTTTGATTTGCTTATTCATTCATTGATCCATTCAATCAATAGTTATTGAGAATCTCCTACGTGTTGGACCAGGAGATAAATAGAAAACAGAATAGACACTATCCCTGCCATAATTAATGTAATAGCCCAGAGAAAGGGTTAGACATTGACAAGGAATGACAAACATGTTACGTCTACATAGGAGAAAACCAAGATTCCAGATGAACTTAGAACCTACTCAGTATTCCACAGTTGTTTAATGAGTGGCTACTATGTATGAAGATCGTTTTTTAGGTACTGAGGATTCAACAGTGAATAAGATTACCAGAGTGCCTGATCTGGTGGGATGTACAATCTCAGAGAAGAAAGAGAAACAACAAATAAAAAAATAATATAATGTCAGTGAATGATAAATACTATGGAATGATAAATACTATGGATAAATACTACGATGAAGGAAATGGTGAGTGGGTAGTACTTGAAAGCCAGTCTGAGATTACATTGAAGTTTGTTTCCTACTTATGTAATGAGCTAACTTTATCAGCCTTCCTGGAAAGTAGCCTTTGGAGCAGGAGGGACATTAAGAGACGTCCCCAGATCTTCAGGTAGGCTTGCAATGCCGGTTTAGGATAGGTCTTCTGTGCAACCTGGAAAGACTATTGTTTCCCTTAATACTTTCTAGGAGCTTGTTGAGTCCTTTTCTGCCCACACAGTAATATATAATAAACAGTAATTCATCTTCTACAAAGAGCTATAGGAGAAATTTTCAAAAATCAACAGTTACCATATCGCTGACAGGAAAGCTAATTCTGAGGGTAAAAAGAATTAAATCTGTATATATCACGGGCTTAAATGAAATGCAAAGTGTTGATTTATTGGCAACCTTCTAGCCTAGGCAAATTTTTCTCATGCCCATTTGAGGATAAGACTCAGTGTGTAGAGTCATTGGCAAGAGAGCACTATGATGAATGAGCAGTGGGTTTAAGGTTGGCCAAAGAATATATATTTAGTGAGCATCTACTATGTGAATGGCTGTAGGTTATAAACCTAGAAACTGGAGCCAGGAGGCCTTTGTTCTTATTGCTCTTCTCCACCTGGAACATACTTTTATGCCTAGTTCTATTTATGCTTCAAAATCCAAGACAGATATCATTTTACATATGCCCTTGTCAGAGCAATGCCTCCCCCACCAAAATAAGATTCATTACTCCCCCCTTGTTCCATTCTAGGCTTCTAAATACTGTATTTTTGCTCTTGTGATCATAATTATTTGATTTGTATCTCCTTGAGAGGAAGACTGTGTCTTCTCTGTATCTACCATGCCCTACCCAGTTTTTCCCAAAGTTCTCTAATGATAAGAGGCACTTGGTAAATTATCTGGATCATCTGGTCTCTCTCTGGAAATTCTGATCCAGTAATTCTGGGTTAGGGCCTAGGAATCTGTTGTTCTAGCAAGCATTCCAGGTGATTCTTATCATCAGGCAAGATTGAGAAATACTGGCCTAGCATGTAGTTAATACTAGGAAAATATAATTGAGTGAATTAAATAACTACCAATGAACAGAACTTTCTCTCTCCTTTAGATCAGATAATCGTTACATAAATACAGTATTCCAAAATGATTTGTCATTTGGTTCCTAATTTTGATGAAATTGGGAAAGGCAAATACCATGGATCGTTTCGACTCCTTAGACATGAGTGTAGTAAATGATGAACAAATAAATTGAAAGTTGCTGCTGGTAAGGAAGCTATTGATCAGTCATTTATTCACAACTTCATAATTAAGCAGTGCTTCTCAAATGATCTTGCCCCCCGGGAATATTTGCCCATGCCTGGAGGTATTTGCTTGCCACAGCTGGATTGTTACTTCTAGCATCTAGAGGAGAGGACAGGGATGCTGCTAACCATCCGACAAAGCATGGCAAAATCCTGCTCAACAAATAATGATCTGTTCTCAAATCTCAATTGTGTTGAGGTTGAGGAACCCGGCATTAAACTCACTTAAAAGCTTTGGGGAAAAAAAAAAATCCTGTTGCCCAGGCCACTCCCCTAGACCAGTTACTGAATGTCTCAGGGTGGGAGCCAAGCATTAGCATTTTTTCAGCTCTCCATATGCAACCAAGGCTGAGAACCATTGAGAGCTTATAGGATGCCAGAAAGAGGAGTGGACTCAAAAACCTGGTTTTAAGCCCAAAGTTTATCACCCATTAGCTGGGAAATTAGGCATGGCACCTCCCAGTTTCTGTTTCTTCATCTGTAAAATAAGAATAACACCTACATCAGAGGGTTATTATAGGGATTAAAGAGATAATGCATGCGACAGTGCCCTGTAACTAAATCTACAAAAGTAAGGTATCATTATTGTTCCCTGTTTGGGCATCAGTCCAAGTGGCAGAATTGGGTAATTTACTTGCTTAATGCCACAAACATTCTTGCATGCAAATCCATGCTTGCCTTTTTGCCTAAAATGTTCTACATATGCAAAGAGTTGGAAAACTCATATGCTTAGGTGAATTTTTTTAATATAATAAAGTCTCCTTTATTCTTTACTTGTTATATTTGATATGTTTGAATTCATATAAGGTGTTAATAAAGCAATTCCGATGATGTTTGAAAATAATACAGAGACCCCACATGTTTAAGGGGAATGAAGCTTACATTGCTTTGAAGCGTGGTTTAAGACTGATGAGTTAAGGCTAATGAGTTAAGGCTCTCTTGTATCATGTTACTTCCAAGTGCAGTGCATAGACCAGCATCAGCCACATCAACTGGGTGATTGTTAGACACGCAGAATCTCAGGACCCATCTAGATGTCTTATATCAACATCAATATTTTAATAGCTCCTGGGTGATTTGTAGGCACATTAAGATTACAAAAGCATTACTCTAGAAAATCCTACGTGGGAAATTAGACAACTCAGTTCTCCCAAACATCAGGCATACAATAGTCCTCTGTGAACCCATGTCTATCTGGGTTTCTTGCATCTCATATGGATTCAGACTGCTGCCAACTGCATGCATAGGGACACTCTCCATCTGTCACTTCTCTTTTCCTTGCCACCTCTGGGTTTTTGGCAGCCATTCTATGTTAGTAGGTAGTGATCTTAGAGTTTTCAGCGTAAGCATAGGCAGAAGATAGTCGGTGTTTATTTCTGCCAACCAATCATTTGAAACATTTCTTTGTTTTCATTATCCTGAAAAATAATTTACCTGGCAATAGCAGGGTTAATTCATGAGCTGCAAAACTGGTTTCTTTTGTGCTGAGAAAGCTAGCTGGTTCATCCTTCTTGCTGAGAGAGGCAGTTAATCAGTATATAAAGACCTGTGATTGATGTGGCATAACTTCAAAAGGTACTTGGTTTACTTCTCCATGCAAGAGCCTACTCCCTAAGAAGCAGGCCAAAAGCTTCTCCTGCTTTAGATTCTTAGTATCTTCTCAAGAACTTGTCCATGTTGGCGGGACAGCGTGTTCTCAGCTGACATGGGTACCCAACACTTAAGACTCACTTCAAATCATCTAGGAATTTCTTTCAGTAATTCCTATCTCACCTTTCTTTCAAAAGTGTCCCTACATTTGCGATGCCATGAGTTATTATAAATTATATGCATTCAAATCTCCACCTAGGACATTAAAACAATTTTCATGTTATTTGGTAGCCTGTGTGGAGAAGAATTTATTCTGATGTGAGAGAAAGGCCTGTATTTCACCTGAGAAAGCATATCTGAAAGTATTTAGTTCAGAAAGGAAAATACAAAGCCCTATAGGAGAGTGGGGAGAAAAATAAGATTTACTTTGTGAAGAATTAAGGACTAAAAATGCAGACTAGAGCTTTTTAAAAGTTGGTTAGGGGGCCTGGAGAAGAGTTAAAAAAAAAAGTTCCAACCTCATGAGTTACTTAAGAACCCAAACCCCTGCTTAAATTCTTGGCTAATGCACATTTGTAGAAACAATCATAAGGTGACTACCTGTGCAATATACATGAATTAGAGTTCTTACAGTCCAGTAAGCAAAGTAATCAACCTCGAAATAGTAAAAAAAAATAATTTTTATGTTGTAAAAACACATTGCATTTAAAAGTCACTCTCTTTCATTTTATTAATAATGTGAAATGTACCAATATGTATAAGATATAAGCTTAAAGTTATACTTGTGTTTGATTGAAGGGCCCAGTTGCATTATTGTAAAGTCACAACTCATGTAATAGTATTTAAAAATAAGTATTAATAAATCCTATTAGGTCCTTTGATACATAAGGAGTTAAATAGAAAGTGTTATCTTTGAAGACACTTTTACCTAAAAGAGACTGTCTTTTGGAGAAGATCATGAAGAGAAGATACTGCAGACAGGCTTGCCATCAAGAACTAAGCATTCCATCGGGAGGACAACAATGAATGCATTTGACCTAAGTAGAACATAATTTGGTCTTTGAAAAACTGAGAGATTTTTATATATTTATGTGTGCAAAAAAATGTTTTCAGAGAAAGGAGGGATCATGGCGGCTGGAAGCTACCGGGTATGCTTAGTGAAAGAGATGGAATATAACGTTGGGCACTGGAAAAATAAGTAGGGTTTGGCATAAGCAGAGATGGCGGGAGCATTTTACACAGGGGAAGAACATGTGTGAGAACATAGAGACAGGCAGGAGCTTAATGTGTATATGGTAGACCCCAACATGCTTTTCTTGGCACTTTTTCCCTGTCTGCCTCTACTTAGGTTTCAAAAAAACAAAATACTAGCCTCTTTTGTGGCTAAGGGAAGTCATGTGGCCATGAGACAGTTCTGGATAGTAAGTCACATGAATAGAACTCTGCTTGGGGTTCCAGGCAAAGTTTTTGTTTTCTTGATAAAAGGGACAACTATGGTTTACACTAACTTCTCCCCTTTCTGTTTTCTTTTTGCCTTGAATATTAAATATGATGGCTGGTGCTGCAGTAGCATCTTGTGACTATGAGGGAAAAGTCTAGAGAATTCAAGAAATATAAGCCCCAAATTGTTGGATTGCTAAGTTGACACCAGTAGCCAATTTCTTATTGTTTGGGAGGAGAAAATTAATCTTTATTTGCTTAAGCCATTGTGGTCAAGTTTTCGGTCACTTATAGACAAAAGCAATTCTCTCTGATACCATATATGATGAAAAAGTGAAAATTTTTATGTGATTGACACAAAGAATGTTATGGAATGATAGAAAATATTTTCTTGGAGGGTCTGGTTAGATTATGGAGAGCAGAGAGACTGTTTGATACTGTGGGCATTGTGAAGCTATTAAATATTATCAAGGCAGAGAAAATGTAGAAGAGCTACAAATTGGAGATTTCCCAAATATTGAAAGATTTTTCTGATAATAATGTGCAAGATAATTTAAAAAGAAGCATTAGAAGCAACAGAGCCATGTGTTGAAGATGAATCCCAGATATGGTGAAAATTTAAAGTACTTTTCACTCCTCTCATTCAGAATTTGGGATAATTAGACAAGGTGTTGTGATTTCATAGGCTATGCAGGTGTGTTAGTTCAGGTGCAAAGTACCATAGACTGGGTGACTTAGCAATAACAGAAGTTTATTTCTCACAGGTCAAGAGCCTGGAAATCTGAGCTCAGGGAGCCAGCATGATCAGGTTCTTGGTGAGTGGCCTTTTCCTCGTTTACAGATGGCTGTCTTTGCTCTGTGTCTTCATGGGACAGAAAGAGAGGAAAGTGAGTTAGCTAACTCTTTGGTCTTTTCTTTTAAGAGCACTAATACCATTCGTGAGGGCTCCACCCTCATGACCTAGTTACTTCCCCAAGGCCCCACCTCCTAATAGCTTCACAGTGGGATAAGGGTTTTAACACATGGATGGGAGTGGGGAAGGATGAAGCAGAATAAATATTCAGTCCGTCACAGCATGGTGTAGGTGAAGTCAGTGTACTAAGGTAAAAGTTGCATATAATTAAAAACACCATGGAGAAACCTAGGATTCAAAGGATAAAACTTTTTGTGTTTATTTTTACATTTTTACTGTCATCTTCCATTCTTTAGTGTAGCGCTCAGAAATCTTTTCCTATGAAGGGCTAGAGAGCAAAGGTTTTAACCTTTACAGACTGTACTGTCTCCACTGCAGCTACTCAATTCAGCTGTTGAGAGCAAAAGCAGCTGTAGACAGTACACAAATTAGAGATCATGACTATGCTCCAGGAAGAGTCTATTTACAAAAACAGGTAGTAGGTTGGATTTAGGCTGCAACCTGGAGAAGGGCCAGAATGTAAATTAAGGGTGGAGTCCATATAGTTTAATTTGTATAACATAGATATACATGAAAATAAACTGTACTGTTTATAATGTAAATAGTTTTGCTATAGATTTGCTATAATGGTTAGGGTCTTACTGATGAATAAAATAGTTCTATCTAGGATAAGTAACAAAAGGTCTTTTTTTTTTTTTTTTGAGAGAGAGAGAGAGAAGTGCAAGTGAGTGAGGGTGGAGAGAGAGGGAGAATCCCATGAGGGGCAGAGACAGAGAGAGGGAGAGAGAGAGAGAGAGAGAGGAGGAGGGCTCACCTGAAGTGGGGCTTGTGCTCACCTGATGGAACTCAGGAACCATGAGATCATGATCTGCACTGAAGTCAGATGCTTAACTGACTGAGCCACTCAGGCACCCAGTACCAAAAGGTCTTAAATCTTAAAGAATCACTGAATTCACCTTTCACTTCTCAAAATCATTGTGTAATTTTTTTATGCAATCCAAGATTGTGATTTTCCTCATTAACATAGTTCCTTACCCCCAGGTAATGAATATCACACAACATCACAAAACTGCATTCCTTTTAAAATATTTTCTAATTCTGGGTGCCTGGATGGCTCAGTTGGCTAAGCGTCCAACTCTTGATCTCGGCTCAGGTCATGATGTCAGGGTTTGTGAGATCAAGCCTGGGGCGAAGGGCTCTGCACTGACAATGGGGAGCCTGCTTGGGATTCTCTCCCCCCCCCAATTAAATAAATAAACTTTTAAAAAATAGCAAAAGATTATTTTCTAGTTCAAATCTTTAATTGTATTTTGTTTTTGTGATTTTCCCTGGTAATTTAAATATCAAATTTGTTCTTTTTCTTTTCTTTCCCTCTTCATTTTTTTTTTTTTTTTTTGTCAGCATAGGTTAAGGGATGCTGTGGTAATAAATTACTGGCCACATTTCACTGCTCCCAGCAGCTCTCTGAGGCACCTCACTTTTAGGTGGAGACTCAAGGATATACCTTGTGGCTATGCCATGTGGAGTTGTTGACTTCTAGATCCTTGGACAAGGGAAAAGAGATCACAGCTGTTCTCTATACTATGGCCTGGATGTTGTGTGTGTCAATTCTATTTATAGCCAAGTTATCAGAACTCGTAGTCACTTGACCCCAAACTACCTGGCAGGTTGAAAAATACCATCTTTCTGTGTGATCAAATGGGACTTAGCACATAGCATTGTCTCTGACACACATTTATTCTATTGTGTAAAAGGTCATAACAGAACCAGTTTGTAGTAACTTGGTTGAGGTTTAAAATTTATCTAGGCTAAATATCCAACATAACATATAGTGACACATAGAGACATAATATAAGCCCTATAAAAGGTCAAGGTTATTGCCCAGTTTTGTTCCTCAGTTTAGGTAGCTACTGTACAATATCTTGAAGAATCACCAAAAGGGTTGGTTGAGAATTGAGAACCTGCAGTGAAGAATGAGAATTCTATTCAGATATTATGTTACTGGACCACCACAAAATGATATATATTCTAGTTCATTCCCTATAAGGATTTAAATATTATCCTTAACCAGGCATAGTTAAGAGAATACCCTTTGTTCTGGGTCATCTTTTGTTTTATCCCTCAATTCCATTAATCTGGTCGAGAGTCTCCCACCATTACTACACAGTTAGCGTTGTGGTGCTTTTTCTTTAAATGAGAGGCTTTATATTGCTATTTGCTATTTACATATGAACTGTGTAAAATTGGCTGCCTGCTTTGTATATGACTCCAGAAGTAACAGAATGTTACCATCATCTGTCTGGTCTCTAAAATCTGAGCTTTGGCACTCTGTAAATTTACCCTGGGTTTGCTCCCAAGGTTGAAGGTATATTTTGTTCCTTTAGGCACATGATTCTCGCCAGGGAAGCCTGGATTTCTGGGTTTGTAGGTGGGAATTAGAATCTCTGAAGATATGGGCAGTGTGTGTAGTAAGAAAAAACATATTTAGCATAACAATGCAATTTTACATGTTGAAAAATAACTGTTTTAATGATTGAAGCTCCTACAAGTAAAATTCAACCACCTTCTTGGCTGCTGGGAATGTGCAGGATTGGGAGGATACATTTCTGAATCAGCAGGGAATTTGATTTTTACATTTATTAAAAAGCACATTGGGTTTAAATGTGGAGAATTTTTTTATGATGGGAAAAGCTAAAAATAGGTCCTCCACTGTGCAGAAAAAAGAAACTAACGGCATGATTGGGAGATCTGAGGGCAAGCAGGTCAAAAGGTAAGAACTCAGAGCAGTGGGTAAAGGAATGACATTAGGAGACTGAAAATATCTCTAGGAAATCCTTAGGAATATAAAAAAGGGTCCTGGATACACCTGGTAGTATGGGATGAGAGCTCACATTATTTAATTTGGATATTAAAGGAAGGTGGATAAAGTTGTGATCACTAGAATTGCATTTGTTTGAAGCGTAACCTGTGACCTTTGCATGGCTAAAATCACAAGCCCATATGGACTTTGGTTCCTTCTCTTCAAAAATTCTGTCATTTTCTGAGATTTTCCCCTGCAAACACTCACGCATAAAATCAGACAATTAGCCAACAGTCAATGACCAAATATTTATCAATCCCATATAACGATCAAAACATTACAAGCCAAAGTCCTATAGGTGTTGCAAAACAGGATATAAGCTTTCCTGTCTGCAAGGAACTTGCAGGGAAACTGCAAGGAACAGTCTATTTGGGAAAACAAGATATAATTGTAAATAATGCAAAAAGTACATAATTTTCTATTAGAACAAGGATAAGCAAAATATTGGCTTGTTGTGGGACAAATCTGGCCCAACATCTATAGCAATTCTCACACTGCATAGGACAGAGTTGAGTGATTGCTACAATGCATGCCCACAAACCTAAAATATTTGCCACCCTGCACTTTATAGAAAAAGTTTGCCAACACTTGTATTAGAATAATAAAAAATGTCACGTTGCAAAATGGGATAGATTCCAAGCAGATAACAGAGAGGACAGAGCTACTGGACTTGAGGCCCAGCCTGGGAAAGCTTCAAGGGGTCCCAGCAACCCAATTTATTGAGACAAAGAGGAGGGCAAGGAAACTCAAGTTTCCACAGAAAAAAGGTGAAGAATGAAGGATTCTTTTGATTAGTAAGAAAATGCTAAATGTAACTGCATACTGTTTTTATTGTATCTTTTCTTAACATTTCTTTTATGCTGACCCTCAAAATAATTAATTTGGGGAAAATCGAATCCTTTTAAATGTTCTTCAGTGTTATTATAAAATCAACACTGATTAAAAATTCACTACCCTCTCTTGAGAAGCAGGAAATATTGCTGCATAGATACATTTATTTATTTATTTATTTGTTTATTTATATACCTTATTTATTTATTTTGAGTGGGAGAGAGAGAGCGAGCAGGGGATGGGGCAGAGAGAGAGAATCCCAAGCAGACTCTGCACTGACAGGGTGGAGCCCAACGTGGGGATTGAATCGACAAACTAGGAGATCATGACCAGAGCAGAAATTGAGTCCCACACTGACCGACTGAGCCACCCAGGATACCCCACTGCATAGATGCTTTTAATAAACGAAAATTTGTGATTCACTCTAAAGATAGAGGAGTACATAAATGAATTTCAAGGGAAATTTCCACAAGAAAATGTGGAAATAAAATATCAATATTTATTGTATTTTGATTGAGAGAGTTCTATTACCACCTGTCCTTAATTCATAGATGTATTTTATTAACCGCTGCCATTTTGACAAATGAAAATACCTGAAGATAAATGGTAATTGATACATACTCAGGACCTAATTATTTTCCATTGTGTTGAATAATTTTGACCCCTTCACACCTTTCTCAGTGCCTCTGAGTCCTTTGGATGCTGTGGGGTCATACTCACCCAGATCTGCTTTTCCCAGAAAATGCCCCATGTTCCACACTCTTCCTTGCTCTTATCTTCTCCCCCAATTTGAAATTATTTTCTTAGTATCTTGTATCTTGGGGGTCTTACTAGCTACTTAAAGACAATTAGATGAAAATGAGTTAATATGGCTTTTAGTAAACATCTGCTGGTGTTATGATACAGCACTAGGATAATGAAGAATTCATTCACTCCTAAAACTTCCTTGGTAATGTGCTAGGCTCACAGGACACAAAGATGGATATTTGCTTTTGAGTAGCTTGCTGTCTTCAGCAATGTGCGCCAAAAGGTGGTCCCTGAGTGATCTCCAGATGAATCTCCTGGGCTGCTGATTAAAATATGCAGCAGTTTAGCCTCAAAAAGGGCTTATTCAGTAGAGACACATGTGGAGGCCACTCAGCATGCACATTTTTAGCTTGCTTCCATTTTTCTGTACTTTAAGGCCAGAAGGAGATGATTCTTGGATTCAGGGCATCAATCAACCAGAACCCTGCAGCCATAGCCAGTTTTGCCTTGCAGATATGTTTTTAAAATTGGAAAATTTCACATAAACATTTGATTTCTTCCATCTCCTGAAAAATGAGAAGCTCTGACATTGCTGGGTTTGTGTTTCTTGACTCAGTTCAAGGAGAAATTCCCCTTTAGTTGGACAGAGCCTGTGCCTTCCTGTTGGCTCAAGTCCCCATCATTCTCCATTGTCTGAAACCCATGTCCACCCTTATTCAGATATCCTTCATACCTGGCTCTTTGTAATCATTTGATTTAATGGCCTGTGATCTGGATTCCAATGGATAATTACATATTCAAAAAAAGTGGTTTTTTTGTTAATGTTAGCCCAGTATATATGTGTTCCAGGTAATGTTAGGCTAGAACTTAATTCTATGCATACCTTCTGAAAGGCCTTAGGAAGCGGGAGTTTTAGGTTCTAGAGCAAGAGAGTGGGCAAGATATTTGGGACAGGTGTTCCCTTTGTCATCTGGCCAGCACAGGTTTAGTTTAGGCTGTTGAACATAGGTAGCAGGAAATAGAATTAAAGTCACCTTGTTTCTTTCTAAATCTAGCATTTCTATAGCAATTGTCACCATGGTATCTTGATGTATTCTGACAGGGGAAATTTCACTTATTAAAAAATGTGGTAATAAGGGAAAGAGAAACTCCTTCCATGCTTTAGCCCCAGAGACACTTCCTTAAAGAAGAGCTCAGAAATGTGTATATACAGGACAGGAGTTCCACCATGGTCTGACCCAGCCAAGGGTAGGTGGAATTTCTTAATGATAATGCAGCAGATGTCCAGCTGAAAGAGCCTTGAACCTGAAGGCTGGAAGATACCTCTAAGTCATAACACTCCTGGTGTAGCTCTTTTCAGCATCCTGGTACTTGGGCATGTTAATCTCATTCAGTCCTCACAACAACCCTGTGAAGTAACTATTGAGATGCTCATTCCCAGTTTATAGTGATGAGAAACAGTCACTGAAGATCCGTCACTTGCTTCAGCTCTAACAAGTCTTCTAGTACAAATGTCCTTCATTTTAAATTACAACCAGTGTTTTAAATTCTTACTCAGCCTTCACAGCTTTTGCCATTTACCTAGACCACTGGAGAAGTGGAGCCCCCTGGAGTTTTGTGGTATGGGCAGTTCTGAGCTCTGGCACATTGACAGAAAAGGTTTGCATACGGGGTACACTGCAGGCATAAATAAGACAAGCTTTGTGCAATTCCTGGTGGGCTGGCTATAAATCCTCTTTTTGTCAAACTCATTAAAGCACATTCAGAATCAAGTGAATGAGATGATATAATGACCTTGAATCTGATCTCATTCTCAGTATCCTGCCCCTCCCTTAAAAAAAAAAAAAAGAAAAAAAGAAAAAACTTTTTTTTTTTTTTTTATCGGAACATTTGCACTGAAAAGCACCAAGGCACACTGCACTGGTTCAAGTCTGTCCATGACTCGTTACACTAGAGATGTGAGCTAACTCCAGAGATGACCTGGCTGAAATAAAGTCACTTGTGGGACAGCACGGGAAGAATGAGTTCATTCAGAATAGGTGCTATATTAGTTTTCTAGGGCTACCAGAACGAAGTACCATAGACTGGGTGGCTTTATTTATTTATTTAAAAAAATTTTTAATGTTTATTTATTTTTGAGAGACAGAGAGACAGAGCATGAGCAGGGGAGGGGCAGAGAGAAAGGGAAACAGAATCTGAAGCAGGCTCCAAGGCTCTGAGCTGGCAGCATAGAGCCCAACGCAGGGATCAAACTCATGAGCTGTGAGATGGTGACTTGAGCTGAAGTCCAATGCTGGACGCTTAACCGACTAAGCCACCCAGGTGCTCATATCTTCTTACTGTTTTGGAGGCTGGAAGTTCAAGACCAAGTTGGCAGCAGTGCTGGTTTCTCCTGAGGCCTCTCTCCTTGGTTTGCAGATGTCCATCTTCTCTTACAGATGGTTTTCCCTGTGTGTGTCTGTGTCCTAATCTCTTTTATAAGGAAACCAGGCACATTGGATTAGACACCCCCCTTGCACCCCAATAACCTCATTTTACCTTAATTACTTCTGTAAAGATTCTATCTCCAAATACAGTCACATTCTGAGGTACTAGGGGTTAGGACTTCAACATGTGAATTTTGAGGGGGATATAATTTAGCTCATGACAGATGCTTATGTCAACCTTTTTCAAAGGATTTATGAATTGTTAGTATGCATGTTGATGGTGGATGGCAAGATACTTGCACCACTAGGTCTTAGACATATTTTTAAGTCTAAGTTTCCTCCACTGTTACGATTAAAATAAATAAATACATAAAATCTTACTGGAATCACATAAACTACATTGTTTTGCCTTAGGGATCATGAAGTTAAAACTCTATGGAAAACAAGAAAGTAATGTAATTATGGGAAACAAGGAAGTAAAGTAAAATAAAACAGGGCAGTGGAGATTTTAGACAGCTGGAGAGCACAAGCCCTAGTCTCAAAGGGACTCAGTGTGAGCACAAGTGGTTTCAGATACTCTGAATTTTTGAGAAGTTGAAAGGCTGAATTTTTATATGAAATTCCTCAATTTTAAAATGTGGGCAATTATTCCCTTAAAAAAAATAACATTGTATGAGTCAAACAAAATATGTCTGCTCATTGGAATTAGCCCATTGGCTTGGATTAGGCTGAATTTAGATCTAATAGCCTGGACAAGTTCTACCTAATCCCTAGTGATAGTTTTGGACCAACACTATGTAGTATTTAATTAAAACATGTCCTTATTGAGTAAAAAGAGGTATGCTTCAAATGTAGCAATAATCAATTTGGCCAGAACCGTCTTGTAGGATCCATCCCACATTTTTCTCTTATGACTTTTGCAAGCACTTACGGAGAGTTTTTACTATTTAATCTAAAATCTTGGAATGCTTGGTTTAAAATTTTCAACATTATACAAAATAGCCTGGTTAGGACTGTTGCATAGCTGTAGGATCATTTTTTAAATTCATAAAATATTTCTGCAATGTCATGTATATATGGGTGACTGTTTATTCTTTAACAAGTGTCTGCGGAGCATGAAAATAGTAATGAGTCAAAATTTGCTAGGAGTTTAGTGGGGGCCACTGTTCCAAGTGCTTTAAATGAATCAATCAATTTCATACTCCCAACAACCCTGTAGAGGCAGGAGCCATTATGATGGCTCTTAACCGATGAAGTCACCGAGAACAGCACTTGCCCAAGGTCACACAGCTAGAAAGAGGCTCTTAATTATGGAACCCTGCACTTAACAACTGCACTACAGTATGTGTTCTGAGTTGTTTTATTTTATTTGGCAGACAGGAGGGAGTACCATTTGGGATCTTTAACCTCGGTCCTCAGCATACCCTACTTAGCCTAATACATCTATATTTCCATCCTTCTCCACCTCCTATATATATATATTTATTTATATGCACATTTATATATTTATGCACATATATATAAATATGTATAATATATAATATATATATGCACATATATATTTTATATGCACATAAATATATATTTTTATATGCACATTTTATATAAATATATCTTATATATTTATATATATTACTTACTAAATGTCTCAATTGGGCAGAAATTTTTATTTTAACAAGTATGAACTCTCCTTAAAATCTATAGAGTGAACTTCTTAAATGGTGGGGTTCACGAGTAGAATTCCATGGGAAGTACATGAAAAATTTTTAAAAGTTATATTTTCATGTTTGTTCACTTCTCACTGATAGTTAACATTTACTTCAATTATGAATCTAGGTAACGGACCATAGTAGATCTGGCAGTACCTATGACTTTGTCACAGTAGCCATTACAGATATTTTTAAGTCTCAATACAATTGTTACTGAGATCTCAAAATATCATTTACATTCATGGAAACTTCAAAATTACCTTAATTATGTGCCCACTACTATATCATCTTATTTCCTTATGGAAGAGAGAAGCACATCTATTCCTCCGTTATAAATTTTTCTTTTTTTATATGCAGAATTTTGATCACTGGGTTTGAATATAACTCATTTTCTTTATGATGCCATGTTTTGTTTTATGCATTTACATTTTTTTCTGAGAAGAAATCCGTAAGTTTCACCATAATGCCAAAGGGGCCAATGTAGCTAATCAGTAGTATTTACTCTATCCGTCTATTCACCTATCAACCCACTCATCAGTTACACGGAATTAATTTGACTAAATATTTATTGACTGCTTGTCATGTACTGGGTTCAGTGTTAACACTACAGCCTTGGAGTTAATGTTCTTCTATGCCCACCAATCTTCATTTGACCTTGAAGTCCAGAAAATCTGCCAAAGTTTCCCAGAATGTACCAGAATCACATTTGAGATGTGTTTGTTCTTTGAAAGACATCCATTTAACCACCAGTCCCTTAACTAAGGAAAACCTAGGGCCATCCTCACTCTATTCTTCCTCTTTTCCTCTTTTCAATCTCTCATTTTTCTTTTATTTTCTGAAAGTCATCAGTCACACTACTCCCTAGAATAGAAGGCACATTGCTACATTTTTAAGACTGATAATAGAATTTATACATCATGGTATTATATTCTACTGCTGCAATGTCATCCTTTATTGCCAACATGGTTTTTTCATGTCTGTTTCTGGATGACTTAGCAGATGGGTGCCTGGATTCTGTTTGTCAATGGCAACTGGAGAGTCTCAGCTGGGTTCCCCCCAACCCCAGGATAAGAAAATAAATAACACGGTCCTGGATACAATCCAATTAGGCAAGGGAACATTAGGAAGTTTTGTTAGTTATAAACACTCCTTCTAAAAGTAAGTACATGTGGTTTTCAGTTCCAGTCATGACAGAGTGCTTAGTATTAGGTCAACCCTCCTATTAAAAACAACAAAAAGAAGTGAAACACTATATATATGAAATGACTGGTAGAAGGTGTTGGCAGGTCACACATGCAGGCAGGACTTGAGGGGCTATGACTTTTGAGAGGAGTGGGATGGGGGTAGGGGTCAGTTGGGGAAAAATGAGTTTTACTGGGCTAGGGAGACAAAGGTCAGTATTTGAAGGTTGCCAAATATGTGGGACTTGAAGGAAAAAGTCCCAGAGAGGAAGAAACTTAAGAGAAAGAGTCCAAAAAATCTGTACATGATTTCCTCTCAAATTTTAGGCTAAATTCTAAGCTGAGCATGTACAGGATGAGGTTCCAAGAGAGCCAACACAAAACAGCATGTGGGAGGCCAAGGAGCTGAGCAAAGATTTCATAAACAGGACACAAAACACTAACCACACTAGAAAAAGATTGATCAATTGGATTAAATAAAAAAAGTCAGAACTTATGTGCTGATATACAAGCTCATGAAAATATTCTCCTGTTAGAGGTTTTATTGCTTTTGCCTTTCACATTTGAATCTGTGACTCCATTTTTGTGTGTTTCTCTAGCTCTCAAAATCTCAAAATGATTTTATATAGGAAATAGAGCTATATAATGTGGTATTTGTAAGCAGGGTGCCTTTATCCACTACTCAAGCTCAGAGGGTCAGGAGAAGCTTCCAGTCAACTTCTCCCTTGCTCCTTCCTCAAATCTTAAATTCTGGGAATGGGAGTTCACCACCACCATTCCAGTTGGTATCTGTGGCCACATAGGGTGGGGTTGAGGGCTGATCCAAGCAGAGTATGTCAAGCAAAGTTGTCTCATGACCAAATGGCATCATCCCTTTTGAATGGTCAATAGTCAGGAGGTGGAGACTGAAACTGACAAAGTAAGGTCCTTAGCAGATCTGAAGGAAGCAAAAAGTAGCAGTAAGACACTTTCCAACTGAATTTATTCTTAACAAAGATGTTAATGCTGAAAGGGCTAAATCATGAACATTAAAAGATGGTGTAATGATAAAGGGATGTTGATTCTGAGTAATGGTCAGTATGTGGTTATTTCTGTTTCTCCATAAGGAAAAAATACTATATTGCTAGCATAAAAGTACTTCAGTGGTTGAATATGTCTTTTACTGCCAGAATAAAACATTCTAGACTACTTAAATGTTGATTTGTCAGAAGTATTTTTCTTTATTCTGTAAGTGATTTCACCTTCCCTACGATGAAAATAGTAACACTAATGCTTTTTTTCTTTCAGTTCTTGAATCATATATATAATTAAGCCTCCAAGTCTAGCCATGACATTGTTCTATAAATATTATGAATTAAATTTTATTTTATATTCATTGGTTAGTTGAAGAACTTCTGGTATTTATATTTATGTTATTATTATTATTTCTTTTCAAACAATGGCATCACATTTTCAGGCAATTTTAAATGAGCTAAATTGATTTTAATCAAAAAAATGTCTTGGTGGACAAAAAAACCTGTTGTCATCAAGTGAGATTTTGGGCAATGTAAGATGGAATTTATGTCTCAAAAATTCCAAAGGTATTTGAAACTCCATTAACTTAGTGTACAGCTAATTAATTATGATTTCCTGGAAAATGTTGATGTATTTTGGGCTATTTCACATTTTTACATGGGAGAACTATATAACAGATTCATGGCTTTTCTATATTTTTTATCATAAGTAAATATCACTGAATCAATCATAAATATCATCTACATATTTATTAAAATTTAAGGGCATTAATCTTTAGTTCTTAGTAATTCTTCAAACACTGCATTTCCTTTTGTTTTTTTTTTTGATTTTGCATTTCCTTTTGAATTGAACAATATATACCCCATGAAAAGAAAATGTCTAGCTCTATACTCCTAATCAGATGAGAAAAGGGTCTGATCTCACAACTTATTTATATAGTTTTTAAACTTTCTAAGAAAAATAAAGCTTGTTATAATTGATGCCTAATGGTATAAACACCCCATGCGTTATGGTTGCCTAGTAACTACATACTGCAGGCTTGTGGGGTTGCTAATGAGGCTGAATAAACGGAAATATTCAGATCCATTTCCAATTCAGGTGGATGAGGGGCAGCAGTGGTCCAGATTTCTTTGTTAAAATTGTTTTTCCATAATGGTTTTGCACTAAAACACCTTTTGCCCTAGAACTTACTCTAGTTAATGACTTCTGCAGATAAGAGATCAAACCAACAAGTAATGGCTTAAGATTTTAAAAACATTCAATGGAACTGAATCAACATTGATTCATTGTTCTCCGGGAGCCCCAGTTTCTGTTCTGAGTGACAGGACGGGGGAATAATGTTCTTACTTTACCTTTAACTCTTTAATAAAATCTTTTTGGACATCACTTTAGCACTGAATGACCAAATGCAATTTCCAGCTAGAGGTGGTGTTAAAAGGGGCTGGAAGGGGCGCCTGGGTGGCGCAGTTGGTTAAGCGTCCGACTTCAGCCAGGTCACGATCTCGCGGTCCGTGAGTTCGAGCCCCGCGTCGGGCTCTGGGCTGATGGCTCAGAGCCTGGAGCCTATTTCTGATTCTGTGTCTCCCTCTCTCTCTGCCCCTCCCCCGTTCATGCTCTGTCTCTCTCTGTCCCAAAAATAAATAAAAACGTTGAAAAAAAAATTTTTTAAAAAGGGGCTGGAAATGATTATAATGATATATTTAGGTTGGCTTTGGCTTGTATCCTACCTAGCAGATTTAATTTCCTAATTACGTTTCGCTTTAGCTTAGGTAAAATTAGCTTGCATTCCCTTGGCACACACCAACTGCAGTTGGTGAAGGAGGCCTTCCAAAACCATAGGTTGTTGACAAGAGTGGCTAACTAGATTAGGATTAAATTTACTGAGTAAAATCCACAAAGAGCCTAAGCACATGTAGATAATGACAAGTTGACTATGAGGGAATGTAGTCAGGTCATGTGAAAATGCATTTCTGGCAATGTCTTAGTTTCAAAACCATGTGATAGATACAGGACACTCAAGCTCATCTTGCCCTCTTTTGTTAGAGTTCAGAGTGTCAAGGCCTGGGGCTTTGTAGGTGGGTCACCAAGGTGTAGACAGGGATAAACATAAACATGGTCTAGAATATTTAAATTGTATAACGATAGCCTTGCGGATACAGTCAGCAATGGTTTGCTACTCAGTAATTTTGTCATTTGGCAATACTAAGACATGATAACATATGGTTTGCTCTTTGGAGTTCACATGAATGTTGTCATTTAGCTGAAATAAAGAATTCTCTTGCTCTATCAAGGCAACTGTTTTAGGATATGTGTATGTTCCTTATCTTTTCACATGGAAGGAAGAATCCCTTTGCATCATTATATATAACTCTCTGGGTTTTTGGTTTAGTGGGTTGGAGGATGTGGTTGGTGAGGCCAAGGCCATGGTTTAATCAGAACACCACTTGGCTCCCCCCGCCCCCCACAGTCTGCACTCCTAGCTGGAGGACCCATTTCACTGGTCTTAAAACAGAATCTTGGAGTATAGCTCAGCACAAGCACCTCCGTTCCAGGGTTCAGAAAATAATTTGTTTTAATTTGACAATAAATTCATTTGTCAGTGGGTCAAATTTTAAGTTCATAAAATTTTAAGTTCAGGCACATCATTATGTTCAAAGGAGAAGACAATGAAACTAATAGTGTTCTGTTTGCAGTGTATTCAGTATCTCTCCTTCCATTTTAATGCTGAAAGAAATTTACCAATTAAAAAATCATGATTTGTTTTTGTTTAGGGTTTTCTTTTCTTCCTGCTTATACTTCTGTATCTTTTCCTTTCCCTTGCCTTTCAGAAATTTTCACTCTAGCCCTGGGATGTCTTTTTTTTTTTTTTTTTTCTTCTTTTTTTTTTTTAAGCTATTTAATGAAGCTTGAAAAGATTTAATTTCTGGAGCCATCAGGTCACTACTCTTTCAGATCTATTCGATCTGACTCTAGTAGAGCCTGTCTTTGTGCAACGAAAGTCTTTCAGAAAGAGTTAATTTGCAGTCTCAATAGAGGTTAATTCTCAGGAGAGAATTTAAACCAGCAAGTGTCCTCCTGGTAGAGAAGCAGCCCTGGGCCAGGCCACTGGTGAGGGAATTAACTCCTAATGTGCTAGTTACCTCTGTGCAGTAGGGTGGGATATTCTGTCAATCCTTGGCAGTAGGCAGTGGCAGCTTTAAGGTAGGGACAAAACACTGTTTATTTTTCTTCCTAGGTCTTGGATTTTGGCCCTTAGAAAATGTGCTGTTGTGTGATTTTTTTTTCAACTGTTTATTTCTTATTTTACAAAAAAAAAAAAAAAAAAAGAGGGGGTAGGTGAGAGGGAAGAAATTAGGGTTTGAATCTTTTGTGATGATTCTGCTTCAGTTGTATTTAGACTCATAGAAGCTATTTCTTCCCAATAATGATTTTTTTAAATTGAGCTGCATGTATAAAATAAATGAGAGTTGCTTCTCAGAGATATTGTCATGTCATATTGCTAGTTCTTAACACCTAAGTGAAGTTTATTATTTTATTTTTTTCCCCCTATAAGGGAGCCAGTTAATTTCTCTGGTAGTAATTGAACATCAGTACCAAGTGTCAGTGTCAAGAAGATTCATTGTCTTTTGATGTGTGAAAATGCATTTTGAAAAGAAGGAATGTTTTGGGTTCAAACTTCAAGTTTCAACTATCAGTTCAGCATTGAAGTTTTACTGTCAAATACTTTCCTTTCATCATATAGGGAGTCTATTTATTCTAATATTGAACAATTTGAGAGAGAATATTTGATAAAAGATAGTGGTATAACAAACAGGGATGGAAATCAGGGGACTCAGAGAGGGAGTAGCTATCAGAGTAAAGTCAAAGACAGTAAATAAATGATCACCTCTGCTTACAGGATAACCTTGAGGTGATTTCTAAGACTGTGACCCTTAACCCCAGGGTTCCAGGTGAAAGTTCTTTCTTGATGTAGACCCCTTCTGGGATGGAACTTTTTTTTTTTTAATGTTTATTTATTTTTGAGAGAGATAGAGCATGAGTGAGTGGAGGAGGGGCAGTGAGAGAAGAGGACAGAGGATCTGAAGAGGGCTCTGTGCTGCCAGCAGTGAGCCCGATGTGGGGCTTGAACTCACGAACCATGAGATCATGACCTGAGCTGAAGTCAGATGCTTAGCTGAGCCACCCAGGAGCCCCTGGAACTTTTAACAATTATATTGATCCATCCTTTTCAGGTCCTTTGCAGATGATACTCTCTGCCCTGGTTTGGATCATATTTAGATCTAATGTGGAAAGTGAAGCAATTAAAATGCCAAAACCTTTCATTAGGAGTCAGCCATTTTAAAAAACGGGCTTTGATCTGTTAACCCTTGGACTGAACATTCCAGTCATTCATCTTCCAAAATTTTAAGTCCAGGATTTGGTTGTGGTTTGAATTTACTTTTTTTTCAGACACAGCTTGAATGCCTCCATTTGATTTTGTGCTTTCAACACATTTTTTTGAGATCTGGTGATTTGGGAAGGCCTGTACCATATGGTCTTGATAAGGTGATAGATTTTCACATCCTGGGGATTGGCAGGAAAGGGTAGGAACTGAATCAGATGTGGGAAGAGAAAATTAAGAGTTTGGGCCTAACTCAACTCATGATATATCTTCTGAGATGTATAATTCCCATAAAAATCAATTTTTAGGAAAAAGTCATGTGTTGTGTGTCTGTGTGTGAGTGTGTTGTCCTATCTCATGGGGGTCTCTTAGATTCTCTTAAAAGTAGAGAGCTTCCTTTTACAAGAATGGCACTTAACATTTCTTGATTAGTCTTTCAGAAATACCCCAGAGTTGGGGTCAAAAACAAGAAAAACAGGCCCTGCTACACCTTTCTTGAAAAAGAGATTGTATTAGAAAGGAATAGGCCAAGGGGCTGGATGCAACCGAATAAAAGGTGGCAGGACACATTTTGATCTGGGGGTTGACGGTTTTTGGAGAACGACGAAAGGCAGTGATAGAATAAAACAAAGCCAGATATGTACACCAGGAGGGTAAAAACGCCCTGATGGCAGTCTTGCAAAAAAACCCAAAATCAAAACAACAACAACAACAAACAAATCCAAGAAAGAAGAAAAGGGTGCCTTCTGTGATTCCTAGCGGTGGCATAGAGGGGGTTGAGGTGAAGGCTTTTCTTGACCTTATAGAGAATTCAGAATCGGGAGGCCTGACATTTATCCCGTCTGTTCACCGCCGGCTCGGTGGGGACCGTGCCGGGAGAATCACCTACCGGGCTTTTGATTTCACCTCGTCGGGGGCTTTGGTTGCCCCTTCTGCGCCTTGGGTCCCCTTTCTGCGCCTCGTGGTCCTACCCCGGGCTGGGCGCGCGTGCCCATTTTCCGTACCTCCACGAGCTGATTGCGGGCAGCCGGGCGCGGGGCCGCGGGGCGGGGACCAGGCGGCGGCGGGCGGCGCTCCGGCGCGCAGCGGGTTAAGGCGGCGGGGGCGGTGGCGAGGGGAGGAGGGAGCACGCCGGCGGCGGCGGCCCGGCTGCGAGCGCCCGCGTCCCCGGACCGCAGCGGGTTAAGCGCCGCCCGCGCGGAGAGGGCTGAACCCGCAGCCGCCGCTCCGAGCTCGCATTCGGATCCGCTAGAGTAGGAAGATGGCGACGGACGGCGCGAGCTGCGAGCCCGATTTTTCCCGCGCCCCGGAGGACGCGGCGGGGGCCACGGCGGAGGCGGCGGTAACCGAGGTCCCCGGGTGGGCGCGGGGAGGGTGTAGACGCGGGCCAGGGCTCCGGCTGCACCGAGCTTGCCCCCCTGGGGCGCTCCGCAAGCCCCGGCTCCCCGGGGTGCCCCCTCCCCACGGTGCTTCACGGCCGGAGCCCGGGTCGAGGCGGGTGAGGCGGCTGCCTGGGCTCAGGATCCCTTCTTGTCCTTTCCCTGTCCTGCGGGAAGCAGTCCCAGTCCGCTCGGTTCTCGGGGCTCCCTGCGTGCGTCCTGAGCGACCCCTACGCCCACTCCCTCGGCTGCGGCGGGGTTTGGCCAGGGGCGGGGGCTGGGGTGTGTTTGTAAGCGAACTTGACCCCCATTGTTCGCCTCCCGCTGTGCGCGTGATTGAGGGCTCGTGTCTCGGGGCTGCCTGGCATCTCTCAGCGGACCCCGGAAGGCGGCTAGGGGGAGACGGGTCATCGCCAGGCAGGTGTGGGGATGCCCATTGTGTGTGTGTGTTCCTGTGCCTAAGGCCCCTTGAGAGAGGTTCGGTGCCCGGCTGTGGGCGCTGTTGCCCCCCGTTGCGCGTCGGAGCTTTGGGTTCTAGCTGCCTGCTGCCCCGTCACTTGGTGAGGGGTGGGAAGGTGTCCTCGTTCTTCCTAAGAAGATGTCCGGGCAAGGTGGAGATTTAGCACCTAAGTGGCAACACATTGTTCTTCGCTGGGCTCTGGAAGCCGAATGAGCTTCCATCCATCGCCGGCCCCACTTTCGGCCCCAGAATATCCCCGTGCACAGACTGAATGGTGGTTTCCAGCCCGTACCTTGGGGGAGGGCTGGACCCACGTTTCCTGGGTGGAAACGTTTTGAAGCAGCTGCAGGAGCTGCAAGGAGCTGCAAAGAAAGGCAGCCCTTGGGAGCGCCTCCCACCCTTGGCGCGATCCCGCTGCCCTAGCCGGAGATTTCGGGTGGGATAGAGCGAGAGGAGAGCATGGAGGCCCCTCAGTTCTTTCCTAAGCAGAGTCGGTGCATGAGCAGCAGAGGGCAGGGCCAGGTGTGAAAAATCTGGGTTGCTTTAACTTCTTCCCTGTTTGGACATGGGGTTTTCTGGAGGGAGAGAGAGGTGGAAGAAGCTACTTGAGCTGAGCCTGGGGAGGAAAAGAGAAACAGAGGGAGAGGAGGAAAAACGGAGGAGGTTCAGGAAGAGGGCTTCTGATTTCCACTTGTGAAACTTGCAAGTTTTAATTTGAAACTTTTAGGAAAATTGGTTTTTCATTATTTGCTTGGAAAACGTGAATTTAAGATTTCAAACGAAACCTGCTCTCTTGTGATGCAGTGTATTAGTTACCCTTTGTGAAATACAATAAGGAAGCCAGCTCTTAAGACAACACCAGCCTCTCTGGGAAGTTGAAATGATTGGGTACCTTCTACCCCAGGAGATGCTATGGGGAGAGGAGTAGGAGGGAAAAGAAAGAGGTAGGGGTGTGTGTGTTTGTTTCCCAGGAAGGTTGAATTTGTTTAATCGACTTAGAACAGGCTTCTTTCTGTTACCCTCAGTATTTATTCACCTGATGATTAAACCAAACACAAACATCTGATTTATGGTCTGTAGCTGTTCTGTAGTTTTATTGGGTTAGATTGCAAACAGAATCTTGGACACCAGACAGATTTTTGTGTTAAGGTCAGTGTTCCCTTTCTGCTGTTTAACATTTTCAGGAGTCTGATTTTTCATTGTGGATAGGTGGGGATTTTATAATTTCACCGTGTTTAATGGTAATAGCCATGAAAAATCTGTGAAAGTAAAACTTGTTATTTTTATAGAATCCTTTAGAAAATGCAATAAGGATGCTTAATCTAATAGTGTTTTTTTTTTTTTTAATAACTTAAGACTTAGTAGTAAAATTCTGATGATGGCTTATTGTATAGTAAACTGGGCATTTTACTTTTAATTTAATGAGGTGTGGTCCTCCCAAAGCAGCCACTTGACTTAGACTGATTTTTAAATTAAAGCTACGTTGAGGAATGATAATTGTCATTTTAACTGCTTCTTATCTAATGGTTAAAAATCAAAGGCATATTTATGCATTTAGGGTTCATGGCAACTGAGAATGTAAATTTTTTTTTTTTTCATTTTGGGGAACTTTTTTTTTTCATTTTAGAGATTTATTTCATTTCAAATTAGTTTACATATTATGCATTTTTATATGTACATTTGGCAGTCATGAGCCAATGGAGACTCCAAAGCAGTAGGCTATTTTTGAAAGTGAGTGTTTTCACTAAGTTTTGACTATTTAGATTGTTGCTTAGAGACAAGTTTAATTTATAGTTTTCAGCTTAATGTGATTTTCAGTGGAGTGTTTTAAATTTAGTTTGTGATCCTTGTTCTTAGCTGTTTAAATCCTGAAAGCATCCCAAGTGTAAAGCTGGGTAACAGCTACATTATTCAATAGGATCATATTAATAGTCTTTGCTGTGAACCATGCGAGAGACCTGGGTTATTTTCAGTGCTTTAGCCAAATGTGATGACTTTTATAGGCTATATTGCTATTTCTACTCTGAAAATAACTCCTAATGGATAAGGCAGTATGGAAAACAGAAATCTTCCTGCTTTTTTATTGTCACCAAAGAATTTAAGAGTGAAAGGAAAATGGAGGTCTTTTTAATGCTATGTTTGGAAAACTGACCAACATTCTTGTCATTCTGGACTTTTCTGGAGCAGCTAATATGCAAAAGTAGATATAAATTTTTGTTGTCATGGTGATAGTAACAAGAAAAAAACTTGGACAGTGGTTTTATTAAATGCAAAATAGTAATGTTAAACATATTAACAGCTAGTACCATGGAAATTTTTGTTTTCCAGGTGACAGTATTGAATGTAAACGCAAAGAAAGCACTTTCTTAGCCAATTTTGCTAACCTTTCTTTTGAAAAAATCTATAGTTATATGGCAGCTATAGAAATTGGAAGTTTCACAGCATAATTTTTAAGTAGGGAATAATTCAGATTTAACACATTACTGACCACTCACCAAGATGGTGGCATCATGAGTAACATCTTTGCTGCCTTGAAGTAACACATTCCCATGGTGGAAACTGATAAATACCAAGGAATCAAATCAGACATGATGGTGTCATGAAAGGCACGAATAATTTATATTAGGAGTCTGGGGAAGAAGAGTCATGGAGATGATCCCTAGTGGAAGGACCTGGAAACATTCCACAGAAGGATGGCATTTGAGCTGGGTCTTGAGATGGAAGGAGGACTTGGAAGTGGAGACTGCAGGAAGCTGTATGCCATGTGGCTGGTTCTTAGGATTCTTTGAAAGGTGGCTTGGGGCACATGTGAGGGGCTTTCCAACGCGAGCCTACAGGGCTCAACTTAAGTCTCAACAGTGTGCTTTAGAAAGATAGGTTAGAAGTTGAGGAAATAGATTAAAATATTCCCCCACGATTAGAATATAACTGATGCTTTCAACATGCTGCTTTTCACTTTTTTTCTTTGTAAATGTGTATTTCTGTTTGTGCCTGTTTTTTGACTTTATTGTTGTTGGTATTGTTGTTGTTACATTTCTCGCAGGAGCAGTTTTGTTTAGAGCGAAGCATTTGTCTTCTCTGTGATTGAATCCATGCCTCAGCCTGATTGCCAGTTGGTTCTATCCTCTTGTGTTTCATGTAACTTTATGAGGTGAGAAAATGTTTCACAGACTGAGTACTTACTCAGCCATTTCCAAATTTCTGCTGTTGATCTTATGGACAGCAAGGCTGTGGCTAGGACAAGCAGCCTCCTTCAAGAAAAGCTGTATGGATTTTGTTTCTAAAAGAAAGCAACAGTTAAGCACTGTGCCGGGCACATACTTGGTAGGTGTTCACTAATCTTTACTGAAGAAAGAAAATGAACACTCAACAGGAAGCTGTGTTGTAATACTTAATTTTGATTGGCTAATTAGGAAATTTACTTTGTGTGTTACTGGATGTCATGAAACTGGTCTGAGATTTGTAGTAATTGACATTATAGATGTTACAGAGCTTTTCTTGTTTCTGAAAGATGACCCTGATTCTCTGAGTTTTTTTTTTTGTTGTTCTTTCTGATTTTTATTTGTATATTGTCTCTTTCCAAACTGCTTTTCTCAGTGACATTTCAGATATTTCACAGGTATATATTTTTTTTAATTTAATATCCAACACTGTTAGTTTTCCCTTTAGATTCTGTCTTTAGAATAATGGTTGAGATGGTAACTGCATCCCTCCCATCCTGAATTCTTTCTATAATAGAGTCAAGGTCAAATCACCCACTGGGGTTTTGGAGGGAGCTGATGATTGAGGGGGGTCAAGGCAGAAATGGAAGGAAGTTTGGAAACAGGAAAAGGGGAATAAAGAGAAGATTGGGCAGGAAGACAGTTAGGCAAGGCTTTGGAATAGTCTGCAAATGCCCAGAAATCTGGGACAAGAATTCAACTGTAAATGTGCCTGGGAAAGATGGAATAGTTTCTCTTCTTTCTGCCCCCATATACTTTGCCACCTAAGCACATCTGCATGTTGCTTTAGAAAAGACTTTATTTATTTTTTTAATGTTTATTTTTGAGAGAGAGAGAAAGAGAGAGAGAGAGGAGTGGGGGAGGGGAAGAGAGAGAAAGGGAGACACAGAATCTGAGCTGTCAACACAGAGCCCGATGTGGGTCTCGAACTCATGCAAGATCATGACGTGATACAAAATAGGATGCTTAACTGACAGAGCCACCCAGACACCCCTATTTGTTTATTAAAAAAAAACAATTTTTTAAAATGTTTGTTTATTTTTGAGAGAGAGAGTGCGTGCATGCAAGTGGGGGAGGAGCAGAGAGAGAGGGAGACACAGAATGTGAAGCAGGCTCCAGGCTCTGAGCTGTCAGCACAGAGCTTGACGTGGGCTGGGACCGACAGACTTCGAGATCATGATCTGAGCTGAAGTTGGAGGCTTAATGGACTGAGCCACCCAAATGCCCCTATTTATTTTTTAAAGTTTATTTTGAGAGAGAGAGAGAATGAGAGCGAGAGCAGAGGAGAGGGGGAGAGAGGGGGAGTGAGAGAATCCCAAGCAGTCTCCACACTGTGTCAGCACAGAGCCCAAGGTGAGGTTCAATCTCATGAACTGAACCCTGAGATCATGATCTGAGCTGCAATCAAGAGTGGGATGCTAATTGACTAATAAACCACCCAGGTTCCCCTATATAGGACTTTATTTGAATGTATTCAATTGTATTGTTCTCTGTTGGCACTCCTTTGCCAGATTTGTTATAACATGAAAAAGGAAGCTTGTCTTTTTTTTTTTTTTTTTTTTTTCAACGTTTATTTATTTTTGGGACAGAGAGAGACAGAGCATGAACGGGGGAGGGGCAGAGAGAGAGGGAGACACAGAATCGGAAACAGGCTCCAGGCTCTGAGCCATCAGCCCAGAGCCCGACGCGGGGCTCGAACTCACGGGACCGCGAGATTGTGACCTGGCTGAAGTCGGACGCTTAACCGACTGCGCCACCCAGGCGCCCACTTGTCTTTTTTCTTAGATGTCAGGTAAAGAAAAAAAAAATGGAGAACAAGTATAAGAAAGGTGATAATGACATTAAGGTCAAAGAATTTTTAAAAAATTGTTAATCTTTTGTAAGTAACTTGTACAAAAATAAATCATATTAATGCTGTGTACAATATGATGCAATATGCAATGTAGAATATACATGATTTGGTTTTGACATTTTGTATTTCATTGAAGAGGCAAAAAGATGATTCCAAAGGCCTGTGTTCTTCCACAGAAGGGCTCTGTAACTGTAAGAACGTCATTTAGCAGTCTGTGTCTCAGCCTCTTCATTTGAAAATCAGCATGCTGCCATTTGCCACCTACAGATAATCAAGATGATATTCTTCAATGCATTATCAGCTTCTTAAGGGACAGTTATTGGATCTGGATGCTAGTTCGCATGTGGGGAAGTGCTATGTAGGGCTGATGGAACATTGAGAAGCTGAGTTAGAATGGAAATAGACACTTGTTTTATCTGAGATGTGGTTGGTTCCTTCCTCCTTCCTTCCCCGCAAAGAGGAAATGGAGACTGAGAGATCTGAAAGGAGGGAAAGGGAGGTGGCTACGCTTAATTATTAGAGGTTGTCACCCCTGACCGAGCCACCTTTCTGCTTTTCGTTCCAGTTTTCTTCTACTTAAAATTGGTTATATCCATTGCCAGGTTTCCTTCCTGTCATTCTATTTACTTGTCAGTTTTACCTCCTTCCAGTATACTCAGATGTTTGTCTTGCAGGAAAGACCTCAGGCAGTGTGGTTGATTTGAGGTGCAAGGCCATGGAGAGCTGGCCCCAAGTTGCTTTAAAGCCACACAGCCAAGTTGCCCTAGTTTAGATTACTCTAATTGATTTTTGAAACAATGAATGAAAACGATTGACCAGTTACTTAGTTGGCCTTAGAGTAGGCCATAACATTGTATCTTATTATTTACACGTGATTTACCTGCTTTGTGTTTGTATACTGAGTGAAATAGGCATTTTCTACCAAAAGTGGGTGGGCATACACGTTAGGTAACGTCATGTGAGGATGCAATATATTCTTGCTGTTTTGACATTTCTAGTAGGGGTGAGAAAATAGAGCATCAAGATAGATGAGTAAGTTTAATATGAGGAAATGCACAAGGCAGGATGTGATTACTTGACTGGTGAAGTTATAGTGCAAACTGTAAGACTGTAGGGAAGGAGAGATTTCTGGAGTCTGTAGAGTCTGTAAAGATCTGTGGAAGTGGGATTTGAGCTAGGTCCTCAAGAAAGATAGGATTCCGATGAATTAGAAGACAAAGGATTGGGAAAAACAAAATTAAAGGTATGCAAACTTTATCAGTAACATTCTTTCCTCCCTATAGAGGGAAACCAGGAGAAATAATCTCAAAGCAAGATGTAGTGTCAGAGACTTGAAATAATTTTAGAGCAGGAAAATGTACTTCTCATCATGAAAATCCATATAATTAGCTGAATTCACATTTACTTAATATTGTAAATGTTCTGTGTACCTGGAAAAAGTTGGATTTTTTTCATGTAACTGATCTAGTCTTCAGATTTTTATTTTCTCCTTGAAATTTCAATATGAATTTCATTGTTTTCCCCTTATTTATGCCTCTTATTCATCCCCAACCCATAAATCTTGCTTACATAAAAAGTTCTAAATGCACCTTATTAATTAATTAGCATTCTGTATTAGACTGGGAAGGAAATTACAATTACATTGTAACTTCAGAGCAAAGTGGAAAAATCAGTTGACCTCAAATTGTTTCTCAAAGTCTTCGTGGAATGACCTAAAAATTTCCTCAGTCTAGTAACCCAGCTACCCTGATGGTCTGGCAAATCAGGACATTTGGAACCTGGGGGAGACTCTAGAGATCACTTAGTACAACATTCTTATTTTACCACTGAGAAAACAGATCCAAACAGATGAAATTAAGTCCTTCTAACCCATTGGCTTTCTGAGATATCTCACCTCCTTCCCATGTGGTAAATTCATTGATCCACATGTAGGGTAGGTGGCCCACTAGATTTGAAACTGGAGAAGATGCTCTTGATGTTTGTGGGAAGTGCCAGAGAACATGTCTGGTTTTGTGTTTGGTCACTACATATTCACCATAACTGGTACGTTTGGGCAAAGATCTGAAGGGCACATTAAGCCACTGTTGCCTAAAGTCTCTTTTAAATGCTTTTTGGCAACCATCGATGTTCTGACTCCATTAATTCTGAAAGGATATGGGTAAGGATCTCCTGGCCCTAATTGGCTGTGACTGTTGAAATTCCCTACATAAGCCCCAGTATTTTAGAGGTGAGGGTGTTGGAGTGGTAGTGAGGGAAACTGGTATTGGCCTATGTTCGGTTCTGGCAATTGAAGAAGACTTTACTCAGCCAGGTTCTATTTTGTCTACTCCCTCCCACTCTCTCTCGGCCTGTATAAGAAAATCTGGAAGAACGCCCTCCCCACGCCCACCCCAGACCTTGTTGAGTACTGCTGTGTTGAACAGTAAGAGTTTGGGGTTTTGTCTTCTCTTTCAGCTTATGTATTTATGTCCCAAAGAAGGCCCTCTCTTTGTTTGATGACCAGACTTTGGATTAGTTGAAGCTGCCTATGCCAGATTTTTAAAACTACGTGTTAGGAAGCACTTTTCCTGGAGTCCTTTTCCTGGCAAACATCAAACATGACAGACAGGGGTGGCCTGTAGAATTGAAATCTAGCTGTTTTTTTTTTTTTTTTTCTTTCTTTCTTTTGAATGCCTTGCTATCACTTAAAAATGAGATCTGGATTTTTCTTTAATTAGGAAAGCAAGTACAGTAATAAAAAAACTTAGTGTGTGAACATGTCTGCTGTGATTTTTTTTTTTTTTTTTTTTGGTGGGAGAGTGGGGCTGTCATGTTTTCATGGATTCCCTGATAGAGATTCTAATTTTTTATGTAAGTGGTGGCATTTATGTCTACTCTGTCTTCTATCTTTTTTTGGAAAATTAGGTTATCAAGTTAGTTTGTCTTTTAAAATATAAAATTTATCAAAAAAATGGGAAGCTTGGAGGTGTTCCTGTATCTCCAAACTTATCCAGTTGTACATATTATATATGTACAGCATTTTGTATGTCAATCATGGCTCAAAGTGGTTTAAGAAATAAAAGATTCAGAATAATTATTTTGTTCTTAAGCCAAAAAACATTAACAATTTTTCTATATCTAATTACTATGGTACCACACATGCATCAAGTCCGGTAGATGCTACTTCATGTGAAACTTAACAGACTTCTTTCTTGGGATTTTTGCTTTGGGGCTTCTTAAATTTCTAACAGTACTAAGGTGCTTTGAATTTATTTGTAAAATAAAGGACTTCTAATATGATTTCATATACTTTTTTTTTTATTATGCTGTTATACCAGAATAGTGGATGAAAATGTTAAGCCCTGGAGAATGACGATTTGAAAATATTATTAGAATATTCTTGAAGGCCAGGAAGTAATAGCATCTTTAGTGAGGACCCAAGGGTGAGAGGTATGGGGAGAGAGTAGCAGGCAGGCAGACAAACTATGTATTTAAAATAGTGCATCACTTAATACATTGTGATGGGAAACAGATTTTTTTTTTTTTTTAACATTCTGTGTAACCTAATCAATGGTTTAGCGAGAACCCTCTTAGCAGTGATTTTTTACCTTAACGAATTTCCCTTTTAATTGATGGTGACATATTAAAAAAACCGAAGTGTTGGTTGCAGGTCACATGTAATGTTGATGATGATGGAACCAGAGCAAGCTCTCCTGACTCTAATATGAATCAGAATCTTGGCAATGTCTTTCATAATTTATTAGTATTTAAAGTGGAGTGCTTTGCTTGTGAAGCTTCGGGGAAACAAGGACAATAAAATATACAATTAATTAAAATCTTTAGAACAACCAGCAGAAGCATTAATAAAACATTACCCTCTAAAGCACATAAGAATTTCAGCTCACCCTTCCATCTCAGTGGGAAAAGAGTCTTTCATCATAGTCAATAAACTGAGTTTATCGGACTTAGGCTGGTTTAGGCTGGTAGATTTTCAAAGCAATGGGGTTGTTGCCAACAGCCTACTCCTCTCTACATAAAATATCTGGGTGCCCTCAGCCTGGATAGTAACAATTACCACTTTTATTTAGCACTTACTCTGTTTATGTGTTCTTGTTTCATGCGCACAAGAACGTCGTAGGGTAGATGTTAGGATTTCTGTTCCGTAGATGAGAAAAGAGATCAGGTAAGATACAGAAATGCCTCACCAAGTGTGGTCCATGGACCGGCAGCAATGGGAACTTGTTACAAAGGCACATTCAAGGCCCTGCTGCAGACCTGTATCAGTCTGTTAACAAGGTCTCCAGGTGATTCTTAGGCACGCTTGCCTTTGAGAACAACTGTGTTTTAAGACCTATGTGACGCCCCATGTAGTGGGAGCAGAAATTGAGCCCTAGTATATTAGATTTTACCGTTGACAGGGAATGTCTCTTAAGCTAACTTTCTAAGCAAGGGCGTCCTAGAAATAACACATCCTTTAGGCTTACTGTAGTCTTCTTTTCTCTTCTTCCATCCTGAGCCCCTGCCTTTCCAAATAACTGCTCTAATATATGTGCAAAAAGAAACCATTTTAAGAGAAAGATCCTTTTAAAATCTTTCTTTAGACAACCAGCTAGCTCTGGTCTCTTTGACCTTTATACTATTATTATCTGCTTCTAGAAGGTTTCTTTGAAACTGAGAAGTAGCCAGTTCTGGTTATGCCTGTTCGAAAGCCCGTGGAATCATTTATGGGCTTGCCGTGTTTACTTCTGTGTCATCACAAGGATAATGAGGGTGTTAAACTGGTTCCTATTAGTTGATTGATAGAATGGCACTACTTTTCATCTTTAGAGTGTTGTCACTGTGCTGGTAAAGTGTGCAGACGGGCACTTAGTTGTAGTTTTGTCATTTCCTGGTTGAATGATCTAACTTCTCTGACTTGTGGTTTTCTTAACTGAAAAATAGAGATGCTATCTTACAGATTAGATTTGTTTTTTTGAGAATACTTTGGAAACCTTTGGGTTCTGTGCAAATGTGAAATAATGTTCTGGAATGTTCTGAAGAATGGCTTCTGAGGTTGGGTATTCTGAGGCATTTGGGGATGAACATATGTTCCCCTCCCTCTGATGGTGAGTGGGTTTATCAAATGAGTCCCTGCACAGAAGGGCGCAGTGGACTGTGTGTAGAGGAGCTCAGGCTGTGGATTTGCCCAGGCTGGGCTGTGAGCACGCTAGTTGATCCTAAGGCGGCTGCCCTAAGACCTGCCCATGAAACTTGTTGTGAGGAAAGGGGGCAGAGTTGGAGACAAAAGCATTGGGCGTCTGTGGTATAGTAATGGGATTTTAAGAGGTGAGATTGGATGCAGTTACCAGGGAAGGAATGGAGAAGAGACTGTGGAGCTGAAAGGGTGATGGGTGAGGATGTGTCCCCTGGGCCGTGGTGCTGTTACCTTGTGGTGTAGCTGAATCTGTGGAAGGCTCACGTACTCCAGCCCCAGCCTGCCTTTGGAATGGCAAAAAGCTACAAGGTATTGCTTAACAAAGCGTTTGGTATTCATACAGCAGGTTCCAGACTCATCTGACCACAGACCCAGTTGACTAAATGTGGGTGGTGGACCAGGCCTCTTCAAAGTACATATGCCTGCCCTGTGAGTGTCTGTAGGTGTTTGGTGGGGAGAGTGGGGTAGCAAAGCCAAGAGCATATTCCTTCTAAAGGGGCTGCTGCAGATTATTGCTCTGTGGGAATGTGGGTCCAGGGTTAACTGATCATCTGAATTTTGAAGAGAAGCCAGAGATCTGGATTTTTTGGTGACATCCTCAGGTTTTTGTTTGTTTGTTTTTTTAGTGCTGGCTGAGTTAAAAACAAAACCCTTTGTGACCCAGGTACACACATCTGTAGGCCAGATTTGGCTGTAGGCTGCCAGCTGGTTACCTCTGCTGCGGAGTGTTCTATAAACATGACCTGTTATTATTGGATGTCCCGGAATTTATAATAACCTCCCAGGAGCCTTTACATTGGGGCCCTTCTAGGAATACATTCTCGTGCTTTCTTTGCTACCCCTGCAACTTCTCCTGGACATACACCAGGCCTGTTTTAATAGAAACTCCAGAGACTTTCAGTTGGTGTTACAGTTTGAAGAGATTTTGAATCCAGGTGTGCAGGCAGGCTGGGAAAATAGATTTCCTTCATGAAGAGATTTGGGCCAGTGGCCTTACAGTTTTTACCTTTCCTCCTAAAAGGCCCGAGCATAGATGATCTGCTACTGAACAGGGCCCCTTGTGCTTCTGGGATTTGCTGAGCCTCTGCGATAAAAACAGTCCATTGCAAACCTTTAAGATGTGTGTATTGTCCTACTAATAGTTTTTTCATTGCTTTTTAAATATTTGTGTTACAGAAAAAAGAGTTTGATGTGGACACCCTCAGTAAATCAGAGCTTCGGATGCTTCTCAGCGTGATGGAGGGGGAGCTGGAGGCCAGAGACCTGGTCATCGAGGCCCTGCGGGTAAGAAGCTCCTAGGGCCGAGTCCCGTTGTTCTATCCTTTTCTTTTTTCAAAGGGCCAGTGGCAAAGCTGCTTCTTCCAGGTTTTGAATCCTGTAGATTTAAAATGTTTCATCTGGTTAAAATATGCCCCTCAACCTAAATGCCAACCAACCCCATAATCTATAAATCCAAACAATGAAGTCGGATAGTCGTTCTAATGGTGGGGACAGAAACTTATACTGTTTAGTATGGGGAAGTTGAGACCTAAGCTGTATTGTTTCCTGTGGTTATTTGGTGGTAAGTTTTCAGAAAATTGGAAATTTGATATCTTACATGTATGTGAGGTGAGGAGGAAAAATTGTGAGAGTCATTTACAAAAGATACTGCTGTTAATTGAGATTTTCCTTTCTTTGTAAATTATAAGTGATTTATTTTCAGAAACTCATGAGTTAAAACTAATATATATCCCTTAAAAACTACATATACCTTCAAATAGTTTTATTACTTGTTCATCTGATCTAGTAATTTCGAAATTTTCAAAACTCATGAAGAGTTATCTTCTGATATGTTACTTAAATACCTCAATAACATTTTGTTGCTTTATAAATAATGTTAAACTTTCTTGATGGACAATTTTATAATTGGTTGTTCTTTATCTTATACTTGTTTTGGTATGTTAGTCAAACCTAATTTTTATTCTTTTTTCTTTCATATTGAATACTAAGTATGTAATCAGGTGTTTCCTGGCTCTTGGTCATTTGGCCAGGATGGCTATATTTATTATACATGAAGTATGGGTTGGTTTTTTTTTCACCAAGGAGTATGTCCTCCAACTTTGTCTTAGGGGTTATTTTAACGTATCGAAGTCTATGGAAAGTTGAATTGTTGCTCCCCTGTGGGCATTAATATAGTGGGGTAAAGAAGTAATAATGGTGGATGGTCAGATATAGTGAAGGTGGGAGTGTTAAGGATCCAGTTGTGTGGGGAAGGGGTAACTACAGTTTATTTTCACAAACTGGACACCAGTACAGTGAGGATCATCATTATCCCTCAGTCTGATGACAGAGAATGATTGCCCCAGAAAAAATGGGAGTATATTTATACCATCTGCAAGCCAGTAATGAGTTGAAGGTGTTGCTTTTTGAATGACAAGCTTTGCTAAGTAGACTTGTGTGCAGCTTGGCTGTGAGAGGTATTCATCCTGTTCCACGTTGGAAACATTTGCATTGCTTGCCAATGTATATTTTCTTTATAAATGAACTTCGTGGGAGAAATGCTAAGAAATGCTAAGGCAGCACATCGCTAATATGTATTACATTCAGCCCAAGGAGAGAACAAAGGTTACCTGTGAGGCCACTAGTGTAGTCTTTTGAGACCAAATATATAGGAAGGCTCCAGTTCTACCTTAGGTATTTTTCTGTCGCTCTCTATTAACCTGTGAAAGACATCAGCTACCGTGGTATTTCTCGCTGCTCGCACAAATGTTGAGAGTTTAGCAGAGTCTGTGTTTTTATGTATCACCTTAGCAACCATATTTACTTCTCTTTTTAACTTAATTGCAATACTTTTAAACATAAGAGTAAAAGTAAAGGCTTGCTAATGATCAGGGCTTGCCAAACAAAGTTTCTCATAGAATCAAGGAATGTTGGAGTTGCAAGGAGCCTTTTATTACATATTCTAGGTTAGTGGTTTGCATCCCTCCAAACCTAGAGACGTTGTTTTGTTTTGTTTTGTTTTAATTTTTTTAAATGGTTATTTATTTTTGAAAGACAGAGTGTGAGCAGGGGAGGAGCAGAGAGAGAGGGAGACACAGAATAGGAGACTCCAGGCTCCCAACTGTCAGCCCAGAGCCCAACACGAGGCTCAAACTTAGTGACCGAGAGATCATGACTTTAGCCAAGGTTGGACGCTTAACTGACTGAGCCATCCAGGCACCCCCCCCCCCCCTTTTTAAAATAAAATGTTTTGTATTACTCTTTCACTATCCTGCAATGAAATACATGGATAAATGCATATGTAAGTAGGTTATGTTAAAAATAGCCAATACACTCCTCTAATTGTGATATAAAGTAACAGGGACGTAATTTATAACAAATTACAAATTTCAGTCTATAAATACTGAGGCACATGAGTGGCAGGTTTGTACCTACTCACAGCATTGCAATCACTGCAAAAGAATCCTGGCCCAGATACGCTGCATTGGGATCGGATACAGTGAGTGGATGTGCCATGCATGAGGCGATGTTTTTCTGAAATGGTGAACGACTTGGTAAAGTTCCAAACAAAAGTGCACATTTATTTTTTTTTTTTTAATTATTTTTTTTTTAAAACGTTTATTTGTTTTTGAGACAGAGAGAGACAGAGCATGAACGGGGGAGGGGCAGAGAGAGAGGGAGACACAGAATCGGAAACAGGCTCCAGGCTCTGAGCCATCAGTCCAGAGCCCGACGCGGGGCTCGAACTCACGGACCGCGAGATCGTGACCTGGCTGAAGTCGGACGCTTAACCGACTGCGCCACCCAGGCGCCCCAAAAGTGCACATTTAAATGGGAGTTGAGTCCCTGGAAAATTCAGTGTTTGTTAAAATGAAATTAAAACAACTTGTTTATACGTAAAAAGGAGTTACTCTTTAGCTCAGGTTGTCCTACTGAACTGAAGGTTCTGATGAAAGGAATGGTTAGAGCGACACGTGAAAGTTCAAGGGGACCCTGGAGACAGTTGTGGGATGTGTGGCGGACCCCTAGCCCTGCCCCCTAAGTGCCTTTCCCTGTGAAAACAAAATGTTCTGCCTATTTCCAAATCATCTCCTAGGGTGCTGCCCCCGTGGAGAAGCCCTAACTGACACAGGTCTCCTTTGTTCATAGATCAAACAAAGAGGAAGCGCAGAGAGATTGCGATTTACCTCAGGTAGAAAAGATGGCATCCGTGAACTTGGTGTGTTTGGAGATTCTGAAAGCTTTTTGTCATTTTTTTAAATTTGAGAATTGTGATTGATTTTAAATATGTTTTTAAGAGTAGATGATCCCATTTTCATATAACTGTCATAGCTGTCATAGACTCACTGTGGTCATATACTGATTGTTCCCTTGGGCACATTCATGGGCACTAGTGAAACTGGGGAAATATTTACTTGGGTCCAGATGTGTCATTTAGTTGTCTTTTGCTTTTAGTAGATTATAAATTAGCAACTCACTGAGAAATTGGGAAGGAGAGAGATTGTGAAACTTTTAAATTTCGTATTATGAGGTAAACTTACTCCTGAATTAAAATTCAAAAATCTACTCTATCAGTAATCAGTATGTTCCTATTCAATTGGGAGAGAAGTAAACCTTTTAAAAAATGTCAAAAGTAATAGGGGCACCTGGGTGGCTCAGTCAGTTAAACATCCAACTTCAGTTCAGGTCATGATCTCGCAGTTCGTGAGTTCAAACCCCGTGTCGGGCTCTGTGCTAACAGCTCAGAGCCTGGAGCCTGCCTCAGATTCTGTGTCTCCCTCTCTCTTTGCCCTTCCCCCACTCACACTCTGTCTGTCTGTCTCTCTCACAAAGATTAAAAAAAATTTTTTTAATGTCAAAAGTAATAATTCTCTGAAAGTAGGAAATATTTTTAACTTAATATGTAAATTGTGATTTTTTTCAGATATAAAGATTCATACCATGAAATTTGTACCATGAAAAAATTTAGAAATGATTCTGTTTTGAGGCATTCAAATTCTTTAGAATTTTAGAATCTTTCAAAAGATATTTCAGACCCAGCTTTTTTTACTTTTTTAATCATGCTCTCCTCATGTTTTTGATTTTCAAGATATATATCTTGGTATTTTTACTGATTTCCTCTTTAAGGTAAAAATATTTCCCAGTAAAAGTCCATGGCTTTATAGCAGATGTGATATTCAAGACATTAATTTTTATTATGGGGGTTATATTTTAAAAAGTGAAATATTGATGGAAAATATGAACTGCTTAACATATATATATGTTGCAGTTGCATAAGAAATATTTTATCAATGATTCCCCCTCATCCATACAAAGTAGGAATAAATCGTTGACTAAATACATATGCTAAATGAAGTCTAGAGGAAAATACCGTGAGGTTTGAGAATGTACTCAAGGAGAAGCAGGTACATATTTCCTGAAACCACGATAGATACAGAGGCTTTTGAATTAAATTTAATTGAATATTAACAATTTGAATATATAACCTATTAAGAAATCATCTATTTGATGCTAATTGTTTAGTTTGTGGAATCTTCTGGCCTTCACTTATTTTCCCTCTCACTACTAGAATTTTTATCAGTACCTTAATCAAAGGGGAACAAGGGCGAGAAGATGAAAATGCTATAATTTTAATGTTTTTGGAGTCAAAATTGTCTTTTAGCCTACATTTTACAGAGTCCAGCTTGCTGCCATTAGCATGAGTTTACACGAACAGTACCTCACTGAAACAATGATTTCCTTGGGCAATCAGATCTAGGTTTCTTGTGTGCCTTCTTTTTCCTTTTAGATTGGATAAATGAGAATTAACAGTATTATAGAAATGGCATTTCTTCCTGGTAAGCTATAATCACTATAAAGTGACTATATAATACAGATTTTTGAGTATTATTTGCACTGAAACTTTAAAAAATTACCATCTTAACATTTCTTCAGATAAAATGTATTTATAGTGGTTGTATCATAGGGGATATCAAATTGTAGAATTGCCGTGTATCAGTGGCTGTAACAAAGTATGGTAGATTAAATACTATTTAATGCCATTCTGGAGGTGAGTAATCTGTGCAGGAGAGGTAGTTCTAAGCCAAGTGATTATTCAACAGCCTGGATCATATCTATCCTACTGCTCCCGTTAGGGAATTAGCCTCATTGGCATGGTTGAAACTGTCAGTGCCATGTGCACATCCCAAAGGGGCAGGAGAGGAAATGAAGGAAAAACAGCATCATGTGCATTGGTGAGAACTTTTGTGGACACAGCTAGCAGAGTGGGAGACTAGGGAATGGCTCTGGCTGGCTGGCTCCCTTCTAGTAATATGGAGGAAGGGAGAACTTTGGAAGACATATTAATAACCTAATGTAGTCCATTGTCTTGGCTTAATGTTATAAAATACCCTGAAGTGTGGTGCAAGAAGATAGATCCTTCCCTTCCTCCTCACTTCAAATATTTGTTGACTACCTATTGTGTACCAGACAGAAAAATGAAAGTTTGAAGTGAATATAAGTGGAGATCTATCATTATGCCAAAGCTGTGTCCATTTAGAAAATTGTATATACTTTTATATACTTAACATTAATTGTTCTGAGTAGTGTCATTTGGGGCCATGTTTTAGTTTCTCCAGACTATGACTACACATGTTCAGATTTTGTCTAGAATGATCCTCCTTTTAAAAACCTGACCTGTTCAGTGCATTCAAAGCTCAATGAAAAAAAAAAAAAAAAAAAAAAAAAAAGAAAAGTAAACGTTTTGAATGGTTTTGCTTTCAAGCAGTTTATCTCACCTGAGCACTAATGACATTTGGAACTGGGTGTTTGTTGTGGTTGTTATAGACAGAGACTATCTTGTACATTGTAGTGTGCTTTGCTTGCAGCAGCTCTGGTCTGTCTACTCACTAGATGCCAGTAGCACCTCCGCAGGGTGACAGCCAAAAAGGTCTTCCCCTTGGGGTACACAACCACCCCCATTTGGGAAACACTGCTGTAAAGTAATACTGGTCAAGGAAATGCTATTCAAATACATTTCATTATAAGTACAACATCCGTTCATGATAAAAACTCTCAACAAAGTAGGCTTAGAAGGAACATACCTCAAAATACCTTCTATGAAAAACCCATAGCTAAAATCTTACTCAATTATGAAAAAATTGAGAACTTTCCCCCTAAGATTTGCAATAAGACGAGGATGACCACTCCCACCACTTTCATTCAATACAGTACTAGAAGTCCTGGCCACAGCAATCAGATAAGAAAAAGAAAATGTATCCGAATTGGTAAGAAAGAAGTAAAACTTTCACTATTTGCAGATGACATGTTACTACACATAGAAAACCCTAAGATTCCACCAAAAAACTACTAGAACTGATCAATGAATTCAGTAAGGTCACAGGATATAAAATCAGTGTACAGAAATCTGTTGGATTTCTATTCACTAATAATGAAATGGCAGAAAGAGAAATTAAGAAAACAATCCCATTTATAATTGCACTAAAAATAATAAAATGCCCAGGAATACACTTAACTAAGGAGATGAAATACCTGTGCTCTGAAAACTATAAACCATTGATGAAAACAAATTGAAGACAACACAAAGAAATGGCAAGATGTTTCATGCTCATAGGTTGGAAGAACAAATATTGTTAAAATGCTCATACTACCCAAGCGATCTACAGATTTAATGCAATACCTATCAAAATATCAACAGCAGTTTTCACAGAACTAGAAAAAAATAATCCTAAAATTTGTGTGGAACCTCAAAAGATCCTGAATAGCCACAGCAATCTTGAAAAGGAAGAACAAAACTGATGGTATCACAATCCCATATTTCAAGATAGCACAAAGCTGTAGTAATCAAAACAGTATGGTACTGGGGCACCTGGCTGGCTCAGTCAGAAGAGCATGTGACTCTTGATCTCCAGGTTGTGAGTTTGAGCCCCATGTTGACTGTAGAGATTGTTAAAAAAAAAAAAAAAAGGTACTGGCATAAAAATAGAAACATAGATCAATGGAACAGAATAGAAAACCCAGAAATAAACTCACAATTATATGGTCAATTAATCTTCAACAAAGAGGCAAGAATATACAATGGTAAAAAAGTCTCTTCAAGAAGAGGTATTGGGAAAATTGGACCACTTCCTCACACCATACATAAAAATAAACTCAAAATAGATTAAAGACATGTGAGCCCTGAAACCAAAAAAGAAAAAAAAAATTCCGAGAAGAGAGTATAGGCAGTAATTCCTCTGACATAGGCCATAGCAGCATTTTTCTCTATAGGTCTCCTGAGGCAAGGGAAATAAAAGCAAAAATAAACTATTAGGACTACATCAAAATAAAAAACTTCTGCACAGCAAATGAAACCATCCACAAAACTGAAAGACAACTGGGACGCCTGGGTGGTTCTGTTGGTTAAGTGTCCGACTTTGGCTCAGGTCATGATCTCATGGTTTGTGAGTTCAAGCCCTGTGTCAGGCTCAGAGCCTGGAGCCTGCTTCGGATTCTGTGTCTCTGTCTCTCTGTTCCTCCCCCACTTGCTGTCTGTCTGTCTGTCTGTCGTCTCTTTCTCCCAAAAATAAACATTAAAAAATTTTTTAAAAACCCTGAAAGACAACCTATGGGAGATATTTGCAAATAACATATCCAAAAAGAGTATCCAAAATATAGAAAGAACTTCTACAACTCAACACCAAAAAAAAAAAAAAAAAAAAAAAAAAAAAAACTAATGAAAAATGGATAGAAGACGTGAACAGACATTTCTCCAATGAAGACACACAGATGGCTAACAGACTCATGAAAAGATGTTCGACATCACTCATCAGGGAAATGCATATCAAAACCACAGTGAGGTATCACCTAATACCTGTGAGAATGACTAAAATCAAAGACACAGGTTTGGTGAGGATATGGAAAAAAAAGCCCTTGTTCACTGTTGAGGGAATGCAGACTAGTGCACCCACTATGGAAAACAGTATATAGGTTCCTCAAAAAGTACAGAATAGAACTGTGTTATCCATTAATTTTACTGGGTATTTACCCAAAGAATACAAAAACATTTATTTGAAAATATATATACATATATGTTTATTGCAGTATAATTTACAATAGGCAAATTATAGAAGCAGCCTAGGTGTCTATTGGTAGATGAATGATGTGTGTGTTTGTGTGTGTGTGTGTATACATATATGTATACAATGGAATATTAGTCATAAAAAATGAAATGTTGCCATTTGCAACAACATGAATGAATCTAGAGGGTATAATGCTAAGTGAAACCACATGATTTCACTCAGATGTGGAATTAAAAAAAAAAAGAGAGACAAAAAACAAACTTTTAACTATAGAGACCAAACTGACGGTTACCAGAGGAGAGGTGGGTGGGAGGGATGAGTGAAATAGGTTATGGGGATTAAGGAGTGCACTTGTCCTGATGAGGACTGGGCGATGTATGGAAGTATTGAATCACTATATTGTACATCTGCAACTAATGTAACACTATATGTTAGCTATACTGGAATTAAAAAAAAACATACAAATACATGTCATTATGATAACAATGATTTTTCTCTGAACTATTCTCCTTCAAAACTAAAAATTTGAAATGCCCATTTAAAAAATTTCATGAGTCTGAAAACACATCACATTTTATTTAAAATTCCATTATTAGTTTTATATGCAGAAATTAACTGCTTTACTTCTTAAACGAAAAAACCTAAGTCGTTGTATGGCTCAGTGATGGAATCTTCACATAGAACAAAGGCAATCGCTTTAAATAAAATAAAATCATTAGAATAATGCTACCTGTCTAGTTTTGAAAGCAGCTGCTGGTGTGCTACAGAGTACTGTGAGGCTTTTCCTCATATGACATGTCTGCTAAATTGTGATAAAAGAGTAACATTCTGGTTTCAGCTAAGTAAAACATGCAGCCTTTTGTATTTCAAAATTCTCCTATGATTGCAGGCAATTGATTGACCAAAACATACCCTTTTTGTGCTGTTCATTTTAATTAATGAATGAATTAATTTGCTGAGCAGAGCTGAATTCATGAAAACATAAATTGTTTCCCTTTCTGTCTGCTGAGATAAGGCCTTTGTTCCATATCTAGAGTAAAGGAAGAGGAGTTGACCAGATGTTGTGTTGTTTCTGCATGCAAATCGGTTTTCGTAAAATACAAATAGCTGATGATTGTTGAACAGCATTGTATTTTGTCCAGTAGGACAGACATAGGAGGCATCAATTTTGATTCTTTCAAGAAATTTTATTTTCCCTGATGAATTTACTATTAGTGAAGGAAAAAAAAGAATGCTAGGCAAAATAGTGCTTTTTTACATATTAAGAAATGAAGGTTGATGGTGCCATGAAAGCAAAGTGTTTATCACTATCGTTTAATAAGTTACTGAAATCACTCAAGCAACATTTTCTTGCTGTTGCTATTAATAAATCATTAGGACATCTATGAGAACAAACTAAAGATAAAGCTTGTCCAGCTCAGCAATGTACCATTTGTTTTATGCTGGGTTTGGGATAGATTCAGAGTTATAAATGGGATGAAAACAGGAATATATATTTATACACTTCAAAGATCATAATTTGGGGGACTGTTCAATTAACAATTCCTCTTAAGAATTACTTCCTTGTTATCTGAGAATACAGGGTGTTCCTTTGAGGCATTCTGATAATATTTTAACCCCCTCATCTTAATACTCAGTGGCGAAGGTACAGGTCATGTGTTCTTATAATTTCATTTGCTGTGTTTGATTAACTCCATGTCTTGATTAGAAGAGGGAGCAAGGATGTAAAGCAGGACTCAAAATTCTACCTTCTCTATGGTTGTGATTTTTTGGGGAAGAAAGGTAAGAGGTTTCAGCTTTCATCTTTCGGTTTTTGGAGTCAAAATGTAAATAGGTATTGAACAAATGGAATAAGAAAGGAAAATCTGTATTGTATAATTGAAATGATAATTTGAGCAGGGTGGGGATCTTTGAGAAGAAGGCTAGGGGATCCCTGAATCCATTCATTCCAAAGATGTTTATGTCTTTAGACACGTCCTGGGTTTCAAATGTGGTGAACAAGGGGCATGAATTCTTTCTCTTAGAGTCCTGTGGCAGAGAGTGACATTAAAACAGTAAACCGAAACATCTAAGTACAAATTATGATGACTGAAGAAAAGAATGCCATGAGAAGAGAGATTGCACTAGATTGAGTCAGGAAGGTTCTCTCTGAGGAAGTGACACCTCCCTGAGTCTCGGAGGGGTATTACAAATCTGGCTGGAAGAAGACTCTTCTTACAAAGGGAGCAGCACAAAGACCCCAAGAGAGGAAGGAGCTTGGCAATTCATAGGAGCTGCAGGAAGTCAGAGAGCAAGAGAGAGAATTGCACAAGATCAGATACAGAGCTACGCTGGGGCCAGACCATGCTGAAGGGTGCAGGCCATGGTAAGGCCATTGAATCTTAACATCAGGGTAGCCACTGAAGTGTTTAAGCTTGAGAATGCCAGTGATTTGATAGGATTTTCTAAAAGATCATTCTAATAGCACAATTATATTGCATTTTATTTTTTGTATTAAAAATTTTAATTTATTAAATAAATATTTACTGTAAGTATTTAACATTTATCACCATTGTCAAGGGAAAGAATTTCAAAGGTCACCCGAGCTGCTAGGCAGGTGAATGTTTGCAGGAGAGCCAGAGTCAAGGCAGACTATCACAGTGGTTGTCTAAGAAATGTATCTCAGATGCTTATAATTATTGCCCTTTAAGAAGGCATGGAAAATGTGCTTGCTCATCACTTTGTCACTTAGCAGTGAACAGTGTTTTTTTTTTTCAAACTGTTAAGCTGATTATGGTTTTTTTTTTTTTTTTTAAATTTTTTTTTTTTTTCAACGTTTATTTATTTTTGGGACAGAGAGAGACAGAGCATGAACGGGGGAGGGGCAGAGAGAGAGGGAGACACAGAATCGGAAACAGGCTCCAGGCTCTGAGCCATCAGCCCAGAGCCTGATGCGGGGCTCGAACTCACGGACCGCGAGATCGTGACCTGGCTGAAGCCGGACGCTTAACCGACTGCGCCACCCAGGCGCCCCACTGATTATGGTTTTTAATTAAGGTGTTGGGCACCTCAATTGATAGGTAAGTTTTGCATGTGAAACTTTTTGAAAGGCAAAATTCTACCTTCAGTTTTACTTTTTCCAATCCAGTTCATCCCAGTTCAGTTTAGATTTGCACGTAAAATGAATTTTATAGTTAAAAGCCCTCTTCTGGCAGACCTTAAGATTTCTATATATTTCTAAAAACATTCTGTTATAAAATCAAATTCCTTTTTAACTTTTTCAAATAGGATTGGGTGGAGAAGCAGAAGATTGCTTCACATAGTGCTAAAAGTGACCTAGCAACAATAGAAAATGTTTCAACAGTATCTGAATTTGATCTCGAATGCGTCCATTTTAGCTTGTCTTTAATTTTTTTTTTTTTAATGTTTACTTTTGAGACAGAGACAGAGTGCAAGCTGGGGAGGGACAGAGAGAGAGGGAGACACTGAATACAAAGCAGGCTTCAGGCTCTAAGCTGTCGGCACAGGGCTTGACGTGGGACGTGAACTCACTAACTGCGAGATCATGACCTGAGCAGAAGTTGGCCGCTTAACCAGCTGAGCCACCCAAGTGGCCCCATTTTGGCCTGTCTTAAGTGGACCATTGCAGGGCCTATGTTCACATGATTGCCTCCTACAAAAACAAAATACTAGATATGACAAGCTCTTCAACAGCCCTTAATACTTCTCGTGAAACTCTTCTAAGGAAAGCAAACCATGGATCCAGTTCTCTCTTAGTGTCAACACTGTACTGTGCACCTCACTCTTAGCAAAGTGGAGTTGCAGCTCCTACGGCCATTTGGTTTTAACGGGTGAAAATATTGCAGAGAGTAAACCCTGGGGAAGCTCCGAACTTATTCATAAAGTTCACAAAACATGATTTTGTATATTGAAGCCTGAGCAGTAATTTTTATGTACAGTAGAGAAGTTCAGATTCCAGGAGTTAGGGGGAAAGGACCAGGCATGTGCTGACGTCTGGGCATTACAGCCATTCTTCCTGTAAGTTGGTTTTCAAATTCCTAGGTAAATGGGTCTGGGTGGATGCTTTGATACTACATCTCTCTGGCCTCAATGCACAGTCATGGATTTGTTTAAATTGTAAGAATTAAATAAGATAGTAGGCTGCAGCATCTAGCCCAGGTCTGGCACAGAGAGTCTTGAAAAACTATTTCTAGTTGAATCTCCATCTTAGTGGAAAGACTTGTCCTTAAACTTTCTCCATGTCTTCACACTTTGAAAGTTATAGGACAGATCTTGGTCACCTGCTTTGTGTCTCATAAAATGGGCGGTGCCTCTTATTCCCCAGGATGGAGCTCTCCTCAAGCGGGAGGGTACCTGATGGAAACTAAGGCAGATCTCTCTGTTACTTTCTCTGGAGAGCAAGCCTAAAGCAGGTAGGAAAGTAAGTGGGTGCTGTGAGTCCTGAGTGCTTGTGAGAGCAACTTGGAGACAGAGAAGTGATTTGTCAGGTTTGGCAAGAGAATGTTTTCTAAAGCAGAACTACTCCCACCCCCCAGGAGGGCTTAGGAATTTGGAAAGCTTCTAAAATGTATTGGGAATTGGATAATAAGTATTATTTTTTAAAGTGACTTTTTAAGTGTGTAGGAATGGCGTGATAAACATATTAGATCTATGAATTATAAATCCTTACTCTTTGGCTTGCTGGTCTATTCCCCCATCTTCTTATTTAGGCGTCATATTCTTTTTTTTTTTTTTTTCAACGTTTATTTATTTTTTTTGGAACAGAGAGAGACAGAGCATGAACGGGGGAGGGGCAGAGAGAGAGGGAGACACAGAATCGGAAACAGGCTCCAGGCTCCGAGCCATCAGCCCAGAGCCTGACGCGGGGCTCGAACTCCCGGACCGCGAGATTGTGACCTGGCTGAAGTCGGACGCTTAACCGACTGCGCCACCCAGGCGCCCCCGTCATATTCTTGATTATGTTAAATCTTTGATTTTTAGTGGCGTTATTAATTTTGCAGGAATACTGTTTGCAACCACCTCTGTTCGCAGCCACATAAAAGTGGAAAGAGGGAGGTGGTTCCATCTTCATAAACTAAAACAGTTTCTTTTCTACGACCGCCTTCCTCCACCTTGTAGAGGGTTAGGCAGTAGACAAACTGAAATCACGAAAAGGGGCAGTTTCATTTGGTGTGTGTTGCTCAGGACTGGTGAGGTTTGCTGCTGTTTCCAGTAGGCTGAAGTTGGAGTGGGACACGTGGAGATGAAATGAGGCGTAACATTGTGAGGTTTTTATTATGTGCCACTTCACACGTTCTATCTCCTCTCATCTCCGTGAAATCCCGAGATCCGTGATCGTACCCCACTTTACGAATGGACAGACAGACTCAGAATAAGCCATTTTCTGTCTGACTCCTAACCTTGACTCACCATCCCTCTGCTTCAAAGGCAACATTAATGTAACTAGAGCTGGTCGACATTCATGGATTCTTTTCTTTAAATGCTGTGAATTCCCAGAACATTCCCCACACACCTGTAATCAATTGCAAATATTAAAAGCTGCACAGAAATTGAAGCTGCAGAGAAATTGTTAGACAGTCTGCAATGTTTAATCATTCATTTGCTGTTCCCTCCCTATTGACTGAAGGTAATTACAAACAGAAGGAAATCCTGCAAGACTTCTCAGATCATATTGAATGGCAATTACGATAATGCAGAAGAGCATCATTGATTTTTTAATGTTTTCCTCTTGCTAGTTGTCATACCAAGTACAGAAAAATTTGTACTTCTCTGTAATTAGGATATTCTTATCTTCTGGAAGAGGACACACTGGGACATTTGAATGCTGAATGCCCCAAATTTACTCTAAGGAAATGAAGATTTTGGGGTGTCTGGGTAGCTCAGTTCGTTGAGTGTCCAACTCTTGATTTCAGCTCAGGTCATCATCCCAGGGTTGTGGGATCGATCCCCATGTTGGGCTCCGTGCTGAGAGTGGAGCCTGCTTGGGATTCTCTCTCCCTCCCTCCCCCACTTGCTTTCTCTTTCTCTCTCTGTTCCTCTACCCCTCTCCCCTGCTTTCTCTCTCTCTCTCAAAGAAAAAAAAAAGAAAAAAAAAAGGTGAAGATTTATAAAATGGACGAAGATGCAATAGTCAAGGAACTGCCATTTCTGTCTTTATTTTCCCACATTTTATTCATTATTAAATCTGTCTCTTGTTAAATTTTTTTGACTTTTTTTGATATTTGATCTTTTTTTTTGTTTTGTTTTCATTTGCATCTGAATATGGCAAGTGGTAAAATGAGTCAGAGAAATTTAGTTTGGTTTTCATGAAAGGCTGTTGTACTGATTTCCTTGAGTTATTTTATTTATTTATTTATTTTATTTTATTTTCAGCAAGAGTTGCATGCTCTACGCACTGAGCCAGCAAGGCACCCCTAAAAAGATTATTTTAAAAATTAAAAAAAAATTTTTAAGCATTTATTTATTTTTGAGAGAGAGAGGGACAGGGTGTGAGTGGAGGAGGGGCAGAGAGAGATGGACACAGAATCTGAAGCAGGCTCCAAGGTCTGAGCTGTCAGCACAGAGCCCAACACAGGGCTCAAACTCACAGACTGTGAGATCATGACCTGAACTAAAGTCAGATGCTTAACCAACTAAGCCATTCACGCTGCCCTTTAAAAAGATTATTTTAAGTAGACCTCTAAATAATCCCTAAAAATTAATTTGGAGTTGACAATGATTTTCTATGGATGAGACTCTTTCCATGAGTGACTGGAGATAAATCTTTCAAAGACCCTCTGGCAGGTGCATTAGACTTCCTCCTGTAGTGTCTTGACAGAATAAGAAGACCACACTGGTGTATTCAGAAGAAACTTTCCATCATCTCTGGCTGTATCAGAGGTTGTACGCATTTTTGTGCCTGTTTGGGGGATGGTAATAAGATGTGAGTTTGGTGTGGAGAGATGATAGGTAGCACAGTTAACCAAAGAACTTTAGAAACCCTTAGTGGGAATTGTTAATAGGCTAAATTCTTAATGAGTTTAAATTTCAAACAGTTGAGGATTGAAATTCACCGTAGGCTCTGAGGTAGGAAAGGATGTGACAAAAACAGTGTTTAAGGGAGATTATGTTAACCACTTTTGAAAGTAGATTGACGGGAAAAGGGAGAGAAGGGATCTGAGGAGGCAATTATAGATGACATTTATTAAAGTACAGGTTCTGTAAAAGTCTGAATTCTGGGTGATGGCTCTGAATGGAGGTGATCTGCTATTGGGGAGTATTATAAGGACTTGAATAGATGGAGAGATTGTGAACAAAAATAACTCCTCCAGGGTAAGAGCACATTATTTTCTAACTCGTGACAGCAACCGGTAATTTCTAAAGCAATTTCAGTGTCAGGGTATAAACTCTTTTTATTTTGAAAGGATATTGTGTTTAGGCCCCATGTGAATTCATACTTAAATAATTCAGCATCAGCTGCAGTTCTCCCAATAGCTTTTTAGTGCTAGTCCTTCAACATTCACCCAACAGATATTTATTGAGTACATTCTATCATGCCAGGTGCTGGTCACCGGGAAGAGACTGTAAGCTAGACAGTCCCTGCACTCATGGGACTTATTCTGTAGGAAAGGGGCTAGCCATGACTAATAAGTCCCATTCGTGATAAGCGTAGCAAAGGACACTAAGAATATGTACCATGGCCGATATTTTTCTAAGACCCACCAGGGAGGGCCATGTAAAAATAGGACCAAAGTAGGAATACTAATAACTTAGCAAATATTAACATTTTTAATGTGTTTAATAAAAGGACAATAACTGTGTTTCTCTGGTTTACTCCTTACCTACGGTGTGTCCCTAGACTTTGTGCAGCTACCCCTCCAAAAGTTGTTTCTTTTTGTGTATCTGCTGCTATGCTTTGTCTCCTGCTCTTTCCTTCCATACAGAAGGTGGCCTCATGCATTTCTTGCTTTTCAAAGTGATTGTTAGTCTCCGCTATTTACTGTTATTGGTTTATTCGAGATTACAAAGCAGTGCTGCCATGTGTACAACTGACTTTATAGAGTTCTTTAAAGCCCCATTTACTACTTATATATATTCTATTTATTAATTACCAACTCTGTAGTGTTCTGCCACAACCTTGATGGGGGTTAGGCAAGTTGAAAACAAAGGTTGTGTTTTTCTTTAAAATGAATTCTTTCCGGGGCGCCTGGGTGGCGCAGTCGGTTAAGCGTCCGACTTCAGCCAGGTCACGATCTCGCGGTCCGTGAGTTCGAGCCCCGCGTCAGGCTCTGGGCTGATGGCTCGGAGCCTGGAGCCTGTTTCCGATTCTGTGTCTCCCTCTCTCTCTGCCCCTCCCCCGTTCATGCTCTGTCTCTCTCTGTCCCAAAAATAAATAAACGTTGAAAAAAAAAATTAAAAAAAAAAAAAAAGAATTCTTTCCCTGGGAGTTCTGTGTTTACTCACAAAAAGAGAGCCCCTGGGAGTATTTTCCCTCTAGGAATATTTGAGTCTTGTGATGAATACTCTAAGGTTCTAACCTGTGGTCCTCTCTTCTAGAGAGGAGAAAAAGGATGCAAAGGTAATGGCGTGCTCCTGCTTTGTCATCTGTTGCTATGCTACTAACCCACTCCAAGGCTTAATGACTTTAAACAACATCATTCATTTATTTTGCTCACAGATCTGCAATTTAGGCTGGGCTTGGTGGGGACAGCTCACTGTGTGCACTTCATGTGGCAGTGGGGGTTCTACTTCCAAGATGGCTGTCTCATGCTGGCTGTCTGCAAGGAGGTCTGCGGGGACTGTGGACTGGGGCCTTGAGTTCCTCTCCACTTCTTCCACTTGGGCTTCCTTGTCACAAAGTGGCTGCGATCCAGCAGTGAGCATCCTCAGAGACAGGAAATAGAATCTGCCCGTTCCTTAAATCTGGATCACAAAGTTACTTGGCATCGTATTCAATCCGTCAGCGGTCACAGGGCGAAGATTCAAGGGGAAGAGATAGAGACTTGACCACGTGGAAGGAGTGTCAGAGAATGTGGTGATAATGTTTTTAAAACTCCAGAAAACTGCTGCTTGTCATTTATGGAGGCTTATCTGCCAGGAGTGCTATTTAGCACTGGACATGATCTCATTTAATCCCCACCAGCCTCCCTTGAAGGAGATAGTATTGTTCTCTCACTTTCAGACTCATGGCTAAGTAACGTGTTCTGTGTCACCCAGCTGACAAGTGGGGAGCCAGAACTTGGACCCAGGCCTTGCTGACTCCAAATGCATCTTCTTAACCACTCTGCTATATAATCTCGTGGAAGAGAGCTCTGTAATTGCTACCAAGTCTGATGCAAGACAGGCTTGTGTGTAAGGGTAAATCACAGATGAAAGGGTTGTAGTGAAGATGAATTATGGATGCCTTCTGGGAAGAGGTGGCATTCCAGGAGTCTTTTAAAGAATGAGTGCATTAATAACCGGACGGTGAGAAGTGGATATGCGTCTGAAGGGCAGCATGAGCACAGGATCCGTGTGTGCTCTGGGCACAGAGAGAAAGTAAGAGGGCCTGGAGCACAGGGTGATGGAGCAGGAGATAGGCCAGGCTTCATCAGGGGGTTTTTGAACGCCAGGCTGAAACATCTGTGTACCTAGTATGATGGGGCAGAGTCCTTCAAGATTTTTTTTTTTTTTTTTAACGTTTATTTATTTTTGAGACAGAGAGAGACAGAGCATGAACGGGGAGGGTCACAGAGAGAGGGAGACACAGAATCTGAAACAGGCTCCAGGCTCTGAGCTGTCAGCACAGAGCCCGACGCGGGGCTCGAACCCACGGACAGTGAGATCATGACCTGAGCCGAAGTCGGACGCTTAACCGACTGAGCCACCCAGGCGCCCCTAGTCCTTCAAGATTTTTAAACAGGAGAATGGACTAACCTGAGGCATTGGTTCTTAAAGTGTTTTCCAGACAAGGTGTATCAGCATCACCTAGGAACTTGCTAGAAATGTAAATTCTTAGACTACCCCCCCGCCCCCTCCCCCCCTTCCCCCCCCCCCCCCAGACTGACTCAGAAACTCCGAGGGTAGGGCTGAGTAGTCTGTGGTTTCACACACCCTCCAGGTGATTCTGATACGTGCCTCAGTTTAAGAACCACTGATCTGAGGGATGGTCACTTGTAAAAAAGCAGGTGTGTTTATGTAACAGCATCAGGTTACCCTTAAAATCCCTATTGCTGATGAAAATCCCTGAAAGCTGGAAAGGCTTTCTGCTCAGTAAGCAGAATGGCCAGCAAATGGGTGGCTGATGGTGGTTCTAGTTGTAAAGACATTTTGATGAGGAAAAGGCAGCCAATGGCTGATCTCAGAACAGCTTCTCCAGAAGCCATCATTAAGTGCCTCAAAGTGACTCAGTCCAGACATGTTCTCAAAGAAGCCTATGGAAATAGTGCCATAAAGGAGCTTGCTTGAATTTTTGGATTAAAATAAAATGTCAATTATTAAGACATTTAAAACCGTGTGCAATATTCTATTACAGTTGATGTAATTTTTATTTACTTCTTACACCCCTAATTGTTCCACAGAGGATTTGAGGTGGCTTACAAGGATAAAAACAGCAAAATGGAAAAATAGGAGTGTGTGAAAATCAAGATGTAGGAACGAGAACAGTGGTTTACAAACCTTGTAGTCGTAAGGTCTTTTCTTCTAATGAAATCTTGAGGCCCAGCACATAAAACTGAGACTGACCCACTGAGTTGAAGCAAAATTTGGGGCTGTAGGCTTCCTGATAGGGAAAATAAAACAGGACCAGATGCGAGATACCGGATTTGTGTTGTTAGGGGAAACAGCATGGCAATTACTTCCTCAGGGAAGGCAAACTCCTGGTACCGAAGTCTAAAATTTTTGTTGTGCTTCTTCAAATTGGAGGTGTTGCAGAATGTGTTGGGTTTTTTTTTTTAAACAATATCCACATACAGTGTGATAGCTGGGTGTGTATTATCCAAGGACATAAGTGGGAGGCAGAACAGAGTAGCTGGGGTGAAGGCGAAGTGTGTAGGGTGGTGGTGAGGGGTGGGCAGGACAGCGTGGTTTTAAATGCACAGCTTTCTGGGGCACCTGGGTGGCTCAGTCGGTTGAGTGCCCGACTTCGGTTCAGGTCAGGATCTTGCAGTTTGTGAGTTCGAGCCCCGTGTAGGGCTCTGTGCTGACAGCTCAGAGCCTGGAGCCTGCTTCAGATTCTGTGTCTCCCTCTCTCTGACCCTCCCCCATTCATGCTTTGTCTCTCTCTGTCTCAAAAATAAATAAACATTAAAAAAAATTAAAAAAATAAATGCACAGCTTTCTGATGCTCTGCTGTGAACTAGGCAATCATCAAGTCCTCTAAATAAACAGATGGGCTGTGTGACCTTCAAACCATTTGCCAGTGTGATCTCCTATCATTTCCTGTGTTCCTTGTTTAATTAGTTTATGTGCTCGTTTTTTTAGACTGAACAAGTATATCACTTAGATCCAGATATGGTTAGGCCAAGCAGTAGCTATAAAAACTTGAACATGGGACCACAACACACTCGTGTACAAAATGAGAGTTGATGTAAAATCATTTTGGCTTTTAACACTTTTTCTAAGAATGTGCAATGGCTGCCTGTGACAAACATTTTTTATGAATTTGTGAATATACTCTGCAGTTTAAGTACTGTTAGTTGACATTAAACATTTTCCTATAGCCCTGTAATAGTTCTGCGAAACATCTCGTCCAATCAAGATACTTCAGTTTGGAAGTTCATCAGTTTGAAAGTTTAACAGTTTTCCACATGCTTGACTTGGTACTTTCCAGCTCCTTTTATTGTCCTACTCCTCATGCTTTGCAAACCAGTTTGTGCCACATTTTTTCTGGCGCACCTCAAATGGTTTAAAATGTTACAAGCGTTTTGATAGCCCTGTAATACAAAATGTTGTTATTCATTTGTTTCTTCCTGCCGGTGAATTGTATGTTGATTTTTTATATGGCCTTGTTGCTACTTTCTGTGGTGTCTCTAAGTGGATAGTGTGTTTTTAAAATGTAACTGACCAAGTATAACTTATGATAAACACTCACTGCCATTTTTACTTCATTGCAAGTTACGCTACCCTTTTACAATGAGAGTATTCTTAATCCTGAGATAATATTAAATTATATAGGTATCTGTTCAAGAAAAAAAATGTCACTATACAAGAAGCTAGCTTTTATATCTTGATACATTTAACCAAGGAGTGAACATTATCAGATAGCAATAATAATGGAGAAGCTTTTTAAGTTTTATTAGTAAAAAAATTGTTTATGACAATTGAAAATTTAAACTTTGTAAAATATAACAATTTTCCTCTATGGGCTATTCAAATGTCTCATTAGTCTTTGCCTTAACTTTGCAGATAGCATTGTGTGATGCTTTAAAGTCACAGCTTTTTAGACATTTTTTACATGATTTATAAGACCCATGGGGATTACTATTTCTCTGTGGCTCTGTTTTCCTTACTAATAACTGAGTTCTAATCCTTCCTGTACCAGAAAATTATACTACTTTTTCCTAATGGATACATGTATTACTGTATTGTAAAATTTTGACTTAAAAGTTGACCCATAATATTACCACCATAACAGAGTTGTAACTAGGTTATTTCAATACCATTTTCTAGTCTCCATTTTTTAATCAAGCATTTTAAGTATTTTTAGTGTTTTGAGTGTTCATAAATTGTAGCCTTGTTGACTGGCTGTATTTCATATGGCTGAAGAACTACAACCTAATTATTTTTCTATATTCTCTCATCTGCTGTTTTTCTGTTAGTATGTAAAGGGATGGTTTTCAAAATATTTAACAGCAGAAATCACCAGTGAATCAAAAAGGATGCCTAACTAACCGGGATAGATGACATCCGTTACACCATCTTGTTGCATACTGTCTGACCAAGAGTTTTTCCTATGGGTATCTTTTAGAGATGTTTTAGCTTAGAAAGCCTTGTAAGGAGATGCACAGCACATTCAAATACATTTGCTTGTAAAAATCTATGTCATGTTAATGCATATTTATAACACCTGCTAATGATTTTAGGCTGACCTATTCATATAGCATGAAACCTGTAATTTAAGTGGGAATGGTTTTAAACGACATAATTTACGAAGAATTTTAACAGTTATGTTATTTAACATGTATAATTTCCCCTAATTATTAAAGCAATAAATGTTCTTTGTAGAGTATCTTAAAAAGGCACAAAAAGATATTCCCATCATTCAGAAGTCACCATTTTTCTCTGCATAAAAGGGAATCTCTCAAAAGAGGTTCATGCTCTACATAGTAATTTGGGCAACCTGTTTTCATAATACATTGTAAACATATTGCCAGATGCTCTTAAACATTGTGGTTTTTAATCACTGCACATTATGGATTTAACATGAAATGTCAGTAGTCGGAAATGCCACCATCTTAGACCTCATGAGGTACCGTTGCAGTTCCTTCTTTGAAGATTCCCCCCCAATTCCCTGGGTCTCTCAGTTTGCCCAGTTCACTTGGCAAAAACCGGATACATGTTAAATTCAACTCTCTGCCTATTTTGTGCCCACACAAGTAGGGCTCTACGGGCTGGAGAGGCTCAACCTGGCTGGCTGGGCTCACTTTAAATTCACAGGTGTATCCTCTTATGGGCCCTTTGTGCTGGGTGGCAGTTATATCACATTTCTTAACACTTGACTCACCTGTTCCCCTAGATTGTTTCACGTTTCTTCTGTTTTCTGAGACCTTCCTTCACCTCCTCCCTTTGCTTCATTCTCGGCTGCTTTCAGTTTCACTGAGAGCCAGAAGCAATCCAGACTTCCATATTCTGTCACGGTCATCTTCGTTCACTGGTATCTGTACCACATACTCATATCTCCTCTCACTGAGGGCAGACTTCTGGGCTCAGGTTCCCCTGGCCAATGTACACCTGATTCTGTACCTTCTCGAATATTCAGGGACCTCTTCAGCAATTGTCCCCCCTTCTGTGTCACCTCCCTCCCCCCCTCCCCCCCCCCCCGCCCCTTACAGCAAACCTCCTTGAAATAGTTGTCTACTAGCTGATGCCATCCCTTGTTCTTCTATTCTCCCTTGGTATTAATCTCATCAGCTTTTTTTCTAACACTATCCCAACTGAAAGTCAATCCATTCTTGTAGTTGCCAGGAGAAGAAAACAAAACAACTTGGAGTAAGACTTAGTTCCTCTTTTTTTCCTATACCTACATCCAACCTCTCTGCAAATCTGGTTGGCTCTGTAAGATGGAGTCTGACTGCTTCTGTCCATCTCCACTGACAGTAATCTGTTTTGGTTCCTGTTGTTTGTCTAGGTCCATTTGGGCAGCTATCACAAAAATGCCATAGGTTGGGGGACTTTAGCAACAAACATGTCTCACGTTTGTGAAGGCTGGGAAGTCGAAGATCAAGATGCAATGTTGGATGAGAGCCCACTTCTTGGTTTATGACCCTACATGGTAGAAAGGGGCTAGGGAGCCCTCCCATTCATGACGATTCCATCGTCTTCACCCAGTCACCTCCCAAAGGCTCTGCCTCCAGATGTCATCACCTTGGGGATTAGGTTTCAACATATGAATTTTAGGGGGACACAGTTAATAGCACTACTATAACAAAATTATCACAAACTTAGTGGCTTAAAAGCAACACAAATTTATTAGCTTACACTTCTGGAGGTCGGAGTGTTAAATGGGTCGTCAGGGCTCAGTTCCTTCTAGAGGGTTTGTTGGAGAGAATGTTCCTTGTCCTCTCTAGCTTCCAGAGGCTGCCTGTGTTCCTTGGCTTGTGGTCCCTTCCTCTGTCTTCAAAGCCAACTGCATAGTAAGTAGTTTCTCCTCCCTCCTCTCCTTCCATAATCACATCTGCTTCTGACACTTCTGCTTCTCTCTTTCAAGGATCCACATGACTATATTCAGCTCACCCACATGATCTTGGATAAGCTTCCTATCTCAATATCCTTAACTTAACCCTATCTCCAAAGTCCCTTTTGCCAGGTAGGGTAATCACAGTTTCCAGAGATTAGGACCTTCTTGGGCATAATTATTCTATCGGCTGAAACCCTCTTGCCTGTGTTGTTTCAGCAGCTTCCTAACTGGTCCCTCACTTCTGCAGTGGCCACACCATAGTCTGTATTCTCCAGAGCAGCTAGAGTGCTCCTGTTACAACCGGGTATGTCATCCTTAGGCTCACAGTCTTAGTGGTCGTCATCTCTGAGGCAGTGGCCTTTCAGTGGCCTGAGGGCTACATGGGACCCCTGACTCCTATCTCTACTGTTCTCTCCTAGTCCCCCCCTGCTTGTTCCTCTGTAGCCCTGCTGGCCCCCTTGCCTGTTCCAGTTTTGGGGCTCTTGCATTTGTTTTCCCTGCCTGGAAAGCTCTTCTGAATGGACCTGTGGCTCTCTCCCTCCCCTTTGTAGGTCTTTGCTGCAATGTCATCTTCATGAGGCTTTCCCTGACTGTCCTATTTTAAATTCTCACCACTGTCCATATCACATGCAGCCCTGTCCTCCTTTCTGGCTTTCTTTAGTTCCATTGCATTTATTACCATTTCATATGCTATGTATTTTTATATTCTTAACATATTTTCATGTTTGTTTTTATTTTCCCACGAGGATATAAACTCTGTGAGGGCAGGGATTTTGTTTTGTTCACTGTTATTGAATGAATGGATTTAGATTGACTCCAAATTGTCCCCTGTGAAATACAGATGCATTTTTTTTAAGTGCTTAATTATTTTTGAGAGAGAGAGTGAGAGAGACAGACAGAGGATCCGAAGTGGGTTCTGCGCTGATAGAGAGCCCATTGCGGGGTGAATCCATGAACCATGAGATGATGACCTGAGCCCAAGTCAGATGCATGTGATTTCTGGTGGGGAAAAAGTTCTACCAAAATGCCTTAGCTTTGTATTTGAGATTTACTTTATCCTTGGAGAGATGTCGATCCTTTTAGGGTCCTGAGGCTACCACTACTGTGACATTTGATATTTGAGGGTTGCTATTCTCTCATTAACTTTCTGGCACAAGTGGGTGTAGAGGGCTCTTCATTCTCTGTCGCAAAACTGGTACAAGGCGGAAATGTTCCGGAAGACTTAAGGAAAGAGTGAAGATGAAAGGAAACTGAAGACCTTCTAAGTCCAAGAGATCAAAACAATTTTTGTAATAACAGTAGACAGTATTATCTTTTTCCACTCTCATCCTGTCCTGAGTATAGATGGGAGTATTCCAGAGCTGATGTGGCATATGATATTGCAACAGATGAAATGAAGAAGCAGATAGGATAATCTGGCTATTTTCTATCAAGAAGGATATTAGAGCAATTTGCAGAAATATAAAATAATGCCATTTTCTCACTTTGGTTTGGAAACTGTAGTGATTTTTTCCATAAGACATGTTTATGTTAACATGCAGTGGATTTACTGTTTTGAAATAAGTTAATAGATTTAAATTTTCTCAGTTTTAATTAAAAAAGATTTTTTTAGTCTTTATTTTTGAGAGAGAGAGAGAGAAAGACAGGAGAGCAGAGAGAGAGAGAGAGACAATCCGAAGCAGGCTCCAAGCTCCACGCTGTCAGCGTAGAACCTGATGCAAGGCTCAAACTCATGAACTGCAAGATCATGACCTGAGCCGAAGTCGGATGCTTAACTGACTGAGCCACCCAGGCACCCCTCTCGGTTTTAATTTCTAATAAGATAAATGGCAACAGCTATAATCCACATAAACAAGTTATTTGGCTCTTTAATAATTTTTAAGAGTAATCCCGAGACCAAAAAGTTGGAGAACTGCTGGTTAGATAATTGGCTTTTGAAAAATAGCTTGCTCATGTTCAGCTGTGTCCTGCCTACACCCATTGTTCCTCTGGACCCCACACTGAGCAGTCTCAATTACTTAGCATTCATCCTCATAATTCACATTTCCTGCTGGAAAACACAGCTTTCCCCAGTGGCAATGGAAATAATTGCCCACAGGAGAATTCCAGACTGCTTTCCAAAGAGCTAGAACCATACTCTGCCACCAAAGCAAGCGATAACCATGTAAGATGACCCTGCACCATCCCAGGGATGTGCTTATAGATTATGCGCCTGTGTGATAATAGTTTACATGTGTGAGGAGGTCATTGTTCGAGGGTGGAAAGGACTTATTTATTCATTTTTGATCTCGTGATGTGCCTGACCCCACTGTGGTGCTGGGGGATGCTGATGGGAATCAGAAATAGCCCTTCTCCCTTGATTCGTTGACACAGGAGTTGGTTGTGACCCAGGGTTCTACTCTTCACAAAAGGTAGTTTTTCCCATCTAGTCTATTTCTGGAACTAGAAATGTTTCAAAAGCCTATGGGTTCAATAAACTTGTGTTGCTTAGTTATGGTATTGTGCTTCTCAGTCTTCAAAACCTTTAAAATATGCCCTGTTTATGAAATGTATGAACAGGTGTTCATGTATGTATGTGTATATATTTGTGTGTACGTATATACACATACACATGTATAATGTGTGTGTTAATTTTTATACTCTACATAACTTAGAGTGAAACTTTCGGAATCAGGAGAATAGGTTGAGTTGTAACTTTAGAAGTTGAGATTAATTAAATTTGATGATTTGGTCAATGTAATTTGTTATTGGAGTTAATTATCATAAAAATATTTGATGGGTAAAGGCTGTTTTTAAAACCATCTTTGGGTGATTTCGTAGAAGTAAAGATGTGTTACTTGGTGGGACCTGAGGTATAGTGCTGTGGATGACAAACTGAGGTATGGTAGGGTGGGGCTGTGTGGCTGGGGTCCAATCACTAACAGGACTGGAGTGGAAGGTAGAACCAGGACCAGGCTCCGCTCTGCCATGTGACTCCTGAAGTCAGAGGTTTGACCTTATTTCTTCTCGAGATAGAAGTAGCATTTTTATTACACTAACTGTGTGGCTAGAATGCTCATAAGAGCACTTTAGTAAGAGTAAAGTGGGAGGACCTACGTAGCTCAGTTGGTTAAGCATCTTAGTTCAGCTCAGGTCATGATCTCGTGGTTTGTGGGTTCAAGCCCCACATCAGGCTCAGAGCCTGGAGCCTACTTCAGATTCTGTGTCTCCCTCTCTCTGTCTGCTCCTCCCCTGCTTACGCTCTCTCTCTTTCCTCCTCCCTTCCTCTCCCTCCTTCTCCCTCCCTCTCCCTCTCCCTCTCTTTCTCACCCTCTCAAAAGTGAATAAACATTAAAAAAAAAATAAAAACAAGACTAAAGTGTTTGGATCCCCTTAAAACGAATAACCTACTAGCACATTAAACATAGTGATTTGTCACGTTATAAGTGTGTTGAAGTATTTCATTTATTGTGATCCCTTTAGCTGTTATTAGAGGATTTTACTAACCTACAAGATGCTCTATTAAGGCAGTTCTGTGATATTAATACAGAGCTTTGGAACTAAGTCCAGACTTTGCCTTTATTAGCTGTGAGACTTTAGGAAATGTCTTTCTATTCCTTAAATCTCATTTACCACTTTGACAAGTGGGGTATAAATAACCATCTTAATATGGTTGCCAGGATTTAATGAGGCTACATATGTAAATTATAATAGTAATAGCTAATGGTTACCTGGCTCTCATGATGTAGACAGGGTGAGGGGTTGGGGGAACATATTGTGGGAAAAAATTACTAATCGTGATGAGATTTTGTACCAAGAGAATGATAGGTAGGTTCTTAGTTTAGGTATGTGTTTAGAGAAGGCCTTAAAATGAATTTTAATGTTTCTCTGGGAAATGACCATGAACCTGTGGAAATTGCATTTTGGAGGATTTTTTTTAAAGCTCCCATTTGGAATGTTCATATACATTATTAAGCAAAAACGTAGAAACTCTTTAAGGGAGTGAAGAAATTCTGAATAATAAAATGATACAATGCTTCCCAGCTGCTACATAAATGCATATTATTAAAAAGGCTTATAAGAACAAGTCTAGAGAAGTAAGTCCTGAAATCTTTATCCTAATTCAGGTTTCTCTCAGTATCTTATATGCCACTGTTTTCATTAATATTTTTGTAAGGGCAAAATCAAAGGCGATATTTGAACCCCTGAAATGAATGAAATAGTACATTTTTCAAGCTAGATCACTTGTTAAATAGCTGATCATTTTTTGAGGGGGAAAAAAAGATTGAATTCAGATCTATAAATCCTTTTAATAAGTAGGAGAGTTTTCAAATATTGGGCCTGTGATTAATGCAGAATTAATATATGTGAATGAATTTTTAAAATTCTTCCTGTTCCTTCTGTAATGATTGAATAGTGTATAAGGAAAAGGATTGCCTGTGGTCCAAGGTATGTCCTCAAACAAGACGTCAGATATCACATACAGCTATTTTAATAATAACGTTAACTTTACACACCATACTCCTGTTTTGTGCTATGTGTTCTTTATAACATGCTCCGTTTTACTAAATGGGAAACTGGAGCCACTGTTAACTCTCCAGTTGTCTTAGTGGCTGAACTCTGGTCTTTAGGCTCAGAGTCTAGTCTTTTCCCATTTCACCATGATTGTTGCTAACACCAAGAATGGACTGTGATGCTTGGAGGATTTGTAGAAAGCATTAAACTGTTCAGTGCTACTGAGCAACTTGTTAATGCGGTACTTACCTCTAGGTTGAATCTGTGTATCTCCCCTCAGGAAATTGTATCTCTTAGGCCAATATTCCAGTTATCTATTGCCACATCACAAACTACACCCAAATTTCCTGATTTTAAATGATGATTTGTTCCTGTCATCGTCTTCGTAGGTTGGCTGGCCTCAACTAGGGTATAGAGTGGTAGGGTGGGGCTGAGAAGGCAAAGGTCAGATGAAAGGGGACCTTGTTGGCCACAGCCTTAGGTGGATGGCCCCCTTTCTGGTGCCTCTAGACCATCCTTTGTATAGAGGTAGTTGGTAGAGAGATTGGTCAGGGAAAATGACAGGAAGAGTATAAGAGCAAAGAAGGTAGCCAGGGTGTACCACGAGAGGAGAAGCAGAAATCAGAAAGAATCTGGAATGATCTGTCAGTGAGGGTTAGTGGTTGTGACATTAAAGTTTATTAGGCTTACAGATGTTAACAAGTGACCATTTTGTTGTAATTGTTGGTATTGTCATTACAAAAGTGTGGAGTTTAGTGCTTTGTTATTGACAAATTTGGGGGTTGCAAGGAACAGAAACCAAATCGCTCCCAAGAATATATTGGCTCATGTAATTGAAAAGTTACAGGAGTAAGTCTAGCTTTTAGGAATGGCTAGCTAGACTCAAGGACTCAAATGATGTCGGTCAGCACTTAGTCTCACTCTCTCCATTTCTCAACTCTGATTTCTTCAGGTTAACTCTTCTCAGGCAAAAGACTGGCCCTGGTTTCTCTGAAAAGTACAGCGCTGGTAGAGCTGGAGGATTAAGGTACCTTCTACAAGAATTACATTTATTAACCCTCTCAGTATTCTTAAAGATCACTCAGTTTTATAAAGAGAAATACGTGAAGGAAAAAAACCCCTTGAAATGATAAAAATTTCAGCTCTACATAGCGATCGGAATGACCAAAGTCCAAACAATGAGAACACTAAATGCTGGTGAAGATGTGCAGCAACAGCGGGAGCTGTCTTTCCCTGCTGGTGGGAATGCAAAATGGTGCAGCCAATTGGGAAGACAGTTTGGAGGTTTCTTATAAAACTAAACATACTCTTACCATACAATCCAGCAATCCATTTCTTGGTAGTTAGCCAAAAGGGTTGAAAACTTAGGTCCACGCAAAAACATGCACAGGGATTTATAGGAGCTTTATTCGTAACTGCCAAAACATGGACACAACCAAGACGTCCTTCAGTAGTGAATGGATAGGCTGTGGTACATGCAGACAACGGCATATTATTTAGTGCTAAAAAGAAATCAGCTACCAAGCTATGAGAAGATGTGGAGAAACCTTAAATGCATCTTACTAAGTGAACAGAGCTAATGTGAAAAGGCTACCTACTGCACGATTCTAAGTATATGACGTTATGGAAAAGGCAACAGAGTCAAAAGATCAGTGATGTGGCAGGAGTGAGGAGGGGAAGAGGGATGATTAGGTGGAGCCCAGAGGACTTTTGGAGCAGCAAAACTGCTCTGTATGACCCTATAATGATGGATGTATGTTATACAATTGTCCAAACCCATAGAATGTACAAGACCAAGAGAACTCTGAGGTAAACTATGGACTTTGGGTGATGACGTGTCGGTGTAGGTTCATCAGTTGTAACAGATGTACCACTCTGGTGGGGGGGAGGTGTTGGTAATGGGAGAGGCTATGCATGTGTAGGGGCAGAGGTGGGTGGGAAATCTCTGTACCATCCTCTCAGTTTTGCTGCGAATCTTTAAAGAGTGCTTTAAAAAATAGTCTTTAAAAAGTTTTTAGCAGTAGTTCTTAGCTTGCTAATTCAAGGATGTGACCTGAGCTTAAAACTTGAAGTAACAGGAAGAAGTAGGAACATCAGTCTTAGTAATGAAGCCTCCTTTAACCAATGCTGCAGCCTAGACTTAGCCTGGGTAATTTATAAGTGGTATATAATTTATCCTCTCTTACTGAGTGTGTAAGTGTGACACACTGAGTGTGTAAGTGTGACAGTGTTCAGTGTACTGAACACTGGTCATTGTGTCAGTCAACATGCTGTGCACTGTACATTAAGTATCTCCTTAAGCTTTTCAACAAGGCTATGACCTAGGTATTATAATCTCGGTTTTACACATGAGAGACTGAGGCTTAGGGTGTTTAGCAACTTCGCAGAGGCCACCGAGCTAGGAAATTCTACCGCCAAAATTCAAATCCAGGCAGTTGGAAACCAGAGTGTCCATTCGGGACTGAATTAGGTGGCTTTGCATCTCTAGAATCTCCAATTTCTTTCCAAAAGCTCGACCAGACCCTTTAGCCTTAAGCAAGGTGAGCCTTGTGAGTTGGTGTACCTGTCTTTTCATGTGGACAAGACACACTGATAACTTACTGTGCTGACCTTGGGGCTGAGAGGGAAGGTGGCCCTTGCAGCTACTTTTTGACGCCACTTTAGCTGCCCCTCTGTGGGGAGGCTTGTTGGTTAGAGCGTCCATCCACGCATGACAGCTGGCCTGCTTAGGTTCGCAGTTCCACCTAAGGAAGTAAGGACGGTAAGCTGTTTTTCCTTTTATTGATGCTGGCAATTATCTGAGGAGAGTAGGAAAATTGGAGCGCTGTTACATAACTTGAGGCATTTCCAAGAGGCACCTCTAAATAAACAAAGCCTCAACCTTTTTTGCTTGTGTAGCTTTTGAAGGGCCAGAATTATTTTATTTTGAGGACATAAGTAAACCCAACCTAGCACCTTCCCTGTGGACCAAGGAATTAGTCTGTGTATTTGTGCTCAAAATAAAATAGAACAAGTTATGGCAACTCATCACTTGCTGAAAAGCAGTAGAGTCGAATGGTCTGAGTGAGATTTCTCCAGATGTCAAGATATTTATGATCAACACTTGAAAAAGTAATGTTTGTTCATTTTTAAATGTTAATTTTACTATAGTTCTTTTATAAATTGACATAAATAAATACTCTGCCTCAGACTAGGTACTTACCTTGAATTCTAAGCAACCAATTCAACCAATTTTAAATTGTCTTTCATAAGGAAGAGAAGAGAAATCAGTTTGTTTAGATCTGTGCTTTGTATCATTTCCTAACTGGAGTGAATTATAAAAGAATCTTAAGGAGGAAGATAAAAAGGAAACTAGCATAAGTTCCTGGTTCAGAATCAGACTGCTTCTCATTTTTTTTTTTAAAGGTACCGTATTGTTTATTCTAAGCTTATATCACACACCCCGAGCCAAATATATTTAGGAAAATAAATTCCAAAGTCAGTCCGTTTGGTTGGGCCATCATTAAGATGTTATTTGTATTTTTTTTGGGGGGGGGCAGGGTATAGTTTAAATGAGAATAAATTGTGTCTAAAGATATTACTGATTAACTTTTTTCCTTCTAGCTGGAAATTCTTAATTGGAGTGCTCAATTTCAAAGCAGCAAAGCTGGTCTATTCAGTACTGACACTACTGATGTACATTTAAATTCATAAAGAATTGATTGTTTATTGTATACAAGGTCAGTGCTCATGATAAACATAAGTATGTATGGCCCAGTCTCCTTGTAGTTGACTTCCTGGCTTTGGAGGGGAGAGGGAAGGGGGAGAGTTTGAAGCAAATAACTCAGTTGTGGTGATGCAGAAATGTTTGGGTAGGAGCCACACACATTGTACAGTGGGGGCACAAAGGGGGGTTCGGCACTGGGGGGGGGGGTCAGAAAAGGCTTCACGTAGAAAGACACTAGAAACTGGCTCTCATAGGAAGAATACAACTTACCAGCTATGTGCACAGAGACCTGCAACAGCACAGCGAAGTCAGGGCCTTGTAAATAGTTTTGTAGTTGAAACTTGTTTTAAAAATTAACCCAGGATTTGTTTTAATCACATATGGTAAGACACAAACATGGAAATGACTGTCGTAGGGGGAGAATTTTTTATACTCTGGTCTGTAGAAGTAGGCCCAGCATTGCCAGACAGGGCCACATGGGGAAGCACCGGAATCAGTCTGGAGGCAGAAGGAGTGAGGGAAAGTATGGACAAGAAGTCTTCATTGTGGTTTCCATGGGAAGGAATGGGTAAAGCAAGGTAAGCAGACTTATGGATACTTTCAGGAGGCTCCAGGGTGGAGAGACTGCCCCTCTTTGTTGAGTACCTGGCTGTACCTGGCCGGGGGGTGATGGTTAGGGCAGGGGAGAGTGGCTGCATGTGTGAGAGTCTGCTAAAGGAGGCAGACAGAGGGGCCATGGGCCCTGCATTGGTTGGTTTGCATCTAGAGGTCACAGTCACAGGAGAGTCATGGGCTGTCTTTAACAACTGGCTAGCTCTGGGAGGAATCTCTCTCCCTAGATGCCAGAATATAAAGAATACAGAAAATAAGAAAATGCAGTTATTAGAAATCTTAGGAGGTAAAGAGGAGGAGGGTGGGTGCTGGTATGTAAAAAAGGAGAGTAGAGGGTGGCCTGGGTGGCTTAGTCAGTTAAGCATCTGACTCTTGGTTTTGGATCAGGACCTGAACTCACAATTCGTGGGACTGAGTCCTGCATTGGGCTCTGCACTGGTGGTGCGGAGCCTGTTTGGGAGTCTCTCCCTCTCTCTCTGTCCCTCCTCTGCTTGCTCTCTCTCTCTCTCTTTTTCCTTCTCAAAATAAATAAACATTGAAAAAATAAGAGTAGAGATAGAATAAGAGGTCAGATCATGGAGGACCTTCATGAAAGTTTGGGCCTTATTGTTAAGTAATAACTCTGGACAGATTTTGATCAGTTCCTTACACCTGCATTTTGGAGTAATCCTTCTTAGGAGCAAAGAGTAAGATTGATTGGAGAGACAGAGGTGTGGAGACCAAGCAGGAGATTGTTGCAAGTGTTAGTATGAAGGTGACAAGGGGCCAGAGGAAGGCAGTGATGGCTGGGATAGTTGGGAGGGGACACATATGAGAAACTCTTGCAAGGCAGCAATGATGAGCCTGGACTGACTGGCTGTGGGTACGAGAGGAGTGAAAGTGGTTTCTCTGTTGACACTCAGGTGAGTTTCTAGTGTGGTGGTACCACAGCCCAGACAGGGAATATGTAAGGTAAAGGTGTCCAGGGGAGAAGATGAAGAGTTCAGTTTGGTACTTGATGAATTTTCTGGCCTTACTGGAACACCCAGGGTAACCTATTTGGCAGGCAGTTGGATGTAAGGTTCTGGAAGAGGTAGTTTTGGTCAGGGAGGACCATTTGTAGTGCTTGGAGATAAAAGGATGTAGTAAGGGAAGGTGAGGCATAGATGGGATTAACAACCTTAGAGGGGCAAAGAAACAGTTTCCTTTGAGAAAGGTAATAATGGAGAACTTTGAGATTACTGGGAAGAGATCACAATACGAAGAGGAAAGCAAAGGTGAATGTCACAAGGAGGAGAACGGTGAGTTAGGATCCTAGAGAAGGTTTGGCATGTCCACCATGAAACCAGGGACACATTGGAGGATAGGCCTCCTTCTTACCACTGTGACTCACTGAACCCGTAGTGATCTTGGCTCCTTGGGCCCAGATGAGCTTGGAGGCTTGAAATGTGTACTGGCTTCAGAGTGAGCTATTAATGTGCTTTAGCATTGTTCAGCATTCCGAGAGAGCACAGATGGCAGATGCTGAAAGGACCCAAGCTTACTGTGTAGAGAAGTAACTGAAGAAGCATCTGAAGAAACATGAACTTTCCACTGGACTGCGAGAAACAGTGCTTGGGGAGTGGAAGATGAACTAGGGGAGAATGCGGTCTCTTTGTAGTCGTGATAAAGTCCGAGGACATGAGGATGTTGAGGGAGCGTTCTGGTAATGGCTGTTCGAGCCAAGGATATTAAGAAATTGTGAGCTCTTTTCTTTCTTGCTTGCTTTTTTTTTTTTTTTTTTAAAAGCTTATTTATTTTTGTAGAGAGAGAGACAGGGGGAGGGGCAGAGAGAGAGGGAAAGAGACAATCCCAAACAGGCTCCTTACTGTCAGTGGAGACCCTGATGTGGGGCTCAGACTCACGAACCGTGAGATCATGACCTGAGCTGAAGTTGGACGCTTAACTGACTGAGCCACCCAGAGCCCCAAGAAACAAATGGTGAGTTCTGATCCCATTGCTTATCCACATGATTCAGGTGCTCTGGGATACTGGCAATGTTCTGATTGAATACAGGGGACTAAAGTCTTACATAAGCCACTTATATGTTTTCTCTTTTTCTAAGTGTTTGAATTAAAAGTGAAAGTGTAATAACCAGTAAATATTTCATCCATGGCTAGAATTATATCTTACCAAAAAACCCAAAAAACTTACATGTGGAAACATCATTAGCCTTTTTCTAACCAGTAGGATTCTTTGACCATTTAGTAATCCAGACTCTTTATCCCCAAAGAGTAGTTCAAATGTAAGTTCTTATTACTACTTTGTGAAACAAAAACATTTTTCAATTAATTCAGACTGAGAAGTGTTTATTTCCTGTGAGGAACAGGCAGCCTTCTAGGCCATAAAGCCAAAGAAGAGTGGTGTTTGTTCTATGACAAGCTTTTGTGATGAAGGAAGAACAGTCCAATGCTTTGCAAAACTCTTAGCTGTTGAGTGGCTCTAATGCCTTCCTGGGTCTCTTCTCCCTCCAAATAATGCATCAGCTCTGAGGACAGTATTTCTTCCAGTGGCTATATGTTTGATTTCTAATTCTTTGCTCTTATTTCCAAATCTAGTTCTTGACAAAGAGAGGAAAGGACTAGGAATACTTCATGCATAGTGTGTTCCAGTATGTTTTTGGGCCTTCCACTCAGATAGGGGTTTGATGGGCTTATGAATCCTAGGGTAGATTGTTAGTCTGTCATGGTGCTGATGAATTTCTTGACCTTAGAAGATACCCATGGAGCACTTGCTCTTGGCCTCCTAGCATGATTTTGTGACTCAACATAACCATGGCAAAAATACTATAACCTAGATCACCTTTACAGGTGCATTTATTTGATTATCTTCCTTGAAAGAAAAATAATTTGGTAGCATGTTGTGTACATCATATGTGTTGTGTGTGAAATCTTTTAAAGTCATTTTAACATAGGGAAATAATAAAATTAGGACTGTTCATACTAAATTAGCTTCAAAAAGTATTATTTTGGAAATGGGCTATTAAGATTTTTTTCTTACAAAGGTTGATTTTGCTTTTGTCATTTTGGTGGACTCTTTGTTGATACTGTTATTTATATGTGATAGAGTAGAAATTGTTTCTGTGGATGACAGGCTTAATGTCAAGTACATGTTATCCTTTACTTTTCAAACACAGCTGCAAGTGCCTTGTACCAATATTTAAAAATAGACTTCGCAGGCAAAACAGTCTGTACATTCACAGGCAAGTACAATATGATTTTAGAGCGATCTGCTAAATGCATGGCTATCCTAAATCCACTCAGACATTATCATGATGCCTCGTGTGTATCTGACAGCTTCTCTTTTATGAATATTGTTGTGTGGTAAGGTCACTTGGTTTGAGCATGAAGCTCTTGTAACCAGGTCTGTGGTTGTGATTCCTATTTGGAACATTTATCGTAGCATAGAGGAAGTTAAATTATACCTGAGGCCTTTCCTTCTGGCCAGCCAGATGGGGGGAGACAGGCACTCCAAGGAATGGGTAAAAGAGTGTGTGTGGATGCCCCATTCCTAGTCCAGTTGCTTGTAGGGATGTATGTCTTCTGGGAAGTTTAATGGCATCATCATCTTGTATATAAAGCACAGACATTCGGATGAAAGGTCATGATTGCCTTTAGTGTGAACGGTAATGTTGTCTACTCTGGCTGAGGGACTGTGACCACAGGCTTTAGTTCTGTCTGATCAACGTTTCTGTGTAACTGATCAGTGTTTTAAGAACTGACATGTTTTGGCAGAGAGTGATGACCTCAGTCCCATCCTAACTGTTATTTTTACTATCCTTGTGTTCTCCATGAATATTAATGGGAGACTGAAGATATTAAAGGACAGAAACAGATGCCTTCAGTAGCTGTTCCAGGATAGAGGGGGTGGGAATGGCAGGGTCCCAATCTCCTTCCTGCAGCAAGTTCCAGTGAGCCCTGTAATGTGCCACCTACACAGATGAGTGGTGTCATCTGCTCTGAGGCCACAGAGGCTTTCAGACTCATGCTCCACTTTCAGTGAGAAAGTGGGTGGCATAGCTTAGAGAAGAGAAAATGGATTCTTACAAGAATAGACTTTAAACATATAGTTCATATCTACTCTTTTCAGAAATTGATCATAGCCAGTCATAAATTGTGTTGGAGACTCAGGAAATGATTGCCATTCATCTTGGTCTAAACTCCTTTGGAAGAGATGCCACAGTTCACTGTTTCATAATGTGTCGCATATATTTACACTATTCTATAATTTATTCTCTATTAGAGACTACTTAAGGTATACTACCCCCTTCCCTTTCTGCTCACAAATGCCCCGTGGAATAGGACTAGGGAAGCTGGTTGCTGGAGAAAAATGGCTCTTGCATAGACATAACTTGAGCTCTCATTGAATAAATGGTGTAATGTAAACAGAAAAGGTCTCGCAGAAACATAAATAGTTGAGCATTTTCACCAATGTGATTTGAGATGGTTAGGCCTGTGATGGATGATTGTATGTTAATACCAACCAACCTATGCATTACAGTTGATGGTTTATAAAGCATTTCACAGCCGTTTTTGTGTCAAGTGCAATGAAGACAACGTTGTGTGATCTAAAGTGGATTCTCACCCCATTCCTGCAAATGACACTTGTCCTGCTGAGATCTGTTCCTTGAACAAGATCATGTCTTCCCCTCACCTTTGCATAGGTCCCTGGTCCTCTGACTTAAGAGTAGCTAGAGGTGTCTGACCTACAGTTTGTGCATCTGCCACCTGTCCGATGGGCTCATGTTTATTGCAGGTGTATGAGGAAGTCTGCCTCCCGGGACTCTGCTTCCTCCCAGGGCTGCCGCAAGATCTATGTGGTGGTCCTTTTCTGGCAACTGCAGTGGATTTCTGGTTTGCTGTGGGAAGTAGCAGTAGGTATACATTCTTGCAAGGACTGGGGAACGTTTAATGGTGGTAAAATTACTGGCAGGGTTTGAATAGACTGCTTTCAAACCCTTGACATTCCTTTTCCCGTGATTGTTGTTGATATGGAATGAGTCATCTTCAGCTGGTAGATGGTGAGAATATTAAGAGCTTTCTGTTTAAGTTTTCCAGATGCTCAGCAGTTCTTGCGTTTGGTGAGTTACTCCACGGTGACCAAGGCTGGTTCCGTTGGGAGTTGGGGAGGTGGCTCAGCACTAAGAGCTCTCTCTCCCGTATTCTCTCCCTATGTCCTGGGGAATTGTATTTATAACCAAGCCAACTAATGTTTCTTAGGTTATGGAAAGGACTGTGTTTAAAATTTTTAATCACAACCTCTGCCACAGACATTATGTGTTATATTCTCCCCAGCAGATAAGACACTGCCTTTATTTCGTTGTTTTTCACTTTAAAATTTTTGGATGGGGTTGGTTATGTTAACAGTGTTCCCACACCCACCCACTGCTGTTTCCACATTTCATTTCTCTAGGCACAAAAAAAATAGGCCTTTCCGGAATTATCATATTGGCAAACTACATTATTCCCGAAATAATTGAAACATTTCAAGGAAGTTACCTTGCATCCCCCTGAGGTTGGCTGGTTTGTTTGGATAATTCTTTATGGGTTCATTTTAGGCAAGATGTTTCATGCTGGGTTTTTTTTTTTTTTTTCTTCCCCTTGTTATGAGTCAAAAGTCCTAGATGATTAAAGCCTAATAAGAAAATGCTTCTGTGCAGTCATGATGATGTGAATAATAAAAAAGTGGGGGGAATACCTATTTGGGAATTCTCAGAAACAGGAATGTGATCCAGTATACATGAAGTGAGGTTGGGGGGGTGGGGGGGGGTGGCGGGTAACTGCAGAATTCCTGCTGGTGTCCTTGGTACAGCAATATTCAGTCCCCATGAGTGGTTGGTTTCTTCTCTTGACAATATCAGACTACAGAAGCCTTATTTTTTCAAACACTTATTTTCAATGGTCAAATAAAATTATACTCTTTAATCATTGGGAGCATATTTTCTTACGGGTGTTCTAAGTCATCTCTTTACCAGATGACTATTTTGCTAGTTCCCCAGAATATCACAAACTTTGATACATTTTCTGGTGGGATTACTTACTTTGTTGGAAAATTTTGCCAATTTATTCATTATCTAGAAGCTTTAGAAAACGTAAAGAATATGAGTTGGAACTTCAGCAAATGAATGGCTTGTGCAGATTTGTTTATTTTAAGGCTGCATGGTCGTATCTAAATTTACCCTGAAAGTTGAAAAACACATCCATTAATAAGGGCAGAGCTTATAAAGTTAATGGCATAACAGTATCTCCATTCTCTAAATGTGGTGCTTCAGAACACATCATTTGACTTACATAAGAACTGATTTTTTTATGTTAAAGGGTGATGCTGAAATAGGATTCCATTGTATTTTGTTTTGTCTTTGCTTTCTGCTCTGTAATCCTTTAAAACACATCTCTTAAAAGAATTCATTATTATTTTCTCTGCCAGCAGAGTGTTGTATTTATGTGTGTTTCTGTACATGTTGGATGATGATTTCATTTCCATCCATAGCGTGTTGATTCTGTTTTACTTCATATACTGTATTTCACGAGTGCACCCTCAGTGCTTGACCTTCCACATCCATGAAGGGGGCTCTAGCATAATGCACAATTAGGGGCACAGGGCTTTTTCCTTAAGGGGTGTGATGCAATAGAAGAGACAGAAGAGTTGTAAATGCGTGCCTGCACGCCTGAAGACAATCCCCCAGCTCTAAAATGGAAACTTCAGCACTTGACATCTGACTCACAACTTCCCATTTCTCCAGTGAGATAGCCTAAATGATGTAAAAACAGACAAAAACAAGAGAGAACTAGTGGTCATCATTAAAATGATAGCTATTAATTATTATATGTTTACTCTTGTTCGGGTACCCAGCTAAGTGCCTTACGTGCGTTATTTCATTAATCCTTCAGAATAACAAAACCAGAACCCCGGATTGGATCCTCTGTTATCCTCTCGTTACTGGTAAAGACCGAGGGGAGTAAAATAAACAGCCCAAGGTTACATAGAAGTAGCAGAGTCTATCAAACCCTTTTTGTGTGATCTCTGAGCCCACTGTCTCCACTGCTGCACTACCCATGTCCTAAAGGAATACCTGCTATATGCAATGATCATATGACCAGACTGAGGCATAAATGAGCGTTGACTCACTTCCTGGACCCTGTGATGCTCTTCGGGAGGCGGACCTGTAACTTGGTAAGAGCCAGCCAACTGGTACCTACCTGGATCTGGAGAGGCGAGGGCAGACTATGCGATAGGTTAGGGAGTTGCCACCAGAAATCTCTTCCACAAGTGTGAAGGAGAAGCACTAGATAGCAGCATTGCCAGGAAAGCTGTCTTGGACATCAGTGCCACCCCCCCGATACTCTGCCAGCACAGACGTTGGCACAGACATGCTCTCGTCCCTCCTGGGCAGGTGCAGCCAGAGAGATTCCTTGTCCTTGACACCCAAGGCCGCCGGGAGGAGCCCAACAGAGGAACCTGTTTCACGGGGCTGTGGCTCTGACTTCTCCTCTCCCCTTCTCCTCTCCCCTCTGAGCTGAGAGGAGCACTGCCATGTAAGTTAGCACCGGTCTGCCCACTGCCCTCTATTAGAGGAGCATTTTAATGGCAACCAGCTGGAGACTAAAGGTGCTCAGAGATTCTACCTGCCCTGCTTACAGATAAACACCAGATCTGGGTTAACTCCTACTGGTCCAAAGATGGAGTAAAAAGAAAAAACCTAAGGCTATGAAAGATTTTGTAGCAAAATCATTTAAAATGCAAAGAGACGACCTACATTTGACAAAATTATTATGAGAAGCAAGTAAATTTTAGAAAGTAATTTTTAGACACCATCTGCTTTGCGTCTTAAAATTCAAGGAAACATAGACTTTGGAGTGAGACTGAATGGTGGATGAGCCAGACTGTGATGGAGAGTGAACTGGCTGCAGAGTTGGGGAACAGAGAGCGTAGCCGTCGGAGGCAGATCGCTGGAGTGGGTACTGCCTCCACAGCTCCTGGCTCTACAACCTGTCTCAGGCCCTTTCAGGTTTCTCCTCTGTAAAGTGAGGATGACAGTATTGACAGTGGTTAGAATTTAAAATGCACTCGGAGAATTGAAGCATGTTTTAGCACTAATAGTGAAAAATCAACATTATAAAAAATGAAATCCATAACAAATTTAAGAAGTTCTCCCAGAACCCAGAGGAAAGGATTAAAGTGATAAAGTAGAAACAAAGATACGTATGTTTAGAAGGTGGCGAATGGAGATCCACCAGGAGAAAAATGGATGTTCCTGAAAAACACCAGAACAAATCGATTGGTTGCTGCAAGTGAGATGTAGCAGAATCTTTATGTTAAAAAATCTGTAGGGCAGGAAAATACCAGCCAACACTGGGAATAATCTTAAATGTTACTTACTAATTTTAAAGTTCGAAAAGGAATTAATTGGGCAGAAAAGCAGAAGGTTTACCTAAAAAGGGAGAAAAATCTATCTGGCCTTGGACTTGCTCCTGTGCACTATTGAATGCAGGAGGCAAAGAAACAATATCTAGTGTTGAGAGTTATCACCTAAGAATGTTTTCACCCAGACCAAGTGGTGGTCGTGGCAGAAGGAAATAGAAATCATACTCAGATTGACAGAGAAACAGAACATTCTCATCCAAAAGCTGCTTTGAAAAATAAATACCCTAAAGATTTACCTAGTTTGAAATAAGCATTAAGATATTAAGCATGGAAATAATGGTATAACAGTGTAAGGAGAAGCAAGAAGTTGGCTCTTCTACTTGGTGGGGGCATTGAAGTACTTAGGGGGAATCTTCATAGAGTCATCATCGAATGTTGGGCGAAAACTGTTTGCAGAGTTACTCGTGGTTCTGACGAGCAGCCTCGATTGAGAGCTGCTTTAACAGTTTTAATCAAGATAAAATATGTACAGAGATAATTAGGAAAGTGGGGATATTGCCAAAATTTTCTTGTTCTCAGATTTATGCTAATTGATTTTAAAATAGAAAACTTTTGGAAGATACAACAGCAAGATTATTTTCCAGTGGCAAGTCTTAGTTTTATGAAAAAGGCCTCTTTCTTCAAATGTTTGTCTAATTTGTACATGATACCAATCAAAATTATAATTGCTTTTTTTGAGACTTATTTTATCAACTTCTAAATTTCATCTAGAAGAATAAGCTGGTAGTATAACAAAGGAATTTTTAGAAACTGATATTGTGAAAGAGGCTTGTCCTACTGGTTGGTAGGATTTAATAGTACAAATTAAACATTTATACTGGCAAATTCTGAATAGGAAGATAAAGGAAACAGTGGAAGGTTCAAAAACAGAGCCAGTATTGTAGAGATAATACAGTTCATAATGATAAAAGGGACAGTTTATCACAAAGACATAAATGTTTATGTGACGAGTAATAGAGCCTCAAAATACATGAAGCAAAAATTGGTAAATTTAAAGGGAAAAATAGACAATTTCATAATTACAGATTTTAATACCTATTTTGGTATTTGATAGAACAACAAGTAGTTATTAGGGGAAAAACAGTAAAAACATAGAAAATATGAATAACACGCTCTATCAACCATCTTGATTAATTGACATTTGTAGAACGTATTCAGTAACCTCAACAGAGTTAAATGAGAAACCAGTAAGGATAAGGCATTAAAAAAAGACATCCAAATATCTGGAAACTTCTGAGAAAAACATCTCTATAATTCATGTGTCAAAGACAAAATCACAGTAAAATTAGAAAATAATTTGAACTGAATGACAGCAAAAATGCATCAAAATATTTGAGATACACCTCAAACAGTACTTAGGGAAAAACTTATTGCTTTAAATGCTTACATTTATTTTTATTATTTTTTTTGAAAGTTCATTTATTTATTTCGAGAGAGATCGCAAGCAGGGGTGGGGCAGAGAGAGAGGGAGAGAGAACCCTAAGCAGACTTCACGCTGTCAGCATGGAGCCAGATGTGGGGTTTGAACTCACGAACCAAGGTCATTACCTGAGCCAAAACCGAGAGTCAATGCTTAACTGACTGAGCCACCCCGATGCCCCTAAATGCTTGCATTTAAAAGGAGAAAGATCTGGGGCACCTGGGTGGCTCAGTTGGTTGAGTGTCCGACTTCAGCTCAGGTCATGATCTCACTGCTCATGGGTTCGAGCCCCACAGTGGCCTCTATGCTGACAGCTTGGAGTCTGGAGTCTGCTTCAATTTCTGTCTTCCTCTCTCTCTGCCCCTCGCCCACTCATGCTCTGTCTGTCTCTCTCTCAAAAATAAATAAACATTAAAAAATTAAAATAAAATAAAAATAAAAGGAGGAAGATCTAAAAATGACCTAAGGTTCTGTTTTAAGAAACTATAAAGAGAGGGGAATAAAGTAAACCCAAAGTAAGTAGAAGGAAAAAAAAATTGTTAAAGAGCAGCAATCAGTGAAATACAAAATAGATAGTAGAGAATATAAATGTAGCCCAAATCTGGATAATTAAAAAAATCATCAAAATTGACATATTCCTGGGGCGCCTGGCTGGCTCAGTTGGTAGAGCATGGTCTTGATCTCAAGATTGTCAGTACAGGACCCACATTGGGCATAGAACTTACTTAAAAGGAAGGAAGGAAGGAAGGATGGAAGGAAGGAAGGAATGAAAAGAGCGAGGAAGGAAGAAAGAAAGAAAGAAAAGAAAAGAAAAGAAAGAAAGAAAAGAAAGAAAGAAAGAAAGTTGAGATTTTCCTAACATGAGCAAGAACACGAACCCAAATCACCGATACTGGGCATGAAAACAAGGGATTATCACTACAGAGCCTATAGATTTCACAGAGATAGTAAGTGAATACTATAAACAACTTGAACATCCTAGATGAAATGGGCAAATATCTTGAAAACTATGACTTACAAAATTGCTAAAAGAAATAAAAAATCTAAATAGTATCATATGTATTTTAAAAATTCATTAGGAAAAACCTTTTTCAAAGGAAGACTCCAGGCCTGGATGACTTCACTGGTAAAAGCTATCAAACGTTCAAAAAATAAATATTGTTATATGCACAAACCTTTTCAGAAAATACAAGCAGGGCCATCACGGCCCATTTCATTTTATGGGGTTAGCAGTCCTCTACTCCCCAAACTGGCAAAGATAGATAAAAAATAAAGAAGAAAATATAGACCATTATCTCTCATAACCACAGATGCAAAAAACAAAACAAAACAAAACAAAACACTGCTGGTGGTGAGAATATAAATTGGCAAACTCTCTGAAGAGGAATTTGGTAGTTTCAGAAATCATCAAAATATTTTTATTCTTTAATCCAGTAAGGAATAATGGATATAATACCACAATGGATTTCTCTAATAAATGTTCCCAGGGGGTTACCTCCACATATGTTAGAACAATCAAAAACTAAGTGATAAACAGTGAGATTTTCTTAAATATGTTAGATTTGTGCAATACTATTAAAAATATTGATATAAATTATTGAAATGGGAAATAGCAAATTAAATGGGAAAGGCTACTTAAACGTATTTGCTTAGGTCCTTGATAACTATTTTTAATACATGCTTAAAATAATTTGTAGAATGTAAGGCAAGCTTAATAGTGACTGTCTTCTGACAATTGAATTATGGGTGATAGTTTTCCCCCCTTAACAGTATTTTCCCACACTGCATAGTGAACATGTATTATTTTATATAAAAATATGAAATAGTTCAAATATTAATAAATTTTTGGATAGTTTTTTTTATTGTTGAATAATGCGTCTTTCATGAAATTTAATAGTGCCTCTTTCATGAAGGCTTTAAAATTATTTTGTTTTGCAGTGCTGGGGTGGCTTAGTTGATTAAGCGTCCAGCGTCAGCTCAGCTCATGATCTCACAGTCCGTGAGTTTGAGCACCACATCGGGCTCTGTGCTGACAGCTCAGAGCCTGGAGCCTGCTTCGGATTCTGTGTCTACCTCTGTGTCTCTGCTCTGCCCCCACTCACGTCCTCCCTCCCACCCTCCCTCCCTCTCTCTCTCTCTCTCTGTCTCTCAGAAATAAACATTAAAAAATTTTTAAATTAAAACATAAAATGATTCTGGTTTCTTATATGAAAAGCTCATTTATAATTACCAGTCCCCAGTTATAGAAACGATTACTTCTTTTAACCTTAAGTAACTAACTGGTATGTGTGGAGTATTCTGCTCGTGGTTAAGTTAGAGAGGCATAAAAGGCATGGTTTTAACTGTCTAGTATAGTTAAAGATACAGCTAACTGTAGCAATTAAATGCCTATGGCAGAGTTGGCAGGTAGGTTCATCTGTGTCCCACTTCTGATTGATGGGTGGTGGCTGCCTGGAGGTATGAATTAGGACAAATTGTGAGTCTTTTCCTGGATTCAGCTTCCAGTGTATTGGTAACTTAATAATGTCTACTCTGAGCAGGAGAACAGGACAGTGTGGCACTGTGTGCCTTTCTTGAGCCAGTTAGGGAATAAAGGTAATCTTACTTTTACGGGTGTGCATGGGCCACGTATCTGGCCGAGATGAGCACTGATGGATGTGTGCTAGATGGAAAGTGGCATATGTGGTCAAAGTAAAGAGTTGGAAGGTTACTTCTGAGAGATTTGTGTGAAACCAAGCCATTTCATGGATTTTGTTAGACTGGTCTATGTGTCTTGAGAGAAAGCTGGTGGTTTATCGAAGTATCACTTGTAAATTTTAGCCTTAGGAATCAAATCTAAGTCTGTCTTGATATATGATACACATTATGTATATATTATATATATATATATATATATATATATATATATATATACATATATACATATATATACTATATACGTATATATAATATATGTATATATTATATATACGTATATAATAATATATGTGTATATTATGTGATATATAATACACATTATGTATATTCCTGGCATGACAGTTTCCACACATTCAGGTTATTAGGTTTATGAGCAGGTACAACACTAGTTGGCAGAAAGGTTGAGGAAAGAGGGCCGGAGGAGAAAGAGCAGGAAAAAAATAGGCCTCTTTGACTTGCTACTCCAGTGTGGTGTGGCAGATCATGTGACACCCTGGCACGCCTTCATTTCTGTGCGCTGTGTGTGTCTTGCCACATATAGTGAAATGAACGTTTCAAACTTTTTGGCATTTAATAAATAATCCTTGGGGTTATATTTTGTTCCTGGCTGGTGAATTTCTAAGACTTTGCAATCAGTGAAGGGCAGTGACTGGGTTGCAAAACATTGCTGGTTTACCCTCTGCCATCCATCTACCTGCTCTGTGTGTGTGCGTGTGCATTGTATATGAAGGCATAAACAAACTCCTACGTTTTCTGCCCCTCTTAGAGTGACAGTGAGCTCTGAGGACATGGCTTATCTCTGGCTTCCCATTCCCTTTTAGTTACAAGTGGGATTTTTTTTCCCTTTCTTAGAAGAGCGCTTCATTTTTTTTTTTTTTTTTTTTTTTGTCTAGGTGTACTTGAAATCTTTTCCAATAAGATAAATTTAGCGTAAGATAGGTAAATTTTTATGTTGGCTGTTTGGAAGAATCTCAATGTATTTTCCATCCCTCTTGAATTGGAATAATAGTATTTCGGGGTTTGAGAGGAGTGTGACAGTGTGGAAGTCAGTGATCTTCCTGATCTTTGAGACCCCTGGACCCCATTTCTACCACATGTTTTTTCAGCCTACATTTGAAACACAGCCAGAGACACAGATTTCACTGCAGTCCAATGCAGCTTATTGTATCTCTAGAACAGCTTTGGCCCTTGAAAATTTTTTTTATTATCGTGGCTATCATTGTATTGTTTGGGAGTAAACACCTCTTTAAACCAAGATGCCTTCAGATACTGAAAGAATGCAGTCATGCCTCTGTAAATCCTTTTAAGCATTCCTGTTTTCCTTCTACTCTTACAATTCAGTTCTGTTCTCAGGTCCTTTTTGTATTGATCGTTATTTAAATATTTCACCCAGAAGTGAGCCCAGTAGTCCAGGAATTGTCTAGTTCTGATCTCTTTTTTCTATTAATTAACGAAGCTTGGAAATGAGTTGCTGGCTTGACATGTGGGGGAGGAACAGTTTCCATTTTATTGTTCACTCCTTGAGATAGTGTTGGTCGCAACCCCTAAGGTTTTCATACTTCTGTGTTTGACCTCAAGAACTGACTCCTATTTATTCCTGAGAAAGTCCATCTTGTCAGATTGGGCTCATCATTTCAACCATCCTTTGTGGTTTTATGCGATTGGCACCCAAGATAGTGGCAGCTGTGTTGAGTAGGCTCAAGCTGAGGACAGAATTTCTTAGTCTTACAGTTAGATCTGTATTAATGCTTTAAAACATTTTTAAAAATGTGAATTAAAATAGTGGCTGTCTGTTGGACTTAATTTTACGAGAAAATGAATATAAAACACATAGCAATAAATAATGTCTCAATAAAAGTTATCTTTTACTAGTATTTTTTAAATGTTACAAAATCATTTTGACTTTTCATAAGATAAAATAATTTTAGCTATATATTTTTTTAGTGTTTATTTATTTTGAGAGAGGGTGGCAGAGTGCAAGCAGGGGAGGGGCAGAGAGAACAGGAGACAGAATCTGCAGCAGGCTCCAGGCTCTGAGCTATCAGCACAGAGCCTGCCTGATGTGGGGCTCAAACTCACGGACCATGAGATCATGACCTGAGCTGAAGTTGGACACTCAGCCACCTAAGCCACCCAGGTGCCTCCCCAGCCATATGTTTTTAAATGTTTTTTAAAATTAATTGGTGGTATGTTTTAATTGTGCCCCACAATGCATGCTTTAGATTTTTTTTCCTAAGGAAGTTACATACTCTGGGACAAATTGAATATTTAAGTTTTTTTCCTTGTATTATTACTAATCAGGTGTAATCTAGTTCATTTGGACTCGTCGAACAATGAAAACCAAAAGTAAGAACACTTTGTCAAATCTTCTAATAATAATGGCCATGTTTTTCTTTATTTCTTGACAAGATCTTATAAAACCTCAGATTATGATTGAAATTATATTTTTATCAAGGTAGCTAGGTTTAAGGGTTCCTTTAAAAGCCTGTTTTCATAATTATAGTCTGTGTCTTTATAATGACTCATTTTCCTGAAATGCATTTCATTCTCAAGTAATTCTGATGCATAAACCAAGAAGTTATCTGCACATTCAGCTTTTCCTTTTTTTAGGGAAAGGCCTCTTCATACCCAGTATTAGAAACATCAAGCCATTTTTTGTTACATGATCTCCTTAAATATTAAAACTTGTATGTATTGTTGACCTGCCCTTACCAAAAGTAACTTAGTACATTAAGAATTAAATAGTGTGTTATAAACTAACATGTCCTGAAAAAGGTAAGCATTTTTTCAAGAATGTTAAAGGAATAAGCATTTAATAGTTGAAAAAATGGGTAAAATTAAGCGATTTCAATTGGCTTGGGCATGTGTTCAGTTATAGATGCTTGCCTAAATCCAAATTAAGCTAAACTCTAAAACTTGAGATGGGCAAAAGAGGAGGAGGTGACAGGGAGGGTTAGTGGGAAGTTACCTGGGCTAAGGAGGGGAAGGTGTCCCAACCTGCCAGCATCACATGGACAAAGGCATGAGGTGTGTGTGTGTGTGTGTGTGTGTGTGTGTGTGTGTGTGTGTGTGGCGGCGGGGAGGGGGGTTGCTTAACAGTGGATATGGAAGCATTGAGGGCTGTAAGCAGAAAAGTGACTGAGGTTTCCTTAGAAAGGTATTCTGACAGTTCTGTGGTAAGCAGAATGCCTCTATTAGATACAATCCTGATTTGGGGTGTAGTTAGTACAAAGAATCATGAACCATAGAAAACCAGCTGCTACCTGCTGTGGTTTTCCTGAAACTGCTCTTGCCTTGTTTTAGATTGGAGAGTTAATTGAGTCCTTCCTGGGATCCCCTAATTCTGCCTCAGGCATTGGGTAAACTACTACTTGGTCATCATTTTCTTAGGAATTAGTTCTGCATAGAGGAGTCTGACATTGGCCTGACTTACTCCCCAGGTTCCTGGTAAGATTATCCCTTTGGGAAGAAACTTGACTCCCTCGAACAGGGAAAATGGCATGAGCTCTTTCCTTAGAGGGCTGTGGGTTGCAAATTACATTTTCCTAAGTCTGTTGGATGCTACATTTATCTGTGCAGCAAGAATACATTACATACCCATTGTCTGTTCTATGGTGGGTTGAAAGCATGTCAAGCTGAATAAAAATGCCCCTACTTGAAAGGAGCTCAAAGCAAAAGGTTTAAGAGAAGACAGCCCTACTAGGCTCAGAGTGACTAGACTCTTCCCATAATAGAGATTACCAATTGGGTGTCCTGTCATCTTGTACTCCCACATTTTGTTTAGATGAAAATGTATGAGTGTTTCCTATAGACTGGGTTGGGCCATGAGCACCAAAGAGTGGGAATGAGATTGATTCAGGTCCTGTTCAGTAGACAAGTCTGGAGAACATGGCACCTCAGTTGGCAAAAACTAGATTCTAGATGCTACATAAGGAGTGTATGCAAGGCTGGCTTCCTGAGTGTACAACTCGTGCAGTTGCAGGGGGCCATGCACTTAGGAAGGCCTCCTGCTTGCTTAAATGGTATGCTGTCACCATCTTGAAATTCGTAATTTTTGAACAAAGAGCTCTATGTTTCATTGTATCGTGGGCCTTGCAGATTATGTAGTCAGTCCTAAATTTATGACCTGCATTGAGGGAAACTATGACTGAAGAGACCCAGCAGTGGGAGAGGAGACGGTGGCCTCTAAAGTCACCGAGTACTTCATAGGGAAAAGCAGGCTTTAACTATTCACCATACTCGGTAAGGCTAGTCTTCCAACTGAACCAGTCACATAGGATGTTCCTGCTCCCTTCACCTCCATCTTTATCATCTACCTCCTGTCCCTTCCAACACAGAGAGAACTACTTATTGGAGAACCACTTATTAGAAAGAGGGGGAGCAGATGTGTGTAAAGGGAGAGAGGTTTTCATAAGCCCTCCTTTCCCACGTGGTACATGTTAACTTGCAGCAGATCCTAGCTGGGGAAGGGAAGAGGTCATACCACTCAGGTTGGATATTCTAATCAAATTGAGACTGGTTTATGTCTTCAAATGACAATAGGACTTGTATTAGAGAAAAGTAAGAGGGAAAAAAAAGTAAGAGAAAAACCATAGGGGCATCTCAAGTTTTCATCCAGGGGTGGGGGGTGAATTACTATGTTGAATGAAAATTAAGAGAAAAGTGAAGGCAAAATGAAATCGCTTTTGAAATTACATCTTGGAAGTGATACTCAGTGTACTGATCACATAATTGAATTTGAAGAATCTAGAAATATCAAATGCTTTTGGACTCCTAAATCGTGTTGACTTTTAAGTTTAAAATGATTCTCTGAAGGTAGCTTAATTTTAACCGTGAAATTGGGCTTTTTGTAAACTGTATTTCTTAATCTAATTTGGTAATAGGGAAAGAAACGTTAGATTTTCCCATTTGTCATTTGCACTGGTGTTTATCTAGTTGTTGGCTTGCTGACAGTGGTCTAAAAATGGAAAAGTCTAGTTGTTCAATGCAGTTACTTTTAAAGTGAGGAAATTTATGTAATATTTCTTTAGAAAACACATTTAACATTTTGGATAATTAGCTTGATTTATTGGAAAGTAATTTAGTTTTCTCACTGACCGTGACATAGAATAATTGTTTTCTAGTGGCTATTCCCCATGACCCGAGTTAGGAAAATGTTGCTAGTTTTAATATATTTCCACTGCTTTTTTCCATTCTATGCAAAGACTGTTGTAGGCTAATTATAGAAAATTGCATTTAGTGCCATGTGGATGCGAAATTAACTTTGACACTGATGGACTAACATTGAGAGTAAAATGAGGTTATGTTCTTTTCTGGGACTCTGTGAACTATATTTTAATGCCTTTCAACAATGAGAGATATTTGCATTTTCTTGAATCTTCTGGAGGTTTGTGGTAATTTAGCCAAACTTCACGAAATATGAATGTTGTGACTTTTTGACATAAAGATTTCATGAAGTATTTTCTTCTCTAGCAAATATCCTTATAAATTCTTTCTGGCTATACAAAACTTGGAGGAGATTTATATTTTGTGAGTTAACTTGATGAGTATCATGTGAAATAAGTTCTATCAGGATAGAGATGATTTTATTTTTGAACTTCTGCTAAAAGTTATTTTAATTGTTGGTATTTCTCATTTTACTTTAAATTAGGAAAGACTGCACCTAAAATACAGATCCCTGAAGGAGTGAGCATCATGGGAAAAAGCTGTATTTGCATCATTTGTAATTTAAAAGACATTCTTAAAGGAAGAAAGCTTGAAAGTAGGCTGAATGGCATGCCAAGCTAGTCAGGGATTGGGGTCACGTTCTCCTCACTTGTCTCTCACTGCCTGACATCTTACGTAAGCCATTACTCAAAAACAGCTCTATTGAATACCATTTGGAAAAGTAATCACAAAACCTTCTTATAAATATCTTTCTGTATATTTTTATTTCTTTCTTCAATATGTCCCTCTGATTTTGTTCTAGGCTCGCAGGAAAGAAGTATTTATCCAGGAACGGTATGGGAGATTTAATTTAAATGACCCATTCTTGGCACTACAGAGAGACTATGAAGCAGGTGCTGGCGATAAAGAGAAGAAGCCAGTTTGCACCAACCCCCTCTCCATCCTTGAAGCAGTCATGGCCCACTGCAGAAAGATGCAAGAAAGGATGTCCACACAGCTGGCTGCTGCTGAGAGCAGACAAAAGAAGGTATTGAGACTTTCAAACAGTCATGTTTCTTACAATACAGCGCAGAATAAAGAAACCATCTCCAAAGTTGTTGTTTGCTCTTAAATGTTATTTTCAAGAAGGGTTGGGATAAATGCTTAGAAATACAAAATGCCGACAGATTCTGGTGGCCCTTTTCAAATATAACTCAAAAATAACACTAAGCTATAAAATAAGTATAACAAAGAACGTATGTTTCCCATAATGGTTACTTTGATGCTTTCTTTAAAATATGCTTTTTTTTTTTTTTTCCTGGACTTTTCTAGTGCCATAAGATACGTTTAACTGCTAGGTGGGATATCCAGGATTGCAACCAGAACCCTGATCAAATGGCGGTGTCCCCAACTTATTCATCCAGCTTCTGTCTCAAATATTTCTTTGCAACTAGAAATTACTTTTTTAAATGATGATTTTGGAAAATGAAATTAGCATGAGGAGAATAGAATGAAATTTGTGTGGTGTATGCAATCTCACAACATATCATCTTGAAGTCCTGGTTAGTCTCAAACTTGCCCCTGGGGTCTGATGGCTGTGTCCGCTGCAGACCTCCAGGCTCCTGCTCACATGTGTTTCATTTAAACCAACCTCCTCCTCCCTTCTCACCTCCCCCACCAACATACACATGTATTTATTGTACTTGAGTGCATGCTTCAAAGAGCTCTAAGTGATAAAAACTTACTGCGATCAGCCATAAGGAAATAGAGGTTGAAATTTTGCCCTTCTAATAGGCTGCCAAGACTACTGATACCATTTATTAGGAGAGAGTAAGGAAGTCAGAGAAGCTAATGAAGTCTAGTATGATTAGAATTTAAAGTAATCTGTTCTTCCAGCCATTATTAAAGCATGCATTTAAGTGTTTCTTCTATTTGTCCTTTTCAGAGAACCTGGTGTAGTTCACATGTAACACCTGGTTGGTGATTAAACTGAATGTGGCATACTGTAAATATTTATGATATACTGTAATTTAATGTGTGTGGTTTTTTCCAGGTAATTATATATTTGCATTGACATATGTGTGCTAATGTTCTGGTAGAAGTGTTGAATGAAAGCAAACCTCTTCCTCAGGATGTCACATAGTAGAAAACTAAAGTACTGAGTAAAATAGTACGGAAGAATAAGAAGGCTTTCCATGGATGTGAGGCAAAATCAGTTTTACTCTGGACTTTGCAAACCCTCTACAAAGCCCTGCAGACAACCACTGAGGTCTCTGGAGATTTTCAGAAATCCCTAGGAACCGCATAAGCAGGAGCCAGTATATTTCAGCTGACGTCACTGAAGCTCATTTGTATTTCTTGGATGAGACACATTTCAATTATGTTCTTAACGTGTCAAATGAACTATTTCATAATAAAGTATTTCTGCTGGGTTTTATGCTGCGTTATCAAAAATCAAGAAAATATTTTGTTTTGCCTATAATTTGCATTTAATGTATAAAAATGGATGCTCTCCTAAATTTTACTTCAGTTTTGCATTTTATCTATCATTTCTCTTATAAGAGAAAAAGGAAGAAACTCATTTTGAGTTGAATCAAAGATTTTATTATCTAGCTGATTTTTTTTTTTTTTTTTAATCAACTTACATCCTGTTTGTTTCTGAATGACTGGGTCATTTCCAACCTGGCTGGGAGTGAAAGGAAATTGTTTCTGTCCTATGGGTCCTACGAGGCTAATACGAAATGAGCCAGTGATCTGTCTCCCACGTATAACGGGGATACAGGCGTCCTTTATGGCCGAATTCATTGGCCTGTGTAGGCTCAGTGAAGGGTTGCTCTGATAGGCAGTGCTACTCTTTATCCATAAAGGATATTCTATTCTGGTAGACTGTAGCATGTGAGAAGAGTTATATTTTGTACTCTTATCCTGAATCTTTACTTAGAAAGAAAATAAAATATCACATGAACTGATAAGAGCAGAAACACCAAAGTCATCTTTTTAGCAACAAAATTACCTATCACCTTTACCCCTGGAAGTAAATATTTTAACAAAACATCTTCACTTCTCTTGCAGATAGAATAAATTGCAGCTTTAGAAATCTAAAAGCAGTAAGACAAAAAAATCCATTATTTTAAATGAATCCAGTTCTTTAAACTACTGCCAGAGCAGAGGTTGGGGAAAGCAAAGGTCCCATTATCTACAATTCAAGTATTTATTATCAGACACTGGACATAGCTCTTTGGTAATTCGAAGACATTTGGCCTGAACACTGCTCTGGTTGGCCTTTCGAGGCGGGAGAAGAGGCTCCATGCTCATTCATGCATTGATTCCTGCTGAGACTACTAATAGGAGGGTTAACTGTTTGGCAATTTGTGTGCCAGGAAAATTTGGGCAAGAGTCAATTTGGCAAATGGACTGAGCCCGTAAAGCCACTTTGAATAAGCTAATGAGTGATCATCGTGGGGAACTTTGCCTCCAGTAATCTACTTTCTGTTTAGAGCCAGTAACCTAGGGTGCAATGATATTTTGGTTTTTATTACTTACGTGCATCACCTGTTAATGGAATTTCTATCCTAATTTATTTTCAATCATTTGTTCATACTTAAATATTTCTAGGCCTGGAATAGGAAAGACTTTTTAATTTGAGCAGAGCGTTTAAAAGTCAGAAGCCTGGGAATATTCAGAAGGGAGTAATTTTTGTTTTTAACGAGTGAAAAAACTAATAGTAGCTCTGTGTATCAGCTATAGATTGTTTTGGTGGCAGCTTAGTATGATGAGGTAGGTTGCAAGGCACTAAATGTTCCAGGCAGGATTCTTAGTTGTGAGCAAGTGAAGCCAGCATTCACAGAGTTAAGCACGTGTTTAGGTTGGCTTAAGCATGGTAGAGTGCAGCTGGGAAAGCTAGGGGACCAGGTCTTAATCACCCAGCATCACTGACAACTGCTCACTGTCAGTCACATCCGCAGTGGGTGAGGCTTCTGCTGGTGAGAGGTGAATACTGTAGCCTGCTGATGCCAGCATGACTGCCATCATGCTCTAGGCCTTGAGTGTTGCCTCCCCTGGCCCTGCTTCTTCACATCACTCACCTCCAAGTTAGAGCCTAAGAGCAGATGCATCTGATTGGCCAAGCTTAGGCCCCACGCCCTCTCCCTGGTGATGAGGAAGACTGGGAAGGCAGCTATGGGGCATATTTAGCTTCTACAGAGAACCATAAGGTGGAGAATTCTCCTGACATAGGAAGGAGTTGCAGGTGCTAGACGACCAAGGAAATGACAAACGAGCCAGAAAAGAACAATCAATTTATTTGTTTTAATTTATTTCATATGCCTTTTTCTTCCTCTGATTGATAATTGTACTTGGTTCCATCACTTGTATTCAGTACTCTCTACTTCATTATAAAATGGTCACTTTTTTTTCAATATATGAAATTTATTGTCAAATTGGTTTCCATACAACACCCAGTGCTCATCCCAAAAGGTGCCCTCCTCAATACCCATCACCCACCCTCCCCTCCCTCCCACCCCCCCATCAACCCTCAGTTTGTTCTCAGTTTTTAACAGTCTCTTATGCTTTGGCTCTCTCCCACTCTAACCTCTTTTTTTTTTTTCCTTCCCCTCCCCCATGGGTTTCTGTTAAGTTTCTCAGGATCCACATAAGAGTGAAACCATATGGTATCTGTCTTTCTCTGTATGGCTTATTTCACTTAGCATAACACTCTCCAGTTCCAACCACGTTGCTACAAAGGGCCATATTTCATTCTTTCTCATTGCCACGTAGTACCCCATTGTGTATATAAACCACAATTTCTTTACCCATTCATCAGTTGATGGACATTTAGTCTCTTTCCATAATTTGGCTATTGTTGAGAGTGCTGCTATAAACATTGGGGTACAAGTGCCCCTATGCATCAGCACTCCTGTATCCCTTGGGTAAATTCCTAGCAGTGCTATTGCTGGGTCATAGGGTAGATCTATTTTTAATTTTTTGAGGAACCTTCACACTGTTTTCCAGAGTGGCTGCACCAATTTGCATTCCCACCAACAGTGCAAGAGGGTTCCCGTTTCTCCACATCCTCTCCAGCATCTGTAGTCTCCTGATTTGTTCATTTTGGCCACTCTGACTGGCGTGAGGTGATATCTGAGTGTGGTTTTGATTTGTATTTCCCTGATGAGGAGCGACGTTGAACATCTTTTCATGTGCCTGTTGGCCATCCGGATGTCTTCTTTAGAGAAGTGTCTATTCATGTTTTCTGCCCATTTCTTCACTGGGTTATTTGTTTTTCGGGTGCGGAGTTTGGTGAGCTCTTTATAGATTTTGGATACTAGCCCTTTGTCCGATATGTCGTTTGCAAATATCTTTTCCCTAAAATGGTCACTTTTTACAATGGAAATACAATTTAATTTCAAGGTGCTTTCTAGACTTTCAAGAATAACATGATAATCATCTAAATAATATTTTTTAGGAAGAATATTTAGCATGTTTTGTACATGAATTTTTAGTTCATTCATGAGTTTTTTTTTTTGTTTAAAAAAATTTTTTTTTAATATTTATTTATTTTTGAGAGCAAGAGACAGAGTTTGAGCATGGGAGGGGCCGAAAGAGGGAGACACAGAATCTGAAGCAGGCTCCCGGTTCTGCGCTGTCAGCACAGAACCTGACATGGAGCTTGAACTCACGAACCATGAGGTCATGACTTGAGCCAAAGTTGGACACTTAACCAATTGAGTCACCCAGGTGCCTCATAAATCTTTTTTTGTATAATTGATTTTGACTCCCCAGGAGCATTGCAGAGTGAGTATTAAGCAGGGGTGGGGGCAGTGGGGGAACTGGAGACTGAGGCCCACTGTGGTTCTGAGCAGAGATTTAGAAGAGAAGGTAATTAACTTGATCCATGTCTTACCCTCCCTCTCTTGAGACTCTAGATCAAAAGGAGTGGGCAGATGAAAACTGCAGAGCCCAAACTGCTGACTGGCAACTACAGCTCCTATGAAGAAAAACAATCTTGTAATGTATCTTATTGTTACGTATTTGTTGACCAGGATTGGGCAGATGGGTGGAGGTGACCAGGTGGAGAAGGGGACAAGGATGCAGTGAACGTTGAATGATTTGGGGGCCCAATGAGGAATATAGTTAAATGTCGTAAGAGTATTTTGTGGTTGTAACAAACATGCACTCCACTTTCTTATTTTACAAATGACCATAATTGCTTTCCTCTCTGTTTTCTACTTGGAATTAGAACAAATTGACTTTACATTACTGCTCTGCTCCCACCTACATAGTTTTCCCTTTCATTCTGTAAAAACAGTTGTTTGGTGCTTCTTCATTCATGGCTTCCAGTCTGGGTGCTATTCCTGGAGCAACCACCCACTTCCTCACTACCAGTGAAACTGTCTTAGCTCTTCTAAGCTCTTCCACACAATCCACTGCGTTTTGCAAAAGGGGTTGGTGTGCTCATGCAGACGTTGGCCACTACTTGAAAGTGGTTATGAGTAGATTCAACTCAGACAATAATATGACAAAATCAGCTAGAACTCTATAACCTGTGTATATAGGAGGCTCTGGTTCCTTTACAATTATAGTAGTATGTGGTTGAGTTGGGTAGAGACAGCTACCCAACTCATTAAGTCCACAGCCCCTCAATCACTGCTCAGAACTGTCCCAGATTGAGCCAGTGAGAGCCCTTTTAAGCTGGCTTCTTTTGATATGTTTCCCTCATTCTTTGAGTACTTCCTTACTTTCTTGTAGCAAGATATTCCAGGCTCATATTTTTCCTCTCCCAACCCCTGGAATCGGCTCTTAGCCCCAGGAGCACTAGTTTCCTTGGTGTTTACAAAACAAATCTAGAGCTAGGAAATTATATATATTTATCATAATCATATATGTTTTTATAAACACATATTTATATCTTATTTATATGTCTATTATTATCAAACCATGAATTCACAGTGATATTGACACCTCTGGTTCTAATCCAAAACCATAAGGATGTTCTTTTCCTTTCTCTATTTAAAATTAACTCTCTGGGGATGCCTAGGGGGCTCAGTCGATTGAGCATCAGACTCTTGATTTCAGCTCAGGTCATGATCCTCAGGGTCATGGGATCAAGCCCCGTGTCAGGCTCCATGCTGAGCGTGGAGTCTTCTTGGGATTCTCTCTCTCTCCCTCTGTGGCTCTCCCCTGCTCACATGCCCTCTCTTTCTCTCTCTTAAAAGAACTAAAACTAACTTCTCTTCAGTGGGAAACCTGGCTCCCATTATGCTTCAATTTATTTACTTGTTTACTTGAACCTAGAACACACAGAGTAGTATCAGAATTGCTAAACCATAATACAATAAAAAGCAAACATACAAACCTGGAATGCACTATTGTTTACAGTTCTTTAAGGAAACATTTACATGACGTAAAACACTTACATGAACATTGTAAGTGTACAAATTGATGAGTTTTAAAAATGTATACACTTGTGGAATCTGACCCCTTATAGGATAAAAAATATTTCCATCACCAGAGAAAGTTTCCTGGAGTACCTTCCCCTAAGTTCCTTCCCCAATTCAAGCAACCACTGAATATTCTTCTGATCTTTTTCATCATCAACTAATCTTATCTGTTTACTAGACCTTCAGGTAAATGATGACTGTAGTTAAATATTAAGCCTCAAATGCAAGAACTCAAAGCATCTCAATTTTTTTTTTAATTTTTAAAAAATGTTTTATTTTTGAGAGAGAGCACACAAGTGTGGGAGGGACAGAGAGGGTGGGACAGAGGATCCAAAGTGTGCTCCATGCTGACAGCAGTGAGCCCAACATGGGGCTTGAACTCACGAACCATGAGATCATGACTTGAGCTGAAGTCGGACACTCAACCGACTGAGCCACCCAGGTGCTTCTTTAATTTTTAATATTAAAGTATAGTTGACGTACAATGTCATATCAGTTTCAGGCATACAACATAGTGATTGGGCAATTCTATACATCATGCAGTGCTTACCATGAGAAATGTAGCTACCATCTGTCACCATACAATATTATTACAGTCTTATTGACTGTGTTCCCTATGCTGTACTTTCATTCCTGTGACTTATTTAACTGGAAGTTTGTACTTCTTAATCCTCTTCGCCTCATCCCTTTACCTCCCTTCTCTTCCCCTCCCAGGCGACCATAGTTTGTTCTTTGTATTTATGTATTTGTTTCTGTTTTTTGTTTGTTCACTTGTTTTTTTTAGATGCTACATGTAAGCGAAACCATATGGCATACATGGAAGGATCTAGAAGGTATTCTGCTAAGTGAAATAAGTCAGGCAAAGAAATATCAACTTTGTTTTTCTTTATCAAAATTGTTTTGGTTATTTTCATACAAACTTAAAATCAGTTTGTTGGTTTTTCCAAAAGTTTGCAGGAATTGGATTTTTTTTAAATTTTTTAAATTTATATTTATTTTTTGAGAGAGAGGGAGAGAGAGAGAGAGAGCACGCAAGCAGGGGAGGGAGAGAATCTTAAGCAGGCTCCACCCACAGTGCAGAGCCCAACATGGGGCTTGATCTCATAACCATGATATCATGACCTGAACTGAAATCAAGAATTGGATGCTTAACTGACTGAACCACCCAGGCACCCCAGAATTTTATTGAATCCGTAGACTAATTTATTGAGAGTGGACATGAAGAAGATTGAGTGTTCCAACCCATTATCATAGCATATTTCTCCATTTTTAAAGTTTTTTTATAATTTCTTTAAGCATCGTTTAGCTTTCAGTGTAGTGGTCTTAAATGTCTTTTGCTGAGATTATTACTAAGTATTTTATGTTTTTGATGCCATTGTAAATCACCCTTTTTAAAACATTTGTTTTCCAAATATTTATCACTAGGATACAGGTATTGACTGATTTTTGTATGTTGACAGTATATCCTGTCATCTTATTAAACTTGCTTATTAGTTTTCATAGTTGCTATGTATATTATATCTGACTTTATAGATAAACAACCGCATCATCTGCGAATAGAGCCCATTTTACTACTTCCTTTCTTTTTTTTTTTTTTTTTTTTTTTTTTTAAATTTTTTTTTTAACGTTTATTTATTTTTGAGACAGAGAGAGACAGAGCATGAACGGGGGAGGGTCAGAGAGAGGGAGACACAGAATCTGAAACAGGCTCCAGGCTCTGAGCTGTCAGCACAGAGCCCGACGCGGGGCTCGAACTCACGGACCGTGAGATCATGACCTGAGCCGAAGTCGGCCGCTTAACCGACTGAGCCACCCAGGCGCCCCTACTACTTCCTTTCTAACTTGCCTATCTTCCGGCCTGCCTTCCTTGTTCTTCCCGCACCCCCATCACTGCACTGACTAGAACCCCCCATGGTACAGTGTTGAAAAGAAGTAGTGAGAAGAGACTTCAGTGCTTTCTCTGTTTCTCAGGGAGGATACAGTCTGTGTTTCACCATTAAGTATGATGTTAGATGTGCTTCTTTACAGATGCCCTTTATGTCATTGAGGTTTTATTCTATGTAGAGAGGTTTTTATCATGAATAGGTTTTGCATTTTGTAGAATGGTTTATCTGCACCTGTTGGTGTGGTCATGGTTTTTCTCTTTATCTTTTTAAGGTGATGAATTACACTAATTTTCAAATACTGGAACAACTTGCATTCCTGAGGTAAACTTCAGAGAGTCACCTCTTACTAATCTTATTTATATATTGCTAGATTCAGTTTGCCTGTATTTTGCTAGGGAGTTTTGCATCTGTATTCATGAATGATCATTTTTCTGTAAATTGGAAAAAAAATGCTTGACTGGTTTTGATTTTAAGGTAATTCTGGAATCAATATGAATTAGAATATTTTCCTTTCTCTAAAAGATATGTAGAAGTTTGACACTATTTCTGTCTTTAATATTTAGTAGACATCACTAGTAAAGCCGTATGAGCTAGGACTTTTCTTTAGGGGAAACTTTTATTTGTGGATTAATTTTCTTTTCTTCATTTTTTAATTTTATTACTGTTTTTATTTTTTTGAGTGTGAATGTGTATATATATGTGCATGCCAGTGGAGGAGGGGCAAAGGGAGAGGGAGGATGCCAATCTTAAGCAGGCTCCATGCTCAGTGCTGAGCCTGACTTGGGGCTCGATCTCACCACCGTGAGATCATGACCTGAACTGAAATCTAGAGTCAGACATTTAACTGACAGAGCACCCAGGCATCCCAATTTGTGGATTCAATTTCTTTAAAAGATAAAAAGCCATTACAATTTTCTGTGCCATTTTATGTCCTGAAAGTTGTGTGTTTCAGAGGAATTTGATTTGTTGAATTTATTGACACATAGTTATTCATTATTTTTAATATTCTTTCTGTAGTGATATTTCCTCTTTTATTCCTATTATTTATAATTTGTGTTTTCTGTGTAGCCCAATCTGTTTTTTTTTTAAATGTTTCACAATATTATTGATCTTTTAGATGAAAAATGTTTGGCTTTGTTAATTTCCCCATCATTTGTGTCCTATTTAATTGATTTATTACCTTTGTCATTCCTTTCCTTTTACTTTATATTGGCTTAACTTCTTTGAGTTTCTTAAGGTGAAACGTAGGTGACTTATTTGAGATGACCCTTCTAATATGTGCAGTTAAAGATACAAATTTCAATATCCTCTGCTTTAAATGTTTTAAATTCTCTCCTTTCACTGCATTCCGTAGATTTTGTATGTTGTGTTTTTATTTTCATTCAGCCCAAAGTCTGATCTGACTTCCTTTGTGTTTTCTTCTTAAAGCTTTATACTGCTTAGAAGTATGTTTTATTTTTGAATTTTGGGGTGTCCTTAATCTTATTGTGATTTATATACAGTTCTGTTGTCAGAGGACATATTCTATAAGATTTTAGCCTTTTGTAAATTGTTGGTGGTTTTTAATAGCTCAGCAAGTGAATCTGAAAAGACTATATCTTCTGTAATATTGGGGTATTGTGTTCCAAATGCAAGTCAGCCAAGGGTATGTTTGTGGTGTTATTCAGATCTGTAGTGTTGCAGATTTTTCTTAATCTAGATTTTTTTTATGAGAGAAGATTGTCATTATTATAGATTTATCTATTTTTCCTTTTATTTCTGTCAGGTTTTGCCTCATATATTTTAGAGATAATTTAGCCATCATTTGTATTATAGTTTCTGTGTTTGTAATGTGTCTTTTTTTTCTTTGGCTGCTTTCAGGATTATTTCCTATCCTTGTTTTCAGCAATTTTACTATGATGTGCCTAGGTATGATTGCTGAGCTTCCTAGATACTTCCCCTGCACCCCAAACTGGTGAATTTTTTTTGTCCATTATTTCTCTTACTATAGTTTTCCTCATTCTCTCTCTCCATTTTCGATTCCAGTTATGTAGAATTTAGACCACATTATATTGTCCCACAGGTCCCTGAGGTGCTGTTCAGTCAACGAATTTTTTTCTGTATTTCTTAAATTGGATACCTTCTTTTGTTCTGTTTTCAAATTCACTGTCCTTTTTATTCTACTCAAGTCTGCTATTAAGCCTATTCAGTGAACATTTTTCATTTTAGATTAATATCTTTTCTAGAGTTTCCATTTGGTTCTTTTTTTCTTTTCTTTTCTTTTTCCCCTAGTTTCCATTTCTATGCCAGGATCCTCCTTTGTTCAATCACTGTGATGATATTTTCTTTGAAAATGGCTCCTTTAAGTTCCCAGTCTGCTAATTCCAATATGGATCATCTTTGGCCCAGTTTTTCGAATATGTTTCTCTTGACAGTGGATCACTTAAAAAAAAATTACTTTGCATGTCTAGTAATTTTTTTATATATTAGACATCCTGATTAACATGATACAGACCTTCAGGATTCTCTTATCTTCTGAAGAGTGTATTTTGTTCTAGTAAGCACTTAACCTGGTTATATTCAGACTCCAAACTGTCCCCTTACAGCTGGCAATAGCTGAAATATTTGTTCAGTTCTCTCAGCCATTGAGCAGCCACCTCTGTTGTTCAGTGTGGAGTCTCCCCCATGAATGTATAAATCACGAGTCAACCTAGGATTGCGGCAGCCCTAGTTCCAATTTTGACTCCTTGAGCCACTATAGAGAGTACTTGTGCTTGAGTTCCTGCTGCCAGTGCTGTCAGGACAGGGAACTGCCCTCACTTGCAAAGCTATGCAAGGGCAAACCTCATCCAGTTCTGTTGGCTCCTTTCAAATGGGAGAATGTACTCCTTTCTGTTTTTACCACTTACTACGCTCCAAAGCTTTCAAATAGTTACTTTTTTATAATATTTTTTCCAAATATTTTAATTGTTATCTGCCAAAGAGATAGTCTAATAAAAGCTATTTCACCATTATTGGTAGTGAAACTTTCTCTGATGTACTTTGTAATTGTTGAATTGTAACTGCTATCTAACTTACTAAAAAATCCATCCATATGCTGAATATGGTCTATTCTCTAGATCATTGTTTGCCTGGAAATGTGTTTTCAGAGGAAAAACACTGCAAAAATGGCATACTTTTAAATAGCTCAAATAATTATTATATTATTAATTGAAAACATAACATTTTTTAATGCCAGGCACAATGGCATATGCTTTATATGCATGGCCTCATTTAATCCAATAAAGTAACTCGTATTATTGCTCTGTTGTGCAGATAAAGGAACCAAATAGAAATGATCTGGTGAGAGAATTTACCAAAGTGACACAGCTAAGGTGTTTGGGATCAGACCTTAGTACATCATCACTTACTGTTGCAAGCACAAAGACTTTGTCTCTGGGCCAAAATGACCAAGGAACTTTTTCTGTAATATAAAAAAAAAATTTTATATATGGAATATACATACATTTTATGTATGGTTTATAAACCAATTGGAGCCAGTAGAGAGGAAGATGTTTAATATTTATAGAGTGTGATAACTGATAGAGCAAAGCTCAGGTGACAGGAGAGAATGAAGTTAATTGTTGAAGAAAGTCTGTCCTTGAACAGATGGAAATCCTCCCTTAGAGTGAAGGGAAGGAAATATATTGGTGTGGTTTTAAAAAACAAACAAAAACATGCTTAAAAGAGGAGACAGAATGTAAAATGAGTGATTTTTTTTGATAAGAGAGTCTGTTAGGGTAGACTGAGAGTTTGTTGAGTGGCTGTTGGGTGAAGTTTTAGGGAGAGTGGCAGAAGTTTAAATAATTCCCTGAAGTAAATGGTAGAGGAGGCTAAACAGTTAGGAAGAGTGATTGACTGGAGCTCAGAACTCGTCTGGAGCCCTGTGTTTGCAGGTGCATTGATTATGTGGCTTCCTCTGCTGTCTATGGTGACATTAAAAAAGACTTGTGTTCATCTGAGATAGGATTTACAAGGTCTGAGTGGTGGAAGGACAAAGATACAAAAAATTATGGGTGCTTTTTTTTTTAAGATTTTATTTTTAAGTAATCTCTACACCCAATGTGGGGATTGAACTCATGACCCCAAGATCAAGAGTTGCACACTCCACTGACTAAGCCAGCCAAGCACCCCATGGGCGCTTTTGTAGTAGTATAGTTTTCTGTATAAATATGTGAGATTTGCTGAGTTGATCTGTTAGAAGAAGTCTTTCTTGAATTTGATTCCCAAGTGTGAGATGTAAGTTATTTCAAAAATAAAATGTGATGATCCCTAGTGAGGAAATAGTGTGGGCAAGATGTATGATGTGGTGAGAAAAGCTTGGAACAGTGGCTCTGAGTGCCATGATCCTGACACTGATTGATTAGATGACATCAGAGAAATCACTAATTTAGCCCCCAGTTAGTTGTTGTGCAAAATGAAGGTAGCCCTTAAAGTTCTACATCTTTTTTTTTTCCAGCTTCCAAGATAAATGATGGAACTCATTTTTAAAATAAGCTGAAAATTGACCGCTAGGTTTTGCTTTTTCAACATTGCCATAAGAATTTAGGGCAGTGGTTAATATAAAATTTAAAATCTTCTTAATAGGTCTAACTTTGTGTATGCCTTCCACAGAAACTTAATATTTGATGTATTTAGAAGGATTAAATATGCTTTGACTATAAGTCACATTTCCTGTGAGGCACCTAGATGAATAAAACTATGTATATAAATATAGTAAATGACAGCATTATTTTCCCCATGTCTTACCTTACCTATTTAGGAAATCACCCCTTAAATTTCATGTAGTAGAATAGAGTGTATGCATATAAACAATTGTCATTTATTATTCTGGGGGAATTCTCGGTATTCCTGATCACCTACTTATAGGACCCATGCAATGCTATTCAATTTCTTCAAGGCAGGAATCATCCTAAAGTAAATGAATAATCTTTGACTCTAATGAGCCATTCTCTCCTTTTGGTTCCCTGACTGTGAAAGTAATGGATTTATTTTCTCAGCAGGGTGAGAAACAGGAGCACATTCTTACAACTGCTGGATCATGTGAGCATCTCCTTCTGTTACTGATGACTAAAAACTGACTTAAACAATTACTGGATCTCATGAAAGTATATTTATATTTAACATCTGGGGTTGGTAGTCAGTGGGGGGAGTCCTTTCTGTGTCTTTATCAGTTAGATCTGTAACTTTTATGAATCTGAGGGCCCTTTAATGGACTACCAATGGAATGCTTCTCTAGCTGGGAAGGTGAGGCATGAGGACCTGCCTGACTGCTGCAACCCAGCTCGGGGATTTGTCCTTCATGAGCACCTCATGGCAGATGCTATTCTGGAAAGAAGTGAGAAACCTGTGCAAACATGTTACAGTAGTGCTTCTCTGAGGTTGTAAGGCCTGTGTACCCAGAAAGGCCATCAGGGTGCAGAACTTTTCTTGTTTCTGTGAACTACATTAATTTCATGCATCCAGTCAACAATTTATTAAGCACCACTGTGTGCCAGGTCTTGGGAACACAGCAGCAAAGAAGACATAGTCCCGCCCTCATGGATTCACATTCTAGTGGGGGCAGGTAGGTGCTAAACAAAGAGTGATGAGCACAAGAGTGGAAGAGACCATTGTTTTCTGTGGGGCAGTGAGAAGGAGGCCTCACTGCAAAGGTGATAGTTGAGCAGAGGCCTGGAGGAAATAAAGAAGTCAGACTTCGTGCTCTTGCATGCTTTTCTGCATATTAAAAAACCACACCTGGAGATACAAAAGTATTTTAAAAGCTCCTTCTCTACATTGAAACTGGAAGAATGGTTTGGTTTTTTTTTTTTTTTTTTTTTTTTGGTAAAGCATGAATCCTAGGGGCCTGTGGCTTGGTGGGCAGACAGGGTCTTTTTGTGAAGGAAAAGATGCCCCTTCTTTCCAGGCAGATGCCTGGACAGATATTGGGGGGGTAGACAAGGGCTGGTTTTTGGCTCCGGCTCACCTCTCCATCACCTCTCCAGCTGGTCATCGTTGTGTGGTGCACAAACTCCTTAGCCCAGGGGCCCTGCATGAAGGTGTGTGGTGGCATTCTGGGTAGGAGAACCACAAGGTCAAAGATCCTGAGGCAGGACGGTGTTTAAGAACCAGGGAGGCCAATGTAGTGGAAGCTAAGGGAGCAAGAGGGATTGGAGGAGACGGGGTCAGACTTTGGGTTTATTGATAGTGATTATAATTTTAGTAAGATATTTCTTTAGTTCTTGCAGGTTTTCAAAGAACTTTCATATATGATTTTGTATGATTTCTAGAGCAGCCCATCATAAGCTTGCAGTTAAAAAAAGTAATACACTTAGCAAGTACGGAAGCATAGAATTTAACTACAGTTCTGTTTTCAGCACTTTTCTTTATACTGCACCTTAAAGGTTCATTAGTAATCTTAAGGCATTTAAACTTAAAAAAAAAAGCAACACCAGTTCCCTTACAGAGTTCTATTTTTACAAAAACAGAACTTTCTGAGCTCTGTTGTGATTTGAAGTATCAGATTACTGTTCTTTTTCTGTAGTTCAATAGATTTTTAAAACTTCTCTATTGCTGTGACTTAGATGTATTAAGTCATTTGCATCTATTTTCTCATTTAATGAGTATCTAAAATATTATCTTTCATATCACAACACATCTTAGAACTGTGTCATTTTAGCTAACCCAAACCACACAGTTGTTACACAATTAATAAAACTCTCACACGAAGCACTTCTTTGGCTGAAAGAATTCTCTGCATATTAATCGGGGCTGTCCTATGAATGTCTTTCAGCTGGAGATGGAAAAGCTTCAGCTACAAGCCGTTGAGCAAGAGCACCAGAAGCTGGCGGCCCGCCTGGAGGAGGAGCGGGGCAAGAACAAGCACGTGGTCCTGATGCTGGTCAAGGAGTGCAAACAGCTCTCAGGCAAAGTAATAGAGGAGGCCCAGAAGTTAGAAGAGGTGATGGCCAAACTGGAAGAGGAAAAGACAAAGACAAGTGCTTTAGAAGAGGAACTGTCTGCTGAGAAACGAAGAAGCACAGAGATGGAAGCTCAGATGGAAAAACAGCTCTCCGAGTTTGACACGGAACGGGAACAGCTTCGTGCTAAGCTGCACCGAGAAGAAGCACACACCACTGACCTCAAAGAGGAGATAGACAAGATGAAAAAAATGATTGAGCAACTGAAAAGGGGAAATGACAGCAAGCCAAGCCTCTCTCTGCCCCGTAAGACAAAAGATAGGCGCGTGGTCTCCATATCTGTGGGAACAGAAGGACCTGTGACAAGGTCTGTTGCTTGCCAGACAGACCTGGTGATAGAAAGCACTGACCACGTGAAGAAGTTGCCTTTGACTGTGCCCGTAAAGCCTTCCGCAGGTAGCCCCCTAGTTCCTGCCAACACGAAAGGAAATGTGTGCACCGGTGCCGCTCTGGGCAGACCAGGTATTGACAGGCAGGCTTCCCATGGTGACTTGATTGGCTCCTCTCCGCCTACTGTCCCACCTCCAAGTGCAAACAGAATTGAGGAAAACGGACCCAGCGCTGGCTCAGCCAGTAGCACACCCCCACTTCCCAATAGCACTGCCCCTCCCACCGTGCAAACGCCAGGCATAGCTCCCCAGAGCTACTCACAAGCACCGCCTGTGCACAGTTTACATTCACCGTGTGCCAATGCGTCTTTGCATCCAGGTCTCAATCCACGAATCCAAGCAGCTAGATTTCGATTTCAGGGCAATGCTAATGACCCAGACCAAAATGGGAACACTACCCAAAGTCCTCCATCAAGAGATGTCTCTCCTACAAGTCGTGACAACCTAGTGGCCAAACAGCTAGCTCGGAATACTGTGACCCAAGCACTGTCGAGATTTACAAGCCCTCAAGCAGGAGCACCCCCAAGGCCTGGAGCAGCCCCCACAGGGGACGGTGGCACCTGTCCTCCGGTCGGTCGGACCAGTTTAAAGACTCCTGGTGTAGCACGAGTTGACAGAGGAAACCCTCCTCCTATCCCTCCAAAAAAGCCAGGGCTCTCCCAAACTCCTTCTCCACCACACCCTCAACTCAAGGTTATTATGGATAGCAGCAGGGCCTCCAATGCAGGGGCCAAAGTTGATAACAAAACTATGGCTTCGCCTCCTTCCAGTTTGCCACAAGGGAACAGGGTAATAAATGAGGAGAATCTCCCTAAATCATCTTCCCCTCAGCTGCCACCAAAACCATCCATAGATTTAACTGTGGCACCGGCAGGCTGTGCCGTTTCAGCCCTGGCCACGTCTCAGGTGGGTGCCTGGCCTGCTGAAACCCCTGGACTGAACCAACCTGCATGTTCAGAAAGTTCCCTTGTCATTCCCACCACCATTGCCTTTTGCTCTTCCATAAACACTGTTAGTGCCTCATCCTGTAGAACAGGTGCCTCAGACAGCCTCCTGGTAACAGCATCAGGTAAAGGGATTGCAATATTATACCCTTTTTTAAGAATGTGGCCTGTCTTCTCACTTGCTTTAATTTCCTTCACATTGCCTTGAAACTTTTTTTTTTATTTGATAGTTTTTTCTATTGCTTTCTATTCTCTTTTCTTTTCTTTTTCTTTTTTCTTTTTTTGTTGTTGTTGTTGTATTTTTCTTTAAAGGCTCCAGGGTATGGTGATTCATCTTGCTATATGACTTACGGTTCCTTTATGCTAAGTGCTTTCTTTTTTTTTAAATAATCTGAAAGTAATGGTTTGGAGCACATGGAGACCATTAATTTAGAGATACTAAAGCAATTTCCATGGGAAGAAAGACACGCTGTTGCTTCTTTTCAAATATTTATCTCACAAGACTTTAATATTAGAGGGTCATCACTAGACAATCTGTGTTCCATTCTATCCCTTGTGAGATAACGTTAAAAAATCCTTTCAAGTGGTTATTAACACTACAGTCTATCTTGGGGATTATCCAGTTGATTAGATTCACTCTGTAACTGGGGTGTTCTAAGTTTTAATACCGGTTTGATACTCTTTTTAACATCAAAAATAGAATATATATGTTTTAAGTCTCTGTTCTAAGTTTAGTTTATTTCAAAGCTGTTTACTCTGTTCCAAGCTGTTGTCTTCCAACCCTTGAACACAGATGGATAACTTAGCATGTGGGCTGTATTAGAAAAGGTTTTCATTGCAGATGTGGTTTATGAAGTCACTGAATCAGGGACTCTTACACAAAGAAGCTGATAAAAAACTGGATTTTCCCCTTTTGTTATATGGTGCTAGAGGAAGCATTGCTTTTTATTGACGTGACTGGATTAGTTCTTCACTGAGGAAATGCGGCTCTAAAATAACGTTTGTAGTGTCAAAGTTCTGTTGAAACTTGAAAAAAGTCTCTTACTGTGGGATCTTAGTGGCTACCAGAGAACACTGGTTCTAATGAGTGGGAACTTTAAGCATTGAAGGAAGGTTTGGGTAGTGTTGCATTTAAAACTCAGGGTAGGAGGAGTGGGAATGAGAAAAATAGGTACCACTGTTCTTGCTAATTGTTAGGTAATGAGAGCAATATACCAGGACTCACTTATCCAATTATAAGCTGTCTCCTTGAAAGTATGCTGCTTGAGAGGCTGTTTGTATTTTGGTGCATAATTGGGAATTGGAAACAGCATGGCCTTTGATGTCAGTCAGATCTGCATTAGAATCTAGACTCTGCAATTTATGGCTGTGTGTTTAGGTGATTTTCTTGGACTGAGCGAGTTTTCTCATTCTTAATATGGAGCTTATGCTACTCATATGGGGTAGGGTGGCTATTAGGATTAACTATCATAACGTGCAAAGAGCTTGGTATTTTAGCAGCATGAGTGATGAATAAATAGAAGTGATATTGCTTCATTGATACTGTTGCTTAAAATATTTTTGAAAATTTGCTTTAGAATTGATGTCACTATTATTGCTTTGTGATGTCTTTACAGATGTTCAACATTCCATACTTTTTATTCAAAATGGTATACCCGAGCTGGACAGCCCTTCTCATGGCCTAAAATGATGTTAGCTTCTTCCATAGCTAAATCCATGCTCAAAGGAAGAATTTTTGCTACCATTCAGGAGAATCAGAGAATGTACTGTAAGGTCTTAAGGCAGTGACAAAGCACAGGTTCCAAAAATGTTTGCAGCAGTGGTGGTGCTGTTGACATAAACTCACAAACTGTAAAACAGAAAATACTTCCTGGGATACAGATAAATTTTGTCAGTTTTTAAGAACTACAAACCCATCTTCGCTTTGTACCTTGATGCTTTGGCATTTATTGCCTCAGTGGTTACTGTGTTCCAAGGTTCAGCTTCAATGTCTTTTGGTTTCAGTAGAAAAGCTTTAAAATCGGGATCCATAACCAAGGAACATTTTGTCAGCAGGATCTTAAGTTAAACTTTAAAGACCCAAGAATTCTAAGTTTATTATACATTGGCCAGAATGACCTAACTAGGACAGAGTGGAATTGTGGATAAAGGAGCTATAATCCCTCTGAAAAAAATGCCCTTTGCTTATATCTAGAGAGCAAAGGAGAAGAAACAGTGGCAGCAAAAGAAGTAGCTGCCACTGAGGATACGTGAAACTGATTCCTCATTTTCTATTCCCTGATTTTGCAATTTGGCCAAAATCTCAGAATTTCAGGATTATGCTTGGTGGGATAAGTTTCTGTGTTATTTGATTATAAGGAGTTTCGTAGTCATTCGGCAAGCTTTTGGGAGCATGTAGTCTGGGGAATAGAAAAGTTATTACAGTTACATAAGAAGGGTGATTAAATCAGCCATGGGTGTAGGTCAGCCTAAATTTTCCAAATGAGATCTAGGATTTCAACTGCTTTCCGTTTGGATTGCCCCTATTTTTGCTGCCATGCCATTGCAACTAGGAAGCACCAGAGCTCCTTCCATCCTGCTTCTTAACCTATCTGTGCCTGGGTGAGCTTGTGCCTCTCCAGATCATAAGCTCATTGAAGGTGATTAATCTTCTTAACAGCCACTAATGCCATTGTGGTTGGTAAGAGAAGGGCATGAGGACAGAGCTCCTCTGCCAAATCCTTGGTAGATAGATGTCTGTTCCAAATTCAGTGAGAAAAAGTGCTCTGGGCTGAGTCTAAGAAGGAGGGTTAGTCCATTTCTGCCTCTCTCTAGTATCACCCTAAGAGCACATTCGCTCTGAGTCATTAGCTTTCTCCTTTAAAAATGAAAACATTGACCCAAAAGAAGAATAATAGTTCCAGACCAGAAAGACTTACTAAACTTGCCTGTTGAATTTTTCAAACAGCAGTAGTACACTACCTCTCCTTTCTTGGAGAACCACTAGATCCCACAATCTTTAAAACTGTAAAGTTCTGAGTTTCTGTATCAGCTTACATCTGTGACAGACAAACAGTTAGGATTAAGCTAAAGTACTGGGGAGAATTGCAATGACAAAAAGATACCATTTTAATTACTCTGTTAGCAATTTTTATGGCCAAATGTTAAATTTTTAAATGGCATTTTGAATTCTATAAGTGAATTAAAATTTCTTGTTCCTCCTGAACTTGTCCAATGAACACGTTTTAACTGTTAGATGAGCAGAGGCCTAAAACCAGAAATCATCCCAGGCAACTGAGTTTTCATACCCTTGGAAATTTGTTTTTGTTTTTGTTTGGTACATTTTGTTTAATTTGGTTCAGACAGTTTTTCTTAGTTAAACATACACTTAAAAAATTATCACCCATGTATGATTGGCTTGAAGTCTAAATCCAAAAATGAGATTGATCTGAGCCATGACATTAACCTTCTCTACACTCTGAAGCTGATGCCAGAAGCTGTTCTCAATTCCTCTTCCCTCTTGCATTGCATGGTCTCCGTTCCCTTCGTCCACCGCATGTTACTAATGTTTGCAGACTGCAAAGCTGAATGACCTTTTTCTAACATCATTAAAGTAGCCGTATGACGCAGGTCTGTTCTCCCATTACTTAACCAGTTAATGAATATTACCGTTTCTTATCTTTGTTGGGAGTTTCAAATGAACAATAAAGTCTCATGGTGAATTTTTTTTTTTCCAGTATTTATAGCAGGATTCATTAAAACAAGCAATTGGAAATGACAGTGGGGATAAAAAAAAATTATTTAAACTTTAAGAATACTTGGTATTTATAGAGCATTTTTATTTTGTAGAATATTTTTAAAATATATTGCACACCTCTAAGCTAAGGAAATAAAAATTCATATATATTCCTCTGTTGCTTTGTCTGACAGAAAACTATGATTCTTAGGTGGTCTAAAGATTGAGAAAATTTTTGAATAAGATATTTTCTCTTTCAGATAGCCTGGCATTAAAAATAGGGCTTTCCAAGTTTCCACATAAGGCAGTTAAAAATATATCTATATTTAAATTATTCCTCTAAAGCATAGAATTGCATTGGAAAGAAAGAAAGAAAGAAAGAAAGAAAGAAAGAAAGAGAAAACCCAAAAGAATAACAAACCACTTGATATATACCTGTTGATATTCTTTACAGGGTATCAATAACCCAGACGCTTTGAATGAGATAGAGGAGGTGGGAGTAGAGGGGCTCAGAGGGAGAGAGAGGGAAGGAGAGGGGTGGGGAGAGAGGGCCACACAAGCTCCAGGAAACTCACTGTGTGTGAGCCACATTCCCTCCTGTTCCACCGAGGACCTCCGTGCAATGCCTTCATGTTACCTTTGTGTTTGCTATGCAGTCAAGGCATCATACCTTGGTGTTTATAATTTCTCTGTTTATCATCCATTTCTAATAAGTACTGATTTAATTTTTGTGGGCTTGTTTTTTTGTTTGTTTTTAAGAAAATACAAAAGGTAAAATGTACCAGAGAGGAGCCTTCTTGTAAGTATGAAGTAAAAATACTACTTTTGTAAGAAGAGCTAATGAATATCAATGGGAAAATATCATAAAGTTTAGATAAATATTTAATTTTATGAGCATTTGAATTTTGTATGTCATTGCAGCCTAATAGGGTAAAACAATAAATTATTCATGGACCCAAAGAATTAATTATGAAGATGTAATATCCAGCTTTTAATAAGCTGTCTAGTTTTATTTTTATAACTTGGTTTTTTCACAAAGAATTTTTAAAATACTAAGGAATCCTTTGATTTTAATATTTATTACTTTAATGTTAATTAAGTCTCAATTATCTGAATCTATTTCTTACTAATGTAACACCCATATACTTAGAATATTATCCTGATAACCAAGGTGGACGGAACATAAAACATCCATCTATTGTGTCCTACTACAGAGAATGTTACTGGATTTATGTAGAAAATGTACCCTGAGGAGTGAATATGTGCCCATAGGCCCCTGCATCTACACTGACGTTACTCTGAGGTATTTGGGGCTTCATAAGGAAGAAAGTAAATAACTTATTTTGAAAGTTAATTGTATCTAAAACACACAAAATACCTATATATCACATTGAATAAACATTTTTACTTTACTGTTTTTACAGCCTTTTGACCAAGGAAGAATTCAGAAAATTTTCCATGCTATATGCAGCCGACTTCACACACTTAACAGATTCTCTTCTAAAGCTGCTAAATACTGATGAGAAATATCTAACTATGATAACTCTTATGATTCTTGTTAAAACTATATGGTAGACTGTCCTGTTTTGTTGGCTGGCTAAAAGTTTCTGGTACACAATTTGTAAAGATGGCCACAATTTGTAAAGATAAAGTCTTCAGAATTGTGTATTGAATATTTGTGCCTGGATACAGTATTCTAGATATAATTATATGTGTTGTGCTTCTATAGCTCTGGATACTAAATAGCACTTGGCCCCCTCCATTATTTTTATTACCAAATAAGGGAATTCAAGGAATATAGATTTCCTGGCAGTATTTGGTCCATCTTAATGGTCTGTATATGATTTTTAGTTATGTACCTTGCAAACATTGCAAAAGGAAAATCTGTATTTCTTACAGTTATTTCTATCCTATACCTAAAGATGTCCATTCAGTTTTTCAGACTGATATTGAAATTGAGGAAATCCATACATGATTTCAAAATTCAAATTGTTTTGAAACCCTGAAGAGGAATTTGAACTTACAAATGAGACAGCCATCTAAGTTTCCTAAAACCAATCACCACTTTAACATTTATCTGTGTAAGACTGACAACTAAAAGTAATTTGTCACCATGGATGTTAATTTAATTAGCAGATGCAAGATTGAAATAACAGTACAGATTTGTGCTAAGTAAATATTAACAGATTGATAATGTTAGAAACCACATAATCCTCTAAGGGTACGTGTTCGTGTCTGTGTGTGTGTGTGTGTGTGTGTGTGTGTGTGTGTGTGTGTAATTCAGAAACAAGTGGGTAATACCTGTCTCTTGTCCTTGCTCCTACTCTCTAACTAGGGTCACTTTAACCCACAGGCTGGTCACCCTCCCTAACCCCTTTGCTAATGAGTGGTGGTCCTGCCCCCCTGGCTGGCAGGCCCACCCTTCTTCAGCAAGCTGCTACCCAGGGAAATGTCACTTTATTATCAATGCTGCTTAATGAAGAAGGACTGGACATTAATTACTCCTGTGAAGATGGCCATTCTGCCTTGTATTCTGCTGCTAAGAATGGACATACAGGTAAAGATGGCAAGATCTTACCTCATTGTACCACCCTCTTGCAAAAGGATGGAGAGCCAGAAGCACTGGTAACCATTGTTAGGAGCAAAATGTTCTTTTGGTTTTGATTTTTTTCTTACAGGTAGTAGTGGGTAATTTTTTTTTAAACATGATTCAAAGACCTTGTAAATATTGGAAAAAAAATCCCAATTGTAGTTCTGTAAAAATGTAAGATTTTATTGCAGCTAGCAAAAAGTAATCTTTGATATTATGCACAATGAAATGTATTGTGTATGTGGAAATTTTGGGTCTACTATGATAAAGCACATTTTAGAATAAAGCCTTCCATCTGTGATCACTTTAGTCAGCACAAAATAGCTCCAATTTGTCTGTTAGAAATACTTGTGTGTGAACGTCAAAGTGACAGGGCTTTCGCACATGCTATAGTGAGGGCAAATTTTAGTAGTTAGGGAAGGTCATGGGTCTGAAACTGTTCTGTAGTGGGAACAATTTATAGTTATTTGGATTTTTTAAGAGAACTGAGAAGTTCCACAGCTACAAATGACATATTGACAAAGTCTGGGAATTATTCTTGTTTCTTGTGGTCTAATTTACTAAAACATATGGTAGTGCAGAAAAAGATGATTTGACTGCAAATCCAAAATCAAATAAGCTGCATGATTGTCGAGTAATTCATTGAAGTTTTCAGAGCTTCGCTGTGTTCAAGTGCACTAAATGGAAGAATCTAAAAGTTTTAGAAGTACTTTGAAGTTCTTCTTTACTTCAGAAGCATTGTGGGAATTTTCCTTAATGTAGAGAAATTAAGTCTAGTAAATGCCATGAGGAAAATGAGGCCTAGATGATATTTATGCCGGAGTCAGGTAACTTTGTGTGGGATCTCCTCACCCATGAAATTAAGTGTAGGATGACCACCACACAGAAGCATTTTAAAGGTTAAATATCACAAAGTGAGAATTTAACTATTTAAATACAAAGAATGGTATTTCAGTTTGGTAAGTAGATTTAATTCTATCCAATAACATTCTTTCCTGGGATAGGCTGGTAGAAAAACATGGTGAAACATTTTCTGACACATAACAGCCCTTTAACTCATCAGCAACTCCTCCCAAAGCAACACACATACACACACGAATATCATGTCTTAGTTGGTGAGTCTGGGCATTAAAATCCTCAGGAAAAGAGTCTACTTTCTCTGTAAAATAGTCTGTGGAGTCTCATATCCACCACGATGGAGTTGTCAGATGGACTGTGCATGGGAGAGGTCCTTTGAGTTTAGCATCTATATAGAGCTCGTTTAGAATTTGGCTCACCATAACTCTAAATGGGGAATGTAAATGGCTTTCTATTAAAATCCATAGACTGTGTGAGATTGCTGCTGAATGCAGGAGCCCAAGTCAATGCTGCTGATACAAATGGCTTCACACCCTTGTGTGCTGCAGCTGCTCAGGGACATTTCAAGTAAGTGATGCTCTTAATTCTCCCCCCCCCCCCTCATGAAAAGAGTCTTTTTATAATTTGCACACATATTTTAGTTCTGGCTGCATGTGTAAACTAGTGCTTCAAATCCATTGGCAAATAAATTCACTAAGTATATTTGAGGATTTAAATGCAATGTAGGATCCTAAATTTGCTCTTTTTCTTAAAAGGTAAATAGCTGTATATGAGGGCAGTAAAGAAGAGAAATAGGTTATGTTTCAACCTCACATGAATGAACTTGCTTCTAAAGAAGATAATCTATAGTCTATCAACATATATGTGGTGATAAAATACACTGTTTTAAAGACTGTTATTCACTGTTTTCCATTACCCCAACACAAAAAAAAAAGCTTCTTTTTTTTTTTTTTTTTTTTTTACTTATGATGGCATTAAAAACAAATCCTAGGGGCGCCTGAGTGGCTCAGTTGGTGAAGCAACCGACTTTGGCTCAGGTCATGATCTCAAGGTTCCTGGGTTCAAGCCCTGCTTTGGGCTCTGTGCTGACAGCTCAGAGCCTGGAGCCTGCCTTGGATCCTGTGTCTCCCTCTCTCTGCTCCTCCCCCATTCATGCTCTGTCTCTCTGTCTCTCAAAAGTAAATAAACATTTTAAAAAAATCCTAGAATTATATTAATTAAAATAACCTTAACTTCCTATTGGCAGTTGATTCAGTGTTAAATCTCAATATATTCACCTTGTCTTATCGTTTAAAAAAAATTGAAGCAGTAACTTTTCATACTAAAAGTAATTAGAGCAGAAGCCTAAAAGAACCTATCAATGGAAATACGTTTAGGTTTAGCAGGTTTCTTCAGTAGCTTACCAAGTCAGTTGAATATAGACATGCCTTTTTAAAATTAAGAGTCATAGTTTAATCAAATAGAATGTCACTAAGTTGCTTTCTCTTCCTGTGCTGAACTGTTGTGTAGGGAATGTAAAGCTGTTTTCAACTTTTTATCTAACCATCCTGATAGAAATGTTCTTTAACATATTTCTTGATTCCTATAATATGGGTTGTAAGGTTCACACTGTTATTATAAATGTAATTCTTAAATATTCAAAATGCATCCTTAAATTATAACATTTTTCTGTATGTCTAATGCATACCTCATGAGTTCATTGTTGAGGACCATAGATACTGGTTTTGCCATTACGTTTTGCATGTATCCTGAGTCCTCGGGAAGGGATTTTTTCTTCAGGGCTACGCTTTTACGTTTACTGTCACTGGGCAATATGTAGTGCAGCTTACTTGGAAATTATAGAGTCATAGGAAGGCAGGCGTGGTTGGCTTTGCAAAAAGGAAGACCCCTAGGGGTTGATTAGTTTAAATGTGTATGAGATACAAACAAACGTCAATATGTAACTTAAGTTTTAAATATATATGAATAAACGAAATATTTTCAAGAAAAGCCCAGGGAGAAGAGCATATATCTAAAGTAAATAAATGAATATGGTGTAAATTGCCTTTTTTTTTTTTTTTTTGTAAATTACTTCTTAATTTGATTATGATTTAACCCTCTTTACTCCGTTTATTCTCATCTAATTTTACAAACACAAGCTCTGGGTGTTTAGCCAGTTACTAAGTGCTACGAAGTCTTGAATTTACCTCATTTCTTTCCTCCTTGATTCTCAAGAGCAGTGAATTTCTGCTTAGATGTCTTTTTCGTTGTAAACTAGTCCCCCTTCAGGAGACAGGATAGCCTCTGCTGTCTCTTCTCCCCAAGGCAGCCCTTTTCTCTGCCTCCCTGCTGCCTTTTATAGTGGAGGCACATGGTGCCCTGCTGTCTGAGCTATTTATAATTATTTTCTCAAGTGAAAATCTCAGAATGACTCAGCAGTCTTTTTTCAAGGTTTAAGTGATTTTGAACCACAAATAATATATATGTCAACCACAGTTCCACCATTCATCCAAATTAGTTAAACATACTGCAAGCACTTTTTTTTTTTTTACAAGTTGTTTACAGAGAAGTGTCAAAACCAAGTTTTAGCACTTGACCAATGCTGCTATTTAAAATTTTCATGGGGGTAAATTTGTGGCTAAAATATAGCTTCTAGCCTTGCTATAAAACAGTATCCATCAAATAAGACCCACAGTAATTGATACACATCTATCTATCTCTCTATAATGTATTATAGATATATAAACAATTGATGTAGACAGATACAGAATTGCTTTAGCATTATTTTCTATAATTAACATCTTGGTCAGATGCTTCAGAAATCCAGCCAGTTTTAGTGTAATTAATCATGATCTTGTGTTTAGGTGTGTAGAATTATTAATTTCATATGATGCTAACATTAATCATGCTGCTGATGAAGGACAGACACCTCTATATTTGGCCTGTAAAAATGGAAGTAAGGAGTGTATTCAACTCTTATTGGAAGCTGGAACTGATCGAAGTGTAAAAACCAGAGTGAGTACCAGTTCTTTGGGTTTTGTACTATAACTTACCCTGTCGGCCAACTCTATAGCTAGAAAAAGAAAATACAACAAAACCTTGGATTGCGAGTAACTTGTTCTGTAAGTGTTCTGCAAGATGAGCAAACATTTCTGATAAATTTTAACTTGACAAACGAGTGGTGTCTTGCAATAAGAGTAGTACATGATACCAAACATCACATGATCGCAACTGAGCCAATGGTTCTTGAAATTCGCTTTGATATAAGAGTGCTTTGGATAACAAGCATGTTTCCGGAATGAATTATGCTCGCAAACCAAAGTTTTACTAAAATAGATGCTGCTTGGTGTTGCTTTTAGGATATCAGATATGGAAGTGTCTGACCTCTGACTTCTGTTTGAGCATCTGCTAATGAAAAGCCTTGTCTGGTAGCTTAACTGGTCCTTTATCCTCTGAACCTCAGATTATTCACTGTAAAATAGGAAACTGAATACCTGCATCCTGGCTGTTTTCAGAATCAGGGGATATAATGGAGGTGTACTTTTTACTCACTCAACAAATACTTCCTGAGCACTAGCTATGCTAGGGACAGAAGAGACAGCAGGAAGTGAAACAGTCCTGCCCTCATGGATCTTATATCCTCATGGGGCAGGAGGGGTGACAGTAAACAAGTAAGTAAATAGTTAGTAGCTGGATGTTTAGAAGATGGAAATGCCTGGGGTCGGCACTACTTCAGAGGAGTTGGTGGGAAAAGTCTTTGTTGAAAATGTGACAGTTGAGCCAAGACCTGAAGGAAGCAAGGGTGTGCGCCATGAAGAGATGGGAGCAGGGTACCAGCACTGAGGCAGGAGAGCAGTGCAGCCAGATCTTTGTGGCCAGAGGCCCACCACAAAGGGCCTTGTGGGCCATTGGCAAGGACTTGGAATAAGGGCGTCGGATGGATAGCTTTGAAGAGAGCAAGGACGTGAACTGACTCATTTTTATGAGTCACTCTGGCTGCAGGTTTGAGAATAAACTGTAGGAGTGGCAGAGCAGCTGCAAAGAGAGAGCCGTAGGAATCTTGTTTTACTCCAGGGAAAAAGTAATGGTGGTTTGGATCAAGGTTGAGGGGTAGAAACAGTGGGGATTGGTCCAATTCTAGATATATTTTCAGGATGCATCGTATAAAGAGCCACAGAAGTATCAATTGTTGCAGTAGTGACAGTGGTGGTGATATAAAACTACTGCATATTGCCTGAGAGATCAGGCTGTGAAATCAAACCTTTTTGGGCTTGGACCATGCCTACACACAGCTGTGTGAGCTTAGGCAAGGTATGTTACTTCTCTGTGCCTTGGGTGACCCCTCTACAAAATGAGTCTAAGGGTATTAAAGTGAAATTAGCTTATCTACATAAGGTAGTTGGTATAAGTGCCCTGGGAATTGTGAGCAGTAAACAAATGTCAGCTGTCCCCATGGTCACCATCACCATCAATTACAACGTAGGAGTCAGTTGTAACACTTACAAACAAAAGGGAGTTTTGTCACAAGACAGTGCCCATTGTCAGTACTTAGAGGAGGGTTATTTGTGCTCACTGTTCTTCCTCTGACTGATGTTTGTTATTGCTAAGATCATGCAGCACCTCACAGAGTTCAGGGTCATTGTCTAATTTGCCTCAGAACTAGAAGCACTGTGTGTAGAAATCCACTAGACCCCAAGTCGCTCTTGACTCCATCCCACACAGTTCTGTTATCTCCTATACAAGGTGCACAGATAAAGTCCAAGGGATTTAGAAACTGCAGACTTTTGGAGTCTCATGCATGGAAGAGTCCTTGGATGATACTTTTGGCTCAGCCACACAGAAATGCATTCGAAACAAACTTTTCAGTCAGCCCTCCCAAATTTGTCTTCATCAACTCATTGTGAACCACTTGAAGACCAAGGAATCTGCCCTGTGCACACTGACATCCATTTCTCTGATGGGACCCTCTGTGAGCTTTAGGAGTTATGGAACTTCCATCATGATCCATTCTTCATTGGGCTCAGGAATTACTTTAGTTTTGTTTTTGCAGCTTCCTAGAATATTTAAGGTATAATAATCACCATCCTACCCTATGTTCCTAATGAAAGACAAGTATAGACATTCAATTTCCAAAGGTTATCTGAACCTTGGATTTCTTCTGTTAATAGAGAATTGGTCGTGTTGTGTATTCCTCTCATAGGAAACATCCTGAAGATTTCCTAGAATAAAAAGCTGCATTATCTAATTTATAGATCACCCTTAAATCCTGTGGGTTTTGTTTGTTTTTGTTTTAATGGCAAGTGCACTCCTTACTTAATCTCCATCATCTGTTTAACCCACTCCCCACCCACCTCCCTCTGGTTTGTTCTCTGTAGTTAAGACTGTTTCTTGATTTGTCTCTGTCTTCTATTTTTCCCTTTGCTTATTTGTTTTGTTTCTTAAATTCCACATTTGAGTGAAATCATATGGTATTTGTCTTTCTCTGACTTATTTCGCTTAGCATTATACTCAAGCTCCATCCATGTCATTGCAAATGGCAATATTTCATTTTTTATGGCTAACTAATATTCCATATATATATATATATATATATATCTCACTTCTTTATCCATTCATCAGTCAGTGGACACTTGGGCTGCTTCCATATCTTGGCTGTTGTAAATAATGCTGCTATAAACATAGAGGTGCATGTATCCCTTTGAATTAATGATCATTAGAAGTATAGAGGCTCCAAAATACAGAGATAAACAGTAATGATAGAGGATCTTAAGGGAATAATTATTTCTTATGACTTTTAATAAGAAATCAAAGGAGAATGGTAAATTGAAAGTTTTTCAGAAATGATTACATAGCCTTTGTAATGTAAAAATTAGGGAAAAGTCAAGAGATTTGACTAGGGAAGGTCAAGAGCACTTACACTCTGGTGCCTAATTAAGGCTGAAAACCAAATAAAGGTGTCTGTAGCCCAACAAAGAACAAGCCATGAAATGCTTTACCTAGCTCTGGTGTATGCTTAAGGGCTATAAGGTATTCCATTTACTGCACAGCCGTGATCTTGTCTTAGCCAAGTCAACTTCATGGGTATGAAGTACAGAACCAGAGAAAAATCTGCTTTATCAAGGGAAGCTTTAGCAAATGATCAGATGACTCACTATAAACATACCTTGTTACCGCTTACTGTTTTTCTCCTGCCTTCTACCCCATTATTTTTAAAAAGTGTGCTTTAACTCACTGAAAGATTTGTAACATAGCAATATGAAGTACCACATGAAAAAAAATAGGCCAAAAGGAAAATAAAGCCCAAACAACAAATCACCAAAATAATTCTGTTCTTTTATGAAAGTCTTAAAAATGTAATGAAGACAGGTACTTGAGTGAAAGGAAGACCCTATATAAAAATGAGAGATTGAAAGAGAACCAAGATTTTCACTTGAAAAGTGCTTGTCAAGCTTCAGGGAGTCCGAATAATCCAGGGGGCTGGTTAAAGCACAAATTGCTGGGCCTTACCTCCGGAGTTTCTCATTCATTAGGTCTGGGTTGAGGCTTAACAACTTTCATTTCCAACAAATTCCCAGGTGATGCTGATGCTGGCTGGTCTGGTGACTACACTTGAGAACCACTGCCTTAGGAAGAGCTCTGAGTTAACAACTCTAGCAACCTGCTAAGTCAATGCTAAAGGCTTCACAGTAATGTATTCTAGACAATGGGCCTAATAATTTTACTTGGAACATTTCCTAAGCGTGCATTTATCAGTTTCTAGCTGCAATCCCAGAACTCTCAATAGGGGCACATAGACACCTCATGAGGTTATTTGGCTTTGTTTTTCCTATATGTCTACCTTTTCCTTATTATCTAGAATTTTTCCTTCAGGAATCATTGACATAAAACTTTGATCACCAGTTAGGACTCTGCCCTATAAGTAAAACTGGATTATGGCAGCATTCATTTAGTACATTACTAATAATACCCTACTTGGATATAAATTTTTAAAAATCTTTATGCTAAAGTTCATTCTCTTTTGTATTCTATATAGAGATTTTGTTTTGCCATATGTAGTCCATAGTTACCAGCCTGGACAGTACCTGTTCACTCCAAATAGTTAACTGCTAAGTGGAAAGTCTTACAAAACAGCAAACATGAGTCATAGCATTGAGAAATATGGTAATTGACAGAGGTCAGTGAACTTGACTCAGCTCATCAATGATATTCAGGATTGGAATGCCTGCTTTTCCCAGCTCAGTGGTTCATGCCCAAGAACATTTAGAGGTGAACTTTAAATAACACTGTTCTCAACATTAACGTTGTAATCAATCCTTTCCTCCTGGTCATTTTATCTTCAGGATGGCTGGACACCAGTTCACGCAGCTGTAGACACTGGTAATGTGGACAGCCTCAAGCTTCTTATGTACCATAGAGCACCAGCTTGCAGAAACTCTTTGCATGAGGAAGAGTCTGAGTCAGTTGTCTTTGACTTGGATCAAGGAGAAGAGAGTCCTGAAGGCACATCCAAGCCTGTTGTTCCTGCAGAACTTATTAACCACGCTGACAGAGAAGGCTGGACCGCTGCCCATATTGCTGCTTCAAAAGGTTTTAAGGTGTGTCTCATGGCCGCTGGCCTCTGGCCTCATTGCGTGGTTGTAACTTGATGAGTGACAACATTGTCTGCTATTGACTGAATGCATTTCAATGGAATGATTGGAAACTGAGTGAAAACCATTGCAAGAGATGATCAGCTACCAACATGAACTGAATTTTTTTCTGTCCAGTAGTATTTGCAGTCAACCATATATGAGACTTTTTCTAAAAATCGTACTTGGAGTTTTTTAACAAATGTGGGAGTAATTTCAGACATTTATTTAATTTTTTTTTATGTCTTGTAAAATTAGGAGAAAGAGTTTGGTGTTGATTTAGTGTACTGGATTGTTTGATTCAAAGGCCAAGGCCTTGGTACTAGTTAGAGTGAGGGCCAAGACTGAAATGCATGCCCTTGACTCTGAACTGCCTCATTTACATCCTTCCAGTGCTGTTTTACTGGTAGGTAAGAGGGAGCTCGAGATTTCACTCATCAGAGTAGAAAGTGATACTGATCATTAAGAAAACAATATAGTATGCCATTCACTCATGTTTCTTTTTTTTCTGTGTTGATCAGTTTAGCGATAATATAGTTTCGCAATAGAAAGCTATTAGGAAACTCCTGAGTGCAAGGCACTGTGTAAGCTAATATTTGCAGGAATATTTATACCATTAGCTAACTGCTAGTTCAGTGGCAAGAGTATAGGATACAAGACAAGTGTAGGATAAGAGAACACAAAAAATTAAAACCAGGGTAATGGACATGTGGTTGGAACACTATAAAAATGCAAATTTTATTTTGTTTTTTGAAAAAAGACAATGCACGTATTTCAAGAAGCAGAGTTTCAGGGATGTTAGGCTCAGAAATGGCTGTTTCTGGAGGCAATGGAAGTGATTTGGGCCTTGCAAGGGGGGGTTAACTTTGCCACTCATCACTGAGATTGGAGAATAGTTGAGATCTGGGAGCAGCGGGAACAGAGAAGGGGAGCAGGGAAGTGGGCTGAACACTGGCTGAGCTGATGAGGGGTAGTGAGAAGTAAGATGGGACTGGGAGCTTCCTGCGATGGCATGGGCTTCAGTGACATTTTAAGGAGTTGGGGCTTTATTGAAAGGTCTTGTACGAAGGAGCAAAACAATCAGCTCTATAGTTTGAATGATTACTTTAGCAACAACTTAAAGAAGATTATGTTATGAAACAATTGGCGGCAGGGAGAGAGACTAGGTGAAAGATGAAGAGAGTGGTAGAAATAATGAAACACATTACAGACCAGAAATGTCCATGGATTGAAGACAGATGAGATGCAGGAAAAGAGGGAGCTGACACGAAGGGAAACAATGACATTCCTGGAAAGAGAAGAGGCGTCATTATGATTAACAAGATAGAACGTGGGTTTAGACATGCTGGATTTAAGTGCTGTGAGAGGTTCATCCAGATGGAGATCTCTGGGAATAGCTAGAAATTGCATTTGGAGCTCCTGGTTGGGTAACTTCCTGTTATTATGATCTAGAACAGAAGCTGTTCACTTTGGGCCTCTTTTTTTTTTTTTTTTTTTTTTAAGTGAGAAAAAGGCATGATTTAGTTCATTGTGGAGGTATTGCTTGTTAGTTTTGTTCCATTTCACGCTTTAACAAAAAGTACAAAAATTTTGTGAACTTGATAGACGTGTCTTGATTTGAATGGGATGCAGTACATATGACATCAAAGTTTTTAAGAGACAAAGATGTGAAATGTGAAAAGTTTTCATTTGAAAATGCACCGTTAATCTAAGACCCTGAATCTCATTTGATGGTGGAAGGGTGCATTGAAGGAGTTGTTTTCAACCTCTTTCCACCGCCTCAAGGAAATCTGAAGATAATGCAAGGTGCTACTGATAGTGGGGTTGTGCACACACACAGCCTGGAGGCAAAAAAAAAAAAAAAAAAAAAGCCAACAAAAGAAAACCTGAGCATCACTGATCCAGAATGTTCAGCTGCTGAACCTCTCAAGCTAGGCAGAGAGAGAAAAACCACTCCCTAGGGTGAGTTACGCTGCAGGGTAGGGCACTTGTGTTGCTGCTCAACTCCTTTATTATGAACTCCTTATTAGTCCTGCTGCTTTTTGTGATCAAGGATGGTATCTTCATGGATCCCCAGGCCCCTGGTGCATGTAGATACTTGGTCATTGTTGAGCAAAGGGGAAGAGGACATTTTCTCTCATAGACTCCTCCTGTATTCTCTTTAAGAGGCATAAGATAAATTTTTAAAGAGAGGTTTTTAAAAGTGATCATGACCGACAACATTCACACACTGCTGAGTAAAATCATAGATTAAAATGATTTTTTTTTTTTTTTTAGCCCTGGAATGGATATTTCATCTTCCAGTCTAGCCTCTTCATTTTATGATTAGGACATTTAAACCCTGGAGGGAGTAGTAGAGAGAAGTTGGGAATGAAGCCCAGATTGCCTGATTTCATTATCTTCACATGTAATGCCCGATGTTCTAAAACCTCCCACAAAAGACCACCAGAGTCGTGAGTCAAAGCCAAGCGGCAAGGGTCGTTTATTGCAGGTTCGAACCTGGACCTCTGCGCACTCGTTGCCGGTGACACACAGAGGCCCCGATCAGAGTTGGTATAGGGTTTTTATAGACAGGGACAAACAGCATAGGTGAGTGAGGGTCCTGATAGGTAAATTCTAAAGTAAGGACATTTGTGGTTTTCTGATTGGGCGTCCTTTGTCTGTTACTTGTGGTGGGGGAGAGAAAGAAAAAAAAAAAAAAAGGGAAGGGGATAGGTGAGGAATGTGTTAAACAGGCAAGATTACAGAAGCGAGAGACGCCAGTTGGTTTAAGTACAATTACTCATTTCATTACATATCAGACTACGTTTAGGAAGGTTTACAACCCATTCTACTACACAGCGGGTTACTTCCAGGAAAGGTCTCACAATGCTCTTGGTAAACAGCAAGCAAAACAGACTTCTCAACAATTGTATCAAAGATCCATAATAAGCGGAAAAGAGAACCTAGCTTTAAACTAAGGTAGGGCTGTCATTTGGATTGTTCCTTACACACACTGTACCATGCTGCCTTCCTTCCTAATCAAAGGTATTAGAAAGTACTTTTGCATCGTTGGCCTGATACAGTGTTCATATCCTGACTGAGATAGTTCACCACAGAGGTAATTCATTTACAACTAGTTGCTAAGACTAATTTTCTGAAAAAATTAATTACAATTCTGAGTTAATCATCATGTAGGTGAAAGATTCTATCATGACGACAGTAGATTAAAAAATGAATATTTTTCCTCTGTAGAGCAGCATATATGTGTCCGAGCTACGTAAGGTAATAGTAGGTTATTACCCAAGAAGATGACTTCAGTTTTCTTGTGCCATTCAGTAAAGAACTGTGGGATTTCACAGCTCAAAGGGACATACCTCACTCAGGCCAGCCCCTTCATTTTGCAGATGAAAAAATCAAGTCTCGGAAGATAGTATACCTAATTTCCTAAGATCAGTTCACGGAAGATCAGATTCCCCAATCAGTGCTTTTCCCACTTTAGTCCTTGGTCTTTCTCCCAGTGGTTAAGCAATTTACGCAAATCACTATCTAGTGTTTGGTAATAGGAGTACCTCTCTCTAAAGCTAGCCTGTGACTAATCACTGAGCACAAACCTTTGTTTTCATCTCAGGGCGAATAGAAAGAAGAGTTCTTAGTGAAACTGTCTGGTGTCATGAGCCCTTTACATGTCAAGTAAAACCTATTAGGAACATTTTATGAATTTGGTATCTCTGTTGTTGAGGTTCCCATACAATGAGATTATTTGGGAGGACTGTGTGTGTCCTCCCAATTATAATTCTAGTTTATGTGTATTACCAAAGCTGGTGGCTTCCTGTCACTCAGGCTCTTAGTCTCTCTGGGTTAACATGTTTACTATTAATGCAGACTCCTTCCTCTGCTTCCAGAACACTGCCCCTTCCTCACTTCCCCTCCAACTCGATGACCAGGTTTTCTCTTTTGTTTAACCATAAGCAATTCCCACACTCCATTTACAATTGGCTGGTCCTATATATTTTTTTAATTTTTTAAATAATTATTTTTGAGAGAGAGAGAGACAGAGACAGAGCCTGAGTGGGGGAGGGGCAGAGAGAGAGGGAGACACAGAATCTGAAACAGGCTCCAGGCTCCGAGCTGTCAGCAAAGAGCCTGTCGCACGGCTCGAACTCATGAATCTCCACACCTGTTTTTTTTGTTTGTTTGTTTTTTTCTTTGCCTGTCTTCCAGACATTTATTTCCGGCATCTTGTAGGATGAACAAGCCTGCTGTCCTCTGGTCAGGCAGTGGACCTTGTGTTACCATCTTTAGGCCATTCTTATATTGTATTAGGATTCTGTTGTGCCTGATACATTTAGCCAGAGAGCATCAGGCATTTCCTCTCACACAATAGTATCCATCCCGTCTGGGTGGTCTGGATGAGGTGTGTGTCTCAAGTATAGAGGCCCACATGGGGCCCCAAGATTTAGATTCCCTCTCCTTGGGTCATGGCTGCAGAGAAAAAGATGATAGGAGTCACTAATTTCTTCTTTGTCACATGTGGTTGAGTAGCTGGCTAGGAAAGGAGAAAGATAATATATCTATGAAGTTGGACCAACTCTTTGGAGCTAGAATGTTGTTCATGATAAGTAGAAATCTGTTCTTTGGAATCTGTTTTTGTGTTTTTAATTCTCCATGATTATTTCCTTTTTTCCCCTTAACTTTTATAAAAACATTTTTGGAAAAGCCAGACTGACTCAGCTGTTGGTAAACAAAGGGAACGCTGTTATTTTTTGACATTTATTCCAGAATGTTCAGTGCAGAGTATTGCGTCCTTGCTTAATTTGAGCAGGACGGATTAACTGATAGGATCCTAAAGAATTATTTTATTTTTATTTTTTTAAGTTTGTTTATTTTTAGAGACAGATAGGGGGAGCACGAGTGAAGGAGGAGCAGAGAGAGAATCCTAAGCAGGCTCTGCCCTATCAGCACAGAGCCTAATGTGGAGCTGGATCTGATGAACCAAGAGATCGTTACCAGAGCCGAGATCAAGAGTTGGACCCTTAACTGACTGAGCCACTCAGGCACCCCGAAAGGATTCTAATCTAAATTAGCCAACCAGAGTCCTGCTCCACCCCTCACCTGAGACATGGACTCTTCTGTGTTTTCCACTCACATCTTTCATGGATCTGGGTTTTGACCCTTTTGTTCCTCGCACTTTGTACCTTTTTCCTTGAATGATCCCAGTTATGATCTATAGAAATTCCAAAATGTTATCTTTAGCCCTACCTACTCATTTTCTGATTTTATCCAATAAGGTCTTATTCAGGAGGGACACAGTTTACAGGGCTGATAAGTAGAGCAGCAAAGTTCCTTTGCCCAGTACAGTCGCCATTTATGCCTGTCATCCTAGTGTAATCATTAATAGTGCCCCCTTTTTACTCTTGCAGGTGCACCAGTTTGGGCGGTTGTATGGTAACCCTACTGACCATCATACTCACGTTTGCTTCCATCACACAGCTCCACGTGCCTGCGTCACTGGGTTCCCATGTTTGTCCTCCTCCAGTCTGCTACATCCCTTCTTTCTTAATGCAGCACCATCACCTGGCATTTGTGTTTACTTGCTCCGTCTTACTAACTTAATGAACTTAGATGATTGGTACAACTCCACAGATTTTTTTCCTTCACAAGTGAATTTTGAATATGTCGCCTCCTCCATATCTTGTGGGCGCTACCCTGGGGGAGCCCTCCTCGTCCACTGTCCGAGTTTGTGCAGACTCCGCCAGTCTCCTCATCTGCCATCTCTCTACTCCGTTAGTCTGCCATGAGAGGGGCCTTTCAGACAGGGGAACTTGCTCATGTAATTTCCCTGCTCAGCATCTTTCCAAGGCTCTATCACTTCCAGGATAAGTGCTAGGTTTTTATGATGACAGACAAGTCCCTTCCTGATCTGGACTCAGTTCACTCCACAGAGACACTTCCTGTCTCCTCCCCTAATGTGTTCTGTGCTCTCAGCAGGCACTGCTGGGCTGCTGTGCAAACATCGTGTGCTCTTTCTTCTCTCCCCGTCTTTGTGTCTGTGCTGTTCCCTTTACCTCAAATGGCCTCTTCTCCTGTCCTGACCCTTCCCTGCCTGGAAAACCTCTCAGCTTAAATCCAGGCTTCCAGAAGCTAGGTGTTCCCAGGGCACCTTTCCACACTTCACTTAGAGTGCTTGTACTTTAATTATTTGCATGCCTGTCTCTCTTTCCACCTCCTCCCAAAAAAATCACTTTTCCATCTTTGTATGCGCTGTGTCCAGCAGAGTCTCTGGCCTGCAAGTACTGAGTATTTGCTGAATTGATGAGTGAATGGACTGTTATTACAGTTCTTTCTTACCGATCTTGCTATCACCCTCCTTTCCAGTATATCTTCCAAATGCACCAGTTGCTTTTCAGAATCAAGCTTGTCATGGCACTTTGCTACCTGAGCATATCCTTATGCCTACAGAAAACATATCTTCATGCCAACTCAGCCCTTCACAGCTAACTCTGATTGTCTTCATCTTTGGGCACTCTCCCCTAAATTTACCTTCTTGCTTATTTCCCATTTTAACAGCCTCCCACTCCCCTGCCTGGTAAGGCAGTGGGCACACCCACAGCCCAAGGGTGTTCCCAGCACCCACACTGGCCCACCTGTGCATTTGCAGATTGCTTGTGCTCTCCCTCCCTCTGCCCAATGTCAGATTCCCAGCTCCCTTCCTTGACTTTGGTAGTATATCAAGCTCTTTGGACTTGGGGTTTCTACTTAGTCTCCCTGGCACTTCTACCTTGCTTCTCCACTCTCCTTCAAGGATCATGACAGAGATGGGTCATTGACCCTCAACATCACCTTTCCCCTTCCCCTGTGATGATCCTGCAGAGTTCTGGACCCATGACCACCCAAAATAAAGACCACATTCTCCAGCCTCCATTGCAGGTAATGAGTCCACCTACCTATGTTCTGGCAAGTGGGATGTGAGTGGAAAGATTAAGCTTAAACCACTGCTTTTTAAAGTCTCTTTTATAACAGATGTATCTCTATCATAATTAGTAGAACTTTAGCTTAAATCCATTCATCCAGATCTCTTGCTCAACATCACTTGGGTAGAACCTCTTGCCTGGTTTCGGCCCCTGGGACTCCCTCTGCTACTTTCCAGTAGCAGTGACTGGCATCATAGCATTTATCCTCCTCACAAATGGTGTCCATCGCGGAGAGAGCTTAGATTCCTTTCTCCACTTTTCCCTCCTTTTCCACATAGGACAACTTGGGACATCACCTCAGTGCCATTGTCCCCATGACTGTATTACACCCTGTGGTCCTCCATGAGAAGCAGAACTGTTACCTTACTCACAGTTCCCACCCTCAATTCTAACAGAGCACCTGGTACAGTGCTTAGTTCCTCTTCCTTAAAGTTGTGGGGATTAGTGAGCACTAGGTGCTTGCAAAGTGTTGGAACTGTGCCTGGAACTTACTATGCACTCAAGTAATTGCTGTGGTGGTGCTTGTAAAGTGTCATTTGGGTGGAGGCTTTCAACCTCTTCGTGTTCCCCATGGAGCTAGCATGGCATAGAATTCACACTTGTAATGGGTTTGGATATGCCATCTCCTGCTATCCTCATGGGGACCGACATCTTCCTCATAGAGAAAGTCACTGCTTATATTCTTGCCCACTGACCTACCTGAGTAGAATAAAAACTAAATACAACCCACTTTGAAGGTCTGAGGTAAAAGAATCTTCAAGATTTGGGTTGAGGAGAGCCTGGGTGGCTCAGCTGGTTAACATCTGACTCTTGATTTAGGCTCAGGTCATGATCTCATGGTTCGTGAGTTTGAGCCCCACATCAGGTTCTGTGCTGACAGTGTGGAGCCTGATTGAGATTCTCTCTCCCTCTCTCTCTGCCCCTCCCCTGCTCCCTCTCTCTCTCAAAAAATAAATTAACCAAAAAAGGAATTTTGGTTGAATCCTTTATTATTTCCCTTTATAATTTGAAGTAGCATCACCTAGAATTATATTGATATCAGTGACATTTGTTGATGTGCTGTAATTCCTCACCATTTAATTGAATATTTCTAACTGGTGATTATTACATTGATTATAATAATAACAGCGGCTAATAAATATTGAGAGCTTAGTGCATGCCAAGAATGTGAGCTTTTTATGCATCTTTTCCATTAAGTCACATAACAGCTATATGAAATCTAGATATTTAAAGATAAGGAAACTGAAACAGAAAAATGTTAAATGATTTAACAAAAGCATGGATAAAATCATTTATATTGGCAGTATTAGGATCCAGGTCTGTTTTGACTCTTACCTGCTTTTGTTGCAAGTACTAACTTGCATAATAAATGTATCATTTTTATCTCTTATCTGGGAATTCACAAAGATTAGTGCTCAGATTGCATCCTACTTAATTTCTCATTAAAATTAATTTCTAGGGGCGCCTGGGTGGCGCAGTCGGTTAAGCGTCCGACTTCAGCCAGGTCACGATCTCGCGGTCTGTGAGTTCGAGCCCCGCGTCAGGCTCTGGGCTGATGGCTCAGAGCCTGGAGCCTGTTTCCGATTCTGTGTCTCCCTCTTTCTCTGCCCCTCCCCCGTTCATGCTCTGTCTCTCTCTGTCCCAAAAATAAATAAACGTTGAAAAAAAAAATTAAAAAAAAAAATTAATTTCTAAATCAACATTTCTGAATTTCTCATTTACTATCAGATGCATTTGCTGGTATTATACAAATTAGTCATAACAGTTTGATAAGAACTGTTGTTTATATATTTGACTTTGTTTTGAGCACATTTCTTGTCTTAGGGAGTTTTTGAACTTGAACCCCAGACCCACCTATGAAAAACAGACTTCGATTACAATTTTTAGATGAGATCCCTCCAACCTAAGCAGGGGCAGTGAGAAACCAATGTTCTTGTCCACTCCCTTTGCAGGCATACCTCTGATTCAACTCCTCCATTTTAGAGGTCCAAAGACCTACTCTCCCATCTCCCTAGCATCTGAAAAGATTGCCTACATTAGCTTTGCCCTCAGACCAGCACTGGCTTCCTATTCAAATTTCACTTAGTTTGTGGTTTAGTTTTCTCTCTCTCTCTCTCTCTGTCTCTCTCTCTCTCTCTTTGACCTTTAGGGGATTTTCTGTACTTCTTTATGAATTCATATATAAAGTGTGTTTGGGGGGCCATATGAAGCACCTGGAACTCACACGTACTCCTGGTGGGAGTGGAGTTTAGTATAGCCACTTATTAAAAGCTCTTTGCAGTATATACTGACCTAGAGCAACATATGCATATCCTGTGACCCAACAGTCTAACTATGTACATAGATCCAACAGAAATGTGTACATGTGTCTATCAAAGGATGTGTACTAGAATGTCCATAGTGGAGCCCAGATGTCCATTAACAAGTAAATTGTGGTACGTTCATATATCCCACAGTAATTTTTTAAAAGAAGGATAAATTATGCTTAGTCCCAGCATATGGATGAATTTTATAGACATTATGTTGAATGAAAATCCAAATATAAAAGTGAAACTGCAGTATGATTCCAGTTATATTAAGTTTATAAACTGGATAAACCAGTCTCTGATATTAGAAATCATCCTAGGAGTTACTCAAGGGGGAGAAGGGTGGGGCTAGTGATTTAGATGAAACATACAAAAGGCTTCCAGAGTGCTCCTTACATAGTTATGTTCATTTTGTGATACTTCTTCAAGCTTGTGTACTTTTCTATGAGGATAGTGTATGCCAATAAAAATATTTACATAAAGGAAGGGAAAAGTGTGTTTTGTGTTTTATAAAATAGAAAAGTGATGTTTTACAGCAAAATCAGTAGACTTTCAGACTACCTGGTTTACTGTTGTCAGAAGTGAAATCAGCCCAAAGCATGTATGTGTGTGTGTGTGTGTGTGCGTGTGCGCGTGCGTACGCGCGAACGCGTGTTTGCAGGGGAGAGATGAGAAGGATATTGCTTATTTGGTTGTTTGTTTCCTTTTATGGTTTCTGTTTTATTCAGTTCTGTGCTTATTCTGGTGGGAAATAAGTAAACAAATCATCAAGTAGTAAAAGTTGATATAGCAGAGGTCCTTAATAAATATCCTGATGTTATTTCTTGCCGTGCAGTTATTTACTTGAAAATGTCTGTACGTATATTGTCTTTACTTTGTTTTGAAAAATTTTGGAGAACTAAGAGTTTTCAGTTCATAGGTTACTGATACTTTTTGATGAGGATTTCCTGAAGTAACATAGAAGAAAGAGCTGAAAAAGAGAGAGCACATAACTTCAATATATTGGGAATGTTTTTCTAAAAACTCAATCAACATGATGTTCATATTTTTCATATAAAAAAATAAGAGTGTAGGATCTCAGGTATAAATGAGCTTGTGAGGACCGTGGGACAAGAGTTGTTACAATGGGAACCCTGCACTTACATGACTAGGGAAACAGTTCGTTGTCTAGAATACAGCATGGAGCACCCACCTATAGCAAAGTCTTTTGGCTTTATATTGCCAAATTACCGTAAAAGGATACTGTCTGCTGAAGCCAATTTCTTTCTTAATTTCATTAAGCAGCATGAATGATTAGTAATCTGTTCTTTTTCTCTTGAAACCTAAGAGGCTGTTCTGTGGAGCAGTGTTTTGGTCCTGTGATTCACATTTGAATGAAGCACACTCTTTGCTTTCCATTTTGAGCCAGTGTGTAGATTAATGTGTGTATTTGGATTGCTGGAATTGAAATACGATGTCTGGCAGAGAATTTCTGATTTGCTCGTTACAGGCAAATGACTTTTCCCTTGGATTTTTCATTTGAGTGTATTCATTTGGACATGATGTAATAGAGCTCTTGCCTTTCTAGAACTGCCTGGAAATCTTGTGTATGCACGGAGGGCTTGAGCCAGAAAGAAAAGATAAGTGCCATCGGACCGCGCACGATGTCGCCACTGATGACTGCAAGCATCTGCTGGAGAATCTGAGTGAGTGCCATTTGCAGCTTGGTGCCTTCTTCACCCACACTGCTGGCACCTCTGGCATGATGGGAAAAGATTAATCCAGCTACAGTTTTCTTACTCTCTGCTCAGCCTTCTTTGAACCCTAGTAACTACAAAAACATTTTATCGGTTATAAATGTGGTAATTATTTTTTTCCATGTAGAATGGCTTTTTACAGAATTAGTTGCTATTAAAATAATGCTAGATCTTTGGGGCACCTGTGTGGCTCAGTCAGTTAAGCCTCCAGCTCTTGGTTTCAGCTCAGGTCATGATCTCATGGTTTGTGAGTTTGAGCCCCACATTGGGCTCTGCTCTAACAGTGTGAACCTGCTTGGAATTCATTCTCTCTCTCTCCCTCCCACCCTCCCTCTCTCCCCTCTCTCCCCCTCCATCCCTCTTTCCCCCTCCATCCCTCTCTCCCCCTCTCTCTCTCTCCCCCTCTCTCTCTCCCCCACTCTCTCCCCCCGCCTCTGTCCCTCCCCTGCTCCTGCTCGCTCACTCTCTCTGTCTCTCAAAATAAATAAAAAACATTTTAAAAAATCTTAAATAGAATAATGCTAGATCCTCATTGTACTTTAATGACCTTGGACGGTATTTAAATAATTATTGCTCTTCTGACTTAGATTGTGTCTCTAAGACATGAGACTAATAGGGTATGAAGAGTCATGGCTGGGTACTTTGCCATCAGCTGATCAGATGAATGTAGGCAAGTTGGTTATCTCTCAACCCCTGGTTGCCTACCTGTCTGTGAAGGTAATGGATGATCTTTTGGGTCTCTTCCAGCTCTAAGAATGTATACTCCTCAGGACATGTTCTGAAAGGTTCACACGTGGGTTTATGGAATATGGAGTTTCAGATTGTACAAAATATTATGGCTTCTTATATCGAGATTATCAATCCATCCAATCAGCTAACTGTATCAATAATTTGTTTTTACCTTACATTCTGACATTGAGACAGAAAATGAACAATAAACATAAGTAGTAATTCATTATATGGTATGTGAGACAGGGATATGTGCTACGGAAAAGACTAAGGGAGGATTGGGCATATGAGGATGGGTTTCAGTTTGGGTTTTGTGTGTGTGTGTGTGTGTGTGTGTGTGTGTGTGTGTGTGTGTGTGTGTTTTAAGTTTATTTATTTATTTTGAGAGAGTGTGTTAGTTGGGGAGGGGCAGGGAGAGAGAAAATCCAAAGCAGGCTCCACACTACCAGCACAGAGCCTGATGTGGGGCTTGAACCCATGAAACCGTGAGATTATGACCTGAGCTGAAACTAAGTGTCAGCCACTCAGGAGCCCCTGGGTTTCAGTTTTTAAAATAATGGTCAGAAGAGCCCCCTTGTAAGACATTGAAACAAACACTTGAAGGGGGTGAACAGAGCAACGATGTCGATACCTCAGGTAAGAGATTTCCAGGGAGAATATCATCAGGTGGACAGAGGTCCTCAAGCAGGAGCATACCTGCTATGTCTGAGGAACTGTGAGGAGGGCAGAGTGCTGGTTTTGAATGAGCGAGGAGAGAGAGGTTACAAGAAGGAATGGGGGTGGAGGTCTGATCTGGCTGAAATTTGTAGGTCATTGTAAGGTAACCATCTCAGTGCTCGAGCTTCGGAGTGATGGGATCTGATGTACATTTCCATAGTATCTGTGGCTGCTTTGTTGAGAGTAGACGTAGGAAGTCACAGGCGGAGGCGGGGAGACGTGTTAGGCCCTTGGCGTCGTCTTCCAGTAAGAGAGGACAGTGACGGCTCAATCCAGGATTGTCGCAGATGAGGTGGTGAAAAGTGGTTGGGTTCTGGATACAGCTGAAGGCGGAGCCAGTGGAACTTCCTGATGGATTGAACCTGCAGTATGAGAGAGAGAGAAGGGATCTGTGGATAACCCCAAGGTATTCAGCCTGAATAGTTGGCAGGATGGAGTGGCCATCACCTGTCAAAGTCGTGGGGGGTGGGGTGGGAAAGCTGTGGGTGAAGAAGATTTTGCTACTGAAGATCAGGAGTTCCGTTTTGGAATTATGAATTGGAGATGTCTGTTAGGATATCTGTGTCGAGATGCCAAGTCAGCAGGAATTCCAGAGATGAGTATGAGCTGGATACATAAATCTGAGAGTCAGCAGTTTATAGATGATATTTAAAGTCATGGGACTGGATGAGATCACTAAGGAAGTGAACACAGAAAAAGTAAGAGAAAGGAGCCTTGCAACACTCTATCATTAAGAAAATGGAAAATGTGAAGGGACCAGCAAAGGAACAACATAAAAGAGTGACCAGGGAGGCATGAGGGAATCTTGCAGGAGCATATCAGAGAACAGGGAGAGATCAGTTGTGTCATATGCTATTGATGAGAACTGATAATTAAATTTTTTTAACATTTATTTTAATGTATTAAATTTATTAACATTATTTTGGGAGAGAGGTAGAGAGCAAGTGGAGGAGGGGCAGAGAGAGGGAGACAGAATCCCAAGCAGGCTCCATACATACAGTCAGCACAGAGCCCAGTGCAGGGCTCGAACTCTCAAACTGTGACCTGAGCCGAAACCAAGAACTGGACGCTCAATCAACTGATAGGTGCCCCGAGAATTATTGATAATTGGAAAATAAACTAATCTAGTAGTTGGTTAATAGAAAAAGCCAGTTGAAGAAGGGAATCCTAAAAATATACATTTTAAACATTTTGTGTTAACTTTAACATACAGGGATTTCTTCCATCAATTTTTAGGTAAAGGTTTTTACTTTACTATGGTTTTGCTAATAGAAATTGCACATATTCTTATTTGAACAAACCACACATTTATGCTTCATCTGTGATTTCTCGTGTTTGAGGACTTAAGATGTTTTTTTTCAGGGCATCTGCGTGGTCAGTTGGTTAAGTGTCCAACTCTTCCTTTCTGCTCAGGGTATGATCTTGCATGCGATTCATGAGTTTGAGCCCCTCGTGGGACTCTGCACTGACAGTGCAGAGCCTGCTTGGGATTCTCTCTCTCTTCCTCTCTCTCTCTCTGCTCCTCCCCTGCTCAATCTCTACCCAAAATAAATAAACTTTTAAAAAAAATTAAGATAATTTTTTTCTTTCTTTTTTTTTAGTTTATTTATTTAGTTTGAGAGAGCAAAAGTGAGTAAGAGGGGCAGAGAGCGAGGGAGAGAGAGAGAATCCCAGGCAGGCTCTGCACTGTTCAGAGCCCGATGGGGGCTCAAACTCATGAACTGTGAGATCATGACCTGACGTGAAACCAAGAACCACCCAGGCACCCCAAAGATAATCTTTTCTAGCTTTATGTAGTTGTCTAATCCATACCTCCTTAGGTGACTTTTTTTTTTAATTTTATTTTTTTAAATGTTTGCTTATTTTTGAGACAGAGGGAGACAGAGCAGGAATTGGGGAGGAGCAGAGAGAGAGGGAGACACAGAATCTGAAACAGGCTCCAGGCTCTGAGCTGTCAGCACAGAGACCGATGCAGGGCTCGAACCCACAAACCGTGAGATCATGACCTGAGCCGAAGTCGGACGCTTAACCGACTGAGCCACCCAGGCGCCCCAACTTTTTTTTTTAGCACCTCCTTTGTTCAGTGTCTCTAAAGTGTTCAACTTCAATTTTATAGGAAGAGTAAGTCATTTCATCAGTTTATGGAATATTTAATTTAGTAATTACAGTAATGAGTTCGACAGACATAAAAGACTAGGGAATAAACACAATTGACTCTTGGTGAGCACGTAATTCAGTTCGTGAGAACTGGAGTGCATGGGGTGCTGCATAGCTCGGTGGGGCCTCAGTCAGTTGGTGTCACAGAGATTGGAAAGATCATTTAAAAAGCTTCGACTGCACTGTTTACTATTTACTAAATACTCACCAGTATTTACCACATAACCGTTAGTGTGTTAAATTCATTTCAAACGTGTTCACTGAGTCTTCATAATAGTTTAATAGCACATTCCTAACATTTTGTAGAAGGAATTGGGGTATAGAGAGATCAGTTTGCCAAGTACACAGGGCTAGTAGGAGGCTGACCCTGACGCTTAGACCAAGGTCTGTAGGAGTCCAAAGCCACTATCCTAAGCACAGTGACTTCTACAACTGGAACCTGCCTTATTTATGATGTTATCAATGTAGGTGAGGAGAAAGGGCAATATAGAGAATTTAGGGTCAAGAGAGGGCTGTCATTTTCTCAGATTTTTTTTTTTAAGAACTTGAGAGTCTTGCTGAAGGGAAGAGTCAATGAAGTACAAAAGGCCAAAGATACAAGGAAAGACAAATATTTTAAGCAACATGGTTCCAAAGAAGCTGTGAAGAGTTTGGGAGACCAGTTTACTCCAGTAGGAGAACATTTGGTTGATAGTATCTAAAGAAATATGAGAGCTGCCCTTTGCTTTGTTTTTAAAATGTTCATATCTGCTTGTTTTATATAAGTTTTGCTGCTTTTTCCTATCAAGATTTTTCCCCTTAATTCTTTTATTCTTCCAACAGATGCTCTTAAAATACCCTTAAGGATTTCAGTGGGTGAGATTGAACCAGGCAGCTATGGTTCCGATGACTTTGAATGCGAAAACACAATATGTGCTTTAAATATCCGCAAACAGACATCATGGGATGATTTTTCAAAAGCAGTGAGTCAAGCTCTGACAAATCATTTCCAAGCAATCTCATCTGATGGATGGTGGAGTCTGGAAGATGTGACATTTAATAACACCACTGACTCCAGCATTGGCCTCGGGACAAGCAGTGTACGATCCATCATGCTAGGTATCAGCAATCCTGTGATGGAGAGAAAGTTAAATTTCTGGGTTTATTTATGTTTATGAGCTCCATAACCTGATACTTGGTTCACTGATTAAATACAATGAAAGCTCACTTGTGGCAGCTGCTGGTGCTAAAAAACTTGATTATTCACAATGCGGCCATTACATAATGTTGCCTGTTAGTATAAAAAATGCTTTCATACCTCAGATAATACTCAGAGAGTAAAGAACAAGAAAGCCCTTGATGAGGTTTGTGATTCCACTTGCTGTTTTGATAAATGCAAGAAACAAACCACTTTGTAGCTGCTTGCTGGTGCACAGGTTCTGAACACAGCTCCAGATTTGTACCCGGGCTGGGCCAGGGCTTGTACTACATGAACACCTTACTTCCAGGACAGGAGTCCTAGTGAAGTCTAGAGTGGGAAGAAGCCCTATTCATTGAAGATCTGATCAAAGCTCCCACATGGGATGAGTAAGGGTGATAACTGCTTGTTTCTGTTTGATAGGCACTATGAAACAGACTCCGAAGAACTTGTAAGATTTACTTTCTGGTGAGCATAGTAAGTGCTCTATAAATGGCTCTGGTTAGTTTGTTTCCTCTTGAACCAGGAGAACTAACATCTTTGGGGAACCTGCCATTATTTCAGAACTGTGCTGGACCCTTTATACACAGCACCTCAACAAGTCCTTACAACAGACTCATTCTACAAATAACTAGTTACAAGGTGAGGTCACCTTGTAGGCCTGAGGTCACACAGCAAAGGAGCAAAGCAGATAAGATTCAAATCCCAGTCTGTGTGATAGGAAAGCCTGCATATTTTCAACAGCACTTGTTGCATAAGAATAATCAGGGTTGAGGAAACGGTGAGTTTCACCATGCTTTTAATATATCAGCTTATTATAGCAGAAAGGGTTTTATTCTGTTAATTTATAGATGCTAAATCACTTCCCAAAAATGTATTTTACTAGTTTTTAAGGCTGATAATTCATGACAATTTAATTTTATTGATCTTTGGCAAGATCATTAATATAATTACAATTCTTACAGAAGAATTATTGTATAGTTAAATAATTACATTAAGATAATATGTCATAAATGATTCTCAGGAACACATTTTGCCCACACAACAAACTGTTACTCAAGGTGTGGTTGTGCCCAAGAGTCTAATAAATGAAATCAGCACAGACTTGTTCAGAAGAAAATGACACTGCATCATCAGCCTTCATCCAGCTGACCTGGAAACAAGCATATGCAAATGGATATTTACCACCATCAGAGAGATTTACCTCTGTGAGCCGTGGATGCTAAGGCCTGATGGTGCCAGTGTTCATATTTGCGTAGGGCACCTAGTAGCATTTCAGATGTAAAGATCATTGGCTTCTGTGGGTAAAGGGCTTAGTTTAGTGCCTAATTGTATCCACTTGATAACGGGCAACCATGACATTATTTATTAATGTATGTATATAAGTGACTTTACTATATCACCTAACTAGATTAAAGGGACCCAGGCCAACAGATAAGCAGTGAGTTACAGGTGGGGAGTGTGTGTGTGTGGTGGGAATATTTAAGAATTTAAGATCTGTGGATGGGAAGGGATGGAACAAGTACTTCCTACTAATCCATCCCTAGAGTAGACACCAAGGAAGTGGCACCCTTTCTGAGCAGGCATGAGCAGAGGGCCCAGACTGTGAGAAGGCTTCCTTTATACTGAGCCCCTGAAGTAACCTGTGTTTTCTGGAATCTAAAAATTTGTTGGAAAGGGAGCGGATCATAAAGGACCTGTTACTTCACCTCATTCAAAGTGCTTAGACTTTGTGAAGCAGGCACTGGAAGAACCATGGAAAGTTATCATCAGCTTTGTTCCTAGAAATATTTAGTATATTTTTGCTCTCCAGATTTCTCTCTTACTCCTAAAAACAGCTTTGGAGAAGCCTCTTCTTTGAAGGCTTGCCTTTTGACCTTTAACAGACATTGTATTAGGGAGTTAACCCGTATGTGATGCTTTACATGTTCTGTGTGTGCTTTTGACAGTCTAAACCCTGGATTCCACAGGAGATTGTATATTGTCCCTTATAAGAAAAATTACTTTGAAGCTTCTTTGACATTTTATTTCGTTTTCTTGAACTTAGGAAATGTGCCATGGTCAGCAGGTCAGAGCTTCACCCAGTCCCCGTGGGACTTTATGAAGAAGAATAAAGCAGAGCGAGTCACTGTGCTTTTATCAGGTAAGAGTAGTCCACACTGAGGTGCTGTTGACAGAGTGTTGGCTTCATGAGGTGTCGTGGTGCTGGGTCTTAAATCTGCATGTTTCTGTCCTGTGTTCTCCAGCAATGCATGTGTGACCCCCTCTATTAAATAATTAGATGTTTTTTGAAAAGTCTCACTAAGAAGAGGAAAAATCAAAAGCCATGTTTCTGACACCTGTGGTGATATCCGTCCTGACCATTGATTGCTGCGATTCTGATCACCTCTCTCATTAGGAACAAACCAGAAGCTAAACTTAATGTACTGAGAGAGTGACAAGAGACCATGTTAAAAGAAATGCCTTCTGTTACTGTCAAGTCCAGTGTATGATGAATAAGATTATTATAACGGTACGGGTAATGTTTAGTGAACACCTACTATGTGGAAGGCCCTATCATTTATAGCACATTACAAGTATAAATTCACTTAATCCATATAACAACCCATTGAGGTAAGTATTTCTGTTTACCCTCATTTTACATACAAGGAAATTAAGGCTTAGAAAGATTGATTTTCTTGTCTAGGGTTACATAGCTAGTAAGTGTTACAGGAATACTCCATTTCTCAGCCCTTAACTCTAAAAGGGATTTTATCATGCATTTCCCATATTTGGGAATGGATTCTTTAAAAGTTCAACTAATAAAAGTTGTATTCTATTGTTTGAACTACTTACTGAAGTTAGGAAAAAAAAAAAAAAAAAGTATGAGGTTATCCCAGGAAATTCCTTCAGGCTCAAGCAGTGTATTGAGAGAGTAGCAGAACTTGGGAGGCAAGTGAGGGAGATAGAGTTTGGGAAAGAACATAAAGGGTGACCCCCAGAACTGTGCACGAATGCCGTCCCAGGCTAGAACTTTCAGAGGGTTGGGATTATCTCTGATAACAGTTGTTTATAAATAGTAAAATTGAATCCAGGGATCGGAGCAGATACTAGCAGTAGTATTCCAGCTGGAATCTGAAGGCCCTGGCTGTGATGGACAGGAGAGATGGGTGGGCTTCCCAGGGGAAGGAAGGGCAGCTGGAGAGGTCTGGGGAGCAGCGGTGGTTTACCAGCCAGTTCAGAGTGTTGAAATATTTTCACGATGGTGAGACAAAAGGTACCTCTTGGTCAAATGTCAGCTCTGGCTACATAAGTCAACAAACATTACTGTATCTTTTATGAGAAGTTTTGTTGTGTCTTGATCATTTACATTTAATAAGGAAGAACCAATTTTGCTTCTGTGTGTCGCTTTCTTACAGGTCCCCAAGAAGGCTGCCTCAGTAGTGTGACTTATGCATCAATGATCCCTCTTCAGATGCTACAGAACTACCTCAGGCTGGTAGGTGGATGCTGCCAAGGGGAGTCTTAGGCTCCCATCCCTGACCCTGGAGTATTGGGTCGCCCATTTCCTTGTCTGTAGGAGCGGGAGCCCCACTCACCCTGTGCCCCAACCCCATGATCTTTCCCAGCAGCCCCTTCCCTAGAAGGCTGCTGGTCACTTAGTTCTGGATTTCTATCACAGTCATCCAGCTGTTCCCACCTGTCACCTGTGAAGTGTTGTGATTGGAGCAGGAGAGGGTTGTCTTTCCCCAACTTGGACTTGACATCAAGTAACTGATCATCAATATGAAAGAGAATGGCTATAAATATCAAGATTCTTTGCTGTAAACTTTATAATTTAGAACTAAGTTAAATATGCTAGAATCAGTTAAAAGTATTGATTTGGCCATTTTAACAGAAACCAAACAACTGTAACTTGAACAGCATAGAAGTTTATTTTTCTCAAACGTAGAAATCCCAGCCGATGAGAGAGCCAGTAGGGGGAAATGGGGCGGGGTGACCCCGACCCCTGCAGATGTGTCAGCATCTTGGTGCGCGCGCTCTCGCGCGCGCGCGCGTGCTCTCTCTGTCTCTCTCTCTCTATCTCTCTCGGTGGGCCACTGTGACCTGGGGTATTGTTGATGTGGGTTTGGTCAAAGAGAGTCACCACTCCCACCCTCAGGTTCTAGCCTGAGGGAGGAGAGCCTGGAGGGCCAGCCCCTTCTTTTCTGAGGTGTTGCACACATTGTTTCCACCCACAACCACTGACCAGCATGTGGACACACGTTCACCTAGCTGGGATATGTGGTCGCTTTCCGGGCAACCATGCACCCAGGGAAAACTGATTCTGTTATTAAAGGGAACAAGAATATGATTATCAAGAGAAAGTAACAAATTCTAGACAAATGGTGAACAAATGTAATGTTTTACCTTTGTCCAGTACTTATTACATGCCAGGCAATATGCCAAAGGCACATACATGTCTTATTTATTCCTCAGAACATCCCTGTGAGGTAGATAGCGTCATCCACTTTATAGATAAGGAAACTGAAGCAGAGAAGGGAAATAATGTGCTCAAGGCCACATGGCTAGTGAGTGATTAATTAAGCTAAGTTTGTGCACTCTTGGGTCTCTGTGAGATCCATCTAAAACTAATATTGAAGGTGTAAAACTTTAAACAAAGGTTCATTTTGCCTGCTGCCTTAATTTGGAAAACCTTTTTTAAAAAATGAATGAGTTTGCCAGGGGCCCTTTACAAAAATTGTTTTCATTAACTATGAATTGATGTCTTTGTTCCCCCTGAAGAGAAGTGCAAATTCCAAACCATTCTGTTGATCTGGCTAAACCCAAAGTTGGGAATGACCTTTGTAAAATAGCCACAGTAGCACCAAAACATTAAAAGCTTTCTAGTTTAGAAGAGCTGGTGTCCTATAACGTTGAGACTGTAACTTGTTTTCTTTGTTATGTGTTCCTCCCTGCCGCTTCAGAGTAAGCCTGGGGGGCGACACACAATTGGGAGGGCGGGCTGCCTTCCTCCTTTGTGTGAGTTAAAGCTGTTGTTGAGTGACCAGTTGGTTTTCAGGAATGTGAGCCTGGGCGCCCAGTAAAATGAGCTTGTAGAAACGCTTCTCTCCCTTCTGCCTCCTCAGCTTCTCTGCACCAGGCAACTTTCTGCTCAGGGCTTTTCATTCACCCAGATGACAAAATGAACAGAAGGGTGATGATACAGCAGATTACAGCTGCACAGGAGCCTTGGCTGAGCAGGTCTGTCAAGTGAAATGCCGGCTAGCACATTATATACAGAACATCCCAAGTACATTTGTATGTTTGCCTCCGAATGCCTAAGCCATGGTTTAGCTACCAATGACCAACAAACCAGAGACTAACTAGTTGTTAGTTCTATTCTCAATTTATGAGTGTTTTGTTTTTTTTAGTTTGGGGGTTTTTTCTTGAGAGAGTGTCAGAGCATGTGCACTCAGGGTGGAGGACAGAGATTCTCGGGCAGGCTCCGTGCCCAGTGTGGAGCCCAACGTGGGGCTCAGTCTCACAACCATGATATCTGAGTGGAAATCAACAAGAGTCAGACATTCAACCGACTGAGCTACCCCGGTGCCCCGTTTCTTTTTGGTTTTTATTTTTAATTTTTTTTTTTCAACGTTTATTTATTTTTGGGACAGAGAGAGACAGAGCATGAACGGGGGAGGGGCAGAGAGAGAGGGAGACACAGAATCGGAAACAGGCTCCAGGCTCTGAGCCATCAGCCCAGAGCCCGACGCGGGGCTCGAACTCACGGACCGCGAGATGGTGACCTGGCTGAAGTCGGATGCTTAACCGACTGTGCCACCCAGGCGCCCCCTTTTTTTTTTTTTTTTTTTAATTTTTTTTTTTTCTTTTTGTTTTTTAAATGGTGTTATTTTGGGGGCACCTGGGTGGCTCAGTCAGTTAGGCGTCCAACTTTGGCTCAGGTCATGATCTCATGGCTTGTGAGTTCGACCCCTGCATCAGGCTCTGGGCTGATAGCTCAGAGCCTGGAGCCTGTTTTGCATTCTGTGTCTCCCTCTCTCTGCCCCTCCCCTGTTCACACTCTGTCTCTGTCTCTCTCAAAAATAAATAAACATTAAAAAAATAATAAGAAAAATAAAAAAATAAATGGTGTTATTTTTAAATACTTTCATTGAATATTTAAAATAATACAGATCTTAAATCTCCATTCTAAGAGTTAATAAGGAAACATTTAACTTGATTGAGTTTTGAATCACTAATAATTTATTATAATAGTTGAACTTTGTATATTAACTCAGACTTAGCCCGTTGCAATTTTTATTAACTTATTTGCAATCTTGTATTATAATACTTCAGTGATTATAAATAATTATTATATTAGAAAAATACTTAAATAGATCATCCTAATCTGAGCATGACTTTAAAATGTAGGATTCTGGGGGCGCCTGGGTAGCTCAGTCAGTTAAGTGTCAGGCTCTTGATTTAGGCTCAGGTCCTGGGATCAAGCCCCACATAGGGCTCTGTTGCCAAGTGTGGAGCCTGCTTGCGTTTCTGTTTCTCCTTCGCTCTCTCTCTTTCCCTCTGCCCCTCCCCTGCTCGCACTCTTTCTGTTTTTCAAAATAAATAAATCAACATTAAGAAAAGGCAGGACTCTGAATCCCCTAGGACATGATTCTTGAGATTCCACTGCCTGTTAGCCATCTACTCCAATATGTGCCATGCTAACCATCAAGAATCACAACTAGGAAATTCTACCTTCTCTTCCTATGTTCCCAGAATAAATTTGCTCTGTTCTCATAAAAATAATGTTGTGAACAATGGCGGTTATGTATCTGAGGCCACAAATCTTGATTAACGCTGTTAGCAGGTGGCCAGTTCTAGCCTGATCTCTTTCAGGGCATGGAGGAGTAAAGGTGGGTAAGGGCCTAGCAGAAGGAGGAAGCCAGTTCCCCCGTATGAGGAAGAGGGGCTCCAACACCAGCGAATCCTTTGGCCATCACGGCAATAGTGGAAGAAGATCCTGGGCAGCAGGGCAAGTGTCGACCCAGAGGAGGTCTGGAGCAGGAAGAGTTTATAAGTGCTAGAGGCTGGGTGACAAGGGAGCAGTTAGGTCCAAAGTTATAGCTTATGGGTGGTTTTTTGTTGTTGTTGTTTTTTGTTTTTTGTTTTTAATAGCTACAATTCCCAAAGTATTATGTTTGTGTTCCTCTATGGGGGCCTAGCTTTATTTGAATTTAATAGCCAAGTCTGATCTTGGCTTTTCAAGTTTCAGTAAGCTAATTTTTAAAAACCTATGGTGTATTTCTCTCCGTGAACTGTAATTTCTCTTGAATTCTCATTTCTCTTTTATATCTATTCTATAAAGAGGGACCTCAGCATATGGCTAAAAACCGTTTCGCTCTACCATGGGCTCCAGCTTTTTTGTAGCCCGGATGGATGCTGGATGCACCAGTACTGTTTGGGGGGATTTTGTATGAATAGGTTGACAGTAGTTGTGTTGTTTGTGGCTTTAAAGTGCTACATAAATTCTTTAAAATCAGTGTCAGAAGAGGTCAGAATGAAACGCCTAGCTACGAAGCCATGACATGGCTAGAGCCATCTCAGCTTTATTGGCTCGGTAAAAACCTTTTTTATTCTTTTTTGAGTTCAGCATCTCAGCACAACCTGGCCTAAAACCATCTCTAGATGGTAGAAACTTTCCCTTAGACTCTGACAAGTGAAACTCCAAATGGAGGCTGAGGTTTATTGCTTTAAAATAATGCCACAAGTGGGAAAACATCACAGGCGCCACATTGACCCTGTTCCTCTGGACAGCAGCTCCTCTGGTGAACTCCATTCCACAGAAAAACAGCCTGGAGGGCAGGGGAAAACAATCAATGGATGGATAGGCCTTTGTTGAGGTCATTGTTTCCATTTAATCCAGAATTCATTTGCGTCACAAAGCACTAATTGACATGTGATAAGAGCTTCCTGAATAAGCTGTGAAGACACAAGAATAAAGGGGATTGGTACCAATTGTGATAAAGGCCAGTGTCCCTTTACTAATAAGCAAAAATATTCCACTGTCAACACACACTTAGGGGTAATTCTGGGGACTCTAATTCACCTTTAAGAAGTTTGATTTTTCTGGAAGAGGAGAGAGATATCCTATCGAAACAGTTAAAATGTTTACCTTCCTCCCCCCACTATCTTGTCTGCCTGCCTGTCTACTTATCTATCTGTAGAGCCCTCTGCTGGAGGCATGAAGCATGTGTATTGATAATACCTCAGATCCTGCTGTTGGGAGAAATGTCATTTTTAGCTAGAGCAGATAAATGTGTTTTCTTGGCATAGCTTCACATGTTTGCAGTACAGCAACAGGCTCCTGGTAATTTTTTGTTGTTCAGATCTGAAATGGTAACCAGCACATCCTTTAATGAGATAGAACAAATACCATTAACAAAAAAATTGGTAATATCTGAAATGAGGAAAAACCTATGGAATGCATGCACAGAATGTATGAATGAGGGGCGCCTGGATGGCTCAGTTGGGTAAGTGGCTGACTTCAGCTCAGGTCATGATATCAGAGTTCATAATTCCAAGCCCCCAAGTCAGGCTTTGCACTGACACTGCAGAGCCTGCCTGGAATTCTCTCTCTCCCCCCGTCTCTCTGCTCCTCCCCTACTTGTGCTCTGTCTCTCAAAATAAAATCTAATAAAGTTTAAACAAACAAAAGAATGTATGAATGATCTGGAAGTCTATACATTTGTTTTTGCATTTATTTATTTCTATTTTACCTTATTCCAGAAAGCATATTAGACTATGTGAAGACAGAATGCTTGCGGCTAGTGAATGGCCTTTTCAATGAAAATTTTAAATAGAATATTTCCTGTCCGTATTTTATAAGAACCTACAATCCGAGAACAAATGAGTTGTTGAAATTGAAGACAGCGTATCTATGAAATCGGGTTTCTTGCTGTTACGTGATTTCGAAATCAATCTTAAGACAGTGTAGGCAGTTTGACAGATGGCTGTAATGAATAGAGCGCTCTTGTTTTCAGAAGTGAGACAAGATTAAATAGCAATCCTTGTTGAAAATCTCAGGGGTAGAATACTCAGTAAATCTTGAAAATCTGTATCCTGTTTCACTGGTATGAAACAATCCATTCCTTGTGAAAGAAGTTCTACCCGAGAAGTAGTGTGGCGGTTTGGGATTAATTTGGAGAGTGCAAGACTTCGGGTTTAAAATTGGACCTGTCTTGTGGTACCCAACACAATTTCCCACCAAAGTGCTTATGAAAAGTGATAAAACTTCACAAAAACAGAGGAAAATAGAACTGAGGTCTCCCTTGGGCAAGAATCTGGAAGAATTTTCCCATACCTTTAGGGATAAGAGAGTGTTAAACCCACTGATTTGAGGCCTACCTGAAATGAGGTAGGAAACCACTTTATTATTTCCTATGACCATCTTACTAATGATTCAAAAAAGCAAACTTGATGCCAGTTAGGAAGTTGGGTGTATGTCCTTACCGCAGTCTCTGCTTTTGGTAGTGCCATCCTCCTCCACCTCCTATCAAGATGCGTCCTTCCACATCCATTCAGAGATTAAAGCTAGAAATACCTGAGCAGGAAGTTGGTGGGCGGGCGTTGGTGAGGCTGCTTTATCTGGGGAGCATATTATATAAGCACCCTCAGCATGATGGATGTTGGAGCGTCCTGCTTCCTTTAGTTCACACATTTGTCTGCCCTGGTGGACAGCCCAGGCCCAGCCCACTGCAGCTATTGCCGGATCCCAAAGCCACAAGCAGAGGCAGCAGCCCACCGTCCAGCGGATGACCTAAGACGGGAGTCAGCTGAACAATTAAGTCGAAAGCAAGTGAAGCCAGTGATGGTCCACACATCCTGCTTTACTGCAGATTCTTCCTGTGGTTTCACAGAACGAAAAAAAGTACTAATAACAAGTTAACATTTTACCTGGGGAAGAACCCTGCCGAACAGAACAGAGTTATTCTGAGAACTCAGAATGACACACGTTAGAAATTATGAGAAAAAATGAAAAACTAAGAAGATTAGCATTCTCTGGAGAGTAAAAGATCGACTGAAAGCAGGGCAAGAAAGCCAGGGTAGAGAGAAGGCTAAGATTAAAAGCAAAAGCGTTGGCAAGGACCTGGGTGAGGTAAGGAACTCTGAGAGCAACTGAAAGTGCAGTAGCATCATTAAACTTGTACCTGAGACAGTTCAGAGCGGGAGGGAGATGGTGAACATTCTTTTCAGTGTCATGAAGACTAACTTGAGGAGCTCTCCCCAAAGGAGAAGCAAAAGACAAGAGTTAGGATAATGATGAGCTAGGGGGACAGATGCACTTGCAGAGGACAGAGAGGGAACTTAAGCATTATTAGTTTTCCTTCCAAATAAAAGAGAATTAGAAGAGGAGAAATTACCAGAAACATAATGGAAGAAAAATCTTCTAAGCCAAAAATAGGTCTGACTATGTATATTGGAAGAACTTACCGTGTTCCATGTAAGATGGGTGGAAAAGAGGTCACAACCAGACAAATCTAGGCAACTTTTTGAAATTTTAAGTACATCCCACTTCCCCATCTCTTAGGTACAAATGAGAACAGATTATTCTTTAACAATAATTCCTTAATGAGTATCCATACCCTCACTGCCTAGAAGCAGAATCTCATTTGAATTTTCTCTGGGGGAGTCCCTGTCCCAGTCTTGGTCCTTGCTGGCCCTTCTACTATTGTTCGTGTCACAGACCCCCAGCACCATAGAGAACAGCCCTGGCCAGCTACGGCTGTGTTCATGCTGTGGCTTCCGGATGCTGGTGTTCCTTGGGCAACTGTAGCCATTGTCCTGTTTCTCTCAAGTATATCATTCTCCCTGATGCTGCCCTAGCCCCAGTGTGCATCTAGCTGCTTCCTTTTTTATTGAAGGCTTAACAATAGAGGAATAATATTTGGATTCAGAGAAAATCACTGGTGGCTACCAAACATGTTGTCTTTCAGAGCCTAAAACCCAGTCCCTAGTCCCTCATTAGTGGTCCCCTTAAAGGACCACATTCCTTTTTAAGCTCATGGTCTGACACCCAGTGGTCCAGCCCCGTTTTCCTCCACTTTCCAAGAGTTACTCCAAGCATGGTTTGGTCTCTTTGGAGGCCAAAAGCACAAATCCTAAAGGCCCCAGGCAAGGAAGGAGTCCTTCTTCCTTCCATGCTAACAGCTTTCCCTCAAGCCTTCCTTTCATATCCCCAAGTCTGCCTCTTTCTTGTAGTGGTGGGCCAGTGGCATATTTTGTTTTACCAGGCCTACCCTAGCCACCCTCAAAGATATAGCCTTCCCCTGTGTCTTTAAAAGGACAAACTTATCAGAGCACAATAAGGCAACCATGAACAGACCGTTTCAGGTTTAACGTTTCTCCAAGTCTGGGTGACTCAGTCTTGACACATGAGCTACATCAACCATATTCATTAGGTTTGCCACTTCACCTATACAGATCTTTTTCTGTGAGATCTTTCCAAGAAGAAAGCTGCTCCCAAATGGAGACTAGGGGAGTGAGAGTTCAGTCCTAGGGGTGACCGAGGTGGAAGGGATGACTCCTCTCCACATCTCACTCCAGACGTCACTGCCCTTGTCCCGTGTAAATGGCCACTGGCTTTCCATCCCAGTGTGTGCTACATCCCCACATGTTCTCAGGCAAGGTATCCTCACATGTGAGGAAAAAGCTTTAAAAAAATCCTATAGGCATCCAGGCAGGAGATTTTCTCTTTTACAGAGTAAAAGTGGTCAATCTCTACCCAGGTTTCTTTGAAACACCCGAGTTCCAGAATGGAAAAATCTAGATCAGGAGTTGATCTAGTAATCTTAGAGTCATGAAGATGTCTTTTATGTAAGATGCCAGCACAAAGATAGTCTCCTAAGTATGACAGCCGTAAAAAGATTACACTCTACATCCCTCTTAAAAAATACACAAATATGCATATACATATCAACTATGCAAAGAAACATAACTTAGAGTGGTTGCTTTTCAGTGCTCACACTATCAGTGGTTTGTAGTCTGCTGTTTTATGTTTCTTTGTATTTTCCAGAATTTCCTTAGTGGAATTCATTGCTGTTTTACATACCCCTAAAAAGTAAAAGAAGCACTGGGAAAATTCAAACTAAGGAGCATGTGTAAGAGATAATAATGAAACATTACAAAACATTTGCAAGGGACAAAATACACTAGGCACTGTGTTCCTAGCTTACCTACTGAACCTCATTGCAGAAATTACAGGGAAGAGGGGAGCCGGGGTGGCTCAGCCCGTTAAGCATCTGGCTTCGGCTCAGGTTATGATCTCGCAGTTCGTGAGTTTGAGCCCCACGTCAGGCTTTTTGATGACAGCTCAGAGCCTGGAGCCTGCTTCGGATTCTGTGTCTCCCTCTTTCTGTGCCCTTTCTCTGCTCACACTCTGTCTGTCTCTCAAAAATACATAAACATTAAACAATAAAAATTATAGGGAAGAAAGAGTATGCTTTTTAATAAAGTGTTAGCTCTTTTACTCAGTGTAGTAAATAAATACTATATTTGCCAGTATTTCACATTAAAGTGAAAGACTTCGAGTGCCCAGTGCATACAGTTAATCCTCAAAATAATATTTTTAGTATTTTCAAAAGCTGAGGACAATCAGAAAATTTCCTGCTTGGGTACCACTTTTTTTTTTTTTTTTTTTTTTTTCCTCTTCTTAGCATTTTCACTGAAGATTTCTTCTTGGTTTGTTAATAGGTCGAGCAGTACCATAATGTCATCTTCCATGGCCCCGAAGGAAGTTTGCAAGACTACATAGCACATCAGCTTGCACTCTGCGTGAAGGTAAGTACCCATTACACCTATCCCCGCCCCCCCCCCCCCCCCCCCCCCCCCCCCCCCCGCTTTTCCTTGAAAGCAGGAACTAATTGCTCGTTTCTTATCACAGCACAGACAAATGGCTGCAGGATTCACCTGTGAAATAGTGAGAGCCGAAGTGGATGCTGGTTTCTCCAAGGAACAGCTAATAGACCTGTTCATCAATAGTGGTAAGACCCTTCCAGCAGACTGAGTTGTGGTAACAGAAGGGCATGATCTTCAGTGATGCTGTTAAAAGGAAATAAGCTTTCTTTCTTGGGGGTAAATTTAAGTTGACTTCTCGATTATCCAACAGCTATGGGATGAAAAGGAACACTTGCAAAAGAATTTATTTTTGTGCATCTGGCATTGCATTGATTGCTTATCCCACATTTTCTTCCCCCCGCCCCCCATCTTTTGTTTGTAAATCATTATCCGTTGTGAGCATTCTATGTAACTGGCGCCAGAGGTATACTAAGGGAGGAGGTGTTGGGAGCCGTCCATCCTAGCAGGACTAAGTATTGTGCCACTGATGTTGTTTAGAATTGTATGGTGATGATAAAAAGTAGATCAATTTTTGGTATTATTCATAAGTTCTCTACAACCAAAGCACCCGTATTGAAGCACCTGAGGTAAACTGCTTTCTCCACCTAACCCTCGGCATGTCATTGACTGGCATTTTGCTAAACATATTACACACGGTAATTAATTCATTTAGTCTCTACAACAGCCCTGTGCCAGTAAGTAACTTATCTGTTTCAAACATGAAGAAACTGGCACGGAAGAGGTTTGGTATCTTGCCACAAGTACAGAGTGGCAGAACCAGGATTAAACATGTTTATTAATATAACTTTTTCATGAACTTTCTGTCTCAGGCTCCAGAGTTTAACACACAAAGCTTGATCACAGGTGGCGTTAGCATAGCCTGCAGAGCACAGCATAGCTAGCAACTCTGACATGAGACTGAAATGGACCAGACTCCAGTCTTCAAAGGCTCAAGGCCACAGAGACCCCTGGGGAGAGGGTGCAGGGACTTGGTGGGGGTGGGGTGGGGGAGAGGGGAGACAGTTGCAAGATCAGTGGTGGATGAGTTGAAATGCAAATTCAAATCTTTTAAGTGTGTCTGTCTCACCTTTGGAGCCGTGATCAAGGACTGGGTCAACCTTAGGAAGAGGGAAATAACAGCAGCTTTTAAGTCAAGAAATAAAGTTAAGAGGCAGGTTTGGGGAAGAACTGAGATCCCACAGACCTAGAAGCGCATTTTAAGGACAGGAAAATCCCACTAGAATCTGAATGTTACTATAGCGCATGAGGTCAGTCTTTGATCACAAACTAGTGAAAATTGGCTGCAGAAAGCTGTTTTTGCTGCTGCTGTTACTAATAATCACTAGCTTTTATTAAGCTCTGACTCTGGTCGGCCCTATTCTAAATACCCTGATTTAAAAACATGAAAACATTTGAAACAGGAGGTTTGAGTACCTTGCCTGAACAAGCCACAGCTAGGACATAGCCAAGCAGGACTGAAACCGTTACTGAGCCTGCCCTTAATCACTGCCAGCCACTGCTCCTTAGAAACTCTCCTGTGCCAAAATTTCTATTTCCCCCACTTAGTCCTATAACAAAAGCCCACTACATTTTTTCCAATTTTCAGTCTTGTTTCATCTCAAAGGAAGAAGCTAAAATATTTTGTTCTCACTCTGTCAGGGCAGATAGCAAGTACAGACTGAATTCTCTCTGCTCTAAGCTTAGGGAGCTAAAAAAAAAAAAAAAAAAAAAAAATGGAGAGCAGTGAATCGGGTCATAAAGGATGGCAGAGGTGACGAGCACACCATTTCTAAACCTATGTGCGTGGGGCAGCATCTTAAGACCTCCTCTTCCTAATTCCCGGTCTCTCGGCCCCTCCCACTTGAAATCCAGTCTTGGCTTGACAACCTGAATGTCCACAGGCGCCAAGAGGCCACATTCAAGGGTGAAGCATGCTGGCTGGGGCTGCGGGGGGTGGGGAGGCATGTCTCCATCTACAGGAAGGCAGCGGCTCTCAGCTGCAGCAGCTAGTTGCTTTCTGCAGTGCAGATCCAGTGTTGTGTGGTCTTGTGACTCTTAAGAGATCCATTTTTAGTGAAAATTTAGGATTTTCTTCTTTCAATGTTGTCAGTTATTTCAATTTTCAAAGCAACATGAGGACCGTGTGGAACTCCCAGGTCCTCTCATTCATAGACTCCTCATCCTTGTCCCAGGTCACGTCCTGCCAGGGGGGTCCTGGCATAACTTTTCATCCATCCCTTTGTCACCATCCTACCATTTGCCCCCTTTTCCTGTATTTCCTCTACTTTCCTGTAAGTGGCTGCTCTGTCTACAGCTTCTCCTCCTCGAACTTCCTTCACAGGCAGTCATACCTTTGGTTAAGCTGTCTTTGATCCCTGCCCCGCACATCCCTCCAGCGCCCACTGAACTAAGGTAATGGCATTCAAGGCCTTCCATTCGTAGACATTGATTCGCCTGACTGGCTTATCTGACCCTTCTTTTTTGTTTTTTAAATTGAGATATAATCGAGATATATAGCATTGTGTAAGTTTAAGGTGTTGACTTGATACACTTAGATGTTGGGAAATAATTACTGTAACGTTAGCTATACCTCTGTTACCTCACATAATTACAGTTTTTTTGTGTGTGCTAAGAGGACTTTCTTAGTAACTTTCAAGTATGTGATACAATATTGTTAATTATAGTCACCATGCAGTACATTAGATCTCCAGAAGTACTCATTTTCTAACTGAAATTTTATATCCTTTGATCTCTAGTTCCCTCACCCTCACCCCAAGCCCTTGCCAACCACCATTTTACTCTGCATAAGTTTGGCTTTTTTAGATTCCCCATGTAAGTGATATCATACAGTACTTGTCTTTCTCTAACTCTGTTAGCATAATACCCTCAAGGTCCACCATATTGTTCAAAACGGCAAGATTTTCTTTCTCATTGAGTAATATTCCACCGTATGGATATACCACACTTTCTTTATCTGTTCATCTCTTGGCACTTAGGTTCTTTTCATATCTTGGCTATTGTGAATAATGATGCAATGAACATGGGGGTGCAGATAACTCTCCGAGATCCTGATTTCATTTCCTCTGGGTATATATACCCAGAAGTGGGATTGCTGGACAGCGTGGTATTTTGCATTTTTTGAGGCACCTCCATGGTGTTTAACATAACGGCTGCACCAGTTTACATCCCCACCACCAGTGCTCCAGAGGTTCCCTTTCCTCCACATTCTTGCCAAAACTTGTTATCTACTGTCTTTCTGATGACATCCATTTTGACTGGTGTGAGGTGATGTCTCATCGTGGTTTGGTTTTGCATTTCCCTGATCATTAGTGATATAATACATCTTTTCATGGACTTGTGGGCCATTTGTATGTCTCTTTTAGAATATCTGACCCTTTTAAGATAGCGTCAGTGCTCCAATAGAATATGCTGTTTCTTTTTTTACGAAGTGTCCTTTGCTTTTCTACTCTCCGTGTCTTAGTTCATGCTGCAGCTTTCATCTGAATGATAAACACACAACCCCCCGCCCCCCCAAAACGCACACTGTGACTACCACATTGCAGGTGCTATGCACACTATTATTGTGCAGTACTGATTAAAACAGACATGACTTTTGCCCTTCCAGAAACCATAGAAAAAGCCCCTATAGGGGCGCCTGGGTGGCGCAGTCGGTTAAGCGTCCGACTTCAGCCAGGTCACGATCTCGCGGTCCGTGAGTTCGAGCCCCGCATCAGGCTCTGGGCTGATGGCTCAGAGCCTGGAGCCTGTTTCCGATTCTGTGTCTCCCTCTCTCTCTGCCCCTCCCCCGTTCATGCTCTGTCTCTCTCTGTCCCAAAAATAAATAAACGTTGAAAAAAAAAAAATTAAAAAAGCCCCTATTAAAATGCTCTAAGGACGCTTCAAATGAAAGCTTCTCTGATCCCTCCAGATACTTCTCCCTCTAATGAACATCATTAGATTTGGTTTATACCTGTGTCCCACCTAACTATAGGTCAAGGCATTGAGGGGTATTATTTGAACTCTTGCCGTGGTCCACTCACGCATATTATGAAGGCTAGTACTATACCCAGTTCTTCTATTCCACCTTGTACACTGATGGCTAATGAATACTTGCTGATGAGTGGGTGAATCTGATAGAGGAAATAGCATGGGCAAAGACCAAGGGAATGCTAGTCATATGTCATCTTCAGGTACCAGCAAGTGCAAGCTGCTTACAGTAGATTTAAAAAGAGTTAGGTGAAAGAGTGCAGAAGTTGATAACGGAGCAGGTGATGATAGGGCATAAAGATAGAGTGAACTGGAGTTTCAAAATGAAGTTTTTGGACAGCTGACTGAGGCAAAAAAAATCCCCATTTTAGCTATCCGTTTGTGTAGGAAATGGTGTATCATCTTTAAATAGGACAGGAGTTTATTCTTTATGTGGCTTTGCAATTTGTAATTATCAACTATCTTTTTTTTTCTCTTTTTAATAACAAAGACACAAATACAGGTTCATCTGCTAAGACCTTGAATGCAGTTGTCCAGGTTAAGCACCGGAGCATTATCATATGTGCCTCCGTGCCCAGTCAGCTGAATCTGGTCCTGTGTCTCATCTCCACCTCCCACTCTCTTCCCTCCACCTGTTATTTCTTGCTCAAGGGACTGTGGAGGCCCATCACTAACCCTTCTTATTTCTGCTGGTCACTCCCTCACAAGCCTCTGCAGCTCCCAGAGGGTTCACTCCACAGGCCAAGCTACTCTTGTCATCGCCCTGCTGTTAGACCCCATCGACTGCAGGGTAAACACTGCCCTTCTCTGAATGTGTGTCAAAAACATTGGGGTGTGGCCTCTGATCTTCCTTGCTGCTGTCCACCTTTATCTCCTAAGAACTCGGTCCACTGTGCCCATCGTTTTCTCCCCAGGAACCACTGCTGTTGACTGGTGACCAATGGAGAGGTCACAGAGAAAGTGCACTTTAAGTAGAGTGGATGGGGAAACATTCGGGGCTTTTGAGCGGGACAAGGGTATCTAACAGGAGCCAAAGGGAAGGAGCCAAAGGGAAGGAGCCATCGGCTCGGTGTGGTGTCACCTCTTTTGTAGTGCAGAAAGCACATAACAGGGAATGTCCTTTTGGTCAAGAGGTGATAGGAAAAGGCAGAGAGTAGAGAAGGCAGAGGTCTGGATGAGGGAAGAAGGGGTTCCTAGGCTGTTCAGCTGCAGCTTTTAGAATAATGAGGGGATAGGAATTATCTGTCAGTTATTCTTTCTTTTTCACCAAGAAATTAAACTGATCAAATTATATGACTGCAAGTAAGGGCTATACTGATTTGCAAAGAATATGTTTATTCCTGTCGTTTAACCTTATCTTCTCTACAGGAAGAGATTTAAACTACTTGGATGAGGCTGGGCCAGCACGTTGAACTTTAATCTTCCATTATACACAGCACACATATTACCTCATTTGCTCCTCTACAACTGCAGGAGCAAGCCAGCAAAGAGAGTCACAGAGAATGAATAAAAGAAATGTATGAGCAAAAGATACAAGAAGGAAGAGTAGCAAACGTATGTTAAATAATTAGCTTTAAGAAGCTAAAACTTGTATGGAGATTAAAGTGGTTCCCATGAAGAGAAGAAGGTAGAACAGAAGAACACATTTTAAAAAAAGACCTCACACAGTTGCCACCAATGGTTATATTGTGTTTATTTTAAAATAACCTCTTCCTTTTCGTATTGCCTTTCGTGGGAGACAGTCGTGGCACATAGCTCTGTTATTTGGTAAAAAGGATGTGAATGTGTATTAGAATTGGGTCATTTTGCCACAGTGTAAGGTATGTAGTTAGGTCAGTAAGACAGATACAACTTCCTGTCACATAAGATTTTAAAAAGTAAGAAAAAAAATGTTTTGAACGCTAGACTGGTGTTTTAGAGTAACACTTAGAATTCTTGAGAGAACTTTCCTTTTCAGAAGTAATGAAGATAGAATTACCGTAGTCCTAGTGGGAGAATATGGTCATTGGAGTCCACATAACTGAGTTTACGCCCTTGGACGCTGTGTTACTTGAGGCTCTTTGAAGGTTTGCCCCTTGCTTCTCATCTGGACTCAGAGCATCACCCCTGCAGAGCCTTCTCTTAAGTGGACTGTGAAAGATGGGCTGTTCTCCATCCCGAGGGGGAGATTATGGACTTGTGGTCACTTGAGATGCACTTTAGAGCTTGGATTTAACTATAAATGTGATAGGTTAATTGTTTTTAAGCCAACAAGTATTGCTCTAGAGCTAACTCTCCAGAACTTTTAATGCAAGGGCATACAAACCTGGACTTGGCCCTGAGCCCTGTGGCCATGGGGGGTGTCTGATTGAGATGCCAACCTGCAGGAGAGGATTAGGGCTGACACAGCCTGTAAAGTTGGAAGGAAAAGAGGACAAAAGGAATAGATTCATTTCAGAAATAGAACTTTGAAGTAGCATAAGGCAAGGGAATCTGAATGGCTGGCTTTCCGGCAACAGGTTAAAAGAAATCTCCAGCTATAATACGGGGTGGGTGGCTTCCTTTCATCTCTGTAGACCCTGATCAGAGGCTGGTTAATCCTTCAAACTGGAAACTTCCTGCCCCTGGGGTTGGTTAATACATTAGGCCCAAAACTCTGTCAAATGACCTGAAATAGACACGTACTATTCCGCAAATAAAATTTACCTTTGGACCAACTTATTTAAGGATGTTGAACTTAAGTAGTTAGAGAAGTAGGTGTTACTGAAAAAATGAGGTAATGAGACTGGCCGTGTTGAGGACAGAGCTTTCCACCAAAGAAACCCAGTCTATTTGACCCTTGGTCAGTACCTCACGGGACACCAGGATAAACAAAGATGAGGTGCAACCCAGATGAACTGCTGTGAACAGCAGCCTACCCCCTTTTTGTCTAGGGCACAAGCTGTCCATTTAATGTGTGATTAATTGATGAGCAATACAGCCCTCGCTTGTGGACCCAAGAGAATGTTAAGCCTCTCTCCAAAGACCTCCAGCACTCCTATAAACTCATTCGCTTTTGTCTCCAGCCTGAATTCTCCCTGGTTGCTCTCATGCTCGTGTCCCACCACCTGCTAGACATCTCTGAAAGGATGCCTAACTCATCAGATACGTCAGACCTGAAACATCACCCCCACCCACACCCCAAGTGTGCTCTTGACTCATGTGCTCTCTGCCTCCATGATCTGTACAACCTCTTCTCTGCTGGGACTTCAGCGGGGTCCTGCCCTTCTCTCAAGACAGTCAGCCCCTGGGTCTTACTGACTCCATCTCAAACACCGTTTTGTTCAGTGCCTCGGCCCTGAACAGATGCTCAGTCCAGTGCCCTGGTTGAGGCTCCCATTACTTCATCAATCAGAGCCTGTGTGTTTTTCTGTTTCTTTCCTCTCCAGGTGTTCTTTGCACCGGAGTGAGATTTCAAAGCACAAATCAAGTCCTGTTTATCCCCCTCCTTAGACACTTCCATGGCTTCCCAGAGCTGGTGGCTTCTCCCTCCCAACACGACATTCTAGGTCTTCTACTTGTCATTTGTGGCCAGGTTCTGAGGCTTCATATCATCAAGTCTCACCCCAGGCCGCACACAAAATACTGATGGCCCAGCCCAGACCACGTGAGTCAGAACATCTGGGGATGGGTCCCAGGGGATGTTTCCTGGCAGCCCAGTCTGCTACACTGCTGCTGTCCACAGCTGTGGCTACTTGATCCCATTCCATAGATGTGACTCCACCCCCCAGTCCCAGCCCATCATGGTAGGAGGTACATATCAGCCTCGAGTTCACCATGATGCCCTCTTGCAGCTGTTCTGACCTTGACTTGATGCCTTAGTCCCTTCTAGGACTGAGCCCTGCCCTGCCTCCTTCTGTGCCAGTGTCATTTCTTACAACTAGTAAGCTTACCCGTCTCCTAAGCTATCAAGATGCTATTCCTTGTAATGGTTGCATTTTAAAGTGCCACATCCCCCGGTTAGAATCAGTCACCTCTGGTATGCCATAGCACTTAGCAAGAGAGATACAGCAGTGGGGGCAGTGGGGGCAGTGGATGAGCATCTGTTAAAATGCAGGTACATGTTGCTACAGATAGATTTTGACTCCAGAGCCACTGGAGGTAGCTGTACATTCAGTATAGATCAAGGAAAAGCTGGAGGTCTTCAGTCCTTGGTGGAAAGGAGGTAAACCTACCATTCAACTTGGTCTGTTCTTTATCACTAGGTAGAAGAGGTTTATTTATCACTGTTGTTTTAATGAACTACAGATAGATCACACTTGCACAGTGAATGTATTTCTAAAGGACATATGAATGCTGGGAAGCACAGATTTTTAGCACTTTTTTACTAAACAGCTGTGTTGAAGGGGATCAGACACACACACACATCAGACACTAGTGTTAACAGCCCCCACAAAGCAACTAAATTGAGAGGTGGCTGTTACTGTTTCTAGTTTTCTAGTTTTAAAGCTTCATAGCATGCAGAAGAGCTATTTCAGTCTCAGAAGAGATTCATTTACAATGTTCTAGGAGTTCTCTTGAAAGTGAAAATGCATTGTGTCTGTAGTAACGAGGGGGAATTGAGTATAACCCATTATGAGTATTTGTGAAAAGTGGGATACTTGGTAAAATTACTCTCAAGTATTTTAAAGTGATCTCTTTTTCTCAAGGTTAATTTGGCTAAGACTGAGGCATCTTAGAATCTTAAAAATTAAAAAGTGATCTTAATTTCAGTTAATTCACTGGTGTATCAGAAGTAGTGTATACATTGTAAATACAGTATTAACATTTGAGTGCTTAGGTTCTAGGCATATGTCAAGTACATTCTGTCTACAGACGTACTCGTTTCCTACATATAATCGTAATCTTCCATTTACTTTCCAGCTTTCATTTTGGGTCAGTATACAGTTTAGTCCCCCCATCTTAGTAGGAGGTCCACTGAGATTAGATTCAGGAGCCCTAGTCCTTCTTTACAACTGTTGGCTGAAACCCCAGTCAAACCACTTGAACCTCTCTGAGGTCTGTAAAATGAGAGAGAATTCATCTGCTTACCTTTGAGGTCCTGTCTTCATAATTTGATGAATATTCCTCATATGTGTAATTTAAAAGGTCATTTAAGGGCTTCTGACTTTCTGTATTATGAAATATACATCCATAAAATACATACTTATGTATTTATATTTATAAGATAAGTGAATATTTTTTAAAGTTTATTTATTTTGAGAGAGACAGAGACAGCACAAGTAGGGAAGGAGCAGAGAGAGAGAAGGAGAGAGAGAATCCCAAGCAGGATCCGTGTTGTCAATGCAAAGCCTGATGTGCAGGGCTTGAACCCACGAGCCGTGAGATCATGACCTGCGCTGAAACCAAGAGTCAGAACTTAACTGACTGAGCCACCCCAGCACCCCTAATGAATAATTTTAAATAAAATAACCGTTTAGCCACTGACCAGGCCAAGAAATAGATTATTCCCAGCTTCCAGAAAGTGACTGTGTGCCCCATTCCTGTTCACAAGTTTTTCCTTCTATAGGTAACCACTAGTCCGTCTTTTCAGACTTTATTTTTTTTAAGTTTATTTATTTATTTTGAGAGAGAGAGAGAGAGAGAGAGAAAGTAAGAATGAACAGGGGAGGGACAGAGAGAGAGAGAGAGAGAGGGAGACAGAGGGAATCACAAGTAGGCTCCATGCTCAGTGCTGAGCCCAATGTGGGGCTTAGTCTCAGGGCAGTGAGATCATGACCTGAGCCGAAACCAAGAGTTGGATGTTGAACAGACTGAGCCCCCCAGGTGCCCCCCAGACTTTCATTTTTAAAATTTTTTTCTTAAAATTTATTTTTGAGTGAGTGAGTGAGAGAGGCAGAGCCCGAGTGGGGGAGGGGCAGAGAGAGAGAGAGGGAGACACAGAATCCCAAGCAGGATCGAGTCTCTGAGTGTCAGCCCAGAGCCCGATGAGGGGCTCGAACTCAAGAACTGTGAGATGATGATCTGAGTTGAAGCCAGATGCTTAACCTACTGAGCCACCCAGACACCCTAGCCTTTCATTTTTAACACAGTTCATACAGGTTTTTGTAAAAACTTTAATCACTAAATTTTGTTTCTGACCACAGCTTGTCTGATCCCAGTGAAACAGTCTCCTGTTAACAAGAAAATCATCATCATCTTAGAGAATTTGGAAAAATCTTCATTGTCTGAGTTACTAGGGGACTTTCTGGCACCTCTGGAAAATCGCAGCACTGAAAGCCCCTGGACTTTTCAAAAAGGTAATAAATGGCAAGACCATGCCCAGAAAGAAGCAAGCGTCTGTGAGATTATTCTGATCATTCTCTTGCTCAGAGTTCGAGTTACACCTCTTGTTCTTTCTTAGACTTACTTTACTCTGCATTGTCCCATCGTATGGCTTACCGAGGTCAGGCCATTGCTTTTGGTTTGTTTTAGGAAACGGAACATCTGAATGTTACTACTTTCATGAGAACTGCTTTCTGATGGGAACCATTGCCAAGGCCTGTCTGCAGGGCTCCGACTTACTGGTACAGCAGCATTTCCGCTGGGTTCAGCTGCGGTGGGACGGTGAGCCCATGCAGGGGCTGCTGCAGAGGTTCCTACGGAGGAAAGTAGTGAATAAGGTAACAACCTGAGCTGCAGCATGCCTCCTGGAGAAGGGGTGTTAGTGTCTGGGGGCCTGGGCGGGAGTTCTACCGCTAAGTGAGTGTGCAGCCTTGGTCAAGGAAAAATTTCGGATATTCAAGGATTAAATAAGATAACACATAAAACAGAACAGTTTCTGGACTGTGTTAAGTTAAAAAAAAAAAAAAAAGAAGGAAAGAAAACAAAAAGCAAATAGGTTTTACTGTTGTTATTAACTGTTCTCAAGGAGTCTCTCCATGTTCTAAATGCTATAGATGGCTAGATTAGGAAATTGACCACTGGTTTTAAGAATAGCTGCCACTTCCTTGGAGTCTTCAACATTATCCATCCACTCAAGCCAGTTTTAATATGTTACTGCTACACTGTGCTATAAGAAATATAAAAAAAGTCACATGAAAAGTTAAAATTCTCTAGCTTTAGACACATTTTCAAGAGTGAGTAGAACTAGTTCAGTGATTGTTTTGGAATAAAATATTCTGTAGCCCCCAAATAACAAAATCAACTTAGTACCAACCAAGTCTAGGACATTACTATTTAATTACTATACTTAAATCGAGCCAGTATGAGTGTCAGCTTTGATTTGATGGTAGAGCTTGATTACTAAGACTTTATCCCTTAATCTAGCCCAACAGGCCACATTTGGAAGACAGTATCTTCTATCACAATATTTTAAGCTGCAGATAACACAATACCCGCCGCTACCTACCTCACAAAAAGAGGCTTTTTTCCCCTCATATAACCAGGCGTCTTGTGGCAGGTATCAGTGACTTCTGTTCACCTCTGTGATGTCAGGTCCTGGGTCTGGGGGAGTCTCTTGACCTCCCTTCAAGATGGCAGGATGTCAGCCAGGCTTAGGCACCACACAAAATCAGAGGCAGGAATCTGGATGCTACTTCAGATAAGAGAGCTTTGGCCTTCTCAGTTTCTTTCTCACGGAGCAAAGGATCTTTTTCTGAAACCCCCAGAAACAGAAGGCTTTCCCTACGTGTGTCATTAATCAGAACTGGTTTTTTGCCCACCCCCTTGCCCCAGACCATGGCGAGACTTCTACCTTCTCTACCAAGTACCTAAACAAAATTCTGTGTCTGTTGTGTTAGAGTGTGTGAATGTGCACACATGTGTGGGTGCAGGATTGGGAGGAGAGTGAGGAGAAATACAGAGTGGGAGCGGTTCTGGTAATTCAGTGAGCTGTGCTTGCTTTCCAGTAGTGATTTGAGTTAGTATTTGAAATTTCTAATTTAATCAGAGAAATTTTCTACCCCAACTATGTTGAAGACTGTTGGTTGGTAATAAATACATGCTTTTGACCAAAGCCAGGCCATCATATGATGACCACCAGTAGGAAGAAAGATGAGGTAACAGCCATCATAGTTGTGTAGCTTTTCATATTATTGATGCTTCCATTAATTTTATCATTAATATTTAAATCTCTTTGCCAAAAAATTCACATAAATAATCACAAAAGATACTCATTCTTTTTAAAGCCTTTATTTTTTTATAAGAGCAGTTTTAGATTACAATAAAATTGAGAGGAAGACCCAGATTTGCCAATACTCCCTGCTCCCATACCTGTATCGTCTCCCCTCGTCATCAACATCACTCACCAGAATGGTACATTTCTACCAAGAACGAACCTATATTGAATCTTGATCACCCAAAGTCAATAATTTACCTCAGGGAAAAACACGCAAGCTTCACGAATTTGCACGTCATCCTTGCCCAGGGGTCATGCTGGTCTCTGAAAAGTACCAGTTTTATTCTGTAGATGTGGAACTATTTCAGGTAAAGTGTACCCCCCCCCCAACACACACACCCAGTTCTCTGATACACGTAGTTTGTGAAGGATTTATTTTAGTTATTTTGAAAAGTAAGTTCCAAGCTTTAAGCTGTGCTTTTTTCTCCACTGTGTTTGAGAATGGAAACAAGGGGTGTGCCATGAAGAACAGGAAGGCAGAAGGGTAATGCCTTTCACTTACCAAGAATCACTACAAGGAGGTTAATAAAACAGATTCCTTGGGTACATGTATGATGGGCATGAGAGGCTCCTGCCAACATCAGAAATCTCCTAACCACAGAACAGGACCCAAGCTTTGGGGGCACTTACACATTTGCTGGCACTTGATCACAGGTTCTTCGTACAATTCCTTCAAGGAATAGAAGTCAAGAGGCCTTTCAGGACAATACCAGTCATCCTACTAACATTTAATAAACAATAATTATACCTTTATTAATAAGTAAATATTCAATTGTCATTAATTGTAGTACATGATCTCATTCTTGCTGGAAGAATATCAGAAAAAGAGAAATATGATTGTTCTTTTGAACAGAAGGGAAATTATGAGATCGCAAAGCCTCACGTAACATACTAATATCATTTTAACAGAGCTGTGGGGATCACTGAACCACTCTTTCATTTTGGCCAAATTATATCCCTTCAAGTAGGACCTACCCATATTCATAGACTGTCCCCTGTCTTAATATCATAATTACTTGATAAAACAGATTTATATGAATCTTATAAAATACTGAGTTAACAGCCATATCTGACTTTTTAAATAATTGAAGGATATTTTGCCTAATACTAAAGAAATCTTTGTCCTTTTGTGAACCCTCTGTACTACAAATTTTGATTCTGTAAAATATAAATCTAAAAAGAACCTCTATCATCAAAGCCTGTATGTTCTATACTAGTGTTTAAAATTTGCATGTTTAAAAATTTGGAAACAAATTTCTTTATGCCAGCAGAGCTGTGTACATTTTGATGAAGTTTGCATTTTATCTGAGACCTTTTTTCTAGGGAAATTAAATACGAGGCGAACATGCCACAGATCCAGATGTACCATCTTGTCACTTACCCAAATATTGCAATAGCTAATGTCATTTTTTGCTTTATGAAATCAAAATCCTTTTGAACACTATGTGCAAGTCCCTGTGAGGTACTTTGTATGAATAATATGAATAATAATTTCTTCCAAAATTGATATTTAAGAATTTGTGCAAGGTTTCTTGGTCGTCTTACTGCTCTTTTGTGTCTGGACCCTTTCATTTTGCGTCATCAGCTGCAGGTCTGAACCTCATGCTAACACACTTGATATTGTGGATTAGCTGTCCCTCCCCCAGCCCCTCAGGCAGATCAGATCCAGCTTCATTTTTGTTTTATAGTTTCAAATGTTTGTATTTTTAATTTGTGAACTGTTAAAAACAGAAGGAAAGGAATCACTGTTCTAAGCCAAGCCCCATGTTCGGCCTCTCTGTCTCCGTAGTTCAGAGGTCAGGTGCCCTCTCCCTGTGATCCTGTGTGCAAGACTGTCGACTGGGCCCTGGCTGTCTGGCGCCAGCTCAACTCCTGCCTGGCCCGCTTGGGCACACCTGAAGCACTTCTGGGGCCAAAGTATTTCCTGTCTTGTCCCGTAGTCCCAGGACATGCCCAAGCGACAGTGAAGTAAGTGTCATTTCTCCTTATTTACCTATGTATTTATTTACCTATTTATTTATTTATTTATTTATTTATTTATTTATTTTTGAGACAGAGAGAGACAGAGCATGAACGGGGGAGGATCAGAAAGAGAGGGAGACACAGAATCTGAAACAGGCTCCAGGCTCTGAGCTGTCAGCACAGATCCCGACGCGGGGCTCCAACTCACGGACCGTGTGATCATGACCTGAGCTGAAGTTGGACGCTTAACCGACTGAGCCACCCAGGCGCCCCCTTATTTACCTATTTAAAATAGAGCCTTAGTGGGGCACCTAGGTGGCTCAGTCCATTAAGCATCCGACTCTTGGTTTCGGCTCAGGTCATGATCTTACAGTTTGTGGGTTCGAGCCCTGCAGTGGGCTCTATGCTGTCAGCACATATCCTTTCTTTCCCTTTCTCTCTGCCCCTCCCTTGCTCGCTCATGTGCGCTCTTGCACCCTTGTCTCTCAAATAAACTACATTAAATTAAAATTAAATTAAAATAAAGCCATGGTCATGTTTGGGACCTGTGAGAGCCAGCATGCTGAAGGGCCACTTTGTATCACCTCCTGTCATCAACATGGAGTGGCAGAGCTCTGTGCTTCCTGTCAGAGGATGACCAAGACTTACCTGTTGGGTAGCTCCTAAGGAAACTGTTTTTACTAAGACCTAGTAAGTAGCAGTTTCCATCTGTCAGAGAAGGCTCCTTGGAATCCTGTTCAACATGTAGTGCTGTGTCTTCTGGTAAAGGCCTACCTGAGATATTCATTAAGGATCCTGTAACCAAGAACAAAAGCGTGCATTCTATTGATGAATTAAAAAGCTTCCTCCTCTATTAATGAGACTTAAATACTCACCATGTTTTCCTTTGTAACAGCTCACGAGAATAGACATATTAATAATAAGGTTAATGAAATAGAAAATCAGGAGGAAAAAATTCATCACAGTCCAGCTTAGTAAGGTTCTGTGATTGGCTGTTAGCATCGAGTCTGTCTTTCTGGCATCCTGGGCAGAAATCCATTTCGGAAAGCAGAGGATACAGACAATCTATCTTTTCTATGGTAACAAACTGTCAATTTCAAAACAGCTAATTGGGGGGAAAGGAAGAATTACAATATTAAAATATATACAGCATTTTCTTGCTAAAGAACAGAGATACATTTATTCATATAATCGCCTCTTTTGTCATCAGTGTTAAATTTAAGCATTTTTCACATCCAGAGTCTCAGGATTCTTAGGAGCTAATTTTGGCCTTTCCTATCTGAAGCACAGTCTTCACCGGCAACTGTAGAGGTTCTGAGATGTTCACCCTACTTGCAGGCCAACGGGTCAGGCTGCCGCAAGTGCACAATGCTGGATCAGGGGCCAAGGACTTCATTACTCACAGTGTGGCCCCAGCCAGCACTCCATATTTGCATTGGTTTTCCTAGGTCCAGAGGTCCCAGGGGATGATGCATGGTGGCCCATGGATGCTGGCTTTGCCTCACCACTGCCCAACAATAGGCTTAGGAATGCCCCTGTCCCCTGAGGGGGGGGGGTGCTAGCAAATCCACCCACCCTTTGCCCTGGAAGGAAACATCACTTTTCTTATCCTAGTAAGGAAATAAATCTGCCTCCTGCTCCAGATGGAGACACCATCTCTATCTTCCAAGGCTGTTTGCCATACTAACGTCCTTGAAAAGATAGTCCAGAACTAAAGTGGACACTAAATGTGCAAAAATGCCATGGAGGATTATCTCCCAACAACCCTCTTAAGGAAGTGTGTTTTGTTTTTTTAAATCAAAGCCTGCCATCTTTACCCCGTTAGCACCTGTAGGAGTACCTGTGCAAGTTTGACTCATGCTACAGAACACCAGACTTTTGTCTGTATTCCCTTATTACAGTTTTTTTCCTCTTGAATTACATATCATTAGACATTAACAGAGAGCTTAAAATAGAGAGATGCTTGATACCTGGGTAAAAGTTTTAACAGTCTTGAAAGGCATGTGCTGATACCTAATGGTTTTGAAAACTTTGCTGTACGAGGAGATGTAGTTTAGTTTCTACAGCCTTTAATCAAGTGTCTTTTATTTTTAATGTTGCAACAAAGTGTAATCTTTTTTGAAGGAATTTTAATTGCTACTGGATGCCCGAAACTTGGGTAAAGTCCTGCTACTACAGCAGTTACTGCAAAGAGTCCATCTTAGGAGACAGCTGGTTGACCCCATCCCTGCTCTGCAGGGCTAAGCCCACCTACATGCAGACACTGAGACTTTGCCTTGGGGTAGACAGATTTAATTTGCCACTGATGATAAGATATACCCCAGTTTCAGAAATATTAGAACATATGTGTCTTATTAAGAAAATATGGCAAGTAAGCTTAAGCTATTTAGACATACACTTCCAGGAAATATTTTTTGTAAATTTCTGCCTATAAATTTACCTTCCTTTCCATGTATTTTACTAATGCATTCATTCAGCCCACACTTAAGCACTGATAACTGCTCTCAGTGATTTTATAAAACAGTTTTTTTCAATACACATTGTATTTCTGAGGCAAAATGTCACTTATTCAAATGTCACTTATTTCAAAACTACCTATGAAAGGTAGCATATCTGTAGAAACACTTAGTGTTTTCTCCATGCTCTTCAAACTTGTCCTTTGTAGTATGGTGTGTGATTTGAGAGAGGTCGGGTCCTAACTGTGAACCGCCCTTTTCTTGCAAGGTGGATGGCTAAGCTGTGGAATGCTATCATTGCACCCAGAGTTCAAGAAGCAATATTGTCAAGAGCCTCTGTGAAAAGACAACCTGGCTTGGGGCTGGCAACTGCTAAAAAACACCCCAGCCAAGGACAGCAGGCTGTGGTTAAAGCTGCTCTCAGCATCTTGCTCAATAAAGCCGTGCTGCATGGCTGTCCCCTCCCGAGAGCAGGTACAGGGTTGGTGCTGGGAGGGGAGGGAAAGGGAGGAAACTGCCTCTTATATAATACTGGTTTGCATTTGTTATTAGGGAGCGATTTTTTCCTTCTTTGTAAGTAAAGAAATTATGTCGACTCAATGTATATTTCATACCATTGTTTCAGAACTCACTCTCTCTAAATTACTGGCTCATGTTTAAATTGCAGATCTCCAAGTGAATTTTGTTGGTTCACAGCATCCCTGCTTGGGTATTAAGCACAGCCATGATTCTGAAGAGTAATTTCTTGGAGAATTGCAATTGTTCTGTTTTGCTTGACTGAAACCGCATTATCACTAACTTCCTTTTGGCAAAACGTGATTTGTGTTGTTTCAGAGCTGGACCAGCATGCGGCTGATTTCAGAGGAGGAAGTTTCCCTCTCTCTGTAGTTTCAAGTTACCACAGTTACAGCAAGAAGAAAGGAGAGAGCGGTGCCTGGAGAAAAGTGAGCACAAGTCCTCGCAAGAAGTCTGGCCGCTTCTCTCCATCCTCCTGGAATAAGCCGGGCCTGAGTGAGGAAGGTGAGGGAGGCGTCTGTGCTGCCTGGAAGAGCTTGGGCACTAGTGATCGGGTTTCTGATTGCAAATGTGCTTTTGAGTTTTTCAATACATATTTTCATAGAATGAACAGGGAGTAGTAGCTACATTTCCAAAACTATTTGGGAGAAATACTCGTTTGTTTTTTGTGGCATCCACAACTAAATCTATATGGTTTTCTCCTTTTATGTGTCTAAAAGCCACATATATTTCTTGAAGTATGTGAATAGACATATTTGATACCAGTTTAAGGCCTTTGTGAGTGAATCAGTTTTAACTATTTCTTTTTCATATATTGTACCATGTGCCAGGTTCTGTTCTATACACTGGAAATAGAGCAGAGAAAACACAAAAATCCCTACCCTCTTAGAGTTTACATTCTAATAAATCATCAAAGAGATTCAATATAATGGAAGATCATCTATAAAAAAGATATAAGTTCTCATTCTGACAAGATATAACGCATTTACTTCTGGTGTTAGACCTATTCATTTTGGCTTTGATAACAGGGTAGTCAACAATTATTCAAATTATAAATGTCTTCTCTAAAGGAAATCCTTACTTAAGATAGAAAAGATGTTCCAACCTCTATGCACTGTGGATTTCTGATATATGTAATTAACTGTAGGTCTTCAGGAGCCCCACCCCTACCCCCAACATATCCTGTTGTGTATAATTTAATGGCAATGTTATAGCAGTAGAGTTGCTACAAAAGAGAATATTATGCCTAACATCTTGAAACAAGAAAAATTGCTTTTGTTCATTAATGTATTTTCATACTTAAGCTCGTATTTTGTTGATTTTTAATATTAATACATGAGGTAATTATAAACTCCAGCAAGTTGTGTGTCCGTAAACGTGAGGAATTTTTTTTTTTTTAATGATTGAATAGAAACTCACTGAATAAATTGAGAGTCTACTTACACTTTTTTAAGGTAAATGTTGCCATTATTTCCCAAAGTTACAGTGTTTGATTCAGGGAGTAAAGTCATTAGACTCCAGCCCCTACTATGGCCTGGAGACTCCCGAGGCGACCTTCTGCAGTAAGGACTATACCTCCCTCTTATTTATCCCTATGTATATTGCAAAAGAGCTCTAAAGTGAGTATTATCCTCTCCATTTCCAGGTAACAAAACTGAGGCTCAGAAACCCTTGGCTGTGTGTCCAGATCACCTCTTCTGGAAACATGGGGATCTGCAGTCCATGTTTTTGTTTCTTGCAAGTCCAGTGCTGTTTTCTTCCATCCATGTCACTTTAATCCCATGGTACATGGAATAATTCATAAACACTCCAGAGACGAGTCATCCAGGCTCTTCACTATTATTTCCAAGTTTGTTACAGTTTCTATAGGGTTTAAAACCAGCTTCTTGCTTGAGCCAATTAATTATCTAAATAGTAAGCATTGTCAATATGTACTTTCTAGCGCTGACAAAATCAATAAAATGAATATGAATATAGAGCAACATTATGGAAATAAACTCAGAAAACTGTTACATAAAATATTTAAAAGTTAAAAAAATTATAAATGATTTGATGTTTATATTCAATAATTATACTCTTTGGAACATGAAACCTTATTTGAAAGATTAATAAAATTGTGTGCAACCACAGCATACATGGACATCAACAGAGATTTATAGAATCCAAGAACGAATTCCACAAAGTAAAATTCATGGGTCAGTGGTTAGGAGAATAAACCACTAACTGGTTAAGTACCAAACATACCTCTCTGGTTATTTCATTTTTTATAATGGTAAAGTTTTTTCCCAGTAACTCCATTTGATAAAGGATTATTGCAGTCTTTGGGTTGATAGTTTTTGATGCTGTTGTTTATCAAAATAGAAACCCCTTTGCATTCTGTACAGATAAGTAGGGATGACCATAACGTTTGATAAAGACACAACCTTTTTTTCTCCAGACCTAGAATGGGTCACCAGCTTCTGGAGGCAGGAGCCAAGCCCAGGTGCCTATATGGTAATAAGGGAAAGCCCCTAGTCCACCTCTCTGACAATGACAACAAAAGTATGGGGAAAAAACTAGTATGGAGATTATCTCTGATGATCTGCTCTTCATAAGGATATATTCAATTCAACTTCTCAAATCATTCTTTAAAGATCATTTGTGCTGGCAGCATTCGTACAATTTTGGAAGAGGGACCATTCATTTGTAACAGCAGTGCCTGGGCAGGAAGCTACATCCAGAGCTATTGCCCTGAGGAAAAACGCCTCAAGAGATAGATTCAATCCAAAAACTGTACCAAAGTGCAGAATCCATAGTCTGTTTCTTTTTAATACAGAGTTCAAGATGCACAGGGACAATGATTCATTCTATTGGTAATTTTACTGTATTTTTCTTTGAACAGGTATCAGAATTAAAGCTGTGTCTCAGCAGAATTGTAACAGGAATGCTTCCCTGTCAAAACAAAAGTAAGTTTCCCTTTAACTTGGAGCAAATGATACGTGTTCCCATTATTTGTGCAGCTATAATAGCGTTAAAATAATTTTTTTAAAAAATGGAGGTCATTCATTGAACTGAAATCTAAATGAATGTGTAATGGTAGGACAATTTTCCCTTGTAAGTTCTTTGGCCTAATAATCAAATTGACATAAAACAGATTACCAGAAGAAAAATTAATTTTCTATGTAGGGGAGCCCCAAAGATAGGAGACTCGGCAAGTCGGGCTGTTGAGGCTTATATGCCATCCTTAGCTAAGGAATGGGATAGGGGCCTGGGGTGCTTCACAGGACGCCAAGAGCAGATGCTTGCCTGCCAGACAGATAGGTATTTCAGATAAAAGTTATCTCTGGTAATAGCTCTTTCTGGACCAGCCCCCGATCTAAATTCTTTTAGGTACTTAAGGGAGCGGTAAAAGTTTTTCTTGAGTCAGCTGGGTCTTGATTGACTTCACATCAAAATAACCCACATGCCAGAGTGACACATTTTGGGATGGCATATTCTCCCCTTCAGATGAAATTTAAAAAAACATGTTCTTTAAGCTCAACATAAACCCTTTTTTGCTTTTAGTTTGTTGAAAAGGTCAGAATCATTATTGGCTTCATTTTTCATCTAACTTCATCATCATTAATGCATTTGACATAAAGATCTGATAAAACCCTACATTTGTGAACTTTTAAACAGGCTTTAGAGGAGTGATTTTTTTTTAAATACTAGATTTATAGAAACTTGCTTTTAGGTGCTAAATGTTTAAAGTGATCATTTTATTTTCTTAGGTTGCTTGTACGGAATTGATTGGTTCAGCTTACAGATTTTGAGGTACAATCGCTTGGTTAATCATAGAATAGAAATGTTAGGGCAGTCTGTAAATAGCTCTCCGTTGTAACCCAATAAATTGTGTGCCCTGTCACTTGACAGGTAACATTTAGAACGCTGGTTCACAGAATTACAGAAATGGGGTATAAAGAGAGAGAAGATTGATAAGGGAAACCATACCAGATGCTTCTTTCTGCCAGACACACTGCTAACTCCATTATATATAGCAGCCCATGTGAGTTCCCCAGTAACTCTATAATACAGATACAAGGAATCCATTACAGCAAAGGGAACCCAGAAACTGAACTGTCCAGGAGGCAGAAAAAAAATGTGACCCATGGCCATGCTGCTAGTAAGTGGTAGAGCCAAGTTTGAAATTCAGATTTGTTTGAGTGTATCACACTGCCCCCTTCTTCCACAGTATTTAGTGTCTCCGTTTCATTTAGGCTTGGAGAAAGGGAAGAAAAGGGAACAGTAAGGAGACCGGAATGATGTAAACCAAGTGGATTTCTCAGTGAATAAAATTTTATCTTATTGAGAAGTATTTTGAGTGGGAGTTACCAAAATTGTAGGAGAGTGAGTTGTGCCATCAAATGACATTTTAAAATCCTTTTAAAAGGATATTTAAAAACTCTTTTCTTACCCCACACCAAACCCCCAAAACTGGATTGTGGTTCCCACTTTGAAAAACTCTTTTCTGAACTTTGTATTAGGTCTTTAGAGAATGATCTATCATTGACATTGAATTTGGATCAGAGACTCTCTCTGGGTTCAGATGATGAAGCAGACCTTGTCAAGGAACTTCAGAGTATGTGCTCCAGCAGATCTGAATCTGATATAAGCAAGGTAAGCAGTACAAATGGGGGAGGACATTGAATGGCTTGCCCAACAGAAGAGAGATTGCTTTTTTTTTTTTTTAGTGTTTATTTATTATTGAGAGAAAGAGAGAAAGAATGCTAGTGGGGGAGGGGCAGAGAAGCGAGACAGAATGCGAAGCAGGCTCCAGGCTCTGAGCACACAACCTGACGCAGGGCTTGAACTCACAAGCAGTGAGATCATGACCTGAACCAAAGTTGGACGCTTAAGCGACTGAGCCACCCAGGCCACCCCAGAAGAGAGAATTCTTAGAACCAACACTTATTCTCTGAAAGAAATTCCTTATTGAATAGTGTGGTTAATGCTCCAAATCAAACCATCCTTACCTGGCTTCAAAAAGCTTTTTCTTCCAAAATATCTTTTCTAAAATAATGGAGTTCTCTTTAGTACAGCCTGTTTTCCAAACTCTTCTGAAACACCTGAGGTTAAAATTGCAGTGCATTCAGGCAGCATTAGGTTACCCAGGCTTTTTTTTCCCTTTTTCCTAAGGTTGGCATATAAGTCATCTGTCCGTAAGAGAGCGTCACAGCAGACTCATGTTATAGACACAGGAACAGCCACAACTTTCCTTACAAATAAGAAAATTGGGCCTGTATAATCCATGTAGTCATAGTCTTTAAGCTGTGAAAATTGAGATCCAAATATAGAAATCAGTGACCCAGATTCACAAAGGTGATTTCACCAGCATCAAGCTCAACCTGTTTTGGGACTCTTCGAGCTGCAGCAAATCTAACCAGACTCCCATTATGAATGCCCTTTACGTGAAAGGGAGGATAAGCAGGTGGTTATAATGTGCAGGTTCCACTGAAAGACTCAGCTCTTACATCTGCACAGTCCCAGTCTCTAGGACAGAGTAGAATTGGCTGTCTTATTTAACCTTGCTGGAAAGGAGATGAAATACTTATCTACTGGAAAATTAAGGTAATGACTGAAATCTTACAATTTTAGCCTTTCTTGCCAAGAAAGATTTTTTTTTTTTCTATAGGGCTCATTTGGCCATCTTGTTTTGATTATTAAAAACAAAAACAGACTCTCTTCCCATAGAGATTATTTCTCATGCATTTTCTGGTAGTTTCACTTAAAGACTTCAAGTCTTTGTTGTAAATAGTACAGTCCTTGAGGGCGTGTTCATAGAGCTCCTAAGGGTCAGAGAAAAATGGTAACACTTCTGTGGGTTTCCTGTAGCGACTTTAAGTTGTGCTTTGATAACTTGTGTATTTTCCAGATTGCTGATTCCAGGGATGATTTAAGGAGGTTTGATGGTTCAAGAAACAACCCTGCATTTTCAACTGTTAATCCAAGAATGCCAGTGTCACCAAAGGTAAGTGCCCATTTCCCTGCAAAATGTTAGAAAGAAATGCTGTGGAAGACTCCAAAATTTTGAAGGTCTTTTGAGAAGGTCTCCATTTGTTTTCATTCACGTATGCTAAAACTAAATATACCGTAACTTCTGTCTTGGTGGTTCCATTTTAAAATATATTCGAGAACCTTTAAGATTTCCTGCATTTTGGAATTCCAAAGGGCTAAATAATGTAAATTTCTATTACATGTGGAAAAAAAAATCTCCTTTTTAGTTTTGCCATGACACACATTGGTTTCCGTGAGATACTTTCCTTTAAAAAACACGTCAGAATGGTAAGTAGAAGAGCCAGGATTCCAATAGATTTCATTAACCTCTCAAAATAACTTCTATGGTTGGTTAATAAATGCCAGATGGCCCAGCAGGGTACTTGTGGGTGAACAGAAACAATAAAACTACTTCTTACCCAGTAGTTACTCTGTGAGGATGTAGGTTTCACAGAGGCATTGAGTAATAGTTGGTTTGTTCACCAAGCCATGTCGAGTGTGGTTCACATCCTGTTCCCATCCGTTCCCAGGGTGGCTTACCAAGACCTGTGGGGGGTTTGCACAGTACAGGATTATAAAGTAAGCATGCTGAGAGTATTGAATTATTAATCCTTATCTGCTCACCACAGCCCCTGCTCTCCCACTGTTCTATTAGGTCTCAGTCCCAATTAGTTATATGGGAGCTGTGTGTTTTGGGGGAAGAAGGTGGGAGGTATTGGCAAGGCTGAGGTCCTAAGTAAAAAATATATAACATGATGATCTATAAAGGAAAAGCATGACCTTCTGTCTCACTCCTATCATAATGTCTGCCTCTCCTCCCCAATAGGGAACAGTTTCGAAAGCCCAGCAAAAGCATAATTTGGAGAGCACGTAAGGGACATTGCCCTAAGGAGGTGACTTGGAGTCTCTGTTGCGAATTTAGGCTGGAAGGTATTTTGTTCAGGAGCCGTCCTTCAGCTTTTGGTTCAAAGCACATTTCTTGGGCCTCTTGGGACCACTCTTTATAAGGTTCCTTGTGGAACAGTCCATGGAAAGGCCATGAAGTCTGTGAGGAAGAACAGTGAACCATTATTTCTCCACAGGGTGAAGTCACTTTCCTCTGTAAAAATATTGGCTGGTAGTAACCAGCTGCGACTGTTTAATGATTGGAGACCAGGTTTTGTACCCCTATTTCTCTGTCACAGGACTGACTGGTTGCTACAGTAAGGTACTGTCCACAAAAACTAGTACTGAAAGAAGGATATGCTCAGGGCAGATTTTTTTTAAAAGAATAAGTTTCCTTTTATACCTTCTGGGCTCTTATAAAAGAACCATGGGGTTGTTTGAATATGTGATTTGAGGTGGGTATTAGGACAACTGCCTAATGAACAGATGGGAAGGGCCTGGTCTGCCATGGCTAGGAGGTGTTTTTCTCAGAACCTGCCAGCAGAGGGCAAAGTAACACATTTGACAGCTTTCTGAAAGCTTGGCAGGCTCATTGCTTTTCTGGATTTCTGATGAACTCAGCTAGCATTTCTTGGTTAGATGCCCAGTTTCTTCTGTTATCAGGAAGTAATTCTTAAAGGAAGAGCTCTCTGGGTTAGTTGAAATCACTTTCAACAATCATCATTTGCCATAACAGAACTCCTTACTGCTCCAACAGTAAGGGAATGTAGTGGGATTAATAAAAACAAATACATATATTTAAATCACTGATAGGAAGAACAGACACTAATATATTGTCTTCTCCTGAAAATCAAATTAATCTCACACAAACAAAAGTTCTCATCTTTGCGTAATGAAATCCACTTGATGATTTCTTTTTAAACCCCCCAGGGCCCACATCACATTCCCCAGAGGTCCTGATGTAATCGGTGTGAGGTGCAACCTGGACTTTGGGGTTTTTGAATTGCAGCCAGTGCTTAGACCCACTGGTCTAAGACAGCTTTGGTCTGTGGTCCTCTTTCTTGCCCACCCCACTTCTTGTTTCTAAATGTATCTTTATGTAACTTACTTTTACATGTAATCCACCATTTCTGTCCCACACTCTACACCTTCCTGTCTTCACCGTATGTCTCCTCTTCACCTTTCACAGCCCTATACATCCTTAAAGATCCATCTCCAATAGGGGCGCCTGGGTGGCTCAGTCAGTTAAGTGTCCGACTTCAGCTCATGTCATGATCTCATGGTTTGTGAGTTCAAGCCCCACATCGGTCTCTCTGGTGACAGCTCAGAGCCTGCTTCGGATCTGTGTCTCCCTCTCTCTCTCAAAAATACACCAAATATTAAAAAAAAAAAAAAAAAAAAAAAGATGGATCTCTAGTGGAAGACACTGTTTTCCTTTACTTTCTCTTCCCCAGCTTCCCCAGCTAGGGAAGCAGGGATTACTAGTACTCTCCTAGCTGGCAGCAGCTAGTCAATATGAATTACTCTGATTTAATAATATTTTTTTAAAAAAATGAAACTTTATATGCAGCACCTTTCTGTACAAACTCACAGGGTCTTTTTTTGAGCCTAATACCAATGTTGAGCATCAGTAAACTTAATATGGTTAACAGAACTTTGGAGTCTTAGCCCAGAAAGCACTAAACACCCTGAACTCTCCCAGTCCCAGGCTCTTGTACCTCTTAGCTTTAGGGAAAACACCTCAAAACCTGTGCTTAGTGGCCAGGGTGTCAGGAACATCACGGTGTATATCAGTCACTTGCCCTGTTCTCACACTCCCAGCCTTGAAGGTCTGTGGTCCTCACTAACACACCTGTTCCATCCTCACACCTTAACACTCCAAGCACATGGTTAACTGTGGTGGAGGCTTCTTGTTACTTCATTTCACATTAGCATTTCCCATCTCAGACCACAGAGACGCACACACACCATTCCCCCTGCCCCCCAGCCTCCTTGCCATCATGATGCAGATGACTGCACAGAGGAGCAAAGAACACCACATATCACCTTTCCTCTCTCTGGGACCTGGCACTAATCAAGGCAAAATTATTTACAGGTTTCCTTCCCCTCACTCAGAGACTCTACCAACCAGCTGTTACCTTTATTACAACATGCTATTTCTTCAGATCAAATCACAAATTGGGATTGGTCTTTACTAGGCCCATGGCTAAGTCCCATTTTACAGATTTACAAAGATTCCCAAGAGAATTCAACTGCCAGCTAAGGCCACACAGTTTTCCTTTAGAAGCCACATTAAGTATTTTGCCTGTTACATTCTAGTTTTACATTTTAAGTCTTTTAATGGCTACATTATTATTTGGCTGCATTAAAAGAGAGAAAGTAATCAATGTCAACTGCTTGAGAGGCATTTGAAAATGCCTTAGGAACTCCCTTAGGGGGCTCCATGTTCATTGGTTGTGGAATTTTAGACACTCTAGGGGAAAACACCTTGAGTGAGAGTTGGGAGCCTGACATCTTGTTCTTAATCACTGAGACTGGGGGCAAATCATTTTACCTGTCCCGTTCTTCCACTAGGCTTAAACCACTATGCTCTCTGCTTTAGGACAAGCACCTAGAATAGTGCCTATGCTTTGTAGTTAAACTATTAATGCAGTTTTTTGAGCATTTACTTTTTAGTTTACAGGAAAGCAGAAAAGTTAGGGGACTTACCCAAGGTTGATATAGTTGATTTTTGTAGAGCTGCCTACAAATAGTTGCTTTGACCACTCCAATTTGATGATTCCTTTGGGGCCAGGACTTCAAGAAGCTCCCATTGGTGAGGAGATCCCAGACTCGTGATTCACGGAGTCTTGACACACGAAGGGCCTGAAGGAAAATCAGGCGGTGGGTCTTTAGGAAGTTAGTCACTCAGTCTGCTATTTGGTTTTTCAAGAGAACCATATTTAGGGGGAAACTCCTACATACTTGCACAGACACACGGAGGAGGAAGAGTGAGGACCACTGTTAGCAGTTGGTAACCATGTCAGAAATGTGACAAACTTGTTCTGTTTCTCTTGTCTTACAGGAGGTCAGTCCTCTCAGCAGCCATGAAACTACGGAATGCAGCAACAGTCAATCAAAGATTGAGTTGGGTGTTTCAAGAGTTAAATCTTTCCTTCCTGTTCCTCGAAGTAAAGTCACCCAGTGTTCCCAGAACACCAAAAGAAGCAGCAGCAGCAGTAATACAAGGCAAATAGAAATAAACAACAACACAAAAGAAGAGATTTGGAACTTCCACCAAAATGAACAAGTAGAAAAACCTAACCAATAGGCCTGCCTACAATTGTCTCATTCTTAACTTGTGTATATTTCACACAGAAACCAAGGACAACAAGATGTAAATACCTTTAAATGGAGGAAATGTTTTCACTGTAATATAAAGTATGAGTGCGGGACCACTATTCAATTCTTTTGTAAAGAATGTATTTATAACCAACATTTTGTCACTTTTTTTTTTTTTTCCAATTCTGTAGGATTGAACTTCAATACCAGGAAGTGATGCCAACTTTTCAAGTAGTTTTATAATAGAAATATTGTAATAGTTTTAATCAACATGTTCAGGGGTATTAGAACTGTCAGTGTACTGTATATCTATATATATGTATATATGTATATTTTAAAAAGTCCATGAACCATATTGCATACACGTTACAAAATGTACAACATTGGCTTTTAAATAGCAATCATAATTTTATGTTGACTAGAAAGGGGCAATAACAAACCATTTCTAAACAGTTAATTTCCATTAAAAGCCATATTAAGTATTTTGCCTGTTAAATTCTAGTTTTACATTTTAAATCTTTTCATGGTTAAATTGCTGATTGGTTGCATTATGTATATTTATGCATATAAGTTTGCATTATGACTCCTGCAAAATATGAAATTATATAATGCAATAAAAGTGTTATCTTTCTTACAAAAGTTTTGTACCTAAGTGGATATAACTGAAAATGCTTCAATAAATTAATTTAGAGTTAACTCCCTCTTCTATTTAATTCTAGTAGCACAACTGATAAAGTTGACAATATTTTCTGGAAGCGTTTCTTTGAAAATTACTAATGAAATTACATATACAATTCAGAGTTAAAATGCTTTGACACCAATAAAATACTGAATTGGTGAAATGCTTTTGCAGTAGAGTTTCTATCTATATAGCTCTTTGTGTTCACTTACCGAATGTGTTCTCCACACTGGCTTTTCAGTAGCTGTTCACAGAAAGGCCCACTCTTGTCAGAAAGTGTTAAATAAAAATAAAACATTTAAGTGGAGCTCTAAGAATAAGGTGTTCACTGAACATCTTTTTCTCTCATAAATACCCCCCAAAAGGTATGATTTTTATACCAAAAATTAATAGTTGTCTAAGAGTATTGTAAGCCCTCTCTTGGCCAGAATAGTTATTTACATTGAAGTATACACATGTACATTGATACTATATTAAACTCTACAAAAATGTCTGCAAGGAACTTAAAGTGTGATTAAGATTACTCCACAAGGGATGAATTAGAGATCTTTCTAGCAGGGAAGAACTCGATTCCAACATGTGTCAGCCTTCTACCTGAGCTTCATCTTGGCAAGGCGAATCCCAGGGGTATAGAGCTGGGCCCTTATGCACAGCAAAGTGTGCACTGAAGTTGGGATGGGGGGACCGGGGAGGACAAGGGACAGAGTGTGGGTGGAAGAAAGAGGCCAGGGGAAAGGCTTAGTCTTCAACACAATAACTCCTTTGAGTTGGACTCAAATTCTTGGTGCCCTGGTGGCATTTGCTACTTCTCTCAAGTGTTTTCACAAAGCCACTAAATAATCTCAAAATCAGAAACCAGATTTAGGTGGCTCTGATGTGTTTCCTCCTGCTTAAACCTGCTCAGATTATATCCATTTGGAATTCTTAGGCATTGTGATTAGGCACCATGTTTTATATTAGCTGCTTTTCTGAAGATAAAGATCCCATTATAGTCAAGCACCAGAGAAAACAAAAGCAAATTTGAAATACATTATTAAGATGACTTATAGTACCTGATCTTGCAGCTTTGTCAGTAAAACTCAACATGTACACTTTTTATAATTGGATGGCAGACTGCAAGATGTCTAAAGAGGGCATTTACATCAGGGGCTCAAAATACAGATAGAGATCCACTAATGGATCTTTATCTCAATTTAGTGAGTCACAACTAGCCATTTAAAAAATATTTTTTTTAATGTTTATTTTTGAGAGACAGACATGGCACGAGTCAGAGAGGAGCAGAGAGAGGGAGACACAGAATCGAAACATGCTCCAGGCTCTGAGCTGTCAGCACAGAGCCCGACACGGGGCTCGAACTCACAAGTTACGAGATCATGACCTGAACCAAAGTCGTCGGATGCTCAGCCGACTGAGCCGCCCAGGCGCCCCACAACTAGCCATTTTTAAAAGTATAATAGAAAGTATCACAGTACATCATATTGTCAAGGTAAAAATGGTTTGTTTCTGTTATGTAGATGTATGCATGTATGTACTGGGCTGTGATGTGAAGCATAGATTTCTGTGGACATGACCAAAAATCTTTCAGAGTCGATACGGTGTAAGGGAGCCTAGTGGTGGGGATGGCATGGAGTGAAAAGATCTTTGATGATAAACTGCCTTAGGGCTGAATGAAGCACTGTCATTTATTTGCTGTAAGGTCTAAGACAAGTTTATTTCTTTAATGCAGTTTTCTCAGCAGTAAAGTAGGGTCCTTACAACCCATGAGTTGTCTGTGAGCATTAAATGAGGTTATACAATAAAGTGTTCCTAGCTAATAACTCCCTCATTCCTAATAAATCTTACAACTCTTTGAGGCATTCCAACATATTTTCAAAGTATAATCAATTCACAAATGCACCTATATTATAAGCATCAGATTTTAAATAAGAACATGAAACAAGTGATAGAAATATAATTGAAAATAAACTATAAAATACATGAGCAATTTCCACTTTCAGGTTGAGTTTCTCAAAAAAAAAAAAAACAACTAATATATCTCACATTTGCTTATATAAAAGAAAACAAGTATAGACTTCATAAAATCTGATTATTGAGGAAAAGTAGCCAATTTTGATCAATAAGGTTGAATTTTCAAAAATGCAGTATTTTTTTTCTGTGCAGTTAATAATGAATTATAATTGAAAATTAAGTTTAATTGGCTTGCCGTAGCCATCACCTGATTGAGGTGCCTATTAGGAACAATTATGACCCATTAAGGAAAAGTCAATCTCTGAAGTTATTTGACATTTTCTGAATTCTATGCCACCTCTTTGCAAGATCATCCTTCTCAGAGAACTTCCCACAAATATTAAAGGAGTAAATTAGTGAATAGATATCCTTTGTTTAGTTTTTACTATAAATGTTTAGTTGTGGACAAAGATGTCTGTTGAGTATTAATTAGAGGGGACTATAGAAATAGAGAAGAGATATGTAGTTACACGGTATGTCTATTCTGTCTTTAATGGTGATGATAACAATATCAGGAGTCATGACCTCACATTCTGGCCACAAAGCTGACACTTTCTATCTCTACGCTTCAGTATCCTCAGTTAAAAAAAAAAAAAAGAGAGAGAGAGAGAGAATTAGAGCTTCTTCTTATTCCCATAAAGAAAAGCACAACAGAAAATCAGAAATCCTGTTCTCATATATTCTGATATGTTACGAGGGAGTCAGCTAACCATACCATGAAAGTTATTTGGCTTATATTTTAAGAAAATCAAGAATATACTTTTCCTTAGCTAATTCAGAAGTTTACATTTGTTCAGACATTTGTTTCATTTGTCTTCAGCCATTCATTATTCATTAATGTGTACTAGGGATAGGGTGTTAGGAGGTTCCAGGTGCCTCTCAACTTGGAGCTTACAGTTTATTGGGATGAGACAGTGAGTAAATAAAGAAACAAAACAAAGTAACTTTATATCCTGTATGTTCTGTAAAAGAAATCAGTAGAACGATGTGATAGAGCATGCTTGGAAAAGGTCATGGATGAAGGGTTACTTTAGGTCAGACTAGTTCAAGGAAAGGTCTCCAAGGACCTAACATTTACTCTGGTATGTGAGGATGAAAGGGATGAAGGGATGCAGGAGCCAGAAGTTACAGAACTGGTAACTGCCCTAAAGAAGTACCAGGAAGGAGCCTGAAGCTTGAAGCACATTTAGCCAGGAGAAGAATTAACAGAGATGAAGGTGGGTGGTGTGGCAAAGGTTGGATTCTGATGTAGGCTCTGGTAAGAATCTGTAGCACAATGAGAAGTCACTGGAGAGTTTTAAGCAACTATCAGGCATGCATTTATATGTTTAAAAGCCTGTTTAGAGAGATCAGTGCTGTCCAAAAGGAATGTAATATTAGCCAAAAATGTGAGCCACATACATACTTTTGAGCTTTCTAGTAGCCACACCTTTTAAGGGGGCTTAAAATAATATATGGGGAGCCTGGGTGGCGCAGTCGGTTAAGCGTCCGACTTCAGCCAGGTCACGATCTCGCGGTCCGTGAGCCGTGAGTTCGAGCCCCACATCGGGCTCTGTGCTGACCGCTCAGAGCCTGGAGCCTTGTTTCCGATTCTGTGTCTCCCTCTCTCTCTGCCCCTCCCCTGTTCATGCTCTGTCTCTCTCTGTCCCAAAAATAAATAAACGTTGAAAAAAAAAAAAAAAAATTTAAAAGCCTGTTTAGAGAGATCAGTGCTGTCCAAAAGGAATGTAATATTAGCCAAAAATGTGAGCCACATACATACTTTTGAGCTTTCTAGTAGCCACACCTTTTAAGGGGGCTTAAAATAATATATGGGGAGCCTGGGTGGCTCAGTTGGTTAAATGTCCAGCTTTGGCTCAGGTTATGATCTCACAGCTTGTGGGTTCGAGCCCCACATCAGGCTCTGGGCTGACAGCTCAGAGCCTGGAGCCTGCTTTGGATTCTGTGTCTCCCTCTCTCTCTCTGCCTCTCTCTCTCTCTCTCTCTCTCTCAAAAAGAAACATTAAAAAAATTTTTTTAAATAAAAAGAAAAATTATTGCAAAGTTTATTTAATCCACTGTATCCAAACATGATTTCAAAAATGATTTTTATAATCAATATAAAAAGCATTGAGATATCTTACATTATTATTTCATATTCTAAGTTCTTGACATACACTAAATTTTATAGTAAAAATTAAGATAAAATATTTTTAGATAGAAAAAAAGCTTGCTGTCATCAGATTTCTATTCCAAGAAATACCAAAGGAAGTTCTTCAAATGAATGATTGATTCCTGATCAAACCATGTATCTTACCCCCTAAAATGAGCAATGCCAGAAATAATATGTATGTGGGAAATAAACTTTGTATTTTTAAATTATCTAAGAGAAAATTGCTTAAAGGGAAAAATTAATGAATGGATGTAGTTTATGACATAAATAAAGTAAATGTATGACAAAAGTACAAGAGATGGGACAGGATGAGAGAAATGGAAGAAACAATGGTAAGTTCTTACATTTTACCTGAAGTATTACAGTATTATTTGAAGTACAAGGTCATAAGTTAAATATGCACCTTCCAACTAGAAAAACTAAAATTAAAACAAAATGTGTAACTAGCAAGTCAAAAGTGGAGATGAAATTGGAATAAAAAATAACCAATTAATCAAAAACAGGAAGCAAACACATTACAACAAAACAAAACCCTATAGACCAATAATCCTTGTGCACAGAGAAGCAAAAATCATTAATAATATTAGAAAATAGAATCCAGCAACATATGAAAAAGATACATTACATCCAAGTGAGATTTGTACCAGGAACGTGAGGTTTGATAAACTTTCAAATATCAATCATCACATTAAAAGGATCATATACCATGATCAAGTGGAATTAATTTCTGGAATGCAAGGATGGTTCAACATATGCAAATTGATAAAGTTATACATCACATCAATACAATAAAAGATAAAAATTATATGATCGTTTCAATAGATGCAGAAAAAGCATGTGACAAAAATTCAACATCCATTCATGATACAAAAAAACCTCTCAACAAATTGAATCTAGAAGGAACGTATCTCAACATAAAGGACAAGCCTAGAGCTAACATCATACTCAATGGTGAGAAGTTGAAAGCTTTTCCTCTAAGATCATGAATAAGACATGGGTGCCAACTCTCACCGCTACTATTCAACATAGTATTAGAAGTCCTAGCCAGAGTAGTCAGGCAATAAAAAAAGGTATAAAAGGCATCAAATATCAAAAATGAAGAAGTAAAATTGTCTCTGTTTGCAGATGACATAATCTAATATATAGAAAATCCTAATGACTCCATAAAAATAACTGATCAATGAATTCAGTAAAGTTATAGAATAAAAAATCAACATGTGAAAATCAACACCATTTCTATACACTAACAACAAATTATCTGAAAAATAAATGAAATAATCCTATTAACAATAGCATCAAAAACAATAATATACTTAGGAATAAATTTAGCCAAAAAGGTAAAAGGTCTGTACACTTAAAACTATCAGACATTGATGAAAGAAATTGAAGAAGACATAAATGGAAAGATGGTTTATGGATTGGAAGAATTAATGTTGCAATGTCTATATTATCCAAAGTCATCTACAGATTTAGTACAATCCCTAATAAGACTCTAATGGCATGTTTTACAGAAATATAAAAAAAACAAGCCTAAAATTTGTGTGGTACTACAAAGACCATAGCCAAAGAACAGCCAAAGAAATCCTGAGAGAAAAAAAAAGCTGAGGCATCATACTAATTTCAAATTATATTACAAAGTTATAATAATCAAAATAGTATGGGAGTCTGGTTCAAGATGTCAATAGGAAGATCCTGCACTCACATCCTTACATGGACATACTGCATCTATAGCTTTATATGGAACAATTTCCCCTTATTAAAATAAAACAAACAAACAGGGGCGCCTGGGTGGCTCAGTCTGTTAAGTGTCTGACCCTTGATTTTGGCTCAGGTCATGATCTTACAATTTATGACAATGAGCCCCACGTTGGGCTGTGCTGCCAGTGTGGAGCTTGCTTAGGATTCTCTCTCCCTCTCTCTCTGCCCCTCCCTTGCTCGCATATGATCTCCCTCTCTCAAAAATAAATAAACTTAAAAAGAGTAAGAAAAAAGACCCAGAAACTGGTGGTGCAACCCATTCACACCGAGCAAACAAGGGAGAAACCACATCAGAGAAGGCAGGAAAGTCTGAGACACAATCTCATCATAAACTCCACCCCTGGTATAGTGAACAAAAGTTGAAAGGGAACTCAAAACCCAGAGCTTCTCCCAGCAGAGTGAAGGGAACAGAGGAGGCTGGTGGATGCAATCTCTGTGGTCTCTGCCTGGCTCTAGCTTGCCAGTATCTTACAGAAAGGAACTTATACCATTCTCTGGTGCCTTGATTTTTATACCTATTGCCAAGGAACACTTTTATATTGCCTGGCCCTCGGTGGCCCCGGGAGGTTTATGCTTGTGGGTCCAGCAGGACTGCAGCTACCACCCCAGGGCACAACAAGAAGAAGCAGACCCAGGAGCTCAATATTTCTGGGAAGAGGCCAATTAGTTTATCATCACAGCTACAGTTTTATGGGCAAGCTTCTAACTGAAAACACATCCAATGGCTAACTGTAAACCTTTCTTAAGACCTTGGATGGTGCGTGGTATCTTCACACTCTCCCTCTGCCACACTCCAGAACACCAGTATCACACATTTTGCATTTGGTGCACTGCTGTCAGTGGCTGCGGCCCAGGAGATACACCTTGATCACCAGACTCTGGTGGCCAGGGGTCTGGTATTCCTGGGTTCTCCAGGACTGTAACAATTGGAGACACAGTTCTTGGCAAGCTACTACTCCCAAGGCACTGCATGGAGAGCAGAGTGAAACGCATCTCCAGTTTTTCTGAGAAAAAGTCTACTTGCTAATCCTAGAACTTTGGCCTTAGGGGAAGGTTTCAAAATTGGAACACACCTGGAGACTACATAGGCACTCTCAGGGAATGCAGATCAGGGGACACCATCTCTGCATTCTTCCTCTGCCTCTCTACAGCTCATCAGTCCCTCCCAGAAAGAAGCTTGACACTTACCTGAAGCCCAGCTTTTTTGCAACTGCTTCCCAGGGGCTCCTCCTGATCACCTGGCTCTGGGAACCTGCAGGGCTCCTTTGTGGTCCCAAGGGACTATATATATATATATATATATATATATATATATATGCATACTTTAACAGCTGTTGCCTGAGGGTCTGGCTTCCAGTCAGCCTAAATCTAGGTGCTGACTGAAATCCTACCCCCCACTTTGGAACATTGACTGGTCTTGATACATTTTCAACTACTGGGAGCTATTAATAATTAAATAGGCTGTTTGTACACTCAGAAAGTTTTAAGAGTCAACCAAGAGCTAGGGCAGAGTTGAAAAATATGGTTTATCTTCTACATAAGGACAACCCTCTAAGACTGGGAGATGTGGATATTTCATCTAATACACAGAAACCAATACAGATAGCCAAGAAAAATAAAGAAACAGAGGGATATTTTCCAAACAAAAGAATAAGACAACACCTCAGTAAGCTAAAGGAGCCTAGCACCATTAGACCAGCCTTACAAGAAATGTGAAAGTGTTCTTTAAGCTGGAACAAAATGATGCTAATTAATAACAGGGAAACACATGAAAGAATAATTCTCACTGGTAAAGGAAAATATATAGTAAAAACAGTATATTAATCATTTATAAAGCTGGAGTTAAAAGGTAAAAGTAATAGGGGCACCTGGGCGGTTCAGTTGGTAAGCATCTGACTTCGGCCTAGGTCATGGTCTCACGATTCGTGAGTTCGAGCCCCACGTCAGGCTCTGTGCTTGCAGCTGAGAACCTGGAGCCTGCTTCAGATTCTGTGTCTCCCTCTCTCTCTGCCCCTCCCCTGCTCATGCTCTCTGTCTCTCAAAAATAAATAAATGTTAAACAACAAAAAAAAAAGGTAAAAGTAATACCTGGGTGTATACTCAAAAATATGTCTCTCAAAAATAAATAAATGTTAAACAAACAAACAAAAAAAAAGGTAAAAGTAACACCTGGGTGTCTCAGTTGGTTAAGTGGCTGACTTCAGCTCAGGTCATGATCTCACATTTTGTGAGTTCAGGCCCCACTTTGGGCTCTGTGATGACAGCTTCAGATTCTGTTTCTCCCTCTCTCTCTGCCCTTCCCTTGCTTGTGCTCTCTCTCTCAAAAATAAACATAATTTTTAAAAAATAATTAGTGAAGGGCTACACAAGATTAAAAGATGCAAAATGTGACATCAGAAATAAAATGTGGGTGAAAGAGTAAAAATACAGAGCATTAGAATATGTTCAAACTTCAGGTTTTATCAACTTAAATTAGTTATAAAAATAAGTTATATAAGTTTCATGGTAGTCACCAAGCAAAAGCCCATAGTAGATATGCAAAAGATAATAAGAAATGAATCTTAGCATACCGCTGAAGAAAGTCATTAAATAACAGAGGAGAAGAACAGGAGAAGAAAAAAGAAACAAGGGAACTACAAAACAGCTGGAAAATGATTAACAAAATGGCAATAGGTATATACCTATCAATAATTACTTAAAATATAAGTACACTAAATTCTCCACTCAAAAGACAAAGAATGAATTGATTAAAAAAAGAACCCATCTATATTCTGCCCACAAGAAACCCACTTTAGAAATCAGGCCACACACAGACTGAAAGTAAAGGAAAGTAAAGGAAAAAGATATTCCATGAAAATGGGAGCCAAAAGAAATAGCTGATGGTAGCTATATTTATATCTGGCAAAACACTTTGAAACAAAAACTAATAATAAAGAAGGGCATTACATATTGATAAAGGGGTCAATCCAACAAGAGGATACAACATTTATAAATAATTATGCATCCAACATAGAAGCACCTAAATATATAAAGCAATTATTAACAGAACTAGAGGGAGAAATAGACAGCAATACAATAATAGTAGGGGACTTTAATGTACTACTTACATTCCTGGATAGATCATCCAGACAGAAAATCAATAAGGAAACATTGGCCTTAAGCAACACTTTAAACCAAATGAACTTAACAGATATATAAATAATATTCTATCCAAAAGCACTATAATACATATTCTTCTAAAGTGCACATGGAACAGTTTCCAAGGTAGATCATATATCGGGCCACAAAACAAGTCTTAACAAATTTCAGAAGACTGAAGTCACATTAGGCACTTTTTCGGACCACGATGATATGAAACTAGAAGTCAATTACTAGGAGAAAACTGGAAAAGTTCACAAATATCTGGAGACTAAGCATGCTACTGAACAACCAGTGGGTCAATAAAGAAATCAAAAGCAAAATCAAAAAATACCTTGAGGCAAAAGAAAAGAGAAATGCAGCACACATCAAATGGGATTCAGCAAAAGCAGTTCTAAGAGGGAAGTTCATAGCAATAAATGCCTAAGTCAAGAAACTAGAAAAAGAAGATCAAAGCCCAAAGTTAGTAGGAGGAAGGAAATAACAAAGATAAAAGCAGAAATTAATGTAAGAGAGACTAAAAAGACATTCTGTGCTCATGGATGGAAGAACTGATAATGTTAAAATGTCCATTACTACCCAAAGCACTTCGGATTCAATGTAATTCCACTAAAAATTCCGATGGCATTTTTTACAACCCAAAGTTTGTATGGAACCACAAAAGATAGTGAATAGCCAAAGCAATTTTGAGGGGAAAAAAAAAGATGGAGGCATCATGTTCCCTGATTTCAAACTATGTTATAAAGCTATAGTAATCAAAACAGTATGGTCCTGGCATAGAAACACACACAGAGATCGATGGAACAGAGAGACCAGAAGTAAATCCATACATTTATGGTCAATTAATTGATGACAAAGGAGCCAAGAACATACAATTAGGAAAGGATAGACTTCAATAAATGGTGTTAGGAACACTGGACAGTCACATGCAAAAGAATGAAAACTGGACCACTGTCTTAAACCATTTACAAAAACTAACTCAAATGGATTAAACACTTCAATGTAAGACATGAAACCATAAAACAGGTGGTAAGTCCCCTGGCGCTGGTGTTGACGATTTTTTGGATTTGACACCAAAAGCAAGAAAAGCAAAAATAAGCAGGTGGGACTGCATCAAACTAAAAAGCTTCTGCACAGCAAAGGTAACCATCAACAAAATGAAAAGGCAGCCTGTTGAATGGGGAAAAATATTTACAAAGTATATATCTGATAAGGGGATTAATATCCAAAATATATAAAGAATTCATGTGACTTATTAAAACAATCTGATTAAAAAATAGGCAGAAAATCTGAATAGATATTTTTCTAAAGAAGACACACAGATGTCCAACAAATACATGAAAAGGTACTCGACATCACTAATCATCAAGGAAATGCAAATCAAAACCACAGTGAGGTATCATCTCACACCAGTTATAAGGGCTATTAGCAAAAGGAAATAATAAGCATTGGCAAGGATGTAGAGAAAAGGGAACTCTTGTGTACTATTGGGGGAACTGTAAACTAGTAGAGCCACTATGTGCCAGTTTGGTACGATATGGAGGTTCTTTTTTAAAAAATTCAAAATAGAACAATCATACAACCCAGCAATCCCACTTCTGATGATTTAGCCAAAGAAAATAAAAACATTAACTCAAAAAGATATCTGTACCTCCATGTTAATTGCAGCATTATTTACGTTAACTAAGATATGGAGCTGTCACCTCCATCTTCTGCCCCACACCAGCTGTGGGCACCAGGGTCCCGCATTTCATTGTTAGGAGGCTCTGGCCCTGTGAGCCCACAATGTCAGGCCCCAGTGGGGACTTGGGCATGCCAGTGGAGGCAGGTGAGGATGTCAGCTTTGGTGCTGCCATCAACTCCATGTTGGACCAGATCAACTCCTGTCTGGACCACCTGGAGGAGAAGAACGACCACCTCCAAGCCTGCCTCCAGAAGCTGCTTGAATCCAACTGGTAGAGACACCTTGAGTTCCAGCAGAAGCCTGGGGAGGCCCCTAGTGATGCCAGTCCTTAGGCTCTGAGAGCCCCCAACCAGCCCCAACCCTGCCTCCCTGGATTAGGCTCTGGCCTGGGCACTCACCAGCTGGCTTAGATACCTTCTCAAGGTCTGGCTGACAGGTCCCCTAGTGGACCTGCCCACCTGGGTCCTCCCCTTGGCATGCCTAGGCCAGCCCCAAACACCTGGGGCTGCCTGCCTGGCCTGCCTGCCCAATTGCAGGGCACCCCCCACACTGCCCAGGCCTGGAGTGCCCACATTAAATGGTTCTAACAACAACAACAACAACAACAACAACAACAACAACAAACCAACAAAAAACAATAGCTATGACATGGAAACAGCTTAAGCATTCATCGATGGATGAATGGATAGAGAAAATATAGTAAATATGTACAATAGGAATTATTAAGTTATAAAAAAAAGAAGGAAATACTGCTATCTGTGACAAGATGGATAAAACTTGAGGGCACTATGCTAAGTGAAATAAGTCAGGGAAAGACAAATACTGTGTGATCTCATGTATATGTGGAATGTAAAAAAACCAAACTCATATAAACAAATTTTTGGTTGACAGAGGCAAGATTTAGGGGCTGGTGGAAAAGGGTGAAAGTGGTTAAAAGGTACAAACTTCCAGTAAGATAAAAAAGTTCTTGGGATGTAACGCATAATACCATGGTGACTATACTTAATAATACTATATTGTATACTTCAAAGTTACTGACAGTGGATAATAAAAGTTCTTATCACACACACAGAAATTGTAATAATATGAGGTGATGGATGTGCTAATTAAACTTACTGTGGTAATCATTGTGCGATATATGTATACTAAATTATCATGCTGTATACTTTAAACTTACACAATGTTATATGTCAATTACATCTCAATAAAACTGGGGGAAAATTAATCAATACAATTCAACATATTTACCACATAAAGAAGAAAATCACAGGATCATCTCAATAGATGCAGAAAAGGCATTGATAAAATTGAATTCTCATTCATGACAAATACTCTCAGCAAACTAGGAATAGAAGGGTACTACCTGAACCTGATGAAGGACATTTAGGAAAAACCTATACACAGCATCATATTTAGTGGTGAAAGACTTAATGTATTCTCCTAAAATCAGGAGAAGGCAAAGATGTATACCCTCACCATTGTTACCTAAAAAAGGCCCACATACATAAAATAAAGGTCTACATATTGGGATGGAAAAAGTTAAACTGTCATTATTTACATATGACAGATCATATACACAGAAAATCCTAAGGAATCTACAAAAGAGTTACTAGAACTAATAAGTGAATTTAGTAGGTTCCAGCACATAAGATCAGTATATAAAAATCAATCGTATTTTTATATTCTGCCAATAAACAATTGGAAAACAATGGCATTTGTGATAGCATCAAATATAAGAAATATTTAGGAATATATACAACCAGCATAATACCTATACAGTGAATAATACAAAATATTGCTGACAAATTAAATAAGACCTAAATAAACACAGAGATACAGCATGATCGTGGCAGGAAGATTTAATATTGACCATCTATTGAGTCAATTTTTGCTAAATTTGCAGATTTAAAGCAACCCTAACAAAAATCCCAGCAGGATTTTTTTGTTTGTTTGTTTTTAAAGAGATCAATATACTCTTTTAAACACATGACTTCATTTTTAATCCAGAAAATTCTGGTGTATCTCCTTGGCTCTGAACTGTAAACAGCCCACAGATATTCAAGTAAGCCTGGTTTACAACTGAATTCTTTCCGTGATGACCACACATCGATTTGGGGCATTTTTTTTCTCTTTAGAAGGAGAAAACAAACTGATCAATTTCATTTGGTTTCTGGACCTCTGTGTCTTCAAGGGGCCTAAACAATCAATGTTCTATTTCCTTCTTGACAAATCCTCCAAGGGGTATTTAAGTCCAAATATAATAATATTTTCACTAAAATATTTTTTTAAAGCAAACTCAGCATGAGTTGGTTTTGTCAAACCAGTTTATTGTTCAGACATTTCCGACAATTTACCCTGGAATTTTCAAAACTGTCCTTGTTAGTAATGAAATAGGAACTAGTGACATATGTAGCACCTGTGTGGTGTAATTTGAGAAGTGAGGCAGGATGTTCCTGCCCCTGTCTTCCTTGTTTCTCAACAGTCTTATTAAAACATGATATATTGTGGTATTTTAGAGCACAGAAACTGAAAACTCCCTGTTCTGCCCTTGAGTGACCCGTGTCACTGGCCTCATGACACTTAACTTTTCTGGGCCTAGGTTTTTTATTTGAAACAAAAGTACCTTCCTTTTTTTTTTTTTTTTTTTTTAAGTTTATTTATTTATTTTAAGAGACAGAGAGTGTGTATGCAAGTGGGGCAGGGGCAGGGGTCGGGGGAGAGAATCTGAAGCAGGATCTGTGCTGAAAGCATAGAGTCCGATGTGGGGCTTGAACTCGTGAACCGGGAGCTCATGACCTGAGCCAAAGGCAGACGCTTAACCAACTGAGCCACCCAGGTGCCCCCAAAACAAAAGTACCATCTAACTTCTGAAATCTTTTCCTTCTATAATCATCAAGTACCTCAAATAATCTCGGAATAGATCCCCCCCACCCCCCGCTGCCTTTCAGCTGAACACTGAGGGCTGGAATCAGAATCCCTACGTTTAGTCAGAAGGAAATCATCAGATACTGTAAGGGAAATGGGGTCCTTAACATCGAGTGACACCCCCGGTGCATGGAGCGAGGATGGGAGCAGTGAAAAACATGCTGGAACAGAAAGTGAATAAGGAGTGACAAAGCCAAAGACAATGGACCCAAAGTTAGAAAACTGCATAAAACAACTAGGAAACACAGGCTGAAGAGACATTTCATCCAGCTAATCCTAGCAGAGACCACACCTGTAAGGGGTAGGGGGCAACTATGTTGTTCCAAATATTTAACACCAAACAGACAGAAAGTACTCTGTTACTTGAAGGCAAAGGCAATTCATACCTTATTAACTTATTTTTACCTCCAATATCTAATGATACTATATAGTAGTTCTTAAAATCAAGGACAGACAGAGACCAGTCTTGAAGGTTCCTTCAGCAGACAAACCAGTTTAGTCAGGTAGGCAAAGCTTAATTTAGCTTATTTTGCAAGGCTAACTTAACCTGGATCATTCCTTGATGGTGCTTCTGGAAATGCTAAGCAAAACTTGAACTGTTTCCCATGGTTGATGTGAGGTAACCACTGAAAATTTTAATATTGTAACCAATCACTATGGAGAATAAACAGTCACTGCTTTCTCCCTATGTAAGCTGTTTTATAACAATATACCACTCAGCTCATTCCATGTTCTGGTCCAAATGCTCCTGGTTTGCAAATTGTCCTGTTTGGTGTGTGCGTAATAAATTTGTGCTAATTATTACTACAGTGATTCTTTGGTTTTACTTTGACTATTTTGAACCTTTGACACAGTACTATAATCGATATGTAGATTTTGGCAAGAATTGGTAAAAATATGATGATGATGATGATGATGATGACGATGATGATACGATGGTGGTGTCCTTGCCTAACCAGAAACCCCAGTTCAGTTCAAGTTCCTCTCAAGAAGAACTGTAAGAGGTTCGCATGCTTACCACCACCACCGCCACTGCCACCACTGTGACTGCCACCCTCACCACCACCAAAATACGTATCTACATTTCTTTCATTTAAGATTTTCGAACTCCTAGAGTCACTGAATGGAATACGTTGATAATATCAGGACAAAAAACAAAGAAAAGGAACTGGTACTGTGGAAAATATATGTAATCAGCTTGCAAACACTGTCCATCCAGGTTCCTGATCATCCAAATAAGGCCCCTTTCAATGGCCTTTCTCTCTGACCACGGGCCAGTACCCACATAATAGTTTCTCTCTTGAACCATGTTTCCTAATGATCCCCTCATTTTTTGGACTTTGGAGTTCCTCAAGCCCTTTTTTGGTCTTTATTTCCTTCTTCCATCATTTTCTGCCCACCAAAGTCCTTTTTCCTTGCAGAAGAGTTTTTAGTTTATTTCACAGAAACTTTTTGGCCAGTTAGTCAAAATTTCAAAAGCTTAAAGTTCCCATCAAACCAGAGGGGGGGGGGGGGGCGGAAGAAAAAAAGATTAGTTATCTACTAAATTAATGTTTATCAATACAAATATTTTTATGCTAGGTCCTGTGTTAAGTGTTATCTCATAAATTATCACACTTAATATATTGAGAAATAGTATCATATATTGTTGAGTTTGGGCTCTGTACATGGACTTGGGTTTGAGTAATGGTTACTCCATTTACTAGTTGAGAATGACCTTTGGGAAACTACTGAAGTCTCTGATTCCAAGTTCTTTATCTGAATAATGGAGATAATATTAGTACCTACTTCAGAGGGTTTTTACAAAGATTAAATAAATCAATGAAAAATAAGTACTACTGAGAACCTATTATATGGCCAACACAGAGAAAGTGTAATCTTTAAAATCTAGACAAATGCAGATGAGCAAACAAAAGCCTGTGGTCAAACAGATAAGATTTTCATTAAATAAATAAAATATTAAATTATTAAACTTTAAAGTTCATTAGGTAGAACAAGGGATTCATGAGGACCTGAGAGACTTTTCATGAAGGACCTTGATTAATCCTTTGAACAATTAATCAAATCTCTACAAAAGGTACTGAAAAATTAAAGGGCCATACTAGATGATTTTGAAGGTTTCTTCCAATTTGGATCTACCTGACTCTGACTCAAGGTTGTGATTTAAGTTTTTTTGGTGTCCTTGAGGATGGATGTGGAGAACAGAAAAAAAAGCTCTTGTTGTAACTTTATATTTTTTAATCTTATTTTTCTATTTACAAACCTAGTACATTTTAATAATCATTTTTATAAGGACCTTTAAAAAATTTAGCCTGTTATAAATTGGCCATGCACAACTCTTAGGTTCCTTTTGGTAAATAATGATAGCCATCAATGATTAGAGGTAGGTGAGGGATAACTACTTTCCCTCAACCTCAATACTGGGTTATTATAAAAGCAAGAATCTTAGATGAAATTTTGTTTTACATTCAAATATTTGTTTTTTTATTTTTAATTAAAAATTTTTATTTATTTATTTTATTTTTTAATATGAAAATTATTGTCCAATTGGTTTCCATACAACACCCAGTGCTCCTCCCAACAGGTGCCCTCCTGATTGCCCATCACCCACACTCCCCTCCCTCCCACTTGCCATCAACCCTCAGTTTATTCTCAGTTTTTAAGAGTCTCTTATGGTTTGGCTCTCTCCCTAACTTTTTTTTTTCTTCCCCTCCCCCATGGAGAGTGTTATGCTAAGTGAAATAAGTCATACAGAGAAAGACAGATACCACATGTTTTCACTCTTATGTGGATCCTGAGAAACTTATCAAATATTTGTTTTAAAAAACATTCATTAGAAAGCAGACACTGGGGCACCTGGGTGGCTCAGTCAGTTAAGCTCACAACTTGGTCTCAGCTCATGATTTCACAGTTAGTTTGAGCCCCACTTCAAGTTCTGTGCTGACAGCTCAGAGCGGGGAGCATGCTTTGGATTCTGTGTCTCCCTCTCTCTCTGCCCCTCCCCTGCTCACACTGTGTCTCACTCTCTCAAAAATAAATAAAAACATTAAAAAGTTTAAAAAAGGGGCACCTTGGTGGCTCAGTCAGTTGAGCGTCTGACTTTGGCTCAGGTCATGATTTCATGGTTTGTGGGTTCGAGCCCCACATTGGGCTCTGTGCTGACAGCTCAGAGCCTGGAGCCTGCTTGGATTATGTGTGTGTGTCTGTCTCTCTACTCCTCCCCCGCTCATGCTCTGTCTCTCTCTGTCAAAAATAAATAAACATTAAAAGTTTTTTTTCTTAAAAATTAAAAAAAAGAGAAAGCAGATACCAAGTACTTCATATAACTTTGTTTTATAAATTTGACAAAGTCTCAGTTTTCTATCCTATTAGATGATATAACAACATCCTGCATGAGAAGTTCACTTGAGGCAGACATAACAGTATTCTAAAGGTAGATCATTTAATTTATCACCAGAATTAGTCAACCAGAAATCTTTCTTACCAAGGCTGGATTAGAAGACACTTAAGAGATCAAGCACCATCCTTGAGGTGCTTGGGTTCTCAAAGATGCTTATACTTTATTCTCTGTCAAAATCATTTCCAAAATATTTCAGCCAGATCATACAATTTGAATATTTATTTAACCAAAAAGATATTTCTAACAAAGATATTTCTTGTTAATTTAGCTAATTAAGAAGTCACTAATTTCACCCACTAAAACTCACTTCTGGCATTTATTACACTAATTAACCAAGGCAAGGCTCTAATGATGATCAATGATAAAATTAGAAAAGTGCTGGTAGCAGCTGCCTCTATTGTCTGAACTTCCTCTTTAGAATTCAAGCTGACCACCGTTAGGACATGGATTTCAGATTAGGATAACTGCCTAACTAGGGAGTAATAAGTGATAAAGAGAAAATCTTAAAAGCAGCCAGAGAAAAAGACACATTGCAAAGATAATGACTATACATATTTATCAGAAAGGATATATGCCAGAAAAAAAGATGAGATTTCTAAAGTGCTAAAAGAAGAACAATGTCAACCTAAGGTTTCTATATTTGGTGAAAAATATTTTCTAAAAATAGTAAAAAAATAAAAAATAAAACAGGAGAAAAAAACATATCATCATTCAATACAGGCAGAAAAATATTAGGCAAAACTCAATACCTATTCATGATAAAAACTTTGAGTTGATCAGGACAAGAGGAGACATCTGGTCTCCTGTTATAGACATCTATAAAATGTACTATTATAGGACACCCAGATGTCCTGTTATAGACATCTATAAAAACAAAACAAAAAAACCTCAAAAACACAGGGGAGGTCTTTAAAGATAGTGACACAAGAGACTCCTGAACTTCCCTCCTCCCATGACACATGGAATGAACAGCTACACAGGAGCATCACACATCCCCACCCCAGGATACATCTGGGACCCATACAGAGAAAAGAACCAAAAACACTTAACTCCCAGTTTCTCCCTGGAAAGGGCCTAATCCTATACTTTCCAAAACACTGCCTGGAGTTCTGGCTTCCAACTAGCTTAATTACAATTTTTCTCTTTGGGACACTGATGGATCTTGGCTCGCCCTCAACTACTAGGAGCCACTAAGAACTAAGAAGTCAACTTGAACAATCACAAAAGTTTGAGAATCAACCAGGAGCCCGGGCCAGGATGGTTGACAAGGCTTATCTCCTATAAGACCACTCTCTCAAGACTAAAGAGAAAGGACTCTAAGAATACCACTACAGAAAATCACCAAATCACAAAGGAAGGGAACAAAAGAAGAAAGTAACAAAGGATTTACAGAAAACAAATGGCAATAAGTCCAAACCTATAAATAATTACTTTAAACGTAAATGGACTAAATTCTCCAATCAAAAGACACAGGGTGCCTGCATGTATAAGAAAAATAAGACCCAACTATATGCTGCATATATACTCATAAAAGGGCCAATACAACAAGAGAATAGAATATTTGTAAATAATTATGAATCCAACATAAGAGCATCTAAATATACTAAGCAAATACTAACAGACCTAGAAGGAGAAACAGCAAAACAAAAAGAGTAGGAAACTTTAATACTCCACTTATATCAATGGATAGATCATCCAGACAAGAAATCAATAAGAAAACATTGGACTTAAGTGACATGTTAGACCAGATGAACTAATAGACATTTATAGAACATTTCAACCAAAAGCAGAATTCCATCTTCTCAAGTACACAAGGGACATTCTCCAGAATAGATCATATGTTTATGATCTACAACATCTTAATAAATTTAAGTAGTCAATAAATTTAAGATTTAACAAAAAACAAGTCTTAGTAAATTTGAAAAGATGAAAATCATATCAAGCATCTTTTCTGACCACTGACCACAATGTTATAAAACTAGAGATCAAATACAAGAAAACTGGAAAATCCACAAATACATTTAGATTAAACAATATAGTATTGAAAAACAATGGGTTAAAGAAAATAGCAAAAGAATAGCTAGTAAAATCTTGAGACAAATGAAAATGGAAATAAAACATCAAAATTTATGGGATGCAGCAAAGACAATTCTAAAAGGGGAGTTCATAGCAATAAAAGCCTGCTTTGAGAAATAAGAAAGATCACAAATGAAGTCTCTCCCTGTATACCTCAAAGAACTAGAAAAATAATAATAATAAAAGCTCAAAGATAGAAGGAAGGAAAATAGCAAAGATCAGAGAGTAAATTAATGAAATAGAGACTAAAAAGACAATAAGAAAGATCACTAAAACTAAGAGCTGGTTTTTTGAAAAGATAAAACAGACAAACTTTTAGCTAGACTCAAAAAGAGAGGAGGATGCATATAAATAGATTCACAAATGAAAAATGAGACATTACAACTGATGTCACAAAAATACAAAGGATCATGAGACTACTATGAACAATTATATGTCAGTGAACAAGAAAATCTAGAAGGAATGGATACATTTTTAGAAGCATAAACCTGCCAAGATTGAATCATGCAGGAAAATAAAATCTAAACAGATTGATTACCGGTAAGGAGATTGAATCAGTAATTAGAAACCTGTCAACACACAAAAGTCCATGACCAGTTTCACTGGTGAATTCTACCACACATTTAAAGAATTAATACCAATCCTTCTCAAACTTTTCCAAAAAATAGAAGACGAAAGAAAACTTCCAAACTCATTTTACAAGGCCATCATTACTCTGATATCAAAATCATACAAGGACACTACAAGAAAAGAAAAATACAGGCCAATATCCCTCATAAACACAGATGCAAAGTCCTCAACAAAATATTAGCAAGTCAAATTCAATAATACATTAAAAGGATCACATACCGTGACCAAGTGGATTTTTACTCTAGAGATTCCAGGATGGCTCAACACGTGCAAAATCAATGTAATATATCAAATTAACAAAATAAAGGGGAAAGGTACAGTCTTCCAATTAGAAGATAAATAAGTAGTAGGGATGTAATGTAGAACATGAGGAGTATGGCTAACCTTGCTGTATGATATATAAGAACGTTTCAAGAGAGTAAGTCTGGAGAGTTCTCATCACAAAAAAGAAAAATTTTTCCCTTTTTTCTTTCTTTTCTATTTATTGTGTCTACATAAGAAAATAGATGTTAGCTGAACCTACTATGGTAAACATTTCACAATACATGTAACTCAAACTATCACACTATGCTTTAAACTGGTACAGTGATGTATATCAATTATTTCTGAATAAAACTTGAAAAATCATATGATAATCTCAGTAGATGCAGAAAAAGTATTTGATAAATTTAACATTGATTCATGAAAAAACCTCACAACAATCTGGAAACATACCCCATATAGAGGAAACATACCCCAACATTAATAAAGGACATAAATGACAAGTCCACAGCCAACATCATCTCAAGGTGAAAAGCTGAAAGCTTTTCCTCTAAGATCAGAAACAAGGCAAGGATGTCCATTATCTCCACTTTTATTGAACATCAGAAGTCCTAGCCAGAACAATTAGTCAAGAAAAAGAAATAAAAAGCATCCAAACTGTAAAGTAAAAAGTAAAACTGTCACTATTCAGATAATGTGATATTATATAAAACACTCTAAGGACACCACCAAAAAATTGATAGAACTAAACAACGCATTCAGTAAAATTGAAGGATACGAAATGAATATACAAAATTCAGTTGTGTTCCTATACATGAATAACAAACCATCAGAAAGAGCAACTAAGAAATCAATCTCATTTATAACTGCATCAAAGGTATAAAATACCTAAGAGTAGGGGCGCCTGGGTGACTCACTCAGTTAAGCGTCCAACTTCGGCTCAGGTCATGATCTCACTGCTTGTGAGTTCGAGCCCCACGTCGGGCTCTATGCTGACAGATCAGAGCCTGGAGCCTGCTTCAGATTCTGTCTCCCTCACCCTCTGCCCTCCCCCGCCCCCAAAAAATAAATATTAAAAAAGTTTTTTAAAGAAATAAAATCATAAAAATAAATTCTTAAAAAAAATACCTAGGAATAAATTTAACCAAGGAGGTGAAAGACCTTGGTAAACTTGGTACACTGAAAACTGTAAGACATTGATGAAAGAAATTAAAGATGATAAAAATAAATGGAAAAATATTCTGTGCTCCAAGGATTGGAAAAACTTACATTGTTAAAATGTCCATAGTATCCAAAGCAATCTGCATTCAATGCAATTCCTATGAAAATTCTAATGGCATTTTTTTTACAGTAATAGAAAAATCTAAAATTTGTCTGAAGACACAAAAGACTACCAATAGCACAATCTTGAGGAATAATAAAATAAAAACAACAAAAACAAAGCTGGAGGCAGCATGTTCCCAGATTTCAAACTATATTACAAAGCCATAGTAATCAAAATAATTTGGTATTGGCATAGAAAGAGACCCATAGATCAATGGAACAGAACAGAGCCCAGAAATAAACCCATACATACATGGTCAATTAATTTATGACAAAGGAACCAATGGAGACCAATGGAGAAACAATAGTCTTTTCAGTAGATGGTTCTGGGAAAACAGAACGGCCACATGCAAAAGAATGAAATTGGACCACTGTCTTATACAACTCACAAAAATTAACTTAAATGGATTAAAGAATTAAAAATAAGGACTGAAATCACAAAACATCTAGAACAAAACATAGGAGGTAAGCTCCTTGACATAGGTCTTGGGAATGTGTTTTTGGATTTGACCCCAAAAGCAACAAAAGCAAAAAAAAAACAAAAAAAAAAAAAAACAAGTGGGAATACATCAAATCAAAAAGCTTCTGTACAGCAAAGGTTAACTGTGAAAAAAAGGAAAAGACAACCTATGGAATGGGAGAAAATATTTGCAAATCATATATCTAATAATGGGTTAATATTTAAACTACATGAAGAACTCATGCAACTCGATTGCACAAAAAAAAAAAAAACCATCTTTTTTTTTTAAGTTTATTTATTTATTTTGAGAGAAAGAGACAGACAGACAGACAGTATGAGTGGGAAAGGGGCAGAGAGAGAGGGAGGCAGAAAACCCCAAGTAGGATCTTCACTGTCAGCCCTGAGCCTGATGAGGGGTTCAAACCCACAAAACCGTGAGATCATGACCTGAGCCAAAATCAAGAGTCAGATGCTTAACTGACTAAACCACCCAGGCATCCCAAAACAATCTGATTTTAAAAATGGGCAGAGGATGTGAATAGACATTTTCCTAAAGAAGACATACAGATGTCCAACAGGTATATGAAAAGGATGCTCAACATCACTAATTCTCAGGGAAATGCAAATCAAAACCATAATGACAGGGACGCCAATAGAATGGCTATTATCAAAAAGACAAAAAATAACAAGTATTCTCAAAGATGTGGAAGAAGGGAACACTTGTGTACTGCTGGTGGGAATATAAATTGGTACAGACACTGAAAAAAACATCTGGAGTTTCCTCAAAAAATTCAAAATAGAATTATATTATCTACCAATCCCACCTGTGAGTATTTATTCAAAGGAAAATCAATCACCATCTCAGAAAGATATCTGCACCTCTATGTTCATTGCAGCATTATTTCCAATATCCAAGACACTGAAACAATCTAAGAGTTCATTAATGGATGAATTAATGAAGAAAATCTGTATATACATACAATGGAATATTATGAGAATATTAGTTTTTCAGATATCCATTCTCCTAAAAAGGATCCATAGATTCAGAGCAATACCTATCAAAATATCTGTAGTTTCCTTTACAAGTTGACAAACTGAATCTAAAATTTATATGAAAATAGAAAGGACATGAAATAGCAAAATTCACTCTGGAAAGAATAATAAATAGGATTTTCACTAACAGAATTTAAGACTTACTAAAAAGCTATAGTAATTGAGCTAAGTAGTTCTGGTATAAGGTTAGATACACAGATCCTGGGAACAGCAAGTCCTGAACAGACCTACCCATAATGGGAAAATGAGGAAAGGTTAATCTTTACAACAAATGGTGTGGAAACAATTACCTATCCATATGTAAAAGAACAAACAAACAGACAAACAACAACAAACTTCAACTCTAACATTATATATAAACATCAACTCAAATGAATTACAGACCTAAATGCAAGAGCTGAAAGTATACAACTTCTAAAAAAAATCATAGTGGGGGGTGGGAATTTACCTTAGATTAGCCACAAGTTTCTTAGGACACAGTAAGCACTAACCACTGAATTTGATGGCTGGCAGCTTTCAAACTCCATAACTTTCCTTCCCTCTTACTCACTTCTGGGCAAGCTATTAAAAAACTATGAATACTCTTTTTTCACTGGTTAGATGTTCCAGTCACACAAGCCCCCACTCACACGAAGGAATCCTCACCCCAATTCTACCACCTAATAACTGTGAAATCCCAAATCCTCCCTGCCTCCAGTCTACTTTTGGACTTGCTCTTGTGCCTGGCTTTATTTCCCCAGAATACACGTAAGTAATAAACTTTTTCACACCATCTTGGCATGTGTGTGGGGAGGGGGTATGGGTGTGTATATGTATACCCATGCAAGATCTTCAGTTTTCAACGTTTATTTATTTTTGGGACAGAGAGAGAGCATGAACGGGGGAGGGGCAGAGAGAGAGGGAGACACAGAATTGGAAACAGGCTCCAGGCTCTGAGCCATCGCCCAGAGCCCGACGCGGGGCTCGAACTCACGGACCGCGAGATCGTGACCTGGCTGAAGTCGGACGCTTAACCGACTGCACCACCCAGGCGCCCCAAGATCTTCAGTTTTGATATCTGAACCAAATTTTGGGTGAAGGGTTACAATTTTTTCTGTGGAATAATGACAACACCATCTTCTTTATCTTCTTTTGAGGTGCTAAATATTAACTTACAACTTACCTAATTCTGTAAATACTTATACATTAAGTACCTTTACCTTTAAACCTAATATTTACGCCAAGGTACTTAAAGACAGCCACTGTGACTACCACTGTACCAACTAATCTTTTATACAGTGTCCACAACTGGGCAGTCATGTCAGTCATGGAAATCTTGCACTATATATGTGTGTATTATGTGTGTGTGTGTGTGTGTGTGTGTGTATTTCAGTTTAAGCTTATATCCTGTTAAGCAAACATTTCCTTATTCATTGGAGCATTTGCATTGCCCAGATAGATTATAATTTTGTTCTTTCTCATGCCTTCCTTGACAGATCTACTTCATAACCACTTTAAACTTTTAAAAAATGAGGTCCAGATTCATGGAGGAATATAGTACTCTAGGATAGACCTGAGACCAAGTGCCTGCTTTTTTATTTCAAATCAAACCACGTTCCCTCTTGCAAATAGGTAACCTGTATATTATAGTGTCTAACCAGTGTAGGGTCTTTAAGAACCCATCAATAGACTTGTGCTTCAGAGGACACTGTTCATATTGAATTTCATGTGAATGGTACCTCCTTTGGATCCTAAAAGATGTCCACTTGCCACAGTAACTGCCATTGATGTCCAAGCTGATAAAGAGCCTACTATAAATTAAAGAGGTATTGCTTTTTAAAAAAAAAATGTTTATTTATTTATTTATTTATTTATTTAATATGAAATTTATTGTCAAATTGGTTTCCATACAACACCCAGTGCTCATCCCAACAGGTGCCCTCCTCAATGCCCATCACCCATTTTCCCCTCCCTCCTACCCCCCATCAACACTGTTTATTCTCAGTTTTTAAGAGTCTCTTATGATTTGACTGCCTCCCTCTCTAACTTTTTTTTTCCTTCCCCTCTCCCATGGTCTTCTGTGAAGTTTCTCAGGATCCACATAAGAGTGAAAACATATGGTATCTGTCTTTCTGTGTATGACTTATTTCACTTAGCATAACACTCTCCAGTTCCATCCACATTGCTACAAAAGGCCAGATTTCATTCTTTCTCATTGCCAAGTAGTATTCCATTGTGTATAGAAACCACAATTTCTTTATTCATTCATAAGTTGATGGACATTTAGGCACAAAAACAGACACATGGACCAATGGAATAGAACAGAGACTCCAGAATTGGACCCACAAAAGTATGGCCAACTAATCTTTGAAAGAGCAGGAAAGAATATCCAATGGAAAAAAGACAGTCTCTTTAACAAATGGCGCTGGGAGAACTGGACAGCAACACGCAGAAGAATGTAACTAGACCACTTTCTTACACCATTCACAAAAATAAACTCAAAATGGATAAAGGACCTGAATGTGAGACAGGAAACCACCAAAACACTAGAGGAGAAAGCAGGAAAAGACCTCTCTGACCTCAGCCGTAGCAAGTTCTTACTTGACACATCTCCAAAGGCAAGGGAATTAAAAGCAAAAATAAACAACTGGGACCTTATGAAGATAAAAAGCTTCTGCACAGCAAAGGAAACAATCAACAAAACTAAAAGGCAACCGGCGGAATGGGAAAAGGTATTTGCAAATAACATATAAGACAAAGGGCTAGTATCCAAAATCTATAAAGAACTCACCAAACTCCACACCTGAAAAACAAATAATCCAGTGAAGAAATGGGCAGAAAACATGAATAGACACTTCTGTAAAGAAGACATCCGGATGGCCAACAGGCACATGAAAAGATGCTCAACGTCACTCCTCATTAGGGAAATACAAATCAAAACCACACTCAGAGACCACCTCACGCAAGTCAGAGTGGCTAAAATAAACAAATCAGGAGACTATAGATGCTGGTGAGGATGTGGAGAAATGGGAACCCTCTTGCACTGTTGGTGGGAATGCAAACTGACGCAGTCACTCTGGAAAGCAGTGTGGAGTTTCCTCAAAAAATTAAAAATAGATCTACCCTATGACCCAGCGATAGCACTGCTAGGAATTTGCCCAAGGGATACAGGATTGCTGATGCATAGGGGCACTTGTACCCCAATGTTTATAGCAGCACTTTAAACAATAGCCAGCCCTGCATCCCAGGAATGAATCCCACTTGATCATGGTGAATAATTCTTTTTATAAGTGGTTGAATTCGATTTGCTAGTATCTTATTGAGAATTTTTGCATCCATATTCATCTGGGATATTGGCCTGTCGCAAATCTATCAACGTGATACATCACATTAATAAAAGAAAAGATAAGAACCATATGATCCTGTCAATCGATGCAGAAAAGGCATTTGACAACATTCAGCATCGTTTCTTAATAAAAACCCTCGAGAAAGTCGGGATAGAAGGAACATACTTAAACATCATAAAAGCCATTTATGAAAATCCCACAGCTAACATCATCCTCAATGGGGAAAAACTGAGAGCTTTTTCCCTGAGATCAGGAACACGACAGGGATGTCCACTCTCACCGCTGTTGTTTAACATAGTGTTGAAAATTCTAGCATCAGCAATCAGACAAAAGGAAATCAAAGGCATCAAAATTGGCAAAGATGAAGTTAAGCTTTCACTTCTTGCAGATGACATGATATTATACATGGAAAATCTGATAGACTCCACCAAAAGTGTGCTAGAACTGATACATGAATTTAGCAAAGTTACAGGATACAAAATCAATGTACAGAAATCAGTTGCATTCTTATACACTAACAATGAAGCAACAGAAAGACAAATAAAGAAACTGATCCCATTCACGATTGCACCAAGATGCATAAGATACCTAGGGATAAATCTAACCAAACATGTAAAAGATCTGTATGCTGAAAACTATAGAAAGCTGATGAAGGAAATTGAAGAAGATATAAAGAAATGGAAAACCATTCCGTGCTCATGGATTGGAAGAATAAATATTGTCAAAATGTCAATACTACCCAAAGCTATCTACACATTCAATGCGATCCCAATCAAAATTGCACCACATTCTTCTCGAAGCTAGAACAAGCAATCCTAAAATTCATATGGAACCACAAAAGGCCCTGAATAGCCAAAGTAATTTTGAAGAAGAAGACCAAAGCAGGAGGCATCACAATCCCAGACTTTAGCCTCTATTACAAAGCTGTAATCACCAAGACAGCATGGTATTGGCACAAAAACAGACACATACACCAATGGAAGAGAATAGAAACCCCAGAACTAGACCCACAAACGTATGGCCAACTAATCTTTGACAAAGCAGGAAAGAATATCCAATGGAAAAAAGACAGTCTCTTTAACAAATGGTGCTGGGAGAACTGGACAGCAACATGCAGAAGAATAAAACTAGACCACTTTCTTACACCATTCACAAAAATAAACTCAAAATGGATAAAGGACCTGAGTGTGAGACAGGAAACCATAAAAACCCTAGAGGAGAAAGCAGGAAAAGACCTCTCTGACCTCAGTCATAGCAATTTCTTACTTGACACATCCCCAAAGGCAGGGGAATTAAAAGCAAAAATAAACTACTGGGACCTTATGAAGATAAAAAGCTTCTGCACAGCAAAGGAAACAATCAACAAAACTAAAAGGTAACCAGTGGAATGGGAAAAGATATTTGCAAATGACATATCAGACAAAGGGCTAGTATCCAAAATGTATAGAGAGCTTACCAAACTCCGCACCCGAAAAACAAATAACCCAGTGAAGAAATGGGCAGAAAACATGAATAGACACTTCTGTAAAGAAGACATCCGGATGGCCAACAGGCACATGAAAAGATGCTCAACGTCGCTCCTTATCAGGGAAATACAAATCAAAACCACACTCAGATATCACCTCACGCCAGTCAGAGTGGCCAGAATGAACAAGTCAGGAGACTATAGATGCTGGAGAGGATGTGGAGAAATGGGAACCCTCTTGCACTGTTGGTGGGAATGCAAATTGGGCAGCCGCTCTGGAAAACAGTGTGGAGGTTCCTCAAAAAATTAAAAATAGACCTACCCTATGACCCAGCAGTAGCACTAATAGGAATTTACCCAAGCGATATAAGAGTACTGATGCATAGGGGCACTTGTACCCCAATGTTTATAGCAGCACTCTCAACAATAGCCAAATTATGGAAAGAGACTAAATGTCCATCCACTGATGAATGGAGAAAGAAATTGTGGTTTATATACACAATGGAGTACTAAGTGGCAATGAAAAAGAATGAAGTATGGCCCTTTGTAGCAACATGGATGCAACTGGAGAGTGTTATGCTGAGTGAAATAAGCCATACAGAGAAAGACAGATACCATATGGTTTCACTCTTATATGGATCCTGAGAAACTTAACAGAAACCCATGGGGGAGGGGAAGGAAAAAAAAAAGAGGTTAGAGTGGGAGAGAGCCAGAGCATAAGAGACTCTTAAAAACTGAGAACAAACTGAGGGTTGATCGGGGATGGGAGGGAGGGAAGGGTGGGTGAGGGATATTGAGGAGGGCACCTGTTGGGATGAGCACTGGGTGTTGTATGGAAACCAATTTGACAATAAATTTCATATATTGGAAAAAAATAAAAAATAAAAAAATAAATAATAGCCAAACTATGGAAAGGCATATTTCTTAGAAACCCCAGATGAGTGACTCATCTATACCAAAGTCAGAAGCCAATATCTATGTTGCCAATGTTACAGACAGATGAAGCATCCAAGTTTTGATGGAAGTGCTAAAACAGTCACGATTGATTTTTTTCAGTCTTGATTTTTAATTTATATTTAAGTGTCAACAATCAGGGGGGTATTCATGTATTCACATTTAGATTGAAAACTTGTAACCATAAAAGACTTTTAACACCCAAAGCAAGAAAATCTAGTTGAGAAAATTCATGTACCATACTCAAACATAAAGAATTTTTCCCTTCCAACTGAGATCTTTCCCATCTCCTCTTAATAATGCCACGGGCTAGGCTAGCTGCCTACAGACTACTAGTCACGGCACCAAATATCTTAGGTCTTACTTTTGGGTTCCCTCTTTCCTCCAATTCAATTCTGTGATTTTTAAGCTATGATGATAACTCCCCCCGCCCCCAACTTTTTAAAGCAGTATATTAGAAGACTCAATCATGCTAGCAACCTGATCTTATCTCAGCTTTTAAAATAATTTTTTTATGTTTAATTATTTTAGACAGAGAGAGAGAGAGAGAGAGTGAGCAAGCATGAATGAAGGAGGCGCAGAGAGACAGAGGGAGAAAGAGAAAGCAGGCTCCACACTGTCAGCACAGATCCTGATAATGGGCTTGATCTCATGAACCATGAGATCATGACCTGAGCCAAAACCAAGAGTTGGACGCTTAAGGGACTGAGCCACCCAGGCGCCCCCTATCTCCTTTTTTTCTAACTGACCCCTGATACTTCCAAGATTTCCCTGGTTCTCTAAGTAACACCACAAGAATAGATATAAAAATAAAAAGTACTGGAAGCAACTTAATATCCAGCATGGCTGTTTCTAAAAAATAAGGGTTTAAACTTCTCTGAACAGACTGGAGAGTTCAAAAATGAATTAGAAACCTTGTACACTTCTAGTCAACACTGAGTTTCAAAGACAACACACAACCTCATGATTCCAGACAAACTATATTTGCTCTAAGATCTATTGCTATCCCATGAAAGTCGTAGTATCTATTTTATCAAAGAAAATCAGGTTTAGTCATGCCTTTTTAATACCAAAATATCTGTCAAATTCATCGCTAGTAGAGTTTTAGATTAACAGAGAACTTTGAGGACTTTTTATGCAAGTCTGTCATTTTACAGAACTGGGAACCAAGGCCTACAGAGATTAAGTGATTTGCTAAGGTAATAAAACTACTTAGTGGCCAAATCGACTACATCCCAGATTTATGGCTCATGCTGTAGCACTCTTTAATTAAGATCCTTTGTTTTTACCTGCTCCGAATCCATCACCATAACCACTTTTCTGGTAATGAACCCTGATTTTTCTTGGGAAATGATTCCTTTCCTTCTCAGTCAACTGAACCAGGCAAAGCTGACTCCCTTTCCAGCTTTAAGGGCTGGCTTGTGATCCAGTTCAGGCCAATCAGGGCCAAAGAACTCAATTCTAAGACTATGTTTCAGGTTCAAATGGTCATTCACCCCACTACCAAGTTGTTGAGAGAATAGATTGTAAGCTTAGAGCTGCTGGAGGCTACCTTGCTACCTCAAGGAGCAAGCCTGCCTTAAAACGAAGTCAACCCAAAGAAAAGCATAAGTAGAGAATAAGACTAAGTGATGACAGAATTTGAGCACCTCGATTTGGCAGTACCTAAGGAACCCTGAGCTCACATGAGTAAATAAATAAGTTACACATGAGTTAAGCCAACTTAAGCCAGTATAAGTCAAATTTCTGTCTCTTGTGATTGGAATTCCTGAGTAATACAACTTAATACTATGCCACATATGATCACGTTTTTAAAAAGGAAAGAAAGCATATATAATGCAAACATATAGGGCAATATATAATATAATGCAAATATCTTTTCCTTTTCCATGGTATGCTTTGATATAATGATATAAAGTCTTAGAAAACTGTGCTTTGTTCTGTCTTAATTCTGAAGGGAATGGTGTGATTAGTTATGGGTGATAGGCCAACTGAAGTGCAGAGAACAGGACCCAGCGTCTGTTTACCCACATCAAGGAACTGAAATAGGGGAAATTCAAGCCAGAGAATATTTTAAGAAACCTTTACAAGTCTTCCACAGAACATTCTAAGTGTCTTTTTAAAAACGATCAAATATGTAAAAGTAGGTTAGTGGTTGCTTAGGACTGACGAGATGGAGAAGTTGGAAGAAGTGATAGCTAAAGGGTGTGGGGTTCCTTTTTAAGGTAATGAAAATGTTCTCATCATCTCTTGGTGATGGTTGCATACCCCTATGAATATACTGAAAGGCATTGAATTGTAAGGGTTTTAAATGAGAATTACATGACATCTTACCTATATGAGAATTATATCTCAATAAAGTTACAAAAAAAGAAAGCTAACAAAAAGGTGCAATTTAAGGATTGTACTATCTTTCATACTGCACATGATTGTTTTCCTTTTTCTATGGCAATGATATTGTGAAATTTTCTATAGAAAAAATATACAATTCAGTACTGATTCTAGCAGAGCCAAAATTTATTGTAATTATTGATAGTATAGACAAAAAATTTTAGCCCTATTTGTAATTGGTAATTACCAATTTGGTAATGCCACATCTGCAAAATTATTGCTAAGTTGCTATTTCTGTCGGTGGACAGGATGGGCCAGATGGTCACATAGGCTAAGTCATGGTGGGCTGGATTGGAAAGCAAACCAATGACTCATTCAGGTTCTTCTCCTTGGAGCAAAAGATAGGATTTGATGCTAATTGAGATCTATAGGGTAAAGTTTTAGAGGCATAGAGGTAGGGCTAGTCTGGGACCACCAAGGTTTCTAGGGAAGTGCCTGTATTTCTAACATTCTTGGCTACTATATTATCCTGAAATCTGAGAAGAATATTTGGAGGCTGGGAAAGGGTCAGTACAAATAAAGGTCCATGAACTTAAACTTCATTAGCTTTATGTGATTTCCTTTGCCAGATTCCTAAGCCGAAGCCAGAGAACTAGCCATTTATCTAAATTATAAAAGTCTCTATGAGTGGAGTCAGAGAGGAAGGGGAGAGGAACAAGATCCAGCTATCAAACTTGTATTATGAGGAAGTTAAGGGCTCAACATGGACATGAGGCAGTCAACATACTTCAGTGGTCTACCAACAAGTCATTCTGAAATACTGGACAAGTAATCCTATTACATTTTATAGGTGAGAACAAAGAAGCCTAAAGGTAGTCTGTCAGCCCAACATCGCAGGTGACCTAGTAGTCACAGCAAAGTTGAGTGGTGGTTGAATTATGTGAACTTCCAACAACCATGAGTCAATGAATTATCTATGTCTTAGATGTTTCCTTGCCAAGGTAGCATGGAAAGTATTTGGACATGTTTATCCACTTGGCACTTACCTAATGAAAAGGATGGTTGTAAGCACCGTTTGAAAAACATATTTTGAGAAGGATTGCCAAATCCTGGTTGTAGAGGATTATTGGATCAAAGATGCAATCGCTTCTTGAAATGGAGCTCTGAATGGCCTCTGTGTGCAGCCCTAGACAATGATTTATAAGTGAAAAATGTGAGAACCGTATGTAAGTGATGAATCATGGGAATCTACCCCCAAAATCAAGAGCACATTGTATACTTTGTAGCTAACTTGACAAAAAAATATATTTAAAAAATGTGAGAATCTTAAATCAAAGGGGGAAGCTCACCTACCCAACCCTTAGAAAATAAAATAAAGTGCAAAGAAAATGCTTCAAGTTAGATATATGGAGAATTAAAGAAAGGTTTTCATATGGGTTGGAGAATTATCTCACATGTTTCTATCACATATGAGAGAGAAGAGTAAATCTCCTTCAGAGTCCATTCATTATCTGCTTTAAGGTAATACCCATTTACATCTTCCTCTTTTTAATGATATTAAGTTTCCAGCCTCTTCTCTAATGCTAACACAACACCAACACCAATACCCCCCTTTCCCCCCAAGTTATAAAAACCCATCTTGCTGTCTGAGAGGAAAACTACAACTTAATAATCCTAAAAGTAAATACTATCAATACAAAAGGATTATTAAATAAAGTCCACTCTGTGTTCTGTTGACCTTGACAAAGTTTCCTAAAAGAATAGGTCTTTTCCTTTGAAGAAAAGGAATCTTGATAGGCCAATGGTAGCAACGTAACAGGCAGAAATTGGACCTGAAATCTTTGTTCTCAGAGTTTACCTCTAAATGGAGAATTAAATATTAACCTTCAGAAAGTATGTAAAATCAATAATTATGAAACATAAAAGCATTGGCTATGTGAGTAAACATCAGAAAACTCTCTTAGAGGGGCTTATCATGTTGGACAAAGGTTCTATGATTTTTATTTCATTCCTGACTCTTTACTGATACCACTGAATGACACTAGAGCCAGGAGTGAGCAGGCAAGTGTGAGAGTCTTAAAGGACATCTCTTTATTGGAGTCCATTGTGTAGCATTAACAATGAAGATAACGAGTCTAGGTATGGCTAGTTGATGGGCTGTATTAAGCTTCATCTGAACAACTTAACAATACACTGAATCATCTCCATACTGTGCAGTAAGTATATTTCCCACAGGTTATCATAGTCTTGTAGAGGGACATACTCCAGTGCAGTAAGACATTGTGCAAATGTGCAAAACTTGCAAATGTACAAAAAGTGCAAAATGCAGTCTCATCAGTCATATTTCAGAAATAGGGGAGAAGTCCCCCCAAAACTTCTGGAATATAGGAACAACATAATTTATCCAATTGTGTTTGAAATTGAGCATGTGAGAAGGGAGATTTAAAGAGTGACTCTGGGGGCATCTGGATGGCTCAGTCAATTGAACGTCTGACTGTTGATCTCAGCTCAAGTCTTGATCTCGGGGTTGTGAGTTCAAGCCCCATGTTGGGCTCTTCACTGGGCATGAAGCCTCATTTGAATGAGTGAATGAATGAGTGAATGAATGAATAAATAGTGGCTCTGCAGCTGATTAACAATCTAGGCCCAAGGTGGTCACCATCAGCCCAGATCAAGGCCCTGAATAGGAAGGCTAACAAAAGGGGAGAAAAAAGATTGGTGCCTAATACTATATTAGACACTCAAGATGACAAACGTGTCACAAATATACTTACTCCACATGTCCCAAACTGAAGCAGCTTCCATTAAGCCACTTCTATCCTCCTAGCCCATCACCCCCTCTGGTGCTCTGTACCTCTTCTGAAGTTCTGTAAATTGTATTTGTGCCTCTCTCTTATACTGCCTCTCATAGTCCGCTTTGTGTCCCAGGAATTGCTGTTATTAAGCGATGCATTCCTTGAGGACAGAAACCCCTATTTATATCTTCCTCTGTGCTTTATACATAGTAAGTGCTCAGTAAATACATATATGTTTTGCATTTAATTAAATGAAGAACAACTTACTAATAACTTAAGAATTATAAAACTGAGACAGCCTTGGAAGCAGGGGTGCACATAAATTTAAAGGGATCAGTTGTGAAATCTATTGTCTTTATTCTTATTCTATCCCTCTGGAGAAAAACGCATAACCCTGTCTCGTTAGTGCCACTACATACCACAGTCTCCTACAGTGTCTATTCTCAATGAGACTTGAGGGACACGAAATCCTTCTATATCCTTTCATTTTCTGCTCTTCCAAAACTTCATCACACAAGTCCCTATCCCAATACTGTTCTCTCCTCTTTTCTCATTCTAGCCAGGCTAAACTATTCTGCTTCTTACACCAAAGATAAATGAGGCCACCAGCTGGGAATTCCCTTATCCTCCTGTTGTCATTTCTTGCCATCTAAATACAGCCACTGTAATAGCAGTGCTTTCCCACGAAAGTGCACCATCCAGATTTCCTGGAGTGCAAGCATACCTGCTGATGACTCAGCGGCTGCCCTTCGGGGTCTATCCCTGCGTTCGTTTTGAGGCCACGGCTTCTCTCGTGCTACCCCCAGCAGCGACTGAGCATGGAAGGGATGCTGACAGGCCCAGTCCTGGAGACATGGGACTTCTTCAGCGGTAGACCTTGGCACTCCATGGGCCTGGCCAGAACTTCCTTGGACCTGGGTTACAGCTGAGATGCTTCCTGCCTAATCCTGCCTTTGTCCCTTTCCTTCACAGCTGTAGACCTCCACCGAGGTCTGAAGGGTCTCCACACTTTCTCTTGCTCCCTCCTCATCTTTCCCCAATAAAGCTCTTACACATCTGATCACATCTTGATGCCTACTTCCTGGAGAACCCAAACTAAGATACTTCTCTTTTTGTCTTTTTAAAAAATATTTATTTATTTATTTGTTCATTAATTTTTTTTAATATTTATTTTTGAGAGAGAAAGAGAGCATGAGTGGGGTAGGGGCAGAGAGAGGGAGACACAGAATCCGAGGCAGGCTCCAGGATCTGAGGTGTTAGCACAGAGCCTGACACGGGGCTCAAACTCAGGAACCCTGGGTCATGACCTGAGCTGAAGTCAGATGCTCAACAGACTGAGTCACCTGGATGTCCCTTATTTATTTATTTTTATTTTTTTCAATGTTTATTTATTTTTGAGAGAGACAGAGTGCGAGCCGGGGAGGGGCGGAGAGAGGGGTTAGACACAGAATCTGAAGCAAGCTCCAAGCTCTGAGCTGTTAGTACAGAGCCCAACATGGGGCTCAAACTCACGAGCAGTGAGATCATGACCTGAGCCCAAGTTGGACGCTTAACTGATGAAGTCACCCAGCTGCCCTGTTTATTTTGAGAGAAAGAGAGCATGTGTGTCAGTGCATGTGTGTGGGAGGGGCAGAGAGAGAGGGAGAGAGAGAATCCCAAGCAGGCTCCATGCTGTCAGTGCAGAGCCCAATGTGGGGCTTGTTCCCATGAACTTTGAGATCACAACCTGAGCTGAAATCAAGAGTTAACTGACTGAGCCACCCAGGTACCCCAAACTAAGATAATTCTCTCACAAAATGAGATTTTCCCTTTCACCTGTATACTTACCCCAGGACCCAGCCCCTTCAGTGACCTACTGGGTATCCTTCATCTTCTTTCACCGTGGTTCTTTCCCTGTGAGCTCAAAAAGCCCCCATTAAAAAAATAAAAAGGACCACCTTCTAGCAACTGACATCTCTTTCCATGTCTTGTCATCCAGGCTTTACCTTCCCTTCTTTATTCTGTGATCAACTAAAATGTTCTCTGTGTTCACTCTACTAATGAAACTGCTATTCTTAAAAATACCACTGACTTCCTAATTCCCAGAACAAAGAGACAATTTTTAAGCTTGAAATTAATACATTTCTGTGTTGTATTTGGCACCATTGGTCATGCCTCCCTCACCTCTACCTCACCATGAAGGCTTTCTCTTTCGGGCCCCCATGACATCAAGTTTAGTTTTCTTTCTACTCTCTGGTGGAAGCCTCTCAGCCTCTTTGACTGGACCCTCTATCTCTTCACCTCCAAAGTCCCAGCACAATTGGCCTTTGTACTTGCTCCTCTGCTCAATTCATTTTTCCTCAGGGAATCTCATTCACTTCTATTATTTTAACAACCATATATGCTGTTGCTTACCAAAAATACGTATCTGTATGGTGGGTTGTAAATACCTAGGCCTAGTTGACTGGGACATGTATGTCAGATAATTACCTCAAATTTGACATATCCACATCACAACATATCCATTCTCCTTTCCCTCCATGAGCTCTCATCCTTAGTTCCTTATCTCAGTGTCAGAAGCATAAAGACAAAATGGGCTAGTCACCCTTATTTCCTCTCTCCAGGTAGAAACTGCATGGATGGCGATTTCTAGCATAAAATGCTAAGCTTAGGTCTCTACATCTCAGTTCTGGGTGATAATCTAGAGTATCTCTGATAGATTGGAAAACCAGAAAGAAGACAAAAGAAAAGCAGAAAAGTAAAGTAGGGCATAATAAAACATAACAATTAAAAGGATTATCTGTTCACTTCTCTGCTTTTAGACAGATACGGAAATATTCTCATCCCCAGTTTACAGATGGATAGCTTAGACCCAGAGTGATTAATAACTCAAGGTCAGCCAGCAAGTCTGCTGTAAAATGGAAAAAACTAAGACCCAGGATTCTGGTTAATAGAACAGTATACCTCGTGCTACACAATGGTGACCCAAAGGTGACAGAGAGTAAATTTAAGGAAGGTTAGGTCTTTCAGCAAAGTCTGTCCCACCATCATGGGACACAGTGACATCTTCCAGAGAATGCTCCCTCTCCTCACTCCCTGCATCTCTGAGCACAGGGCTTACTCACAAACACCATCCAGCAGAAAGTACAGCATCTGTATAAACAGATCAAAGGGCAACTTTCTCTTCTCTGCTTGTCACCTGAGAGAAAAAAGTGTCTCCCTGGATGGCAACTCACCCACTAAGTGAAGAAGCCATTTGGGTGAGCCATTCTCCTAAAATCCATGAACATCCATGGACATTATTTCACCAGAGCAATTTCATTGGCTGCAAGGAAATCATGGTGCTGGGATGGAGTTCTGGGTCCCTAAAACTAACACAACATATCTGAGAGAATTACACACTATCTGACAAACATGATAATTATTTCATTGAGGTATTGGAGAGCATGCTGAAGTTATTACAAATTCAGTTTTATTTTTTTAATCAGTATTTTTTAGTTTATTTATTTATTTCGAGAGAGACAGAGAGGAGACAGAGACAGAGCATGAGTGAGGGAGGAGCAGAGGGAGAGAGAGAGAGAATCCCAAGCAGGCTCCATGGTGTGAATGCAGAGCCCAACATGGAGCTTGAACTAACGAATCTGTGAGATCACGACCTAAGCCGAAAGTAAGAGTTGGACACTTAACTGACTGAGCCACCCAGGCGCCCCTACAAATTCAGTTTTAAAAGCTTACCAAATCATACTAATAGTGTATAGTGGGCTCTTAGCAGAGTCTAGAATTAGTACTTTTTAAAGAATAACATTTTTGTCAGCCATGCAGATAAGCACACTAAATTCACTGATCCTTAGCAGAAGAACTTTCCAACCTTTTCTTTACACAGTGGATAATATCACATTCTGACCTTCTACAACACAAAAGGCCCTGTGAACATTTCATCTGACCTAATCATCACCACAAGCTAGCAGGTATTACTTTTTTGCATTTGAGGAAAATGAAGACCATGAAGATTAAATTAATTTTCCAAACCCACACAGAAATTAACATACCAAGAAGAGGCAAGGTTGGAATTACAATCCAGGTATTTCTAACCTCAAAGATCTTCTCTTTCACTATGTTCAAAGATGGACTATAAAAGCATAATAATCCTTTTGTTGATGACACATCCATGTTTAGGTTTAATTTTAGCTGACTACCACCATGTTGCAGTGGAATGCTTCACCTCTCACCTACTCACATAAGCACACATAGTGCAGAACTGACATGGAAACTACTTTGCGTACTTAGCCAGCCTAAACATTTACCTAGCTCTGCTCTGCAGGCGAGTGTGTATCTTCACATGAAGACATTTTGGCTAGATGGGGCTTGGGGCTAAGGATACTATAGTATTAGAGAATTAGGTATCATCCTCTCTAAATTCATCCTTATGTCTTTATAGTGTCTTCTTTTGCTTATATAAACCTACCCAAATAGATAGATAGGTAAATTGATTTTTTAGGGATGGAACATGTTTTTTCAACTTTATTGAGAAATAATTCACGTAAAATGAACTGCATTCATTTAAAGTAAAATTCCATGAGTTTTGACAGTTACATACACCCATGAAACCACCATTACGATTAAGGTAAAAAATGTTTCCTGGGTGCCTGGGTGGCTTAGTCAGTTAAACGTCCAACTCTTGATATTGGCATCAGTCATGATCTCAGGGTTTGTGAGTTCCACCCCTGTGTTGGGCTCTGTGCTGCCAGCATGGAGCCTCCTTGGGATTCTCTCTCTCTCTCTGGCCCTCTCGTGCTTTCTCTCTCTCTTTCTCAAAATAAATAAATTAATTAAAAAATCTTTCCATCATCACACAGTGAGTAAAGATTATTACACCATCTATTTACGTATTACTTCTGTAGGCCAATCTACTACTCAAAATAATGTATTGTGGATATTTTTCTAAGTTAACAAATACAGATCCAACACATTCTTTTTAGTAGCAGCAAGGAAATCCCTCTTACATATATATATAATAATTTATTCATCTATCTCCTTATTAATGGGCTTTATTTGGATTGTTTCAGTTTTTTTTTTTTAACGTTGTTTTTGCTGCTATAATCACTACCACAGTAAAATCCTTATACTCTATATTTAAGTACTGGTAATTTTATTTCTGTGGGATATATTCTTGGAAATTATTTTTCTGGGTGAAAAGGCATTTTAAAATTATGAGTTCTGACACTCTGAGGAGGGACATCTTCTAATGGAACGTATCTTAGAAAGTGGTCACTCCTCCTCCTAATTGAAGAATGCTGTACCTTACAATGTGATGGGAGCCCACATGGCACAGACAGCGACTCCAGGGGCACATGTGGTTTTCTGCTCCTTGTAGGCAGCCACAGGGCTTATGTTCCTTCTGATATTCTGAGCAAGTGCAGAAAACCATGACAGGGCCCACAGAGGCCCACCTGATGCTGAGTCATCTGCCCCTTCCTGCCTTCCCTACAGCTATCTTCTGACTTCCTTGGTTGGAATCTTCTAGGGTCCAGTTATCTTCTTTCCTTCCTCCAAAACTGAATTTAGGGCTTTCCCATCTCTGTTCCATCTACTTGAAAACACCTTCCCCAGGCTGGCCATTTCTTGTCATTTGGGTAGGAAATGAAATGTCACCTTCTTGTGGATGCATTCTCTGGCTACCAGCTACCCAATGTCATTACTTTCCTTCATTCCTATCCTTTCCATTATGCTGTGTTCACCTCACAGCACTATCTGACTACCACTGGCTCTGCTGCAAAATCCCATCCTACTCCAAGCTTGATGCCTTTCCCACCCACTGCTCTCTGCAGTCCTCTGCTCAGACAATAGCCAGGACACTTCCCTATCAAATCCAAGTAAATACAAGTTATTCTCTTGCTCAAAACCCTCATATTGCTTTCCAGAGAACTTAGAGTAATAACTTAACATGATTTATGAGGCTCTCTGTTCCTGCCCCTGGGCTACTGCTCAGTTCCTTTCTTTTCATTCTTTTTTTTTTTTTAAGTTTATTTATTTATTTTGTGAGAGAGAGAGGATATGGTGAGAAAAGAAGGAGAGAGAGAGATATAGACAGAGAGAATCCCAAGTAGGCTCAGCACTGTCGGCACAGGGCCGATCCCACAAACCAAGAGATCATGACCTGAGCCAAAGTCAGACGCTTAACCGACTGAGACACCCAGGTGCTCCCTTTCTTTCCATCCTTGATTGGTTTACCCTCAGAGGCCACACTGGCTTCCTGCTGTTCCTAAACATACCTTAGTGTCTTTGTACCTGCATTTCTTCCCACTGGAACACGGAATGTAGATATTCACAAGACTCAAGCCCTGGCTTCCTTCAGGGCTCAGCTCAAAAGATATACATAGCCCCCTGACCCTGTGCTGCTTTGCCGTTTATTTCTTTTGTTCCTTCATGCCTTTTATTTCTTCATAGCATTTATCATTAGCTAAAATTATGTTTACTTTCATGATTTGTCTCTTTACAAATAGAGTGTAAGTTCTATGAGGGCATGGACTTTGCTGTTTCTTCCTTTTCTTCATCCTCTGTGACCTCATGGTTGACTTTCAATAAATATTGTTCAAAAGCACAAATGAAATTATATTTGTACATCCCTTTCCTAACAAGAATGTAAACTTAAAAACAGGTACCTCATCTCTGGTTCACCACTGTGTCCCTAGTGCCCAGTACTGTTCATGGCATATGACAGACTCTCACTTAAGTATTTGTTAAATGAATATAAATGTGGCATTGATGGAGCTCGGGATATGGCAGTGATTGCTTATGTATAGGTGTTTGCTTGAATCATAGTTTTGTTTAAAGGTATTTCGAATATTTAGAAAAGTATCTTCAAGAGTACCTATACTGAGTCGAATAGAGTCCCCCCAACCCACCCTCCCAGGCCAAATTCATGTCCATCTGAACTTACGAATGCGACTTTATTCAGAAATAGAGTTTTGCAAATTTAATCACATTATGTTGAAGCTGAAAGTGGGCCTTAAGCCAGTGACTCGTGTCCTTATAAGAAGAGGAAATGTCAACACACAGAGACAAAAGGAGAAGGCCACGTGATGACAGGCAGAGACTAGAGTGATGCATTTACAAGCCAGGGAATGCCACGGATTGCTGGCACCCACCAAAAGGCTAGAAAGAAGCAAGGAGGATCCTCCCCCAGAGCCTTCAGAGAGAGCACAGCCCTATCAATGTCATGCTTTTGGATTTCTACAACTTCCAAAACTGTGAGAGAGGGACTTTCTGTTGTTTTAATTTACTCAGTTTTGTGGTAAGTTGTTATAGCGTCCCTAGGAAACATAATACACCACTTCTCTCTTTAAAAAAAAGATGCTGTTAATCAAAAGATACAATGGTGTCAACACTGCAAATACGAAGAAAAGAGTTCAGTATTGATCTCTGAAGTTTTCCCCATCTTAAATATTGGAGATTCTGTAAGAGACAAGATTATTTAAGGTGAGAAACTAACCACAAACAGGCCTCACTTGGACATTTGTGTATAGAAATTAGAAGTCATTTTCCCGTGCCAAGGAATAAGAGCTCACTTTAACAGCAGGTGAGATGAACAAGCATACACTTGTTGTATTAAAAGCTATTACCTTTTCTGACAGAAAGCCAAGAACATAGAATTAGTTGAATCACATGAATATATTCTGAGACAGCCTCTAGGAAAGTCGAAATTTATGTAAACATAATTACATATTTATGTAACACATTTAGACATAATTACAAATTTATGTAACACATTTAGACAAGTAAAAAACTCATTAAACCACAACATTATGTAAGGAATGACCCTTACTTGGCCTATACTTTTTGGGCAACACAAACCTAACTAAAATTATTAGTTGAGGTTATAGATATATACTACTAATAATACCTAATGGAGTTCCTTAAATCAGGAAATAATAAGAATTGAGAATAACTAAACCTACCCTATGGAAAAATAATTTTATACATGTAGAGAAAAACTCCTACCTCTGCCCACACCCTCCCTTTGGCCCTCTAAACATATCAGGCTGATTTAATTGGGATGGAGAAGGCTGGATCTCAAGAGAGAGCAGGCATTATGTTGGGGTTTCATGGGATACTCCAAGATATTTTGTGATACCGCAGAAGGACGGGAGTAGAGAAAACAATTCTTTGTCCGTTCTAGGAGCAGGGCAAGTGTTATGCCCTAGTGGGGATTTCTACTCAAGTATGGGAGGGAGAAAAAAATGGAAAAGGTCACAGTCTACTATTGGAAGGAGTTGCTGATTCTATTGTGTTGCGTAATATGAAATTATTCTTTTTGTTAGGCAAAACTGGTCAATATCATCAATTTCATATGGCTCAAGTTGGTGCATTCTGCCTAGACTTTTTGGGGAAAGGATTTTCTTCTCTACTTCTTTTGGTGAGAGGAGTAACTTTCACACTGAGTCAAAAGTGAAGATTTTTCTAGTGTGCAACACCAGTAAATAAGCCAAGTCCCCTGATACAGAGTGTAGGGGTTAAATTTTTCACCTTTCCATGTCACATTAACAAAGCTTAATAATTTTTGATTTTAGAAATGAAAATGTTTTAATCAAACTTAATTTACAATTGTACCAAAAAGAATAAAATACCTAGGAATAAACTTAATCAAGGAGGTGAAAGACCTGTGCTCTGAAAACTGTAAAACATTGATGAAAGAAACTTAAGATGACACAAATAAATGGAAAGATATCCCATGCTCGTGGGTTAGAAGAATATTGCTAAAATGTCCATACTATCCAAAATATTCTACAGATTCAATGCAATCCCTATCAAAATACCAATAGCATTTTTTTCAGAGAACTAGAGCAAATAATACTAAAATTTCAATGGAAATACAAGAGACCCTGAATAGCTGAAGTAATCTTAGGGGAAAAAAAGGACAAAGTTGGAGTCATCACAATCCCATATTTCAAGATATACTATAAAGCTGTAGTAATCAAACAGTATGGTACTGGCACAAAAACAGACACACTGATTGATAGAAGAAAGAGCCCAGAAATGAACCCAAGCTTATTTGGTCAATTAGATTAATTTGATCAATTAATCTACAACAAAAGAGGCAAGAATCTACAATGAGGAAAAGACAGTCTCCTCAAAAGGTGTTGTTGGGAAAACTTGACAGCTACATGCAAAAGAATGAAACTGGACCACTTTCTTATACCATATACAAAAAATAAACTCAAAATGGACTAAAGACCTAAATGTGAGGCCTGAAACCATAAAAACTCCTAGAAGAAAATATAGGCAGTAATTTCTTTGACATCAGCCTTAGCAACCTATTTCTAGAAATGTCTCCTCAGGCAAGGAAAACAAAAGCAAAATTAAACTACTGGGACTACACCAAAATGAAAAAGTTTTGTACAGTGGAGGAAACCATCAACAAAACAAAAAGGCAACCCACTATACTGGAGAAGATATTTGAAAATAATACATCTGAGAAGGTGTTAATATTGAAAATACATAAAGAATTTATACAACTCAACTCCAGCAAAACAAATAATCCAACTTAAAATGGGCAGAGGATCGGGGTGCTTGGGTGGCTCAATCAGTTGAGCATCCGACTTGGGCTCAGGTCACGATCTCACAGTCCATGGGTTCAAGCCCCCCATCAGGCTCTGTGCTGACAGCTCTGAGCCTGGAGTCTGCTTAGTATCCCATGTCTCCCTATCTCTCTGCCCCTCCCCCACTCATGGTTTAACTCTCTCTCAAAAGTGAATAAATGTTAAAAAAAATAAAATAAAATGGGCAGAGGACCTGAATAGACATTTTTATAAATAAGTCATACAAATGGCCGAGACATTTGAAAAGATGCTCAACATGACTCATGATCAGGGAAATGCAAATCAAAATTACAATGAGATATCACCTCATACCTGTCAGAATGGCTAGAATCCAAAGGACAAAAAAATAAGTGTTGGTAAAGATGTAGAGAAAAAGGAATCTTCATGCACTGTTGGTGGGACTATAAATTGGGGCAGCCACTATGGAAAACAGGCTCCTCAAAAATTTAAAAATAAAAATACCATATGATCTAGTAATTTCACTACTGGGTATTTACCCAAAGAAAACAAAAACATTAATTTGGAAAGATATATGCTTCCTCGTGTTTATAGCAGCATTGCAATATAGCCAAGATATAGAAGCAACCTGTGTCCGTTGGTAGATGAATGGATAAAAAAGGTATGATATGTATACACATACACACACACACACACACACACACATACCACAATGGAATATTACTCAAAAGAACGAGATCTTGCCATTTGAGACAACATGGCTATACCTAGAGGATATTAAGCTAAGTGAAATAAGTCAGAGAAAGACAAATACCATATGATTTCACTTATATGTGAAATCTAAGAAACAAAACAAATTAATAAACTGGAAGCAGAAATAGACCCATTAATACAGAGAACTGATGGTTGCCAGAGGGGAGGGAATGGGCACAATGGGTGAAGGCGAGTGGGAGATAAAGCCTCCAACTATGGAATGAATAAGTCATGCGGATAAACGTACAGCATAGGGAATATAGTCAGTGGTACTGTAATAGCACTGGAGAGTGACAGATGGCAGCAACACTCATAGTAAGCATAGCATAACATATGGAGGTGTTGCATCACTATGTTGTACCCCTGAAACTAATGTAACATTGTTGGGGCGCCTGGGTGGCTCAGTCAGTTAAGCGTCCAACTTGGGCTCAGGTCTGATCTCACCATTCATGAGTTTGAGCCCCTCATCAGGCTCTGCGCTGATAGCTCAGAGCCTGGAGCCTGCTTTGAATTATGTCTCTCTCTCTGACCCTCTCCCACTCACACTCTGTCTCTCTCTCTCTCTCTCTCTCTCTCTCTCAAAAATAAATAAACTTTAAAACAAATATTTTTAAAAAAAGAAACTAATGTAACATTGTGTTCCAACTATACCTCAATGAAAAATAAACAATTAATAATAAATAAATAAAACCCAGAAGTCACTTCCTTATATTTTAAAAATCTAACTTGTGTATCATTATTTTAAATATAAATTGTCCATTTACTGTATTATTTTAATAAAAAAAGCACAAGAAAATAGATTATTTTCTTTGATCTCTTTTCCAACTAAAGCAAGCCTGAAGAGGTGTCACCATCCATCTGGTCCTGCATTCCAAAGACAGCACCCTGCCTAGAGACAGCTGATGGTCTCAAGTCATGCTGTTAGCCATGCTAACCTAAGGCAGTCACACTGACCATAACTGGCCATTAGGGGAAATAAAACTGGTCACTGAAATAAGATATGGTTGGCATAGCTGTTTTTATTATTTTTGTCTTCATAGCAAAAAAAAATTTTTTTTTTTGCAAAATTCTTGAAAGTAGTAACTTATTCGTCTTTGAGGGAGAAAGGAGGAAAGTTTTTGGACTCTAGGAGCATGTACTCAACAGCACTAGATGGAAATCATCCAAGAAGTACCTACAGGCGAGTTGTTTATTTCACATTTATTAATAACATTTGACCAACTCCTCAGCTTGGTATCAGTCAGTACCTGAGGCACCACTGCTTTACATGGCTGCTCTAAATAAAAACCCACCCATTAAGAGAGATTTTATGCAGGCCAACCTACCTTCTCCCAGTTACTGTTCCAGAGGCAAAGATCTCACAGGAGCAATAATGTTTCCAGAAGATACAACACACATTCCTTTGGGGCCTCTTGTGTTTGCCATGGGTTTTTATAACCTAGACAGCAAGAGTCATGAAAAGAAAGTTTGGTGGGAGTTGACAAGATAATTTAATGGAACTTCTTCCAACAAATAGGATGTCTGTTCAAATAAAATGAAAAGAAACAAGCCCTCTGAAAACCAAATGAACAATGATGTAAAAGGCAAGGTTAAAAGACAGCCAAAAACATTTTAAACGCTGAGAAGATAAACATAGTGCCAGCCAGTTGTGTTGGTCTGTTTTCTTTCATAGGAGTATTGTCTCTTGTTCCAATTTAAATATTGTTCCAGCCCCTTCTAACTCTAGAGAGCAAAGTATAATGTAATCATGATGCTTTCAATGCCTTTCCTGGAAGCTATTACATATTTATATGGGAACTGTAGTCAAGGTTTTTATAGAGGATATTAATGAAATACTGGCTTTTTTTCACCCTAAAGGATCGAATTTTGTAATAAAAGACTTGGTATTTATGAATAACCCTCCAAAACAAGTACAGAAAATACAAATGAGAGCCCTAAATGCCCTTTTGACCGAAATGAATTTTCATTCTCTTTAAAAAGAGTTTAGCCTTCCCAAAGGATAAGTGTATTTCTTATAAATTACATTGATCTTCACATGAGAAAAGTTCTACAAAAATTAAAAATAACCTTTGATGGAAACGGAATTTAATAGAATAGTGATCATCCCTGTTCTCAACAGATTTGTCTTTAAAAATTATAAGATGCTTATGATATATTCACATTATCAGGTCTCTAAACTGTTATACTGTCACTGAATTGAAAATTTGATGAAATAAATTTTGTTTCCTAGTTTTGGTTAGCTTTAGTAGGTTTACTGGTTAATTCACTTACAAGGTTAATGACATGAATGAACCACCTATTGCATTGCTCCAAAGTCAAACAGCATTCAAATCTCCTTTCCATTTTCTCTAATTCTTTATTCTGAAGCCCAGGCAGACCCACAATCATGAAGGTAATTGATTACATTAATAGGTAAGTGGATTTAACTCAGAATAATGGACTAAAAAAGCAAGTTCATGTCACCCCACCACCTTTGTGACTGAAGAACACCATTAGAATTGCTGTTCATTAATTTTTTTTGATACTATTGTTGACTGGGTCTGATTCAACACTGGAAATACTGAAAACACTGTTGGAGGTAGTTAAAAATTTACCTCTGCATAAAGGCATGAGCCAGAAAAACCTTTGGGGTTGCCTGGAATTCTTTTGTATACGTAGTTGTAGAATTTTTGCTACTAAAGTTTGAGAGACTTATATTTAAACATTCTAGGAGGTGAAAATCCTGGAATACCTTTCACTTACTCAACTTCAATCACTTAGGAGAAAAATAGAACCAAGCACAGCTCTATGGAACCCACTGTTGAGATCATTATGTAGAGTCTATTTAAACAGCTGGAAAGGAATTTATTTGGCCTTAGAACCATACAGGAAAAATTTTCTTCATTCTGTCACTAAGTCAGGGGGCTATGTATGAGCACTTGTAGACAAATGGGGAAATTTCCATGACTAATGGAAAGACCAGAAGGAGGTATCAGAAATCAGTTTGAGGAATTGAGAGAATTGCTTCACATTTTAATATGTGACCATCTACAGAGGAGTCTCTGAAGCCTCTAGTTACTGCCAGGATAGGGATCCCCTTTGAGAGTAGTGATTTGAATGAACTCATTTCTGCCTACTCTGTCATGGGCCATGAGTAACATCCAAATCTGTTATACCAGCCACTGTTAATTGAAGGATTCAGGCCCCTTTGGAAATGGGATCATATCCTCTCCCAAGAAAAAGCACATATGGACACACCCACATTCAGGGATATGATTCCAGGAGTGAGGGGGTTCATGGATCCCCTAAGCCACAGATTACAAGTCCCTGATGCTAGAGAAGCTGACCATCAAAGTGGTGAACTGTTGGGACCCATTTCTGGTTGGGTAGCCCCAGGTCAGAAGCTGAAAGCTGACTCAATCACTCTGTCGTGTGAGGAGAACAAAGAGGAAACACATTGCCTCTCTGCCATTTGGTGGTAGGAAAGACGTATGTTGTGCATCATTACCACTCCAGTTCTGAAACCAGGAGGAACTGTAAAGCTGAAGAGAAATTCCCATCCTACCTCACAATATACTGGCAATAAAATCTCACCACTAAGATGATGTGTATAGAACTTCCTGTGACCTTGAAGAGCCCAACTAATACAACTGCCAAGATGTGAGATGGGATTCCACCGGGGTTACTCAACTGCCTGCTGGAAAGCTGGCTTCTCTCCTCCCCTCTTCCCTGTAAGTTCACAACAAAGATGGGACCACCCCACATGCCAGACCTTATCCTAGATGCTGACTTGTTTGCCTTTTATTGTGGGCATGGAAGTAGGTAGTTTCTGGGTACTTGAACTCTGAAATGAGTAATCTGGTAACTTGGAAAACAAGTGCTCAGAAAGGTTGCCTAATAAAAGGCTGTGAGGGTGGGGAACTGAATCTCAATTAGAACTTGGACAGACTCCTAGAATTTTCTAACTGTTCTTCAATGCGCAGTGTTTTTGAAAAGAGCATTAGTCAAGATGAGTCACAACCAAAGTTCCACAGGTCACAGGAAATAGAAACACCATGGAGATTCAAAAAGATCAGGTCTAACGAGCATTCAGGACACCACCACTTCCACCCCAACACACACATATTCATATACATCCTCACTTTCATAGCAAAGTCTCATGTCCTGATATGTAAGATTAAGATGGAACCAGAGTTACTTAAGATTCGGATCCGTGTTCAAATCAAAAAGGAGACTCAAAGGGGTTTTAAGGGGAAAGTCTTGGGTGCCTGAGTGGCTCAGTTGGTTAAGCGTCTGACTCTTGGTTTCAGCTCAGGTCATGATCTCACAGTTTGTGGGACTGAGTCCTCTGTCAGGCTCCATGTTGATGGCTCAGAGCCTGCTTGGGATTCTCTTTCTCCCTCTGTGTCTGCCCTTCCCCCACTCATGCTTGCTCACTCTCGCTCTCAAAATAAATACAAATTTAAAGAGAAAGTCTTGAAGAAAATGGATAATCACTTCTCTAGAATAAATTATTTTAAGGCAGAGGATTAGACAAGACAAGAAACCCACCACTTTGTCAACTGAACTCTCATCCCCCAGGACTCCACTTACCCCCCAATCTGATCCCATCTCTCAGATCGTGCAAACCCCCCAATTCCCTCCAATCCTTTAGAGTTACCTTTAAAATCTTGGCCCTTTCATCTTGGCCAGCTGTTTCTCTCATGACATTGTTTTAATGAAAACCTGATTCCTTATGAACACACTGTGTTTTCTGGGACCCTTTCAAGTGGAATGTTTTCTTTTCCACGCATATTGTGCTACCAGACCTGGAGGTGGAGGATAATGTCTTCTTCAACACATTGTCCCGTCTAGGGCACCTAGGTGGCCCAGTCGATTAAGCATTGTCCCATCCACCCAAATGTCCCTCCTTCCTCCACAAATGCTCTTCTCTGAAGTTCTGACATCAGACTTTACCACCACATTACACCAGCTCTTTCTATAGTACATATTTCTTTATGGTTACTCTCCCTTATTTGTTGAAGATTTTATCTCCAGGTTCATGATTACCTTCATCTGGTATCAGTTTTGGTGACTTTAATATCAATGTAAATTATTCCTGATACACTGACATCTCAGTTTGGCAACCCCTTTCCCTTCACCTTACCTCAGCTACATACTCCCATGCAGTACCTTGGCTTATCATTACCAATATCTGTATCTCCCCCATAATCTCAATTTCAGGCATTCTATTATCCCATCAGCTTCCTTCTCTGTGGTATCCCAACTCCAAAAACATTGAGACCCCACAAAACTCACAGACATTTGACCACCCATCTTTTCAATATTTCTCACTCATCCTAATTCCTCTCCTCACTTAGTTTAGATTACCTGATCCAAAATTACGTTTCTCTGTATACTCCTCAACTCCCTCATCCTTCCTCTCTTCCCAGTGTAATTTCTTGGCATAACCCCAAACCTAGTTAAATCTCGTTCTCTACCTATCTGTAGAGCTGAAGATGGTTACAAAATACAGTCATCTTTACCAGTCTCTCTTAAAATTCATGAGCTCTACTGTAAATGGATCCTTTTATGATACCTGGTTACCTTTTTTTCTTTTTCTTTTCTCTAGTCCACTCATTCCCACATCTTACTACAAAGCCATGTGCCAAACAGAACCAGGATATTAGAAGATACTACTTTCTTTAGCCATCTGTGCATCTAGACAGGACCTGTGGCAACCAAAAGGTCTGAGCCAGTGGCCTCCCATCCCAATAAACTTCTCCAGGCTCCAAATGCCCTTCTAATTACCCAAGTGTGTCATGCAAATATTCCTTTTTAAATGTGTGCTATGACTTTAAAAGATCAGGAAAACTGTTTTAGATGACAGTTCACACTTCCTTCTCCTTAAATCCCCAATATTTCCTTTCCTATTCTCATGCTCAACTTCTGGCTTTCTTCCTATTTAATTGATAAAAATTGAGTCAATCAAGAGAAAACTTACATAATTTCCCACCCCTACATCTATCAACCTTTTTTTCCCTGTTCCTACGAGTGACATTCATGAAGTGACGTTCACTGAAGAGGACCCCTCCTCTTATGTCCTCTGTCCCTTTCCTTTCACCTACTCAAGGTATTCTGGGAGAACTATTGACTACCCCCCAGCTCTACCAACTCCCCTTCTGCTTTAATAGAATGTTATCTCTCTCCTCTTAAAAACTTAAAAAAAAAACACTTGGGGTATCTGGGTGGCTCAGTTGGTTGAGCATCTGACTCTTGATTTCAGCTCAGGTCATGATCCCAGGGCCATGGGATCAAGCCCCACATTGGATTCTGCTCTGAGCATGGAGCTTGCTTAGATTCTCTCTCTCTCTCTCTCTCTCTCTCTCTCTCACTTGCCCACTCGCTCTCGCTCTCTGTCTCTCCCCTACCTTCCACCCCTCCCCTGCATTCGCTTGCACTCATGCTCTCTCTCTCTCTCAAAAAAAAAAAACAAAAAAAAACTTGACTCATTTTCTCATCCACTTGCTACCCATTTCTCTCCTTTCCTCCAAGCAAAACTCATAAAAGTCTATACTCACAGTCTCTACTTTCTCTTTTCTCAGACTCTTGAATCCCACTAAAATGTTCTGGTAGAAGTCACCAATGGCATTTGTAATGCTAAATCCAGTGGATAGTTCTCATTCTTCATCTTAACTGACCTGCAACATTTGACTAAGGTGATCACTCTCTCCTTCTTAAATACATTCAGAACTTGGATTTGAACACTTTTCTTTCTGGATTCTCCTTCCCCATATTATCTCAGTCTTCATCTCTTTTCCATGGCCTCCAAAGTTAATCTAAGGCTCTCATCCTCTTTTCTATTTTCATTCAAACCCTAGGTCATCTCATCTGAAAGAATCCTCAAACTTGAAAGTGCCTACAGATCACCTGGGGATCATGATGAAGTGCCAACAGTTCAATAGTCCTGGGGCAGGGTATGAGAGTCTGCATTTCTAACAAGCTCTTAGATGATGTCAATGCTGCAAGTAGCAATGATGTAGTTCACTCTTATGGCGTGAAACATAATCTGCATTTTGGTGACTTAAAAATTTTTTTTAATGTTTATTTATTTTTGAGAGAGAGAGAGAGAGAGAGAGAGAGAGAAAGCAGGGGAGGGGCAGAGAGAGAGGGAGACACAGAATCTGAAGCAGGCTGCAGGCTCCAGGCTCTGAGTTGTCAGCACAGAGCCGGATGCAGGGCTAGAACTCACGAGCTGTGAGATCATGACCTGAGCTGAAGTCAGCCGCTTAACTGACTGAGCCACCCAGGCACCCCGTGGTGACTTTTATATTTCTGTCTTTACTCTGGACCTCTCTCCTCAACTTCAGACACATATATATTCAACTGTTCATTTAACATTCCACTTGGATGTCTCAAACTTAACATGTCTAAAACAGGTTCTGGATCCTGTACCTCCCCCCAACTAGCTTTTCCTTCAGTTTTCCCAATCTCCAAAAATAACAATTTCATCCTTAAAGCTTCTAAGACCAAAAGTCTTAGCACCTTCCTTGAGTCGTCTTCTTTCTCATCATATATCCAATTCATCATCAAATTTTGTTGCTTCTATCTTTAAGATACATACGTGCAGAATCCAACCACCTCTCAGCTACACCACTGTTGTCCCTTGGTCTGACCTGCTGGTCTCTTCCTAGGAATATTGCAATAGATTCCTAACTGGTCTCTGTGCTTACACTCTCCCTCTTTCAGTCTAGTCTCAACACAGCAGCAGAGTGAACCTGTAGAATATAACTCCAATCACTTTATTTCTCACTCAAAACACCTCAATGGTTTCCCTTATTACTTGGACTAAAAGCTAGTGTTGCTACAGAAGCCCATATTATCTTTCCCCAAACTTCCACCTTTCTTTATCCCTGTGATTCTACCTTCCTCTCTAATCTGGACACAGTGTCTCTGTCCTATTCCTCCAATGTACCAACTGTGATTCTGCCTTTGCTTTTGTTCTTGCATCTGCCTCAAATACTCTTCTTCAGCATACCCATATAACTTACTTCCTCACTTCATTCAGGCTTCTGTTTAATTGTCACCTTACCGATGAGGGCTTTTCTGCCTATGGAATGTAAAAATATCCCTCTAATTCTCTGCTTTATTTTCCTCCTTAATTACCATCTGTTATATTACAAAGTTTAACCATGGATTTTCTGTCTCTGCCCATTAGAACGTAAGCCCCATGAGACTGAGAACTTTACCTTTTTGGTTTGCTGCTATATCTCTAGCACCTAGAACACATAGATGGCACTCAACCTGTTGAATATCTGGTTAAGAATTCTCACTTGATGTCACCACCAATTTTTTTACATAAGTGCCACTACAGTACCCTCAGGTGTCAGGCACCGCTCTACTGTTATCCTCAGTTGACAAACTTCAGTCTGTCTGTTCAACCTGCTGCTGTGCTCCACTAGTTTCCTGAGCATCACTGCTCCTTTATCCCACTTTGAAAGCCCAATCTACCAGGTCAATGATTCTTAGCTGGTGGTACATTAGAATTATCTGGAGAGCACTTTAAGTGATCAGTAACCTAACCCCATTGTCCCAAGATTCTTCTTTGATTGGGTTGAGATGGGGCTTTGTTCCCATGTTTTCTCAAGTTCTCTAGATTTTCAAAATATGCATCCAGATTTCACAATGACTGCTCTGATGATTATCACTATCTTAGTTTAGCCACATAATAAAACACCACCGACTAGGTGATTTAAACAACAGAATTCTTTCTCACATTTCTGGAGGCTGGAAGTCTAAGATTAAGGTGCCAGCAGATCTGGTGTAGGTGAGAGCTGTCTTCCTAGTTCACACCAACCTTCTTCTCAGTGCGTCCTCATGGAAAAAAGACCAGAGAGCATTCTGGGATCTCTTATAAGGGCACTAATTTCATTTGAAGGCTCCACCCCCATGACCTAATTTCCTCCTAAAGGCTCCACCTCCTGATAGCACCACCTTAGTTTTAGGGCTTTAACATATGAATTTGGTGAGGGCAGGCCAATGGACACAAATATGCAGTCCCTAGGAATCACTTTGACTTCAAAAGGATAGTTTAGGTTAGTGGCTTTTTAAAACTTGAATGTGAATAGTAATCACCTGGAGGGTTTGTTAAAACAGTTTCCTGAGCAAATCCAAATGATTCTAATTCAGTAGTTAGGGGAGGGGCGCTTGAGTTTACTTTTCTAAACTCCTAGGTAATGGCTAGATGCTGTAGACCTCAGGACCACGCTTCAAAACCACTGGTCTAGTTCTTTCAGGTTGATTAATATCTCTGTGGAGTAACTTCCAGTATCTTTCCAGTGATTGAGTTGAGTTCTTAGTGGGATAGCATTTCCTGCAATCCTGGCCATATCCTCCAGGCACCCCCTCCTGGAGATCCTGCAGTGCAGCTGAGGTTCTTCCATTCTTCCTTTCCTCAAAATAAATCCCTTCCTCAGTAGTGAGGACAGAGGTAATTTTCCTTTTTTGGAAAGTTTGATTCCGAATTGTGCATTGATTTAGTATTTATTGATAGTATTTATACAAGTCTTTATTAAGCTCCTATTATGTACAAGGCACCATGCTGGACATTGGAGAATACAAGTGTGTTCTTGCCTTAGCAAATTTAATCACCTGTCCCGAAGTGTTTTTCTGAATTTCTCCCAAGGATCAACAGGTAACCTATGGGATTATTTCAGAGTTCTCCAGATGGGAATGCAGATTAAGCATCAGTGGGAATCAGAATGGTTGATACGCAAATGTTTTCCAGCCAGTGGTAAGGATTTTCCTTGCCTAATAAATGTTCTAGACCAACCCTCCCCAAAACACAGAGTGTAAGTGGCACATGGAATTAGGGTTGCATGGGATGTATATACTGGGAAACATTGCATACGATATTCCACTCTTACAGAATAAAAAATGCACCTTTGCATATTATAGGCTCTGAGAAGTCTTGTTGTAACCTATAACATCTTACTATACAGACTGAGAAACTATGGATACAAGTTAATCCAAACCCTTTGTTATTACACCTTTGTAGACTTTGGAATATGTTAAAAGGAACCACTCAAACATTAGCAAAGACTATTAAAAACTAATTACAGAGCCACAAACCTGATTCTTGGTAGTGCTGGAAAACATGAGCTTGAATGTGCTGTGAGCATTCTGGTTTTCTGAGATTTTCTGATGTTTAAGACTCTGTGAGGGTAGAGAAGGGCTAGTAGGTTGTCTAAAGAGGAAAGCATAACTAGGCAGTGCTTCTCTGAGTCTGTGTGGTGAACTCAGATGACATTCCTCAAATTAGAAATGAGTCTAAATTTTCCAGGGGCTCAAAATCCGGGAGTGAGATGTGATTTCTGGAAAGACCTGTAACCTCTCTGAGGCTGACAGTTCCTAGAAACTCCTCAGATTGTGTAAGAAACAAAATGAGGATTACATATAAAAAGCAACTGGCACATAGTGGGAAAAAAAGCTGATTCAAAGAGTTACTCAGGAGGTAAAAGATCAGAAAAAATTGAAAACTAGAGGGATTAGTTTAAAACTGGATGACAACTTCTAGAACACCAAAGTGAAGAGATCCGTAGATCTGCTTTCCAGTGTGGGGAAAAAAACCGTTACTGGTAAAAATTATCAAACAACCATTTAAACTCTCTGGAAATTGTCCTAATGGGACACAGCAAACGAAGAAATTTTGTTCACGAAAATATAGTAAATCTTAGTAGAACAAAAGTCTATGGCACTTTAGCCACAGTTTGCTCCCTCTTCTCTCCCCTAGCTGTGTGACAGAAGCTCTACTCCAGTTGCTGTGGCCAAGAAGGTGGGGTTCCATCTCCTTAAAGGTCATAGTCTAGGACCAGAGTGTTTCCCTGGAGGTGTGGGCCAATGGCATTTCCCATCCCCTCATTCCACAGCTCTGTGTTGCAAAGGCTCACTCCAGATGAGTGAAATAGGGAAGTGAGGGGCTCCCTTCCCCCACCCAGTCTCCATTGTCAGGCAGAGGCTCAATCCAGGTATGGCAGGCCAAGAAAACTGCCCTCACTCCAGCTCATTCATAGCATGGAAGTTCTATACCAGGAGAGGCAAGCTTAGAAGACCAGGTTCTACTACCCTCAGTCAACACTTTGCTATAAAGCTGGGGCGTAGCTCTAAGAGAAGTGGAAAGTGTACTTGCTGCCAGCTCTGGAGTAGTGGATCACAGATTTTGACCAGGTATAAAGTCACACCATAAGGACAGAGAACTCTCCCCACCCACCGCCCCCAAACTGCCTTTATCTGGGACAGAGTGTGGGAAGCTCAAGCCTGAAGACACTCTCAGAAACAAGGGAGAATCAGGTGGTAAGCAATTGAGAGTAGGCTGGTAACTACAAGAGAACAACAAGCACAAGAAACTAAACCATTTGGCGAGCTAGTTTATCAGAGAGAACCAGGGGAAAAGATGGCTAAGAAAAAATAAAATAAACAGATCTAAATATGTCTCCAGTTGGTAGCATAATCACACAGAGAGGGATTCTTCCAAGTGATTTGAAAGCATAGTAATTTGCCTGCATCTCTCTGGTAGAATATACCCTAAAGATGAAAATAACTTGAGGGAAAATAAGAAAAAGGAAATTAAATATACTTCAGTAATCATAGTGTTGGTATTGTGTTGTAGTATTATTTTGAAACTGGAATGGGACAGAACAAGTGAATATATGATATCTGAATTCTTATCATTGTTGGGGTTGTTGAGAGGTGGGATTCTTGGCATGGAAGAAAGAAAATAGAGATAGAAGATAGAAGAGGGTAAGCAAAACTCCAAAGTACTGAATTTGAATTAGAAGTAATAGTATAAACTTAAAACATATTTTCATGATAGTAAATATATAAATAGGTAAAGATATAGACATAGAAATAGACATATACAGAGTTGTATCTCTTTGCTCAGTTCAAATCCACTATATATTTTATTTATTTCTTAGGTCAATCCATTGAAAAGACTAATCCAAGGACCAATTCAATAGTAATGAGCAACTCTAGTGACCAGATTTTGGTCTTCAAACACCATTTCCCACTGAAAAGAACAAGGGTTCCTTGCAGAAACGGTTAAGTCCATGTCTGAAAGTAAGCTTAGAATATATATGATTCAGCTTAGAATATCTTCTCATACCAAAATGCAAGGAAACTGTCAAAACCTATTAGGGTGTGTCAAAAAAAAACTCAAGGGCCAACTAGAAGAAGCCTTTGGATCTGACAGTTTATAGGAAATAGGACAAACTTGTTAAACAAAACCATGGAGATGAAAATAGCAAAATACAGACTGTGGAAAATTGCAAAGGATAAACAACCCCATTCTTCAACCAGTAAGTTGCATGGAAAAAAGAAAAAAAGGAAATAGAGGGAGACTCCATAAAGGGACTTAAGAGATATATGAACCAATCACAATGTATAAACCTTAACTGGATTTGATTCAAACAAACTACAGGTAGTCTATGTTTTGAACTGTTCAGATATGAACGAATTTCTGTTACCACAATTTGGTTAAATAATACAGTCCCTCAGCAACATGGTTCAGATTTCAGTTACCACAGTATTATCCACGGTGAATTTACTGCATGAAGTATAAACGTCACTACTAGCTTTTCAGTCCATAAATCACTATATAAATAACAGGTTTGCACCATGCTCAGTGACCATTTATTTCAGGCTGTGGGTGATTGGTCACTGTGCATTTGTTACTCAGTACATGCACAAACAACAAAGTGTGTGGAGTGTGTGGTTATGTTGTCTCCTTGTCTCTCAGTGATAAACCCACATGATAGTTTACAAAAATGGAGACTCCAAAGATGGCCAACAGAGGTGAAAATGAAGCAGAGGTTAAAAAGTGATAATGCTGGAAGTGAAATTCAATCGAATTTGAGTGGAGTTACAGAAGTGAGAGCTGACCGTGGGCATGTTGACACTGCAGCCACTCAAGAGACTGCAGATACGCAGCCAGAAGAAATGAGTGAAGGCAAACAGGGACATAAATGAGGAAGGTGGTTGTGACAATAAGACAAGACGGCCCAAGAAGGTGACATCAGCAAAAATCTTTACATTAAACAAATCTTGGAGATATTTCATAACGTTGGAGCCACCAAGGATAAAATGTCAGAAGCCAATCCAAACCTAGGAAGGAGTTGCCAAGAAACAGAAGAGACGCTGTCTTCACATAGTAAGTTTCTTGATCAGAAGACAAGCACTGCTCAAATTCTTCTTGATAAGTATTTTACCAAGAAATAAAACACTTTAATTCTCAATGTTCCTAATGTTTTAAACTACAGTGTACTAAATAAATATGAGTTTTACTAGGTATTTCATTTTCTTATATATGTATAACCTACAGTAAGGGAGTTTTAAATGTTTAATTTTTTAACATTTTTAAAAGTCATGGAACTATTATAATTTTCCCCCTTAATTATTTATATTATCTTTGCATCATCACTTTTATAGTTCCATACTACTGTGCAAAACAAAGGCCATCTCTATTTGTTAAAAAAAAATGAGACAATGACACTTGTATATTGAGTGGATATTTAAAGATATTAAGGACTTTTTTTTTATGGTACTGTGGATAAGTTACAGAAAAGAGGGGGAATAAGAGAGAAGAGCCTTGTCTTTTAGAGATATATACAACTAAAGTTATATAATGTCTGGGATTATATATCAGCCCCTAGAAACCACCATTCTACTCTCTGTATGGAGTTTTTCTTGTTGTTTAAGAAAACAGAGAAAGCTTATTTCTTTATATTAAAGTTTTTAGTAAATTACAATTTTAATTTCACAAGAGTTAATTGCAAGGTGAATTTCTACATTTTTAAAGCATTTATGCCAATACTTGACAATCAAAATACAATTCTGTTTTAGTTTCATTTATCAGCACATCTATCATTCCTGATCATCGCTATTATTCCATCAGTGTCTAGGTGAATGGGAGAGAATACAGCTAAAGAGTTATTGATATACCAAAACTTTTAGCTTAATTTCCAATATTCACAATGGTTTAAGAGGAAAAAGTCTTGGAGCTTCATTTAAGTTGGTTTGTGACTCTGTGTTCAATTTAGTAGTTGGCATGTGTTTTTTGGGGAAAACAGTTATCCTTACAATAGAACCAAATATCCACAAGGGGGCCATTCTTAAAGATCAATCTCTATTTTGATTTTGGAAATTTGGAAGCCTGCAAATATTTGGAAGATTTTGTACTTTGATGAATGGGGGATATAAATTGTATCTTAATTTTTTATCCAGGTTACTATTCAGCATTATTGCTGCATTATTCATTTTGCTACATGAAATTAAAGGCCATCATTAGCATATTCACCTAAACAAAAATTTTGACTGCCTTTTCCAATGCACTATATAATTTTACAACTAGAGAAACTGAGTTATTAAAAAAACGAGTGTTCCTACCATAACAAATTAAGGATAAACCCTAAACTTCTGCTAAGAATTCTCACTTCTATGAGAAAGTACATAGATTCTAATTCTCCTAATTTCCTTTCTTTTCTCTCTTTTTTAAAAAATTCTTTGGGGCGCCTGGGTGGCTCAGTCGGTTGAGCGTCCGACTTCGCTCAGGTCACGATCTCACGGTCCGTGAGTTCGAGCCCCGCATCGGGTTCTGTGCTGACAGCTCAGAGCCTGGAGCCTGCTTCAGATTCTGTGTCTCCCTCTCTCTCTGGCCCTCCCCCCGTTCATGGTCTGTCTCTCTCTGTCTCAAAAATAAATAAATGTTAAAAAAAAATTTAAAAAAAATTCTTTAAAGAGAAAGTGAGAAAGAGAGGCAGGGGGAAGGGAGACAGACACACAGAGAGATAGAGGGAATCTTAAGCAGTCTCCATGCTCAGTGCATAGCCTGACAAGGGGCTGGATCTCACAACCCTGGGATCATGACCTGAGCCAAAATCAAGAGTCAGACGCTCAACTGACTGAGCCACCCAGGCACCACCTCCTTCCTCAATTCCCTTTCAACTGACAAATAATGACTTGGGCTTCTTTGGGTCTACACACTGGAAACTCCATATAGTTCCCAACCTATTGATATGGAGTTCTCATGCCCTAATATATTTGTCCTGAAATTACAGGGTTTGGTTTTTTTTATTGTATCTTTAATAAGGAATTGGTTGTCCACACCTGTTTTAACAGGTCAAACAGGTTTTTACATTAAACCCTTTAAACCTCTTTCTAAATTGTCTTCCACATAGTATTTGAGGTTCTTTATTTAGCAAACTACTAAAATATTTACACTGGGGGTTTTATTAGCCTTTCACTCTAATACATAACAATTTCCCAGACCTGGAAAGTCCCTGGTTACTGGAAGGAAATGTATTTGTTGTAAGCTTTAGTTTTTTTTCTCATAAAGAGGAAGAACAAAGTAAAAGGGCTGAGAAATAAATGAAACAAGTGTGTGTCAGATGGGAGTGAGTGAGGTCAGATGGCATAGACTGGGACGTGTAAAACCCAACTCACAACTTGCATATAAAAACAATTAGCTCAGGGCACCTGGGTGGTTCAGTCAGTTGTGTCTGACTTCAGCTCAAGTCATGATCTTGCAGTTTGTGAGTTCAAGCCCCACATGGGTCTCTGTGCTGACAGCTCAGAGCCTGGAGCCTGCCTCAGATTCTGTGTCTCCCCCTCTCTCTGCCCCTACCATGCTCATGCTCTGTCTCTCAATAATAAAAAAAAAGTTTAAAAAATTAGCTAAAAGTAGGAAGTCTGTGACCAAAATAGTTTTTAAAAAAATTATTTATTTTTTAATTTACATACAAGTTAGCAAAACGTGCAACAATGATTTCAGGAGTGGATTCCTTAATGCCCCTTACCCATTTAGCCCACTCCTCTCCCACAACCCCTCCAGCAACCCTTTGTTTGTTCTCCATATTTAAGAGTCTCTTATGTTTTGTCCCCCTCCCTGTTTTTTTTTTAATTTTTTTTAACGTTTATTTATTTTTGAGACATAGAGAGAGAGAGCATGAACAGGGGAGGGTCAGAGAAAGAGGGAGACACAGAATCTGAAACAGGCTCCAGGCTCTGAGCTGTCAGCACAGACCCCGACACGGGGCTTGAACTCACGGACCGCGAGATCATGACTTGAGCCGAAGTCAGACACTTAACCAACTGAGCCACCCAGGCGCCCCCCCTCCCTGTTTTTATATTATTTTTGCTTCCCTTCCCTTACGTTCATCTGTTCTGTGTCTTAAAGTCCTCGTATGAGTGAAGTCATATGATATTTATCTTTCTCTGACTAATTTCACTTAGCATAATGTAAGGGTTAAATTGTAGTGTAGGGCTAATGCTTAGCTTGAAAGATAACAACTTTGTTCTGACACTGAAGGGCAAAAGATAACAACCTTGCTTTTACTCTTGTAAATCATACTTCATACTCTTGTGAATCAGGCTTTACCAATGAAGGAAACAAAACCTCAAAAAAGAGCATCAGAGACAAGGTCAAGGAGATCCACTGGTTGCAACTTAGCGGCAGAAAGTCTAAAATAATCACCTCATTCGATAACTGTTTCTGACTCATCTGGCAACTGTTTCTAACTCATCTGGGAACTGTTTCTCTGTTCTGTTCCCAGATAACGATAAAACGATGTGATCGGCTTTAAAATCTCTGTACCCCGGCTGTTTGGGGCCGCACTGTTATCAAGAGTGTTGGTCCCAATTGGTCAGCCTTGCCTCTCACTGTAATAAACTTTGTTGTGACTGTCACTGGTGCCCGTAGCATTCTGTTTCAGGAGTCGTGTGGATGCAACAATAATACCATCTAGTTCCATCCACATAGTTGCAAATGGCAAGATTTCATTCTTTTTGATTGCTGAGTAATACTCCATTGTACATACATATACCACATCTTGTTTATCCATTCATTCACCCATCGATGGATATTTGGGCTCTTTTCATACTTTGGCTATTGTTGATAGTGATGCTATAAACATTGGGGTGCATGTGCCCCTTCAAAACAGCATACCTGTATCCCTTGGATAAATACCTAGCAGTGAATTTCCTGGGTCAAAGGGTAGTTCCAGTTTTAAGTTTTTGAGGAACCTCCATACTGTTTTCCAGAGGGGCTGCACAAGTTTGCATTCCCACCAGCAGTGCAAAAGAGATCCTCTTTCTCCGCATCCTCACCAACATCTGTTGTTGCCTGAGTTGTTAATGTTAGCCATTCTGACAGGTGTGAGGTGGTATCTCATTGTGATTTTGATTTGTATTTCCCTGATGATGAGTGATGTTGAGCATTTTTTCATGTGTCAGTTTTGCCATCTGGAAGTCTTCTTTGGAGAAGTGTCTCTTCATGTCTTTTGCCCATTTCTTCACTGGATTATTGGCTTTTTGGGTGTTGAGTTTGATCAGTTCTTTATAGATTTTGGATACTAACCCTTTATCTGATATGTCGTTTGCAAATATCTTCTCCCATTCCAGTGGTTGCCTTTTAGTTTTGCTGATTGTTTCCTTCACTGTGCAGAAGCTTTTTATTTTGATGAGGTCCCAGTAGTTCATTTTTGCTTTTGTTTCCCTTGCCTCCGGAGACGTGTTGAGTAAGGTGCTGAGGCCAAAGTCAAAGAGGTTTTTGTCTGCTTTTTTCTCGAGGATTTTGATGGCTTCCTGTCTTACATTTATGTCTTTCATCCATTTTTAGTTGTGTATGGTGTAAGAAAGTGGCCCACGTTCATTCTTCTGTATGTTGCTGTCCAGTTTTCCCAGCACCACTTGCTGAAGAGACTGTCTTTATTCCATTGGATATTCTTTCCTTCTTTGTCAAAGATTAGTTGGCCATACGTTTGTGGGTTCCATTTCTGGGTTCTCTATTCTGTTCCATTGATCTGAGTGTCTGTTTTTGTGCAAAGTTTATTTATTTATTTTTTTCATGTTCAGGAGAAGGGAAAAAAATCCAATATAAAGAAACACCATCTGTTAGGCTGAGCAATGCAGCTTGGGTGAGCAACATTGACTTTCCATGTTGTTTCAGTGGTTTTCTTCTTAAAGTGGTCTTTCAGAACTATGGATTCTTTTGTCACATGTAGTTTGCATTTGACTCCTTGTACCTGCAAAGCTCCTTTTTTTTTTTTTTTTAAACTCAAAATGAGCTACAAAGACTCCTGGTTTCAAATCTGGCACATAAGAAGCTTAGAAGTCACGACTCCAACCAAACAACAAGTAAAAAGTTGAGCAAACTGAAAAGACAATAACTCGTTTTAAATATGTCAGAGAAGTAAGGTCACAGGGCAAGCTGCTGAAGGTGTAGAAACAGACAGGTGGATACAGAGAGGTGTAGAAACAGACAGGTGGATACAGAGAATCACAACTTACCTGAGTAGAAACCACCAATCAGAAACCCCTGGAACCAGTACTGGGGTAGGAAAATTTGCACTGTAACTGATGGATTTCTAGAGGCTCAATGTGGATAAGCCTGAGAGATGAAAATTCTAAGACCCAGTCTTCAGAGGAGAGGGACCAACACTTTCATGAGTTTTACCTCCAGGAGCTCAAACAGGTACTCATAATAAAGATAAGTAAAAGTTCCCTCCTGCTTCCAGCAGACAGTGGGGGGAAATTAAGCATTTTGAAAAAAATACCAGCGCATTCTGTTTTTCTTACCAAGGCCTACCGTCAGGACAAACTATTTTACCAGAGCCTGACTTACCTGGGGAGAAGAAATATTCAATTCCAGTGTATTCTAGCCATCGTGTTCCACTTGAGAGAGAGGACAGAAAGCTGAGGAGCACTAGTGAAGTTCACAATACCAAAAGACAGAGACCTAATTATAGGATTACAGAATCCTTGCCTCCCCCCACTCCCGCATTACTACTACATAACTGAAGATCTCTTGACCAGAGTTCCTTTTTCCTACTATATCATGTCTCACTTTTAACAAAAAATCACAGGGTTTCTAAAAGGCAAAAACACAGTTTGAAGGGATTAAATAAGCATTAGGACTAGATTCTGATATGACAGGAATGTTGAAATTATCAGACCAAGAATACATAAAAACCATGATGAACATCTAAAGGCTCTAATAAAGAAGGCAGACGAGATACAAGAACAGGTGAATAATGTAAGCAGAGAGATGGAAATTCTAATAAAGAATCAAATAGAAATGCTGAAGGTCAAAACATTGTAACAGAAATGAAGAATGCCTTTGATTGTCTTATTAGTAGATGGAACATGGCTGAGGAAAGAATCCTTCAGCTTGAAGATATGAGAGTAGGAACCTCCAAACTTAAAAGTATAGAAAAAATAGACTGAAAAAAATAACCCTGCATATCCAAGAAGCATGGTCAGTTACAAAAAGTATAAAATACCTGTAAATGGAATACCAGAAGAAGAAAGAGAGACAAAAGAAATATTTTAAGCAATAATGACTGAAAATTTCTGCAAATTAATGTCAAAAACTAAACCACAGGTCCAGGAAGCTCAGTGAACACCAAACAGGATAAATGCCAAAAAACCTCACCTCAAACCTAGGCATCTTCAAAGTGCAGAAACTCAATAACAAAGAAAAAAAAACTTGAGAGAAGCCAGAGGAAAAAACACTACCTATGAGGAGAAAAGGTAAGAATTACATCTGACTATTCCTCAAAAAACATGCAGGCAAAAAGAGTGGAGTGAGATATTTAAAGTGTTTAGAAGAATAAAAAAAATCCCCAGCAACCTAGAATTCAGTAGTCTGCAAAATTATCCTACAAAAGTAAAGGAGAAATAAAGACAGTCTCAAACAAACAAAAACTGATGGAATTTGTAGCCAGTAGACCTACTTTGAAAGAAATGTTAAAAGAAGCTCTTCAGAGAAAAGAGAAATTATTTAGGCCAGAAACTCAGATCCACAAAAAAAAAAAAAAAAAAAAAAAAAAAAAAGCATCAGAGAATGAATAAGTGAAGGTAAAATAAAATAAAAACTTTTACTTTTCTTACTTTTTCCCAAAACCAAACAAATATTTATTATTGAACCAACTAACCAACTTATGGGTGCAGAAACAAAGTGACAGAAAAATCACATCCAATAAAACATGTATTGTTCAAGTAGTAATGATGTTTACAGAGTGATATGGTACGAGCAAGTAACCTTCATGTGTGTTCCATACATAATATGGAACATAATATGGAAGCATAAATATGTGTTCCATCTCATGTGTGACTCCTTCAAGACCCAGGTTCTTGGTTCTTCTCCAATGTCTCTTCTTGGATTTGTACTTGATTTTATTACCAGCTTTCATCCAAACCCACTGGGGAATGGGAAAATTCGGCTTTTATTTTTTGGCCAGGAATTGCTTGATCCTGAAAGTCTTGTGAGAAAACATGGCAAGGAGCAGTCAGCCACACACACCAACATGGCAGAGAAAAGGAGAGCTTATTTCTTCTTATTCTTAATTGATCTAAAAACTTATAGTCTGTTTGATAAGTAGTAGCAACAATGTATTTAGTTATATATACTGTGTTTATAAATAATCTTATGTATAAATGAAATGAAATGAATGACAGCAATGATACAGGGAACAAGAGAGGTAAATTAGTAATATTTTGTTATTATGAAGTGCTTGCACTACCAATGCAATGGTAGAGTGTTATTAAAAGGGACTTGGATTAGTTGTAAACATATATTGCAATCACTAAAAGAAAAGCAAGAAAAAAAAGAAATACAATTGATATGCTAAGGAGAGAAAATGAAATCATACAAAATCCTCAAAGCCACAAAGGGGAGGAAAAAATGAGAAAGTAAAAAATAGTCAATAGAAAATACTAACAAATACAGTAGATATTAATTGAACTATATCAGTAATCATTGTACATTTTAATGGTCTAAAAACACTGATTAAAAGATACAGGTTGTGAGAGGGAATATAAAAAATAAGGCCCTATTATATGTTATCTACAAAAAATAAAGACTTAATTTTTAAGTAATCTCTACACTCAATGTTGTGCTTACAGCCCCGAGATCAAGAGCTGCATGCTCTACAACCCTGAGTCAGCCAGATGCTCCCATAAACCTACTTTTAATATAAAGAAACACAGATTAAAAATATAGGTATGAAGAAAGTTATATATAACACAGTAACCTTAATCAAAAGAAAGTGAGGGCATCTGTATTAATTTCAGACGGAACTAACTTCAAAGCAAGGCAAGTTATTAGGCATAAAGAGGGGCATCATATAATCATAAAGTGGTTAATGTTGTAAGAAGCCATAATACTCATTAATGCATGTGTGCCTAACAACAGAGGCATATGTACACCCAAAATACATGTAGCAAAACTGATGGAAGTTAAGGAGAAACTGCGATAGATGAATCTACTATTATAGTTGGAGGCTTGTTACTACCCCTCTAAAATAAATAACAGATTCAGCAGATAGGAAGTCAGTAAGGACATAGAACTTAACAGTACCATTAATCAACTGGATATAATTGAATCTAGAGACTACTTCATCCAACAACAGCAAAATAGAACCTCAACCTTACATAGAACATTCACTGAGATAGAACATATTCTGGGCCAGAAAACACCTTAACAAATTAAAAAGAATAGAAATTACATGTTGTCAGACCACAATGGAATTAAACTAGAAATCAACAACAAAATATAGCTGGAAAATCCCAGAATACTTGGAGATTAAACATGACATTTCTAAATAATATATGAGTCAAAGAAGAAATCTCAACATAAATAAAAAATATCTTGAACTATATAAACATAAAAAACTTATCAAAATTTGTGGCATGAAGCAAAAGTAGTGCTTAGGTGGAAATGTATAACATTGAATGACTATACTAGAAAAGAAGAAAGATCTAAACTTAGTTATCTAAGCTTCCGCCTTAGAAAACCAAAAAAGAAGAGCATATTAAATCTAAATTAGGTGGAAGAAAGTAAATAATTAAAATTAAAGCAGAAATTAATGAAACTGAAAACAGGAGATTAATAAACATAATCAACAAAACAAAAGACTGGTTCTTTGAAAAGATCAATAAAATAGATAAGCCTCAGGGCGCCTGGGTGGCTCAGTCGGTTAAGTGTCTGACTTTGGTTCAGGTCATGATTTCATGGTTTGTAGGTTCAAGCCCCATGTCGGGCTCTATGCTGACAGCTCAGAGCCTGGAGCCTGCCTTGGATTCTGTGTCTTCCTCTCTCTCTGCCCTTCCCATGATCTCACTCTGTCTCTGTCTCTCAAAAGTGAATAAACATAAAAAAAAACTTAAAAAATAGATAAGCCTCTAGCCATGCTAAGAAAATAACAGAGGACATAAATTACTAATATCAGAAATGAAAGAGGGGAAATCACTACTGATCCCATGGACATTAAAATGATAATAAAAGAATACTATGGAAAACTCTATGTCCATCCATTTGAAAACCTAGGTGAAATGAACCTTGAAAGATACAATCTGCAAAAACACACAAAAAGAAAAAAAGAATAGCCGATCTAAATAAGCTTATTAAACAAATTAAAACACTTAAGGAAGAAATCCTACTAATTCTCTACAATTTCTTTCAGGAGATACAAACAGAGGGGATACCTTCTAAGTCATTCTTTGAAACCAGCATTACCTTAATACTTAAACTATAGGTCACTATCTTTCAAGAACATAGAAGCAAAATGGCCAACAAAATATTAGCGAGTCTAGTCCAGCAATGTATAAAAAGAATTATACACCACCACCAAGTGGGACTAATCCTAGGTGATTCAGCACTTGAAAATCAATTAATTTATTTTTTGTAATCTACCACAATTACAGGCCAAATAAGAAAAAAAAAATCACACGATTATATCAATAGATGCCAAAAAAGCATTTGAGGGGCACCTGTCTGGCTCAGTCTAAAGAGCATGTGGCTCTTGATCTCGAGGTTGTGAGTTCCAGCCCCACATTGGGTGTAGAGATTACTAAAAATAAGTAAATAAACTTTAAAAAGATAAGGCATTTGACAAAATCCAACACCAATTTCTGAAAAAAACCCTCAGTAATGTAGGAATAGAGAAGAAAGTCTCAACTTGATCTACAAAAGCCCTATAGCTAATATACTTATTGGTGACAAACTTAGCTTTTCCATTAAGATCAAGAACAAGTCAAAGATGTCCCCCTTTCCACTGCTTTCAGCATCCTACTAGAAGTCCTAGCTATGAAACAAGACAAGAAAAGGAAATAAAAGGTATACAGATTGGAAAGGAAGAAATAAAACTGTCTTCCTTCGCAGATGACATGAATATATGTAGAAAATTCAAAATTGAAAAAAAAAACTTTCTTGAAACTTTTTAATTTAACTTAATTTAATTTAATTTAATTTAATTTAATTTAATTTAATGATAATAGCAAGGATGCAGGATACAAGGTTAATATCCAAAAATCAATCATTTTCCCTGTTCGAGCAATAAACAAGTGGAATTAGAAATTAAAAACACAATGCCAGTTACATTAGCACCCCTCCAAAAATGAAATAGTTATAAATCTGCCAAAATATACATAAGATCTATACATGAGGAAACTATAATAAACTTTGAAGAAAACTTTTATGAAATAAATCTAAAAACAACTAAATACAGGGAGATCCATATTCATGGATAGGAAGACTCTATATTGTCAAGATGTGTTTCCTTCCAACTTGATTTATAGTTTCAACACAATCCCAATAAACATCCCAGCAAGTTATTTTGTGGATATTAACAAACTGATTCTAAAAGTTATATGGAGAAAATAAAGACCCAGAATACCCAACTCAATAATAAAGGAGAAGAATAAAGTTCAAGAACTGGCACTACTCAACTTCAAGATATTCTATAAAGCAACAGCAATCAAGAGTATAGTATTGTCAAAAGAATACACTAATAATTTGGTGGAACAGAATAGAGAGCCTGGAACTAGACCTACATAAATATAGCCAACTTACTTGTGACAATGAGGAAAAGCAATACAATGGAGAAAAGATAGTTTTGTTTTTTTTTTTCAATAAATCATCCTAGAACACCTGGACATCTTCGTGTTAAAAATTAATCTAGACACAGACCTTACACTCTTCACAAAAATTATCTCAAAATGGATCACAGACCTAAATGTAAAATGCAGATCTATAAAATTTGTAGAAGATAACATGGTAAAAAACCTAGATGACCTTGGGTATGAAGATGACTTTTTAGATACAACACCAAAGGTACAACCTGTGAAAGAAAAATTGATAAGGTGGACTTCATTTAAAGTAAAAACTTCTGCTCTGCAAAAGACAATGTCAAGAGAATAAAAAGTCACACTATAGACTAGGAATAAATTTTTGCAAAAGACCCATCTGAAAAGACCATTATCCAAAATATATAAAAGAGCTCTGCAAACCCAGCAATAAGAAAATAAACCAATTAAAAAATGCACAGAAGACCTCAACAGACATTCCACCAAAGAAGATATACAAATGGAAAATTAGCATATGAAAAGACATTCAGCAGCATATGTCATCAGGGAAAAGCAAATTAAAGCAACAATGAGATACTGCTACACAACTATACTAGAATGATCACATTCCCAAACACTGACAATGCAAAATGCTGGGGAGGTGGCAGAGGAATGGGAACTCTCCTCCACTGCTGGTGGAAACTTTGGAAGACAGTTTGATGGCTTCTTACAAAACTAAACATACATACTCTTACCCTAAGATCCCTAGCATTTACCCAAAGGAGTTGAAAACTTTTGTCCACACGAAAATCTTCACAAGGATGTTTATAGCAGCTTTATTCATACTGCCAAAACTTGGAGGCAATCAAGATGTCCTTCAGTAGGTAAATGGATAAATAAACATCCAGATAATGGAATATTATTCTGTACTAAAATGAAATGAGATATCAAGCCATGAAAAGGCTTGGCTTCCGCGTCTTAAAGAGGAAATTTAAATGTGTATTACTAAGTAAGAATAGCCAATCTGAAAAGACTACATACTGTATGATTGCAACTATGTGGCATTCTAGAAAAGGCAAAACTATGGAAATAGTAAAAAATCAGTTGTTACCTGGGAGTAGGGGGAAGGAGCAGATAAATGAGGGCTCGCCAAGAGTGAAACTTAATGTAAACCATGGAGTTTGGGTGAAAATGATATGCTGATTGTAAAAATGTATCGCTCTGATGTGGAATATTGATAGTGGGGAAGGCTGTATGTATGGGGGTGCAGGAGGTTTACTGGGACTCTGTACTTTCTGCCCAATTTTGCTGTAAACTAAAACTTCCCTAAAAATAAGGTTTAATAATAAAAAAAGAACTAGAATGATTTGAATAGAACGTGCTCTGAGACTCTTCTTGGGGTCATATATAAAAACAAACCTCTCCAAATAAGGACAGAGTTAGAGGACTTAGTAGGGGTCTACTGTCTATCTACCACATGCCAGTACCTGCATCTTTTATGATGAAATTCTTCCAAGAAGAAAGGAGTACCAGAGAAACCTCATCAACTAAAAGCTGGGATTTAAACAAAGAAAAGCCACTTAGCTTCTAGTGTACAAATACTATTTCCTAGGGGCACCTGGGTGGCTCAGTCGGTTGAACATCTGACGTTGGCTCAGGTCATGATCTCATGGTTTGTGAGTTTGAGCCCCATGTCGGGCTCTGTGCTGACAGCTCAGAGCCAGGAGCCTGTTTCACATTCTGTGTCTCCATCTCACTCTGCCCTTCCCTGCTTGTGCTCCCTCTCTCTTTCTAAAGAATAAATAAACATTAGAAAAATTCTTAAAAAAATTACTATTTCCCTTGGGGCTCCTGGGTGGCTAAAAGGTTAAGTGTCCAACTCTTGATTTGTGCTCAGGTCATGATCTCATGTCAGGCTGTGCACTAACAGTGCGGAATCTGCTTGGGATTTTCTCTCTCCCTCCCTCTCTCTCTCTCTCTCTGTCTCTGCCCCTCCTTCCCCGACTCTCTCTCTCAAAATAAATAAACATTTTTTAAAAATCCTTGAAATACTATTTCCCTTGCTGAGATTTGCTCATTAAGAGCCATCAGATAGCTACCACTATTTGAAAAAGCTTTCAAATAAATAAATGGTCCTTAGCAGAATATACCTCTTTTTTTCTCTCTATTAAATAGCCTCAACTTTAAAACAAAGATAACCTCAAATGTATCCTAACTCATGAAAGCAGGGACACAAGAAGATATTTGTACACCCATGTACATAAAAGTATTATTCAACATAGTCAAAAGGTGGAGGCAATCTAAATTGACAAATGAATAAACAAAATGTGGTGTATACATACAATGGAATATTACTCAGCTTTAAAAAGTAAGAAAACTCTGACATATGCTACAACATGATGAGCCTTGAAGCCATAAGTGTAATAATCCAGTCACAAAAGGCAAATATCATAAGATTCTACTCAGATGAGGTACTTAGTCACATTCACAATGATAGAACATGGAATGGTGATTGCCTGGGGCTAGGAGGAGGGAAGAATAGGATTTTAATGGCTACAGAGTTTCAGTTTTGCAAGATGAAACACATTCTGTGGATGGAGGGTGATGATAGCTATACAACAATGTGAATGTATTTAAGGCCACAGAATTATGCACTTAAAGAAGGTCGAGTTTAGGTTATGTATATTTCACAGCAGTTTTATTTTTTTTATATGAAATTTATTGTCACATTGGTTTCCATACAACACCCAGTGCTCATCCCAACAGGTGCCCTCCTCAATGCTCATCACCCACCCCCCTCTCCCTCCCCCACCCCCCATCAACCCTCAGTTTGTTCTCAGTTTTTAAGAGTCTCTTATGGTTTGGCTCCCTCCCTCTCTAACCTTTTTTTTTTCCTTCCTCTCCCCCATGGTCTTCTGTTAAGTTTCTCATGATCCACATGAGTGAAAACATATGGTATCTGTCTTTCTCTGCCTGACTTATTTCACTTAGCATAATACCCTCCAGTTCCATCCACATTGCTACAAAAGGCCATATTTCATTCTTTCTCATGGCCACGTAGTATTCCATTGTGTATATAAACCACAATTTCTTTATCCATTTATCAGTGGATGGACATTTAGTCTCTTTCCATAATTTGGCTATTGTTGAAAGTGCTGCTATAAACATTGGGGTGCAAGTGCCCCTATGCATCAACACTCCTGTATCCCTTGGGTAAATTCCTATTAGTGCTACTGCTGGGTCATAGGGTAGATCTGTTTTTAATTTTTTGACAAACCTCCACACTGTTTTCCAGAGCGGCTGCACCAGTGTGCATTCCCACCAACAGTGCGAGAGGGTTCCTGTTTCTCCACATCCTCGCCAGCATCTATAGTCTCCTGATTTGTTCAATTTAGGCACTCTGACTGGCATGAGGTGGTATCTGAGTGTGGTTTTGATTTGTATTTCCCTGATGAGGAGCAATGTTGTGCCTGTTGGCCATCTGGATGTCTTCTTTAGAGAAGTGTCTATTCATGTTTTCTGTCACAGCAGTTTTAAAAAAGTTTCTTAAGAGTATCTTAACTCGGGGCGCCTGGGTGGCGCAGTTGGTTAAGCGTCCGACTTCAGCCAGGTCACGATCTCGCGGTCCGTGAGTTCGAGCCCCGCGTTGGGCTCTGGGCTGATGGCTCAGAGCCTGGAGCCTGTTTCCGATTCTGTGTCTCCCTCTCTCTCTGCCCCTCCCCCGTTCGTGCTCTGTCTCTCTCTGTCCCAAAAATAAATAAACGTTGAAAAAAAAAATTAAAAAAAAAAAGAGTATCTTAACTCATGTGGGATCCTCAAGAAGCTGTATTTAAAGAAATGAAGTCATGTTTTGTGTTCCATGATACTTAGAGACTGAAGAGATCAGTGAGACATGATTAGTGAACACATCTGATAACAGCTAAATTTCACACAAATATACAGATTTTATTGGCACATGGTATTTTCTTACAGTAATAAATAGAATCCAATCTTAACAGTTAGTTTGGAGTTGGGAAGGCATGTGTCCTTGACAGGAGCGGTCAGATTTTGTGGTACCATTTTCTTCAGAACAGCTTCTAAGAGGGAACATGTGTGTTGGCAGGGAATCATAGAGGTGTGCACATCTTTGGGAGCCCTAATGCTTCTCTCTACACCATCAAGGTAATTCATGGCCTCTGGTCAACATCCCCCAAGGTTTTTTTTTCCCTTCAGTCTTAACATAATATCACAAAAAATAACTAGCGCCATAAAAGTCAACATTTCAAATACAAAATTCTTTTAATACAAATATAATTCACATAATCATTTTAAAATACAGGCATTTATATGAATTTGAAATATTAAAATAAATATTTCCTAGAGAAAATTTTATTTGCATCACAGAATTATAAAACAGAAGCATATAAAATGAATTGCTTGCCTCTTCCATGTGTCTCCCATTACATGCCCCACTCAGTCTGTACAGTAGGAAATGCATGCGGCCTTAAACTATACAGCATAGCCCTACATACACCTAGATCTTTGGACTTCATGTGTATCTACCCACAGCGCCCACAGCCTATCTGCCTGCACACTCTCTTCCCAGAGCTTCTGGGGTAAGAAGGGTTTTCCTGCCCCAATTTGCCTTAACGCATTTTTTCCAGTCATCCTCTGTTCAGAGGTCTTCTGAGCTTGTTACTTTCCGGAAGCTGGGAAAAATCATGTCAACTTCTGCATCAAGGGAATTATCCTGCTACATCGGACTATAACAGCCCTTTTCCCAGGTAAGGGATGTACTTTGTCTGAGTTAGTTGGATTTTTGGTAGAGCAGTGAGTGGTATTAACCCTTTCCCAAGTCAGGAAGTTCTCTCTCCTGATACCTCGATGTTAACATGGTGTATATTTTGACAAACTGATGTGTGACTCTTGGGGTATTCTAACACTTGCTTGGAAACAGAACAGTCTGAATATTTAACAGACAATATAGTTGTGTTCTTAAATATCTTGGAGAGAGTACAGGAAAAGGGATATAAACTTACATAAGCCACTAAAGTTTCCAGTTACCATTAATTAATCATATCTCTAAATAGTGTGATTACAGTTCTTCTCCAATAATACAAATTAGCAAGTCTCACTAAACAGTAAGTTGAACAATGAGGCTGGCTGATGTTGATAGCCACCTTTCCAATGACTACCAAAGGGAAAAAGTTTTCAGGAAGATCTGGCTTGCAAACACAAGTGGTAAATCTTCAAGGACTTGGAGTACCTTTCACACAATTTGCCCACTGCCAGGAAGCCACTTATCCAGACCCATCTGAGCATCCTTAACTCCTCTTATCAAAATTTTTCCTTTTAAAGATAAACATTACACATCGTAGTTTTCTGAGGCAGAAACTGTTTTCTCCTCCAATTTCATAAGCAAACATCCCATGCAAATATTTGCACTGCTCTCTAAAGCCTTGTTTCATGCACTTCTTCTTCCGTCTCCTCCTTCAGAGCAGCAATTTTGGAACGAGACTTGTGCCTGCTGGAGTTCCTGGTGGGGAAGAACCTGAGCCGTTCTGAGGGGCCGATGGCCTGGCGGAAGAGGCTCTTCTCACTCAGCAGCTTCTGGATGGAATCATACTGCCGCACCTTGTTCTCCTCTATGACCTATGGAAGTGGCCGTTAGTGAGATCTCGGACAGAAGGCAGGGTGGACGAGAGCAAGGGAAGAAACTGGTATAGGCTTAGAGGAACAGAAAAGCCAAATAGGAAACACAGTGTCCACAGGCTGGCAGTCTGAACAGTCAGAGATATCTCCTTTCATTGCAGAGTCCTCTTGCTTTATTGAGCTTCTCCCTTTGGAAAATTAGCTATAATTTTCTACTGAGCAGCTGGAAGACTTTTGTTTTTTAATTACTATAGTACTGAGCAATGTGCTTCTTCAGAGAACTTTAAAGGAACTAACATTGCTTGCTCAGCCAGAAAGACCTTTGATAGATCCTCATATGTGACCTTAAAAATGAATGTAGAGGTGCCTGGGTGACTCAGTCGGTTAAGTGTCTGACTTCTGCTCAGGTCATGATCTCACGGTTAGTGAGTTCGAGCCCCGCATCAGGCTCTGTGCTGACAGCTTGGAGCCTGGAGCCTGCTTCAGATTCTGTGTCTTCCCCTTTCTCTCTGCCCCTCTCTCTCTTGCACTCTTTCTCTCTCTCTCTCAAAAATAAACGTTAAAAAAAAAAAAAACACCAGAAAAAAAAAAAAAAAAAGAATGTTAAGTCCACAGCATGACAAAAAATTGAGCCTCTTCAACAGGGGACTTGAAGGTTAACAATTCCAAATTGGTCAGGATTTGCGTGAGTTTAAAATGCCTCCCTCACATGTTCAAGTTGAGCAAACGCAAGGCCAGAGGATAGAAAGGCTATACCCAATCTCCTGAACCTGACCATGGCAGGGCAAGAGGCTGTGGGTCGGCCCCATAATTTGTCACTTGAAGCTTAGTAATAATAATGGTAATAACAATCCTTCAGTAAGAAAAGAATTTACCTCCAGGAGCCTCAAAAGCCTTAATGGAAATGATGTGATACATCATCCTCAGAATTTCCTTGTGACTAAACCCAAGGGAATTTGTAAACATGACTTGAAAGAATCTGTGACAGTTTTGAAAGCACAGTAAGAAGGTGTTTGGGAGAGGCACTTACCTGAGCTCCAAATAATGATGAGAAGAATAAAATGAGTCTTTCAACTACTGCATTAAAACCACACATCAGATTGCAAGGCAATCCAGGCCTCTCCTGGACCCCATCCACGGGAAATTTAGTCATTAAAAGCATCAGGACTTAGACCTTATTATGACTTGATCCCCAAATAAAGGACTCAATGTACAGATGTTTCAATTTATTAATGTTACCTAGTAATATTCTGATATTTGAGATTTACTGGATTCTAACCTCACCTCATAGCTCAAATCAAAGTGAGAAATTATGCAACTATTCAGAATAAAGCTGGATGGCTGTGTGACACGTATTTGAAAGAACTTGTACATTGTTGTGTTGTGATTTGCAGGAAGTCCCACATGAGATATTGTTATCAAGAAATAAAGGAGAAATGAGATCTTAAGCAAGTTGTCAACACTCACTAAAAATCGTTGACATTCCAACATCGCTTCTATCCTGTGTTCAGAGAGGATTACTGTGCAATCTGCAAATGCTTGTTTCAGGGTTCTTCGAATGATTTGGTATGTTCTAGAAAAGAAAGAAAACAACACATATAACATCACAGAAGGTCCATAATCTGCCTTTATCCTTGATGACATACCCACTGACCCATCAGTTTAGTTCTTTAAATTACTTATCTTTCTTTGAATAACATAATGCTGATTTAGAGTTGGCCACAATCAGCTTCCCAACCATGGGGCAGATTCTAAGTTTCCATAAATAAATAGGACAGATATTTTGAAGAAAATTTCACAAATAAGTACATTTTATTATCATGTGGAATCACTAGTGGTTCTTTTGTGCTCTAAAAAGTCTTATCATATAAATGGCACATAAAGGAAAATCATAAGAATCAGATTACGCCTATGTAACTAAGTATTTCATCATGTTTTGACAAGGGGGAGAGTTTGTATGAAATTCCAAAATTATACTCAGAAGAGAACACAGGGCTCTTATACCAGGATATAAGCACTTGTGCTCACATCATATAGTGACTTTTCCACTGGGCGGTCATTTCATATGTAGTGAGGGATCCTCCACTTGCAGACATGACAGCCTAATGGGAACTGGTATCAGTATGAAGTAGGCCTCAAAGATTAAATGGCAGGAATTCTGAAACTCACATTGGATCCAAATGAGCACTAGGTTCATCAAGCAGTAAGATTTTTGCCTTACTGAGAACAGATCTGGCCAAGCACATCAACTGCTTGTGGCCATGGCTTAGGACATAACCCCCATCCACCAGGACAAAATCGAGCTTCCCAGGAAATTGCTCTATCACAGATCTGAGTCCAACCTGCAGAAAAGAGAGAAAACATTGGATAATTGAGATACCACAAGGTTAAAGACACTCGAGAGGTTGACAGTCTAAAAAGACACAAGGCAGTCTGAAAGTTTAAATTTTATATCAACCACCCATCACCCCTGCTATTTGGGTTTGATTGAACCAAAGTCTACATATAATCTTTGCGGCTCTAAAGGATAAGCCTATGACTTGTTTCAGCTCTGTACTTAATTTGGGAAGTTTTCAGTGAGTGCTTATTATGTGCCAGGTACTCCTCATAGGGGTTGAAGAAATCATAAATGGCACATGGCCCCCGCAAGGCTCAGGATCTATAAAGACATACACAAATAATTACAACACAATTGAATACATGCTAGAAAAGATAATAGTACTAAACGCAGTTATTTGCTCTATCATGACAGATTCTTTTATTATACTTTCCATTCTCTACTTTGTCATAATAGCGCATGAAAATTAGCAGAAAATAATCAACTGGGGAGCTTCTTCAATTCATAAAAACTGATTTTAAGAAATTGATGAAACTATGAAGTAAAAAGACGTAAAATAGCGGTATATTACTAAGAGATTTAAAGGTGCTTAGATATTGAAGTGGAATATGAGAGTTGTGTTAGGGCCAGTGGCTTATTTTTTCAAGCTAGATAGGAAATAATAAGGTGAAAATGCGAACAAGATATAGAAACAAATTCTTTTAAAATAAGATAAAAATTATTGACATCTTGGTTATTATTCAGATAAATGTGCATTAACTTTTATTTTATTTTATATTATTTTATTTTAAACATTTATTTTATTTTTGAGAGAGAGAGGGACAGAGAGAGAGGGAGACACAGAATCCAAAGCAAGCTCCAGGCTCAGAGCTGTCAGCACAGAGCCCGACATGGGGCTCGAACTCACAGACCGTGAGGTCATGACCTGAGCCAAAGTTGGACGCTCTACCAACTGAGCCACCCAGGTGCCCCTATTTTTTGCCAAATATTGCTGAGTGTTTGAGGGCCAAGAGATACATGGATGATGACTGCCCCCTACTTTTGGGGAGTCTGGGATTTAGTATTGGGAAGTAAGATACAATACTAATTATAATACAGGCAGAATGGGATAATGGCTTTAGGAAAGATCCCTGAATTCAGCAATGAATTCACAGATGGCCCATATCACCACGTTTGATCAGCAAATATTAACTGTATGCCCATGAGATGTATTGCAGGTGACACTTCTTTCCTTGACTGGGTTCTCATTAAAGCAATCTCACTTTGTAAGAATTTATTAATTTTGAAAAGAGTTTCTGTAATGGTAGGGAATGTAAACATATTAATTAGACAAGGGGGACTTCTCTGGTATATCCTGGAAGACTCAAATGTAAAATTACTTTCAGCTCCAAGGATCTGAGAATGTGAATAAAGACACTGGGTGGACCTGTGTCCTTTCTTTCTGTCTTCGCCTTTTTGCTTTTACTTGGCTTCAGCCTGGGAACCTGCTATGTCTCTCACATTACTTGCCTCCAGATTCTCCATCAGCTAGAATCCCATATCTACCCCTTTGTAGAAACCTCAAAAAAAACTACTGTGTATCTGTTGCCCCCACTACCTCACAACATAGAACTTTTTTCTTCTTTGAACATGTATCCCTTGGTTTATGAGAAACCACATACCTATGACCACTTAGGAGCCTGTGTGGGCAGCTCTCCCTCTTCCTGTCCTCTGAATATTAGTCTTCCTTACCCCTAACTCTCTAAACTCTCCTTCTGAGAACCCATTTATTCTTAGGGTATCAACCACCACAGATAAACTAATGATTTTTCAAATCTTTATCTCTAGCCCTGGACATATTTCCAATATTTCTTAAATCCTTCTCCTTGCCAACCCCATTGTGGTGGCCCTCATTATCTCTTAAGCTTTACACTATAAATCCCAAGTGGTTCGATTTGTCAACTGACCACACAAACACCCCAGGGATCCTTCTAAAGTACAAATTTGACCCTCTCATTTCTGTTTGAAATCTCTTCCTGACAGAATAAAGCTGAGCTCTCTCACATGACATAAAAGGCATCCAGAGTCGAATCCCCTCCACCCTGCTTCCAGTGGCCCCAAACAGCTTGTAGTTCCCTTTACACCCTGACATACCCTTCTGACTATCCCTGATCATCCTTTACATAGTCAGGCATGTAGCCATGACAGTATTTGTGGAAGTTTCCCCTGTTACACTGCCTCTATGCTCTTTAGCTCTATGTGTCCCCAGTGTAATGGGGACAGTGTAGTGACACACTGTCAGTCTTGACACATTTATTCATTTGTTCAACAAATATGTACTGAGCTCCTAGAATGCTGGCCAAAAACAAACAAACAAACAAACAACAAACAAAACAAAACAAAACAACCCAACATAGTTTTGATGAATGCAAAAGTGAATCCAAACTTAAAAATGACAAGTGATAAATGAATGAGAGCTGATTTTGTCCTGCCGGTATAGAGTACAATAGCAGACTAGCTACTTCCCCTGTCTGTGTGCTTTTTTTTCCTCATCTTGACAACTATAAAATCCCTTCAAAATAAAAGTATAAAATTACATTTCCTTTTTTGTAACAGGTTGAAATAAGATCTAAACCTAGTTTGAACTGACCCCAAAACCTCTTTCTTTCTTTCTTTTTCTTTCTTTCTTTCTTTCTTTCTTTCTTTCTTTCTTTCTTTCTTTCTTTCTTTCTTTCTTTCTTTTGAGAAAGAGTGCATGTGCGCAGGTGGGGAAGGGGCAGAGGGAAGCAGAGGTGAGAATCTTAAGCATACTCCATATCAGGCTCTGTATAGAGCCTGATGACATGGGGTTAGATCTCACAAACTGTAAGATCATGACCTGAGACAAAATCAAGAGTTGGATGCTTAAATGACTGAGCCACCCGGGTGCCTCTAAAATTAGAAGTTTCTTAACACTGATAAGGATTTTTTTTTTTTAATTTTAAGTCAAATTAACCACCAAGAAAAGCACAGATTAGACGGATGTTACCAAGACTTAGTGAGGTGATCGTTTCACATTGGGTAGAATTATCAAATCATTACATTGTACGCTTGAAACTAATAGTGTTCTATGTCAATTATGCTTCAACTAAAAAAATGAAAGTACTGATTAAAGATTGGAGCTCTGAAGTCAAACAAAAGTGGCTTTGAATCTGCGCTTCACCACCCATTTACTGATGGTATCAGGTATGTTACTGTAAGTCTCATTGACCTCACTTGAAAAAAATGAGGAAATTAACAGGATAGACTTCAAAGAACTGTACTGAGGATTAAATGAGATAATTTGTGGAAAAAGGTTACTACAGAACATGGCACATGGTAAGTACCTAATCCACGCTATTAGTTGTGTCAGAACTTGGGAAATTCCAAGGACATGGACCTGGTCACTGAAACACTACCCTGGTATGACAAGATTAGCTTGACATGCCACAAATCGAAATTTGTAAGATTTTGCCTTCGCAAGTTGCCTTGGGAAGTAAGTTAGCAGGAAGTACTGCAATACTACTAATTTATATCATACCTCTAATAACGAGGTTGAGCTTTTGGTAAGAATGTAGTGGCATGTACAATATTCTCCCTCTAGATCCACACCAATCGTACACTAATTTCCCAAGCCACCTTACTATATTATATTTTGCATGTGTTTTCTCTCAACGGAAACTATTTCTTAAGTAGATAAATAAGTACCTAAATATCTATCACTGTCAATATTTGGAGAACAAAGTTCCAAAAAATAAAAGACAGTGAGACAGACCAAGCTAGAGTATATTTTGCAATATTCCTATCTCACTGTTTTACTTACAATCAAGTATAGTAAAAAAAAATCTTCAGTCATATTCACTAGAGAAAGATCAACATGACTAGTAAAACTTTAGGTTTTGAAGTAAGTGAACATGTCAATTACCTATTTCCTGCCAGATATTGTCATAGGTTTTGGAGAGCAAATGGGAAGCAAGACATACTAATAATTGTTTTTTAAAAGCACAAGGTTATTATTATAACTCTATGTGTAACCAACTTAATGTGATGGTAAGAATGGCTTAAATTAGCCTACTAATTATTTGAATATAAATGACTGCTCAGTTACGCATTCTTTAATAGACTTTTAATGAGGGTTTATTAAATTCTGGGTACTATGGCAGACCTGGGGATTCAAAGATGAATAACACTAGGCCCTGCCTTGAAGAAGAAACTCATGGTCTAGATATGGAGAAAAATAGTAAGTGAGAAATTACTGTTCAAAGTGCTGTGAGATCAACTGATGAATGGATAAAGAAATTGTGGTTTATATACACAATGGAGTACTACGTGGCAATGAGAAAGAATGAAATATGGCTCTTTGTAGCAACGTGGATGGAACTGGAGAGTGTGATGCTAAGTGAAATAAGCCATACAGAGAAAGACAGATACCATATGTTTTCACTCTTATGTGGATCCTGAGAAACTTAACAGAAACCCATGGGGGAAGGGAAGGGAAAAAAAAAAAAAAGAGGTTAGAGTGGGAGAGAGCCAAAGCATAAGACTCTTAAAAACTGAGAACAAACTGAGGGTTGATGGGGGGTGGGAGGGAGGGGGGGGGTGGGTGATGGGTATTGAGGAGGGCACCTTTTGGGATGAGCACTGGGTGTTGTATGGAAACCAATTTGACAATAAATTTCATATATTGAAAAAAAATAAAAAAAAACAGTGCTGTGAGAAAAAAAAAAAGATTGAAACGGTAATTGCTGATTTAGCAGAATTCTTTATATGTTCATGTATATACATTAATATATACATATATAGTCCTAATATGTTATTTATATATACACCACAAATTATTTTTCAGTAGATTAAAAATAAATATAAATTTTAGCTTATCTCCATCCAAACTAAGGTAAATTAAGATTTACTAGAATCTAAACATTTCTAATTATTTTTATTCCAACTTGGCATGAAAAATAAATAAAAGCATCAATAGTTCATGGATATGAAGAACTTTATAACAAAAGAATTTGCCAGCCTTATTTAGTTGAGTTGATCAATCATATGTATTTAAAAAGAAAAAAATTGGCTTGTGACATATCAAACAAAAAAATTTATTAGAGTCTGTAAAGGACCAGACATTCTCTTCAAAATGTTGACTTTTGCTATTGCACTCTGGAATGTTATTATGGAGGAAGAGCTTGCTCTTGTGACAAGAAAACATGGGGAAAAACCCAGAAAAGTAAATTGTGGTTGGACTGCATAGTCCATTCATAGGCAGTTGTAAAAATAGACCCTCTCAACTCCTTTAGACACTTTTTTTTTTTTTTTGCTACTCTGAAGGTTTTTCAGGACACTGTTTCTGCTATTTAGCCTGCTCTTTAATTTTTTTTAAGTTTGTTTATGTACTTATTTATTTATTGGAAGAGAGAGAGAGAGAGAGAGAGAGAGAGAGAGACAATTCCAAGAAGCAGGCTCTGTACTGTCAGCACAGCATCTGATGCAGGGCTCAAACTCATGAACCAGAAGATCATGACCTGAGCCAAAATGAAGAGTCAGACGCTTAACTACCTGAACCCCCCAAGAGCCCCTAGTTTGCTCTTTAAAATAACTTATCTGACTATCAATGTGTTAGGAAGGGACCTATTTTATAAGTTATCTACCAAACAATTACCAAAGATCCTTCATCTAAAACCAACAGATGTGTTGCTTAGACCATAGATAACTAAGAAAGCTTGCTGCGGTAAAAGCATGTGAACCAGAAGTCAAAGGATGGAGCTGTTCTAGCATCTACCAAGCCGCTCAGACTTCTCAAGGCTCAGGGGGCTCATTGTTAATGGCAACACCTGTTGCCATTGTACTAATGGCAAACTAATCACAAAGCTATCTTCATGATAGATCACACGTGAATCATTTGTTTATCCACTTAAACAAATGAGTCAAATCATTCATTCAAAAAATGAATGAAGTCATTTGTTCATTCAATCAACCAATATTTACTGACCACCATCCACATTGCAACACTACTGTAAGAACTAGAAACACTGCAGTGAATGGGACAACATCTCTGCCCTCAATGGACTTACAATCTGACGGGGGACATGAGCAAGTTAAGAGGTAAGTCTGTCCCAAGTAAAGAATGCTATGAAAGGCCTGGAGGTATAGGAGGTGTGGACCATCACAGCAGGTTTCTGGAAGAAGTGATATGCAAGAAGAGACCAAATGATGAGTGGGAGCAGGAAGTAAAGGGCTGGCAGGGTTTCCCAGATACAGAGAACAGCATGAGAAAAAGCCTCTGGAGAACAGAGAGCACATGGTACTTTAGAGGAACTGGATCATGGTAAACAGGGGGAGGCTGGGGCATGGGTTTAGACAGGCAAGCCAAGATCGAAGCATGACGGACCTTGGAAGCCACCTTAAGCAGTGTGGACTTGGTCTAAAGGACCAGTAAAGAGCCATAGAAAGGAGAGAAACAAGTGATTGGGTACATGGTTAAGAAGGATTACCAGAGCTCCAAAGAGCAGAATGAATTATAGGAAGTCAATGAGAGGGAAACCACCTAGGAGCCTAAGCAACCACATGAGAGTTAGTAGTGGTGTCAGATGGGGATGGAAACATTCTAGATATTGGCAGGAGACAGCATTAACAGGACGTGATAGAGTGGAGACAGGTGAAGAAATCAGTAGTCAAGAATAAATTCCAGGTCTTGGCTTTGGGCAACTAGAGGGTGCTTATGCCATTTGCTGGAATTAGGAACACAGGACAGTTGTATGCATAGGGGAGATAAAGTAACTATAGAAACAAGGTGCTTGTCCATGCTGAGATGTCAGGTAGGGAGCTGACAGGCAGATTTGGGAGTCATCAGTATAGAGGTATTAGTTAGAGCCAAGAGGTTGCATCAAATTTCCAAGGAAGAATAAGTACAATAGGACAAAATTAGGATTCTGTCAAACATCAACATTTAAGAGATGGCTAGGTGAAGATCAAATGGGAATAGGATCATAATAGCTAACAGTCACTTAATGCCCATTATTTGTCAGGTACTACGCTTGCCAATTATATGAAAGCCTGAAAAGTTACAAGAACTCTACCAATTTACTGAGCCACAATGTTAGGCATCCATTTTTTTTCCCCCTTGGGATTCAATCTCTTGAAATTTTCTTTGGTCTACATAGCTGATAAAGTCAGTGCTCCTGGGGGAGAAGTTATCTGGCCCTAAGTCATTTGGGGATGGGGGAATTACACTATCTCAGTTCTAGGTCTTAAATAGAAATTCTCTTTCCTTCCTTTGGACTTGCTTTAAATTCATCCATAGAACAATGAGGCTCAGCATGTCAAGATGAAGGTGTGGGCCTAGGGCACAAAGGCAAAGGAAGCCGTTTGTGCTAGCTTTCCTTCTAAGTCTTAGAACTAGTAACGAGGCACGATCATCACGGCTTCACAAAATCTAATCCAGATCAGCTCTAGAATAAAGTTTCACACTGGAGTATGGGGCCAAATGCAAGGTAGGAATAAAGTGTATCTTTGCCTGGTGTTGTCATCGTGTGTACTTCTGATTTTTATCTGGAGGAAAGGGGAATTATGAAGGAGGCACTGTTGAGATAAGATTCAGGTGTTTGGCTATCAGTTCATTTCCCTCTATTGACACAAGTCATATCAAGGTCACAGACAGGACTAGATGAGACGCCATTTGTCCTGGTTTGCCCCAGACAATACTGGTTTATGTCTTTTTGTCCTAGTATCCTGTCAAGTTTAGAAACTGACACACCCCAAAATGTTCCTGTTTGAATAAATTATATGATAAACCACTTGGGACAAAAGCCTAGGACTTGTAACGTTTAAACTAATGCTTTTCTACTTATCTGCTTCTGTGGGCTGTTGTGCATTTGTATGCCGTCTGTAGGCCTCCTCAACAGAAAGTTATCATTACTACTCAAAGCACATGATATGAATGCCACCATCTCCATCACCATCTCCATTTATGAATAGCAAAGTATTTTTTTGAAGCAGTAGAAGAGAGCTAAATACGAGCTCATCAAATGAAAATCTAGACAGGTAAAATTTCTGTGTTATATTGGTATTTAAAATGTTAGGCATATCTTTTAAAATTTCATATTATTTTTAAGACCTTGATTTCCTGTAAATTTTATTGTGACTTGGCAGTAGTTGCAGATTTTTATAAAGTCTAACGTCTTCCCTAGTTTCTCTCCCACCACACTGTGTTCCTATAGTTCATTCTCTGAAGTCACATCAAAGCTCCTAAAATGTGTCACTTGCAATTTAGTTAATGTTTTCTTTAAAACCCTTGTTTGGTGGGTAATAAGGAAACTTTGATAATAAAAATAGTTAATCTAAGTGTATTTTATGAGGGGCATATGAAGGTTGGGCACCCAGTGGGTGACTGTTTAACACTTACAAGCATGTCAATGCTCCTGGCAACATCTACTCTGAAGGGAGGCACAAAAGGGAGGAACATTTGGAGTTAACAGAATTGGGCTACAATAAAGACCAAAGCTATGGGAAAATAGTGGAATAAAGTTGTTCTCTAAGAAGACCTTTGAATCTCAATGTTCTTAGGCCCCATAATTGCAGTCTGCCACCAATCAGGGCTTTGGATGTAAACCTCAAATTTAATGAAATATTACAGTTTATGTTCCCTTTTTCTTTCACATAATGCCTCTGTGTCCAAGAATGCTTAAGGAAATCAAGAATTTCACTCCCTGTACCCTAAATTCTTCCATATGGTGCCTTTAACTATAATGAACCACCTATTGGGTAAATACGGGGTATTACTTAGGAATTTTTATTCCATTTTAATCCATATATTTCCTATGTGGTCCTATTGACCTCAAGAGATGGAGCAGGCCACATCTAGGTCATGTGACTTTTTGCCTGGAAAGGCTCACAGCCACATCCCATGAAGGCAACTGATTCCTGATGATTTCTAGAGAAGACGGTGGCCATTTGCAGGTGCTCCAGAAAGACCATCACCTCTCTGTGCTAAACCCAAGCTTCCTAGAGAAGTTTATCATGTCAAAAACCAAAGCCTCTCCTTGTGCTGGGAATGCTTTCAGAACCCAGACAGAAAGTGGATGAGAAAGTGTAGAGAGAGGAAACTCTGAATCACAACTAATCCTGGTGCCCTAGAAGGTGACTGGGTCTCTCCCAGTTTCTGTCTCATTGATATACACTGGTAGTGAAGAAGGCCAAGGGAATGCTACCTCTGGGGCCTGTGACTTGGGAGACTCGCCACAGAGGAAGGGGTAGGTCTAGTCCAAGGTACTGGGGGCCCCAGGTATGTTAGTGTTTTCCACTTTAAAGTTATACATGCACATACATGCATAAAGGTAAGTGTGTAAAACTATTTCAGCTATGACAACCACTCTTGTATATAAGCTACCTTTTTCAAAATTATTTCGGTTAGCATCCTTACCTCATCGGCAACTTTCCATATTTCTTGATCATTCCACTGTCCATAGGGATCCAAGTTTTTTCTAAATGTCCCAGAAAATATAAATACTTTCTATAGCAATAAAGAGAAAAAAGAGGAAAGTATGAGTAACCTAAATATCTTTGCATGTTTCCATTATTTTATTGCAAAATACTTCAAGCAGAAAAAAATACTTTAAAATAACAATAAATGTCTGTGTACTTACCATCCAGTTTTCTTAAATCTTAAGGTTTTATCATAGTTGCTTTGCATCTTCTTTACAGACATAAAGCATTACAGCTACATTAGAAGCCCCTTGTGAACACTTATCTAATCCCAATGTCCTTAGGTTAAAGAAATTGAGACCATTGAAAGTTGTGGGAAATTAAAACTCTGTTTTATCCCAGCACTTTTCCTTATCATGAGCAAATATAAAATTGAGCAGTTAAAAAGTTATGCTTATGAGTTATAAATAACTTGCTAGAACAAATTCCTATTTTGTTCATGTATTTTCCTTGGATTCCTTGGGTAAGCCTAGCTTCCTAAAGGGTTTGGAGAGTGTATGAATTTACAGACACTTACTTAAACACACATGTCCACCTGGCCTATAAACCAAGGCACACTTTACTTGTGCGAACAGGAGAAAGCCACCACTTACACATCAGTGAAAAAAGTGGAAATCAAATATTTGTTTAATTGAATGCACATAAGGGATGAGGTGGATCCCGCTGAGATGACAAAATGCCAATCTAATTCCTTGCAAGGAGTGTTGCACAACTATCACTCTGAGACACTCTCCTGCCAAGTCAATGTCCACTTGGGTCAGCCTGTGTGGCTAGAAAAAGTGTTTTAAAACGAAAACCGCTGTCCCACTGAGAAGTGCTGATGCAGCAGTACTGCTATTATTTCGTCCTCTCTGGGCATATGGGTGAACTGAAAAATACTCTTGATGTTAACATTGAGAATAATTTTTTTTTCTTTGCCCTTTTTCTTTGGCCTTTGGTTAACATCCAGTAAAGAGAATTAAGAAGTAAATGTTCTGAAGTCTGAGTTTTCACAAATTGCCTTACACTGAGAAAGAAAGTTCGGTGACCCTCTGACCTACAAGGAACTGGACAAGACAGGTGGGCTCCAGATTTATGGCATCTATGCCTCTTGGCAGAACGAGAATATTCCCACTGTGGCAGCCAAGTTCAAAGAGGATCACCTTAGAGACCTCACTTCCCAGGACACAATTTATAGCTTAAAGAACTAAGTTGTACCAAATATCTCAGGAACCTTCTGATGAGAGCAACAAGAAGACTTGTGCTGGTATTTCTTAACCTGCATCAAAATCATCTTCCTTAGGGGCACTTATAATGCTTTGCACAAGTGACTACAAAGCGTGAATATATGACTCATAAGATCCTAAGATATGATAGATAGATTTGTGCATCTTTCTACAAGATTTCCAGTAAAGGAAAGTCATGTCCAAATAAGCTAAAGAAAAACAGACAAAGAGTATTATCAGGGAATTCTGATAAACTAAGAATTAAACAAGAATTGGCTCTGAAAATTCAAGTCAATTCATTATTTAAGCAATTGGGTTGATTCTGTACCTAAAGTTCAAAGGCTTACCAAGGGAATTTTGCTATTCACTGTTTCTTTACATTTTTTTCTTTTAATATTGTGGTTCTTTATACAAAAGGTTTCTAGCATTATCGAGAAAGACAGGAGATAGCAACTATGGGGGTTTACCAAATATCAGACCACGTATCACACACTTTGGAGAGGTTATCTCCACTGGGAACCAAAAAGCTAGAACACAGAGCTTCATTTTATGGCAGGTTTACCATATGCCAGGTAAGGATCCATATAAACATTATCTCTTTTCATCTTCAAATCAGCCTAATGTAATAAATCCTATTATTTCACATGAAGAAATCACAGCTGGAAGAAGTTAAATGACTTGTCCAACATCATTTAGCTGGATTCAAACCTAAGTGTGTTTGTTTCCAAATCTGTTTCTTATCACTACAGCAAAATGTCTCAAGTTCTATGCCAACCAGTTTTTATTCCTGATCTGGAGCTCTGGAATTATTAAGGTTGGGCAGAAGCAGCCCAATGGGTCTATAAAGAGCTGATCAGTCTCAGCAGCATAGTCTTTGTTTAAGCACTGCTAGCCATCCCCTGGCCAGAGGCTCAGTTCCTGAACTGTGAATGGAGAGGTTTGCTTCCTCTTCCTAGGCAGGGCCTGGGTTGAAGCAATTTACATGGGCTACAGTGTCTTTGTAACCTTCAAGGATATTTACACAGCCAGTGGAACAGGACAATAGGAAAATTTTACCTTGGCCAAATGGAATAATGTCATTATTCTGGAGGACCATGGGTGGAGGCTGAAGGTATCATAACAACAAAGCAGACACAGAAGTTATCAAAGGCAATGTGGCTTGCAAAGACGCTGTAACAGTGCAGCTCTGGCACAGGAAGTGTACCTACGAACAGGAACCCAAGCTCTTTCAGCCTCAGTGTTCTCACTATAAAATGGGGAAATGCCACCTTTCCTCTCAAACCTATTCTACCTATAGGCTTTCCCATTTTGATAAATGTACAGCAACTTCACTTCCTCAGTCTAGAAACTTTGGAGTCACCCATCACTTATCTTTCTCCCTGATCCTCCCAAAAGGAATCACTCATCAGTTCTGTGGATTTCCTGCCAAATATATCTCAAATCCAGTTATTTCTCCAGCCCTCCTGCCACTATATAGTTCAAAACACCTATCTCTCTCTGGAACACTGTAAGAACCTCCTAATTGATTTCTTTCTTCTCACTCTTGCCTCCCTCCCGGTCTACTTTTATTTAGCAACCAAAACAATCACTACACATATAAATTGGATTATGTCATTAACCTTTTAAAAAACCTTTGGCTTTCTGTTACATTCAAGGCAAAATGTAAAATTCTTAAGATGGCCTACAGACCCTACATGACTTAGCCCCTTCTACTTCTTTGGGATCATTTAGTGCCCTGCTCTACCTCCTTCCTTTTTCATCCCAGCTACATGGCTTTATTTCACTTCCCCAGTTTCTTCACACATTCTTTCTTCCTGCCTAAGAATCTCATCTTATACATTCTTTCCATGGCCAACTACATTCTTCAGGCCTCAAATTTTTTTTTTTTTAATTTTTTTTTTCAACGTTTATTTATTTTTGGGACAGAGAGAGACAGAGCATGAACGGGGGAGGGGCAGAGAGAGAGGGAGACACAGAATCGGAAACAGGCTCCAGGCTCTGAGCCATCAGCCCAGAGCCTGACGCGGGGCTCAAACTCACGAACCGCGAGATCGTGACCTGGCTGAAGTCGGACGCTTAACCGACTGCGCCACCCAGGCGCCCCATCAGGCCTCAAATTAAATGCCACTTCCTCAGAGCTATCTATCTTGATCCTCAAAGCCAAATAAGGTACCCAAAATATGACACAGAATACATGTATTTTACTTCCATAGCGTATAGTGAATGTTAAAATTACATATGCATTTGTGAACTTTGCTTTTTTAAAAAAAATTTTTTAATGTTTATTTATTTTTGAGAGACAGAGAGACACAGAGCATGAATGGGGGAGGGGGAGAGAGAGAGAGGGAGACACAGAATCTGAAGCAGGCTCCAGGCTCTGAGCTGTCAGCACAGAGCCCAATGCAGGGCTCGAACCCATGAGCCGTGAGATCATGACTTGAGCTGAAGTTGGATGCTCAACTGACTGAGCCACTCAGACACCTCGAGCTTTTGCCTTTAATGAGCATTTCTTCTCCTAGACCATAAATTTACTGTGTATCCTAGCAAACAGGCATTATATCTAGCATGTGCTCAATAAATGCTGCCTGAATGAATAAATGGGCTGATATGGGAAAAAAAAAGTAAAAAAAAATATAAAAACATTGCTCAACATATTATTTTTCTTCATTTCAGAAGAAGAGTTACTACCACCTATACTCGTTAAAGTAATAATACTAACTACCCATTAAAACTTTGGTCTTTCCATATAATTGCTTGAGAAATTGTATGCCTAACTTTTTCTCATAATAGCTTAATAGTTTATATTAATACTTATCAAGCATATAGCAATATGCAACATGTTAATTTTATTTAAAAAAGATATATGTTCAAAATTGTGAAGGAAGAAAACTGTGGAAATTGGAAAAATGTGGAAAGCCAAAGTCTTAGATGTAGGGATCTGATACTACTCTGAAATTCTGTAGGTCTTTTGTTTATAGTTTATTGTCTAGCATTCAAGTAATGCTTTAATTTTAATTAAAAAAAAATCAACTGAATAGACTGGTTCGGTTAGAATTAAATTTCACACAATTCACTAAACATTTCATTCCTGTCTTATAAATAGTATCTCTTCCTCTGCTGGTCAGGGGCACCAGCAGGTGTCTTAGTTCTGTTTTCTAAACTGTTTGAAGTTTCCACAAAGGCATCTCTAAAGCTGAGAGGTCCTTGGAGGTCACTTATGTCCTCTTCCCTGGTTTGCAAATGAAACAGCCAAGGCCCTGAGAAGTGATGTGGCGTGGCCAAGGTGACACAGACGTATTGTATAGCAAAAAATAGACCTGAAACCAAAAATCACAATGATCCTCTCTTTTAAGACACTGTTCACCAATAGGAAAATGAGGATGTGCAAATATTTGATATTTATTTAATGTCAGGTATGTATGGCATAAAGAGCAATTCCTGGGACTCAAGGAAGAATAAAGAGAGAACCATTGTTCATGAGCTGACTAATCTCTTTCCTGAAGCTGATTCCTCAACTCCTCAACTCAGTGCAGACAGCTGAGCCTACGTGGGGTGCTCAGAGCTGGTCACATATCACTGCAGCAGGCAGTATGATTCAATCTTGGATATCAGTGAAAAACAAAAGAGCAGTTTGACTTTCACGGCTATTGAATATAGCATAAATTAAATAAGCAGGAGGAATGACTCCTTATCCTGTTTATGTATACAGTGCTGTTTTGTTTTGGCCAGAAGGGAAATATATATATAGCCAAAAATAATATACATATATATATATATATGTGTGTGTGTGTGTGTATATATATATATATATATATACACACACACACACATATATATATATATATTTTTATGGCCAAAACAAAACAGCACTGTGTATATATATGTTTATATATACATATAACATCTATATGTATATAATTTTACTAAAATGTGGCTCCAATGCTTCTAAGCATCACAGTGGCTGTGATCTTACCTTCTAGAAATGCCTGCAAGATTGTATTATAAGTTGAATTTGTACAATACAAATCTATCCAACTTGAACAAATCAAGATTCTAAGGTTGTATTATAGAATGTCTAAAAATAAATGTTGTTTGGCTTTTAAGAATATCTATTAATGAGAACAAGGTGAATGAAGTATTTATTACTCAAAAATGCCCAAGATTTACAATAGAGAATAATTTTATAATGTTAATGTACATATCATTTATTTATATGTAAATGACTGCATGTAAGATGTTCAAATATTTGTTTCCTGTAAAGTCATTTCATGTTTCACAACCTTTTATACTACAACTTTCCAGTATACACTTTTTTTAGAGACAGAATTTTAAAAAATGATTTCCAGGTCTGACAAAATTGTAAAATTTCAAATTTTTAGGCTCAAAAACAGTAAAGTTGTGTTGTACTAATATCCATACTAGTTAATTTTCTCTTCTTTTTCTTTTTTAAAAAAACTTTATGTCTATTTATTTTGGGGGGGGGGAGAGAGAGAGAGAGAGAGAGAGAGAGCCAGCCTGAGTGGGGGAAGGGCAGAGAGAGGGAGACATAGAAACCGAAGCAGGCTCCAGGCTCTGAGCTGTCAGCACAGAGCCCGATGCAGGGATTGAACCCACTAACTGTGAGATCATGACCTGAGCTGAAGTCGGGCACTTAACTGAGTCACCCAGGCCCCCCTTTTTCTTTTTTTCTAAGCAAACTTTACCCCCAAGATGGGCTCAAACTCAGGACCCTAAGATCAAGAGTCATATGCTCCACCTACTGAGCCATCCAGGCACCCCTTCTCTTCTCCCTTGAATTCAGCACTTCACCCCCACTGTCTCTTCACCACAGTCGAGGCTCTTACCACATCACAGTTGGAGAGTTTCTCAGCCCATCTCCCTGCCTCCCATGCTGCCTCCTGGAAGTCCGTTCTCCACATGCTGCCAGCAGCAGCGTACCCTTCTGCCAACCCTTACCATCCTCTTCAATGCGTTCCTTACTGGGCCATTTCAGTACTTACCAAATCTTTCCCTCCTCCCTCTAATACTGCCTAACACATGACCTCCCCTGCCCTTTATGACCCAACTCTTTCTAGTACTCTTCTTTGTGTCTGTTCATTATATCCTTATCTGTCTGGGATCCTGGAATATCCTTTCCATAATTCCCCATCCTTAACCTTTCCCTAAAATGAGTGTATGGCCCATTATGACCCATCTTAATTATCACTGCTCTGGGAAACTGCCCATACTCATTTATTCATTCCTAGAGCATATTTCTAATCTAATATAAAAATGAAGGAGAGACGATCCCTGTCCTCAAGGAACTGTAAATAATAATTACCATTGCCACAACACAGTGTATTGCACTTACTATGTGCCAGGGTGTAGTCTTAATACTTGTTACTTTACTCATTTTATATTCATGAAAACCTAATGAATATAGGTAGGTAGGTAATAACCTAAAATTATATTCATTTTATAGACAAGGAAACTAAAGCTCAGAGAAATCAAATAACTTGCCTAAGCTTACAATAGCTAGTAAAATTCAGATACTGACAGAACCACAGTCTCCTGTAAAATAAGCCAAGAATTTGGTGATTCTGCACAAGACAATGTATATTAAGTGCCTAACATGTAAGCTATTGTATATGCTATATAAGAGACAGAAAAATCTTTAAGGAAAAAAATCTATGTTTTATTCACCATTTCTATTATATTATTTTTGCTTATCTTTTTGATTGTTGATGGGTTTTTTTAGTTTAGTATTTTTCAGAGAGAGAGAGAGAGAGCAGGAGAGGGGCAGAGAGAGAGGGAGAAAGAGAATCCCAAGCAGGCTCTGTGCTGTCAGTTTCACAAACAATGAGATCATGACCAGAGCCAAAATCAAGAGTTGGACACTCAACTGACTGAGCCACTCAGGTGCCCTGGTTGTTGATGATTTTGTGTTTAAATCTTGCTTCCTTAACTAGAATGTATACACAGTATTTATAATACTAAGTGGAAATTAAGCAAATATACAGATAATTCTAACACAAGACAATGGAAAGTGCCAGGAGAGACTTATAAACAAAGTCCTAGATCCCATATGGGTTTAAGATGTGGGGATGGAGAGCTGGGGTTTGAGTCACGGTTATGGGGGAAGGGAGGGGGTCAGAAAAGGCCATTTGACAGATTTGCATTTGAGAGGCCAACATAACTATGGTAAAGGAAGACCGTCTCAGACAGAGGAAGTGCATAAACAGATGAAATGAGAGAAAAGTAAGGTATCTTTCATGGAACAGTAAGTCCAGTTTGTCTGAAACTGAGACGTGCCCAGGTGTGAAGAGTGGTGGATGTGACCGGAAAGGTTGGGTTAGGACCTAACTGTCAGGGACCTAAACCACGGATGTAAGAATCTGGACCTTATTCAGTGGAGAAGGAGTGGCCTAGTAGGTTTTTGGTTTGGTGAATCACAAAACTGGAACATTGCACTTAAAAGGTTAATTTGTGGAATGGGAGAAGATATTTGCAAATGACATATCAGATAAAGGGTTAGTATCCAAAATCTATAAAGAACTGATCAAACTCAACACCCAAAAAACCAATAATCCAGTGAAGAAATGGGCAAAAGACATGAAGAGACACTTCTCCAAAGAAGACATCCAGATGGCCAACACATGGAAAAATGCTCAACATCACTCATCATCAGGGAAATACAAGTCAAAATCACAATGAGATACCACCTCACACCTGTCAGAATGGCTAACATTAACAACTCAGGCAACAACAGATGTTGGCGAGGGTGAAGAGAAAGAGGATCTCTTTTGCACTGCTGGTGGGAATGCACACTGGTGCAGCCCCTCTGGAAAACAGTACAGAGGTTCCTCAAAAAATTAAAACTAGAACTACCCTTTATCCAAAGGATACAGGTATGCTGTTTTGAAGGGACATATGCACCCCAATGTTTATAGCAGTGCTATCAACAATAGCCAAAGTATGGAAAGAGCCCAAATGTCTATCAATGGATGAATGGATAAAGAAGATGTGGTATATATATACAATGTAGTATTACTCAGCAACCAAAAAGAATGAAATCTTGCCATTTGCAGCTACGTGGATGGAACTAGAAGGTATAATGCTAAGCAAAATTAGAGAAAGACAAATATCATATGACTTCACTCATACGAGGACTTTAAGACACAGAATAGATGAACACAAGGGAAGGGAAGCAAAAATAATATAAAAACAGGGAGGGGGACAAAACATAAGAGACTCTTAAATATGGAGGACAAACAGAGGGTTACTAGAGGGGTCCTGGGAGGCGGTACGGGCTAAATGGGTAAGGGGCATTAAGGAATCTACTCCTGAAATCATTGTTGCACTATATGCTAACTAACTTGGATATAAATTTTAAAAATAAAATTAAAAAATAATAAAATAAAATAAAAGGTTACTTTGTGTGCAACATAAAATGGACAGACACAAAGAAGAGAAGAGGAGGAGAAATAAGGAAAGATACAATGACATGGTGGAAGCAGCAATAACAGGGCTTACAACTGTATTCACTCTCATAATTACCCACAGCACTCCCTGAACAAGCCTACCTTGACTCATAACTCTATTTAATTAACTTTCTTTGGTTTATTAGTTTGGTTTCTTCTTTTGATCTGACTTATGGCAACGAGTTCAGTTTTGAGCTTCTCATTGAAAGCTCATAGGTGGGATTGGGACCTCAATACTTTTCACATAACTGTAGAATTTATAGTATATAGAATGATATTATGCTATAATTTAAGCATATGGGAATTTCACAACTAATTATTAAATTGTTAATTATTATTAAACTGAATGAGAACTGCTGCTGCACTCCCAATTTCATTGCTCAGATCTACAGATACATGTTTTGGCCCTATCTGATATCCTTCACAGCAAAAGATGTTCCATGGTGGAAGTCATGTGCGCATGGATTATTTTCAGGTTATGTGGTCTTGCAAGTATAGCCCTAATTATTTGCTCAGAAGAGCTTGCCGTCTTTCAAAGTTGTAACTGAAGCTTGCAAATACATTAAAAATTATTTTTTTCTGTCTTTCAAGAATAAAGTACTTAGCAAAATTCCAGGCTGATAAACAATTTCAAGTCTTAGTGTTCGATTTGTCTAAGGCAATGGGGCTCTGACTATAGGCCTCAATGCTTCCTCTCCATGTCCCCAGAACTCACAGGTAAAATGAAACAAAGAAGGCTCCACCTTGAAATGTACACAGTACCCTTTTCTCCAGGCTGGTGCAATTTCAAAGATTGGTTTCTAGCTATAGGAGAGAATGCACACATATGCGCACACATGTGTACACACACATGCACACACACACAAACACAGAGCAAGAACCTGCCCAAACTAATGACATCTTGTGATTCCATAGCTGATGTCTCAGGATTACCATGATGGGGACAAAAGGTTTTTGTTCAAAGGTCCTGTTTCATGTGACTAAAAACAAGTGACTGACCCAGAGAGATCTGATGTCTTCATGACAGAGATGCTCTTGCAAGGTCAGAAATATGGAATGAAGAAAAGTAGAAAGGCAAACAAAACCAGCTCTTCTCAGATTTTGTTTTAGGTTTATTTATTTATTTTGAGAGAGAGAGAATGTGAATGGGGGAGGTGAACAGAAAGAAGGATAAAGAGAGTATCTGAAGCAGGCTCTGTGCCATCAGCGCAGAGCCCGATGAAGGGCTAGAATCCACGAAACCTTGAGACCATGACCTGAGCCAAAATCAAGAGTCAGACACTTAATGACTGAGCCATCCAGGCACCCCAACAGCTCTTCTTGGATTTTTAATCACTTCTTCCTTCCTTCTTTCTTTTTAAAGATCAAATTGTAGGCAAAGAAGAAAAAATTACTTAATTTTAACTTCTAAAGCAAAGTTAGGAAAATAAAAGCATCTTCTAGTTTGGATATTAAAAAGGTATGAGGAGTTTGCCCTCTCTTTCTTGGGCACTCAATATTCTCAAGATGTCACTGTAGAAAAAATAGTACATTTTTCTACAGATATCCCTGTGATACTAGCAGACAGTCCCAGAAACCAGGGTTATAATCTAATGAGATGCACCTACATTAACATGATCACACATTTTTGAAGGCGGATCCCAAAGTATTTTTTGCTCAGTTTATATTATTTTATGAAGCTTGAAGCCATAGAAGAGGGAAAATGGAAAAAGGCAGGCTTGAAAGATTTACTTTAGCAGAAAGGCAAGATAAAGAATTTTCATAACTCTGGTTCACATGGTTTCCCTCCAGGTCTTGCATATTTAGGTTCCTAAACAGAACATATATATTTTTTAAAAAATCTATCAAAATGGCAGATAAACTAAAGGATTCCACTGGAATTAATTTTTAGAGTCAATTTGTATGATATAAGAATGACAGCAAAACAAAAGCTTCACTACTGCAATTAAAAATGGGACCAGGAGACTCCGAGTCAAATGAACGGCAACGCTTCTTGGACAACCAGATTCTACCCTGTGTTCTTCAACATCGCTCTCTTGCCTAAGGTTATCACCTCGGGATGCTCATATTCCCAGTGTTTATCTTTAGGCCATCTGACAATCTTTTTTTTTTTTTTTTTTGGTCTGAAAAAACAATATTGCTTTTGAAAAGTTCCACCAGGAATCAGCTTCTGGCAATATGGCAAAGTCTAGACAAAAAAATTAAAAACATCAGTCTAGCAGTTACAATATTTAGTGCCTCATTAGTTGAGAAAAGCAAATGTTCTACTGAGGTAATCCATCAAGATTACCTCAAGCTTTTTTCTCAGGCTAGATTTATAGTCAATCTACCTGGAGATGGTCCTGGTATTTTAATTTTGTGTTAAAAGTAGACAATTGTTAGAATGTGCTAGTAGAATGGATTTATACTATTAGGACAAAAGGAGCAATGTGGTAACTAAAGCAGTGAATAATGCCCACAGAAAAGAAGGCAAATGCCAGTAGAAATGCAACACATGCCTTTCAGGAATCTGCTTCAGTAAAGACATTCCTTGGTTTCCACTGAGATCATTTTAAACTAGAACAGCTGCTATTTCTCTCATATGTAAGAAATCCTCTTGTACAATGACACGGATAGAATGCAACCAAGCCAGTGAAGCCAGAGATCCTTTGTGACCGAAATCAAAGAGTGACATTTAAAAAAAAAATAGCTACAGATTAATCTGACATGGTTCATTTTGTCCAAAGAACAAAAACCAATCACTACGCTTTATATTTTCAATTCCACTCCTTGCTGCTTCCAAGTGCTTCTTCCTCCAGCAGCAGCATAATTTATATCTTGAAAAGCATTTCTCAGCCTGCTGTGATGGCTAACTTGGAGCTCAGACCACTGAAGGAGGGGGAAAAAGCTGATTAAAGACGAAGTCCCAGGCTCCCACCATGGATTGCATCTTCTGGGAGACACTATCAAAACTATTAATAGTTCAATAACTATATGGCATAGAGTTCCAAACTTTCAGAGATGGTTTTCTTTTTCCCCATGAAAAGGTTACATTGTGGTAAAAAAGACAGCAATGAATAAATATATTTTTACAAGAAAATGTGATTGTTTTGAGTTGAAGTGTCAAATAATGGTAAAAAAAGATCTATTTAGCTGCTTTTCTTTCTTGACCAAGTCATTCTGACTTACCTGGGGGATCACCCCAAAGGCTTTCCTCCACTCTTGCAAAGGTATCGAATACCAAGACACACCATCTATTTGGATTTCTCCTTCAGTGTTCAGCAGTCTCAAAAGAGCCGATAACAAAGTACTCTTCCCCGATCCAGTTCTTCCCAAGAGGCCCACCTAGAAAACAAGAGGGATAGAATTACTCCTGTGACATACAGATACCATACCAGAAATGTTACCTGGTATTATGCTTCAATAAAAAATATCAGAACAGTTTTTTTTTAACATTACCAGGGGAAGACTTCAACTTATTCATTCAAAGCTTTCTGTACACTCTCAGTTCTGACCAATATTGATCTTAGGCAGAGCAACCCTGGAGGAGAATATAGAAACTGGCCATATGGAATTGGACTCTTCATTCTGGACCTTTCATTTATCACTGACCTTTACTAATGGCAAAAAGGTGAAAAATCGCCCATTTTGCATCAAGGAAAACAAACATACAGTGTCTTAATGCATACCATTTCTAAGGATGGCCTTAAGCCAAAAGCAGGGACCTACATAGTTTGATCTAGTTCCTGAATGAATATGAGCTTGAAAATGAATGAATCTGAAATAGTTCTAACACGTAGATACTTCCCCTCATAAAGGAAGCACAAGTTTAGGCCTGACCATAAACAAGAATAAGTTCAGTGAGCTCTATGTTCCCAGAGAGGGCAGGCTGAACCTTGCCATTCAGTGCATAGGCACTTGGACAGCTGTCAGATTGCATTCTTACATCTATGCTGACTTGCAGGAAGAAAATCTGGAGAAGCAAAAAGGATATTAAGAAAACAACTATTCTTGTTACTAAAAGACTGTAAAAGCGTAAAACAGAAGTGAGAACTCCAGGCATTGCAAGGGGAGATCAGGTGCTTCAGGTAGCCCACAGGGACCTCAAGTCTGTGTTCCACGTGGGCTTAGATCCAGCACTTGGAAGAAGATGCTTTAAGTGGGATAGAACATTCCTGCAGTCATTAACTGAATACTGAATAACAGCCTGATATTTAGTAGCACTGAATAAATGTACACTTCTTTCCTTTTATTTGATTTCTCTTTCTCTTTTATCATTTAACTTTTTTTATAGGACAGCTGGGCCAATGGTCTTTTACAGTAATGCTTTTTATACTATCTGTGGCAAAGAAAAGTTTTGTTTATTTGTATCTAGTCCATTGCAAATCACTACTTTAAAAAAGAAAAGATAATAAAAATGAATTTCTACATGCTTACTCTCAATTCCTATACTTATCAGAGACCCCAAACAGCTTATAAACCAGAACCAGTTCATGGACCACAAAGAATACTTTAGAGCTTATAACAATCTGCAGTAATAATTTTCTGAATACTTATTAAGAATCTGGTAATAAACTAGGCATTTGGGATAAATTGGTAAACAATAATGACACCATGTCTTTTGTTCGTAAGAGCTCTGTAATGAGACTTTCACAAATGCTTGTTATCTGAGACAACTGAGAAAATAAGATAAACCACAATCTATACACAACACCCTTTTGAGGTTCTTCATACTGCTAATCAGAATCAGTAATATTTTACTTATTTTTTTCTTGGTTATTACTTGTGTTAACACCAAGAATTTAAGTTTAATAAGCACAGGGTGGTCTGTGTTTCCACTGAATTCTCAGCACCTTCCAATGTGATGGGTTCACATAAAATTCTCAATAAATACTTGTTTGGATTCACTGAGGGACAATCAGGTGGAAGGATGAATGAATGGATAAATAGACACATGGATTGGGTGGATGGATGGATGGATGGATGGATGGATGGATGGAAAGAAGGGAGGAAGGAAGAGAGGAAAAGGAAGAAGGAGGGAGAGAAGGCAGATGAATAGACAAACTTATTTAGTTGATCTAACAAGAAAACAAATTTAGTTAATTTTGGTGAATTACAAGATCAACTCTTAATTAAAAATCTTGTGAAATTTCATATGCACACCTCCATTTCTGAATCAGCCATGCTTTACAAACATATTCATCATATGTTATGATTTTTGAAACACAACAGTAAAACTTTTATAAGTAATCTGAATATGCTTTGTATAGATGAGGTATGGGGGAAGGGAAGTTCAATAAGAGAAAGTGATTTACTTTAAAGTCATATCACAAATTTAATCAGACAACAAAAAGAAATAAAAGGCATTCAGACTGGCAAGGGAGCAGTAAAAATTTCACGATTTGCAGATGATATGATAGTCTATATAGAAAACCCAAAAGACTCTACCAAAAAATTGCTAGATCTGACACACGAATTTAGTAAAGTCACAGGATACAAAATCAATGTACAGAAATCTGTTGCATTTCTATGCACCAATAGTGAAACACTAGAATGAGAAATTAAGAAAATAATATCATTTACAATTGCACCCCAAATAATAAGATACTTAGGAGTAAACCTAACCAAAGAGGTGAAGGACCTCTACTCTGAAAAGTATCAAACACTGATGAGAGAAATTTAAGATGACACAAACAAATGGAAAGACATTCCATGCTCATGGGTTGGAAGAACAAATATTGTTAAAATGTCTATAGCACCCAAAGCAATCTACACATTTAATGCAATCCCTATCAAAATACCAACAGTCTTTTTCATGGAGTTAGAACAAACAATCCTAAAATTTGCATGAAACCACACACACACACACACACACACACACACACACACACACACACACACACCAAATAGCCAAAGCAACCTTGAAAAAGAAAAGCAAAGCTGGAGGCATCACAATTCTGGACTTCAAGTTATATTACAAGGCTGTAGTGATCAAAACAGTATGGTATTGGCACAAAAAGAGACACATAAATCAATGAAACGGAGTAGGAAACCCAGAAGTAACCCACAACTATCTGGTCAGTTAATCTTCAACAAAGCAGGAAAGAATACCCAATGGTAAAAAAGACAGTCTCTTCAACAAATGGTGCTGGGAAAACTGGAAAGCAACATGCAAAAGAAAGAAACTGGACCACTTTCTTATACCATACACAAAAATAAATTCAAAATGGATGCAAGGCCTACATGTGAGACCTGAAACCATAAAATCCTGTAAGAGAGCACAGGCAATAACCTCTTTGACATCGGCCATAGCAACTTTTTTCTAGATACGTTTCCAGGTGCAAAGGAAACAAAAGCAAAGATAAACTATTGGAATGACATCAACATAAAAAACTTCTGAATAGTAGAGGAAATAATCAATAAAACTAAAAGGCAACCTACAGGGTAGGAGAAGATATTTGTAAATGACATATCTCATAAAGGATTTGTATCTAAAATATCTAAAGAACTTTTAAAACTTAACATCCAAAAAATGAATAATCCAACTAAAAATGGGCAGAAGACATGAATAGACTTTTCTCCAAAGAAGACATCCAGATGGCCAACAGACACGTGAAAAAATGTTCATTGCTCATCATCAGGGAAATACAAATCAAAACTACAATCAGATATCATCTCACACCTGTCAGAATGGCTAAAATCAGTAACACAAGAAACAACAGTTTTTGGTGACAGTGTGAAGAAAGGGGAACTGTCTTGCACTTGCACTGTGGTAAACTTTCCACTGTGGAAAACAGTATGGAGGTTCCTCAGAAAGTTAAAACTAGAGCTACCCTACAGTCCAGCTATCACACGACTAGGTATTTACCCAAGGAATACAAAAACACTAGTTCAAAGGGATACATACACCCTGATGTTTATAGCAACATTATCAACAATAGCCAAATTATGGGAATAGCCCAAGTGTTCAACAACTGATGAATGGATAAGGAAGATGTGGTATAAGTATATACATACATAGATACAAACATGCATACAAACATGCATACATACATACATACATACATAATGGAATATGGCTCAGCCATAAAAAAGAATGAAATCTTGTCATTTTCAATGACATGGATGGAGCTAGAGTATCATGCTAAGTAAACTAAGTCAGTCAGAGAAGGACAAATATCACATGATTTCACTCATATGTGGAATTTAAGAAACAAAATAAAATGAGCAAAGGGAAAAAAGAGAGAGGCAAACAGAAACAAGAAAGAGGCAAACAAGAGAGAGGCAAACAAGAAACAGTCTTAACTGTAGAGACAAACTGATGGTTACCAGAGAGGAGGTGGGTGGGGGGATGGGAAAATAGGTGACAGTGATTAAGGAGTGTACTTGTGATGTGCACAGGGTATTGTATGGAAGTGATGAACCACTATATTGTACCTCTGAAATTAACATTACACTCTATGTTAGCTAACTGGAATTTAAATAAAAACTTTAAAAAAATAGGGGCGCCTGGGTGGCGCAGTCAGTTAAGCGTCTGACTTCAGCCAGGTCACGATCTCACGGTCCGTGAGTTCGAGCCCCGCGTCAGGCTCTGGGCTGAGGGCTCAGAGCCTGGAGCCTGTTTCCGATTCTGTGTCTCCCTCTCTCTCTGCCCCTCCCCCGTTCATGCTCTGTCTCTCTCTGTCCCAAAAATAAATAAACGTTGAAAAAAAAAATTTAAAAACTTTAAAAAAATAAATAGAAAAATAATAATAGAGTGATATCACAATTTTTTTTACAAAAAGTACCTTGGGGTCCAGAACCCCATATGATTAGTCAAGGTTCTAATAACTGAGATAAATGACCATGTTCTCTTTCAAACAACACATATTGAAATTTTTAGAAAACTCAGTTTTTATGTCGGTATAGGAGTAAATTGAGAGGCAATGTGTAATTCTTATGTTTAGCTTTAAAGTTTTTAGCTTTTCTCTGCTTCTTCTGTATTATTGAACTGCCGATATTGCATTGTGTCTGACATGTTTTTAACTGCAAAGAATCTTATTGGTCCATACCTAACAAAGTCTTTTTGTTTATATAATTGGCACATAATAATTCCTTTCCAGGATTTGTTTTTCCAGGCTTCTCAGTGATCTGTTGAATAGGGTCAGAGTACTTCCTGCAAATGAGATTTTAAGGTATATCCTAATTCCAAGTCAGTGACTTCTAGTAACTTCAGTGAACTTCCTTTCTGCGAATTTTGGATCAAGACAAATCAAAATATTATGTGGAGAGCTAAATAATGTTGAATTTGGTGCTAACTGTAACTTCATTGCACCATGACTAAAACAATCTAAGTACATTCCTTTCAGAGTACCTGATTCACTAGTCTACTACTGAAATATATTGAAACCTGCTATAATTATTTTTCATCTCCTTGTGGTCTCCAGAAATCATGATACCAAACAAAATAAAATGTAGATCCACAAAGTGATAATAAATGCACCTTTTAGATGTTTACTATTAAAACATATAATTCTTAATAAAATAAGTTCTTGAGAATATGCTCCTCATAACTCCAGGATAAACTACTAAATGATTCAGTTACTCAATACCAATTTTTATCAAGATGGAATGCCATATGTGTTTAAAAAATCAAATAGACATTTAAGTGTTAATGCTGCTATGATCTGAACCCTTGATACTGATTTAACTGCTTCTGGCATCGCAGTATTTTGAGAGGCTACAAATAAAGAAGGCAGGTAAGCTCACCCAAAAGAATAGATCTTGAAGTACTATTAAATAGCTGTGTAACCAGGGGACTGTCCAGTACTGTGATAGACACAAAATACCATCTAAGGCATTTTCATAAGTCTATGTTTATCATGAAGGACGTGGCTCCAAATTAGAATCCCAGCCTGCATTTCGAGAAGAACAGAAAAGGAAAAAACAAAGAGTTTTCTCATTGGGGGAAGGTAATCTAGATATTAAAATTCAGGCAAAAAGTCAAAAGCTTTCAAGACAACAACTATTTGAGATTAAAAAGAAAAATAGTTTTAGGGGTGCCTGGGTGGCTCAGTCAGTTAAGCATCCAACTCCTGACTTTGGCCCAAGTCATGATCTCATGGTTGTGAGACAGTCCTGCATCAGGCTCTGTCTTGATGGTGTGAAGCCTGTTTGGGATTCTCTCTCTCTCTCTCTCTCTCTCTGCCTCTCTCCTGCTCGCTCTCTCTCTCTCTCTTCCTCATTCTCTCAAAATAAATAAATAAACCTAAAAAAAAGAAAAATTGTTTGTTTTTTTAATCAAAGTGAAGGTTGTGAAATATCTGCTATATTTCTCATGCATTGAAAATAAAATTTAAAGTACAGGCTCTATGAAGTAAAGGCCTAAATTAAGAACAAAGAAGATAATAGAACATCTCTTCCATAAAATAAATGTTATGGACAAAGTGCTTTAATATGAAGACTGAATAACTTTTCTGCTTAAAATTTTGATTTTTGAAATATTTCATCATGCTATGGGCTTATTATTTGTGTTTCTCCCACATTCATATGTTGAAATCCTAACCTCCAATGTGAGGACTTTGGGAGGTGGTTAGGTCATGAGGGTGGAACCCTCATGAATGAGATTAATGCCCTTATAAAGAAACCCCAGGAAGCTCCCTCACCCCTTCTACCATATGAGGTTACAATGACAAGACAGACATCTATGAGGAAGTGGGTTCTCACTAGACAATGAATTTTCTGGCACCATGATCTTGGATTTCCCAGACTCTAGAAGTGTGAGAAATAAATGTGTGTTGTTTATAAGCCACCCAGCCCAAGATATCTTGTAATAGAATCCCAAATGGACTCAGGCACACCATCTAACCAAGAATGCTGAATTCCATTAAAAATTAAACAAGAAATGCCCATTTAAGTCCTTTCCAATTTTTTTTTCAAGAAGATGAATTAGACCACAGCTGATCTTGCAGAACTTTTGGATAGTCAAAATAGTATACTGAATTTGAGTCTTCTTACTTCAGCATGCAAGAAGTATGTTTGAAGCATCTTGTTATAGTTTGCAACATGCTGTTATAGGTTCTAAGGGCAAGGCAGCAGAAATAACAATCTTAAAGAGAGCTGCTCAGAATAACATTTTAAGAATCAGTTCCTACTTTAATCATTCATATGACCTAGAAGTAGGTATAAGCTATTCATTCATGCAAGCATTTAACATATTCTAAGCAAAGGGATTAAAAGATGAAAAACAGGACTTCTGGTTTCTGGTCCAAAATATAAGGAACTTGAATGTCATCACTCTGGCCTAAAAACAAGTAAAAAGCTAAGCAAACTGAAGAATCAAAAGCCTTCTTACATCTATTGGAGAGTGAAAACATACAACAAACTGTAGCCGTCATAAATGGAGAGACAGACAGACACAGAAAATCACAATTTACTAGAAAAGAAACCATGATCAGAAACCTCTGCAGAAACCAGAATCAGACTGAAAAACCCTAAGCTGTAACTAAAGAATTACTGGAGGCTCAGTGTAGACAAGTATGAGAGTAAAAACGTCCAGAAGAGGACATTTGTAGAAGGGCCCCCAGACTTTTGTGAGTATTAGCTCCAGGGGCCCAACCAGTTTTACCATCTCACAGTAAAAAATACAGAAAAATCCTTTGGTGCCTCCAGCAAGAGAAGGGGGAAAGCAACAATTTTGCAGTACTCCTGAGCATTAGAGAATTCTTTTCTTCACAAACCCTCCCTCAAGAGAAACTATTTTACCAGAGTCTAACGACTGGGCTTTTTATTAGAACCCAACTGATCTAGGGAAGGAAAATACCCAACTCCAGGTCACACTAGCCATCCTGTGTCATGCAGTAAAAGCAGCACAGAGAGAAATTTATAGCACTAAATGCATACATTAGAAGAGAAGAAATATCTAAAATCAATTATCTAAGTTTCTACCTTAGGAAACTGGGAAAAAAAAAAGAGCAAATTAAGTTCAAAGGAAGCAGAAGAGAAATAATAAAAATTAGAGCAAAATCAACTAATTGAAAACAGGAAATCAGTAGAGAAAATCAATGAAAACAGGTACTTTGAAAAGATCAATAAAATTAATAAGCTTCTAGCCAGGCTAACTAAGAAAATACGAGAGTTGACACCAATTACTAACATTACAATTGCAAGAGGGAACATCACTATATACCCCATCGTAAGAGAATAATAAAGGAATACTATGAACAACTATATGACCACCAGTTTGATAATCTAGATGAAACAGACCAATTCCTTGAAAGATACAATCTTTCAAAACTTACGCCAGAAGAAATGGACAATGTAAATAGGTACATATCTTTTAAAGAAATTGTATAAACAATTAAAAACCTTCCAATTCAGAAATCTCCAAGTCCAGATAGATTTGCTGGTGAGTTCAACCAAATATTTAAAGTCAAAATTCTACCAATCCTCTACAGTTTCTTCCAGGAGATAGAAGCAGAGGGAATACTTATAACTATTCTACGAGGCCAACATTAAAATAATACCAAAGCTATAAAAGACATTAAATATCAACATTTCTCATGTACATAGAACCAAAAATCTTCAGCAAAATGTTACCAAATCAAATCCAACAACGTGTAAAAAGATTAGACGCCACGACCAAGTAGGATTTATTCTAGATATACAAGGTTGGTTCAAAATTCAAAAATGAATTAATATAATCCATCATATCAATGGGCTAAGAAAAATCACACGATTATAACAATAGATGCAGAATTCATTTGACAAGATCCAATGCTAATTCCTGGTTAAAAACTCTCAGAAAACTAGGAAAGAGGGGAACTTCTTTAACTTGATAAAAACATCTACAAAACCCTATAGTTAACATCACCTGTAAGGGTGAGAAACTCAAAGACTTCCTGCAAAGGTCAGGAACAAGGCAAGGATGCCCCTTCTCAAAACTCCTTTTCAACATAATACTGGAAATCCTAGATAATGCATTAAGACAAGAAAAGGAAATGAAAGGCATACAGACTGGGAAGAAAGAAATAAAATTGTCTTTGTTCACAGATGACTATCATCCATGTAGAAAATCTAAATCAGGAATAAAACTCCTGGAACTGATAAGTAATTAAAGAAAACTTGTAGGATACAGAGTTCTTCTACAAAAGTCAATTGCTTTCCTAAATACCAGCAATGAACAAGAGGAATTTGAAATTAAGAACACATTACCATTTACATTAGCACTTCCCAAAACAAAATACTTAGAATAAACATAAGAAAATATGTACAAGATCTAGATGAGGAAAATGATAAAACTCTGATGAATGAAATCAAAGAAAAATTAAGTAAATAGAGAGATGGTCCATGTTCATGAAAAGGAAGACTCAATATTGTCAAGATATCAGTTCTTCCCAATTTGGTCTATAGAGTCAGTGCAATCCCAATCAAAATAAAAAAGCAAGTTATTTTGTGGATCTGACAAACCGATTCTAAAGTTTGTATGGAAATGCAAAAGACCCTGAATAACCAACACAATACTGAAGAACAAAGTTACAGGATGGACACTACTTGACTCCCATGATTTTGCCTTATAACTGACTTAAAAGACCAAGGTTGTATAACATGAACATCTTCATTTTCCCAACTCTGCCCAATAGTTCTCTTTAACTCCACTTATCTGCTTTCCTTCTCACAAAACAAAAAAAAACAAAACAAAAAACAAAAACAAAAACAAAAACAAAAACTATACTCCTCTACAGTGAAAAGGCAAATTCTTCCAGAGAGCCATCCTCTTATACAGTTGTTCCAGCTATCTCTTTTCACCACCAATGTTGGTGTTCTACATAATTCCTCACTTCAGTACTCACCCATTCCCTAACCCTTTGCAGTTGAACTTCTACTCTTATTTCTCTACACCTCATGGCTCTCTTAAATTGGGCTCTCATGCTTGGAAGGGAATGCATCAGTGATAAAGACCATTGTCCCTATACTCAGAGTTTTTATTCAGTAGGATTGAGTGGGGCTCAGAATATGCATTTTTCACAAGTTTTCAACTGATGCAGATGATGCTGGTCCAGGGAACAACACTTTGAGAAACTGCTTTCTTGAAGATGACCAAAAATCATTTAGTAGCAAACCTGAGTAGGATCTTCCAAGTCTTCAATTTCCTTTATTGCTTCAGCTCTCAAGATTCGTAATTTCCATCATCTTGCTTCAATCCTGTCTTCCATTTCATCCTTTATGCATCCCCCATTCTGACTGAATCAGTCATTGTTTTCTGTACATGCCCCATGCTTGTATTATTCTCTCTGCCTATAGCACCCTTTTTTACTCACCCTTGCTTGTTCAAATACACAGTTCAAGTCTCAAAGTCTCCTTCTAAATGCCACTTCTTATAGAAAACTTTCCCTAAATAGCCCAACTCCCAGCCAACTGACAGTAACTCCTTTCTCTTTACCTTAGAATTTTACCTATGTATATTTTATTCAAGGGTATAACAAGGATTTTTAGAACCTGAAGTTTATAAAATATGGAGGAGTAGTTCTTTCTAGGAATAAATATTTTAGAATTATAAATATAAAATTAGGTATAGGGCTTTGGAAGGAGCTCAGGCAAGTAAAGTTCTCTGAAACTTAAGCTTTTTTAGCTTCACAGTGACCTGCCTCAGTTCTTAGTGGACCTTGCATTTCCCCTTTTAGATGGTCATTTTCTGGGGCAGATATCTCTTTTTCTCTCCTCTTCTTCTCCTTTGGTTCCTCCTTTTTCTTCTTTTAAGGGAAGCAGGTGAAAAAGAACTACGAAGTCAGACAGATTTGGATTTAAAGATCCTTTCTAACTCACTCACTTGATTGGACTTCAGTTTCTTCCATTATACAAAGAGGGTAATAATATCTACCTTTGGAATTATAATATTGAATGTGATAGCAAATAAATGTCTTTAAATGGTGTTTGGGACATTATAAACACTTGATAAACATTAGTTTCACTCTTTGAATGGCAATATCCAAAGCCTTATGTAAGTAATTTTTAATTTTTCCAAAGACCTACCATTCCTGGCAAAGAATAGTTACTAAACACATATGGCCTATTTTCTATATAAAGGTTCAGAGAATATGAAATGCCTAAACATACTGCTTCTTCCTAACTTTAGAGCAGCTCTTATTATTACTCTCACATCAAGGAAACTACCTACAGGAATGAGGACTCTGTAAATTCTGTTGCTCTACTAGGACTTGGTTAATTTAATTTAATGGGCAATTGAGCATCAGGAAAGCAAAGGGGTAGGAGGATGTCAGGAGAAGAAAAAGGAAGTAATTTACCAAGACTTTTCACCCTGGTTTATATCAACCTATTTGCTGCTATTGTTTATAACTTGACATCACTTTTGGAACCTATCCCAGTGATCCCAAAGACATCTTCAGCTGCCTGTGGCATTCACTAATGTGCAAGGCAAAAGAAACTACTTAATTACATGTTTTCTCAATGCAAGGGAGTAACAAAGGCAAATAATTAATTTTACATAGTTCCAAAGCATAACTTTAAACAATGTAAACAGCCTCATTCTAATATAAGGGACAAATTCAATCTAAAACCTAATTTTTCCATTTATGTTGATTTGAAACTGTTTTTCCTCTAAAATCACAAATGAGAGAGGAGAAATAACAACCAATACCACAGAAATACAAACAATTATAAGAGAATATTATGAAAAACTATATGCCAACAAACTGGACAACCTAACAGAGACGGATAAATTTCTAAAAACATACATATTACCAAAACTGAAACACGACGAAACAGAAAATTTGAACAGACTGATAACCAACAAAGAAATTGAATCAGTAATCAAAAACTCTCAACAAACAAAAGTCCAGGACCAAATGACTTTGTAGGTGAATTCTACCAACTTTTAAGGAGGAATTAATACCTATTCTTTTCAGCCTATTCCAAAAATAGAAAAGGAAGAAAAATGTCCAAATTTATTCTATGAGGCCACCATTATCCTGATACCAAAACCAGATAAGGACACACACACACATACACAAACACCCAAAAGTCACCATAAAAAAGAGAGCTATAGGCCAATATCACTGATATACATAGATGCAAAAATCTTCAACAAAATATTAGCAAACCAAATTCAATAATACATTGATACATTAAAAAAACATTCAACATGATCAAGTGGGATTTATTCCTGGGTTGCAAGGGTGGTTCAATATTTGCCAATTAATCAACATCAATCAACAATGATCCTTTAAGAGAAAGGGTAAGAACCATATGATTATTTCAATAGACACAGAAAAGGCATTTGACAAAGTACAATATCCATTCATGATAAAAAAAAAACCTCTTCTAAAGAGGTTTAGAGGGAACATGCCTCAATATAATAAAGGCAATATATGAAAAACCCATAGCTAACATCATCCTTAATGGGGAAACACTGAGATCTGTTCCCCTAAGGTCAGGAACAAGACAATGATATCTACCCTTCCACTCTTAACCACTTTTATTAACATTGTACTGGCAGTCCTAGCCACAGCAATCAAAAAACAAAAATAAATAATAAGCATCCAGATTGGTAAGGAAGCAATAAAACTTTCACTATTTGCAGATGACATGATGGATGATATTTTCTATATAGAAAATACAAAAGACTCCACCTAAAAACTGCTGGAACTTATAAACAAATTCAATAAGGTCACAGGATACAAAATCAATGTACAGAAATCTGTTGCATTTCTATACACCAGTAATGAAACACCAGAAAGTGAAATTAAAAAAACAATCCCATTTACAACTGCACCAAAAATAATAAGACACCTAGGAATAAACCTAATCAAAGAGGTGAAGGACCTCTACTCTGAAAACTATAAAACACTGATGAAAGAAATTTAAGATGACATGAACAAATGGAAAGAACTTCCATGCTCATGGAAGAATGAATATTGTTAAAATGTCTTTACCACCCAAAGCAATCTACACATTTAATGCAATCCCTATTAAAATACCAACAGCCTTTTTCACAGAGTTAGAACAATCAATCTTAAAATTTATATGAAACTACAAAAGACGCTGAATAGCCAAAGCAACCTTGAAAAAGAAAAGCAAAGCTGGAGGCATCACAATTCTGGACTTCAAGTTATATTACAAACCTGTAGTGATCAAAACAGTACAGTATAGACACAAAAAGAGAACACATAAATCAATGGAACAGAATAGGGAACCCAGAAATGAACCCACAACTATATCACTTAATCTTCGACAAGGCAGGAAAGAATATCCAATGGGATAAAGACAGCCTCTTCAATAAATGGTACTGGGAAAACTGGACAGCAACATGCAAAAGAAAGAAACTAGCCCATTTTCTTACACCATCCACACACAAAAATAAATTCAAAATGGATGCAAGACCTACATGTGAGACCCGAAACCATAAAAATCCTAGAAGAGAGCACAGACAGTAGCCTCTTCGATATCAGCTATAGCAACTTCTTTCTAGGTGTCTCCTGAGGCAAGGGAAAAATAAACTATGAGGACTACCTCAACATAAAAAAGCTTCTGAACAGTGAAGGAAACAATCAATAAGACTAAAAGTCAACCTACAGTGTGGGAGAAGATATTTGTAAATGACATATCATAAAGGGTTAGTATCTAAAATACATAAAGAGCTTCTAAACTTAACACCCAAAAAATGAATAATCCAATTAAAAAAGGGGCAGAAGAGGGGTGCCTGGGTGGCTCAGTTGGTTAAGCACCTGACTTTGGCTCAGGTCATGATCTCACAGTTTGTGGGTTCGAGCCCTGCATCAGGCTCTGTGCTAACAACTCAGAGCCTAGAGCCTGCTTCAGATTCTGTATCTCCCTCTCTCTCTCTGCTCCTCCCCCACTAATGCTCTGTCTCTCTCTCTCAGAAAATAAATAAATGTTAAAAAATGGGCAGAAGACACAAACAGACATTTCTTTCTCCAAAGAAGACATCCAGGTGGCTTATAGACACATGAAAAGATGCTCGCTATAACTCCTCATCAGGGAATTACTAATCAAAACTACAACAAGATATTACCTCACACATGTCAGAATGGCTAAAATCAACAAGAAACAACAGGTGTTGGCAAGGATGTGGAGAAAGGGGAACATTCTTGCAATGTTGGTGGGAACTGGTGCAGCTACTTTGGCAAACAGTATGGAGGTTCCTGAAAAAGTTAAAAATAGAACTACCCTATGATCCAGCAATCATGCTACCGGGTATTTACTCAAAGAATACAAAACCACTAATTCAAAGGGATACATTAACCTCTATGTTTATAGAAGCATTATTTGCAATAACCAAGATATAGAAGCAACCCAAGTGCCTATCAACTAATGAATGGATCAGGAAGATGTGGTATGTATGTGTACACACACACACACATGTACACACGCACACATGCACACACACACTGGAATATTATTCAGCCATAAAAAGTAATGAAATCTTGCCATTTTCAATGACCTGGATGGAACTAGAGAGTATTATGCTAAGCGAACTAAGTCAGTCAGAGAAAGACAAATACCATATGATTTCACTCATACATGGAATTTAAGAAACACCAAGTGAGCAAAGGGGGAAAAAAAAGAGGGAGAGAAGCCAAAAAGCAGACTCTTAACTACAGAGAACAAGCTGATGGTTACCAGAAGGGGGGTGGCAGCAGGATGTGTTAAATAGGTGATGGGAGTAAGGAGTGCACTTGTTGTGATGAGCACTGGGTGTTGTATGGGATTATTGGATCACTATATTGTACACCTGAAACTAATATTGCACTGTATGTTAACTAACTGGAATTAAAATAAAAACTTAAAAAAAACTGTTTTCTCTCAACAAAAAGAAAAAAAAACAAGTCCCATTCTTGATCGGCAAAAATTAAAGAGCTAATTTTAGTAGTATGTGAATTTATTGATACTAACTGTAAAATTAAAAAAGGGAGTCAAAATTTCTGGTGTGCCATTTCAAGCCATTTAGCATGGTATACAGGAACATTTTTGCTCACTCTACATTTTTTAGTAGAACTTTTTCCAATGCGTCAAATATGAAATATTCTTAAACCCATGGGCAAAAAGCAAGTGATAAGAGTCTGTTCCTATGTTGATGACACTGATAGTGGCCTAAAAAAGTTTAGAGACCATTATCTCAACAAATAAAAAAAAATTCTATTTGATATTAAGCCACAAAGAGAGAAAGTTTAAGATTCAGTTTTCATTAGAAGTGGCTCTATAGGGTACCTGGATAGCTCAGTCAGTTGAGCATCCAACTTTTGGTTTCAACTCAGGTCATGATCCCAGGGTCATGGAATGGAGCCCAACATCAGGCTCCATGCTAAGTGTGGAGCCTGCTTAAGATTCTCTCTCTCTCTCTCTCTCTCTCTCTCTCTCTCTGTCTCTCTCTTTCCCCTCCTCTATTCATGCGCTCTTTCTCTTAAAAAAAAAAAAAAAAGGGAAGTGGCTCTATTGTATTCTATCTCAATTTTAAAAAATAAAACAAAGGAATAATCCTGTCTAGATTTATGGAGCAGCCCAGAATAAGAACTTTGAAATATAAAATATAAAACCACATTTATAGGACACAGACTTTAGGAAGAATGACTGTCCCTTTCACCTAGAATTAATTCTAGAATTGGTATATTTGAATACCATCCATGTGGTCAGTCCAGGGCTGAAATCTCTATGGAACAATTCAAAATAATGCACGGTTATTTTTGCTTATTAAATAATAAAACAGTTGTTTAGTAAATAATTTTTTCTTGGTAAATATTGGGGAAAAATTGAAATAATCCATACCTTGATTAAGATTCCAAATAAACAAATAAACTGAACAAAGCTAATTTAGAAAGTACCACCTGTTTGACAGAGTTATACTAGGTAAAATTTACAAAGAAATTAGAGTCAACAACAAAATATTTCTCTTACCTGAAATGGAAGATAGTTTCAAGAGGCCAAATCTAAAACATGTCATAATTTTGGTTTATTTAATGGATTCTTTTGGTTAGTAACCTAGCAATCAATTACCTATTCTACAAGTAGAATCACATTTAAAATGAACCAACTATATCATTTCTGACCTCTGCAAACTAAATTATCAGATTAAAAAATAAGGACTTCGTAAACAATAACTTGAAATATGTATGTTCAATATTGTCCCTAGTCTATAATAATAATGCTACCAATGGATTTTACTAATACATTGGTCTAGGCTACTGAGATTTACTTACTGAACACAGGTCTAACAAAGCAAGCAATGTTGAAATCTTACCCTCTGGCCAGGACTTATTGAGAAGGAAATGTTCTCTAATATGGCATTTCCACCATCTGTATACTTTGCTGTAAGGTCTTTGACTGTCATTTGGCCCCCTGAGGGCCAGATGTCATCTTCCCTCGCATGCTGATTCTCAGTAATCATAACTTTTGAGAGCGGGATGCCCTTGGATGGTTTGAATGGCTTGCTAGGTGGTTTACTTTCTTCTGTAGGCATGTCAATAAACTTGAAGACTCGGCTCACAGATCGCATCTGAAATGAAATAACAATGTTTCATTTTTGTTTAATAACTGCAGGCAATGCCATAATTAGTGTGATGTTTCCTTAAAAAAATAACATGTAAGATGTGATGCCCGACCGTCGTCACTTGGTTATTTGTCAGAAGGTTTTTCAATGAACTAACAGGAAATAATTGGATATAATTAAAAGCTTAACCAAAGAGAATTAAATAGGATTTATATAAATGGGCTCTGTATAGACCTGTTTATTTTTGTGAGTCTTTAATTCTCAGTTATGCAAGCCACACATAAATAGCCCAACTATACTCAAAGGAATAGATGATGTCAAGAGGGAAATTTTTTTCTTCAACTATGAGCAACACTGCACACTCTTGTATAACTGGTATATTATGATAAAATGTTCCACACCTCAGAACCACTACTAAAGATTCTTGCCTGTCTCTCAAACGGCCTTAAAAACTATCTACAATTTTAGGGGTGCCTGGGTGGCTCAGCTGGTTAGGCATCTGACTCTTAAATTTGGCTCCAGTCATGAGCTCATGGTTTGTGGGATCAAGCTCCATATCGGGCTTCACACTAACAGCATGGAGCCTGCTTGGGATTTTCTCTCCCTCTCTCTCTGCCCCTTCCTTGCATGTGTGTTCTCTCTCTCTCTCTCTCAAAATAAATAAATGAACTTTAAAAAAAAAACCTATCTACAATTCTGTAAGTCAGCTGGGTGGCAATGAATCCTTGCTGCTTAGTAAATTTTGAATGACTTCACAATAATCTTCAAATAAATTTAAGTCCTTGTCCCATATTTGTAGTTAAATAATTACATTTTAAATCTAAATAACCTCCAGATCAATATCCACTGCTGAGCAAAATGTCATTGCATATAAAAGTTGTGTTTGAAATTAAGTACACATTTGCTTTATAAGCCTATTTAATACATATACCTTTAATGTGTACAGAAATGAAAGAGCTCAACTATTTTTTAAAGGTGCTTAGCTTAATTCTTTAACAAGAACACATTCTGCTGAATAGTTATGATTGGAATTTGGAATATAATTTTATTTATTTATTTATTTATTTATTTATTTATTTATTTATTTATTTATTTTTAATGTTTAGTGATTTTTGAGAGAGAGATAAAGTGTGAGTGGGAAAGAGGCAGAGAGAGAGGGAGACATAGAATCAGAAGCAGGCTCCAGGCTCTGAGCTATCAGGACAGAGCCTGGGGAGTGGGGGCTGGAACGTACGAACTGTGAGATCATGACCTGAGCCAAAGTCAGACACTCAACTGACTGAGCCACCCAGGCACCCCTGGAATATAACTCTTAAAATAGCCTTACAAACAACAGGCACTTAATAAATATTTGAAAAAAAATTAATAAAAGAATAAATATGTGAATGATTACATATACATGAATAAATCAGTGAATAACAAGAAAGAGCTGAAGACTGAATTCACTCAATTTCTATTTTTAGTATATCATCCTTGATGGCTCAGCCCTTCCCAGGTATTAACTGCTTATTCAACAGAAATTTATTGCTTTTTTTGTCTTAAAAGTAATTATTGATTCTAGTTTTACTCAGTCAAGAATTCAACCCTCTCCTTTACAATGTTAATTTATAACCTTTTTTACAGTTAAGGCTTAGATTATTAGAAATGATTTCTTATATTGCCTGTTTTCACATGCTATTGATCAAGTTTGCTATTTGTGAAGCTCTTCTGTCTAGTAATGTGGTTGCTTCATTTTTTTATCTTGAAAATACCTTCAGATTATCTTCAATAATTTTTCAAGTTTCAAGAGGAGAACCCTTTTAAGCCAAATCCATTGTTAATGAAAGTGAAAAGTCTCTAAAGCACACATCCATTACAAATAACTCTAGAATGGCTCCTACACATGATATTTTCAAATCCAAATTATGAGTGACTTTCAGAGGTTGTTAAATACTGATTCAGTTATTTTTTATTAACTTTGAATTAAAGTATACTCTTGCATTTCATTGTCATTTATTTTCCTAGAGAGCTAATTGATCTGGAAGGTCAATTAGAATTGTAACTAATGCTGAGATGGAAATGCCAGAGAAATAGCTCAAATGCATTTAAAATATTTTATTGTATTCATCATGCATAAAAATAATATTACTCTCTTAAAATCATTGAGAGAAATGTAGCTTAGTTTTATAAAATAAAGTGAGACTGTTGACATCTCTGTACATCAATGCAAAGAACTCTACACTAGTCTTCAAGTGCTTTAGCACATCAAGAAAGCTACTATGTATCAAAAATCCTTCATACTTTAATACTTCCAGTGAGCAATTAAATATTGCTATCTAAACTACTCCAAATTATATGCAGTGTTATTAGAAAATTATATTTAAAATCACTATTTTGGCAGCACTGACATGTATATAATTTGTGTGTGTGTGTGTAAGGAGTTGTGAAGACCATAGCAAATTACTATTCCATTAGTGAGGCTTACCATTGAGGGTGAACCTAGAACTTCAAAGTCAAATGCAGTGGATTGTACCTACCTAATTTAGAAAATGAAATTTTCTTTTTCTTAAGTTTATTTATTTTGAGAGAGAGAGAGAGAGAGGGAGAGAGAAATAGAGAGAGAGAACAAGCAGGGGAGGATCAGGGAGAGAGGGAGAGAGAGGATTCCAAGCAGGCTTTATGCTGTCTGCGTGGAGCCTAATGTGGGGCTTGAACTCACGAACTGTCAGATAATGACTTGAGCCAAAATCAAGAGTCAGACACACTTGGGGCGCCTGGGTGGCGCAGTCGGTTAAGCGTCCAACTTCAGCCAGGTCACGATCTCGCGGTCCGTGAGTTCGAGCCCCGCGTCGGGCTGTGGGCTGATGGCTCAGAGCCTGGAGCCTGTTTCCGATTCTGTGTCTCCCTCTCTCTCTCTGCCCCTCCCCCGTTCATGCTCTGTCTCTCTCTGTCCCAAAAATAAATAAACGTTGAAAGAGTCAGACACACTTAACTGACTGAGCCACCTAGGTACCCCTGGAAATGAAATTTTCAACTCATCATCTTTCATATAGTCTAATTGCTTAAAGTTACTATAGTTACTATAGTTACCCACAGCATGGTCAAATATTGCTGACCAAGAACAAGTTCTTAACAACGGGTACTCATCCACAGCATACAAGCAGACACTCATTCAGTTCAGTGAATTAGAACATTTTCTGATGAGGAGAAAAGGTGGTTAGTGCAGATACCTGCATCATGGCCAGTTTTGTAGCTACTAAAATGCCACTGCTGAATAGATGATGTGGCTAGATGATATTATGAATTACTAATTCCTTGTACCTCAAAGGCTCTCCAATTATTATATTCTACTTCCATTCTACTTGCTTTTTAAAGGGAAAACCACAATAGAACCAGAGCGAAGAAAATCAATTCCGGTCTTTTAAGTTTCAAAAATTGGCTTTTAGAACCAGAGATGGATAGTTGAAAATTCTTAGCTACATGAATATTGACTTTAAAGTTTCAAAAATCAAAGTCTGAAAGACTCAAATCACACTGTTTATGCAAAAACAGTAGCCAGAGATGAATTTATGATAGGTGAAAAACAGTTTCTCTCCTCACTACATAATCTGACTCACGAATAGCGTTTAACAAAAGGGCTTAGACACCAGTTCCTCTAAAAATGAGTCCTGCCCTGCAACCAAACTCAAGTTCTATCCTTGGGTAGATTTAGAGGACTTTTGGAACACAAGAGGTCTATGCCTCAATTTCTAGGTGGAGGCCTGGAATTAGGCATACCTTAGAGAAACATCCTAAGTGCCTGGAATGGCATGGAAGCACTACAGTAGACATGGGTGCTTGGCATGTCTAGACCCAGATAACTCGACAAAGCTTCAGATTTTCCTGTATTTCTAGAGGGGTGTTGAAGGGAAGCCAAATCCCAGTCCTTTAATCCCTCAGGGTCTTCCATGCCCAAGGCATGGAAAAAGTTGAGAGAGAGCTCATCAAAGAATTCACAATCAGGATCAGAAGAACAAAGATTCAATCTCCCTGCACTGTGCTCCTCTAGGTCAAAGAGCAACATCAATGCCTCAGAGACAGAGCACAGATAAGGGGCAACCTATGGCCAGATGCTCCCTCCCCTCAGGATCTAGGCATTCTGTAAACTCCATTCAGAATTTAGATTCACTTCCAACAAGATTTCTGAATACACTGACATTGCTTCTTGCACTCAGCAGCATGTGTGTTCAAGTGGAAAATAAATTCAACTATAGCAAAAGTGGAGTCATATTTCTTACACGCTTGATTTCATAGCTAAAGATTCATAGCTGGCCCAGGATGGACCCAGGTTTGGTGGAACTTAAATAATTGAAGGGACTCTTACATTAAAGACTCAACATTATGCATTAATGGGGCACCTGGATGGCTCAGTCAGTTGAGTGTCTGACTCTTGGTTTTGGCTCAGGTCATGATCTCATGATTCAAGGGTTCAAGCCCCATGTCTGTGGTATTAGCACAGGGCCTGTTTGGGATTCTCTCTCTCTCTCTCTCTCTCTCTCTCTCTCTCTCTCTCTCTCTCTCTCCCTGCCTCTCTGCCCCTCCCCTGCTCACACATGTTTTCTCTCTCTCTCTAAAAATAAATAAATAAACTTTAAAAAATGCATGTATAATTAAGTATAGGGCCTCTGAAGGTGCCCATGCAAGAGACAGAACCTGAAGCTTACACTCCACAGGGTTAATGTTAAGCCCACATTGCCTATTACAGTAACCTTATTCAAAGCATTCCATGTTGTATCCTTCCCATCTGCATTTAGCATTATGCCGTCCCTTAATAAATCTTTGTTAGGGATAAGTGAATCCATTGTTCTACCTCATATGCAGAAAGCAGTTATCTGGGCAGGGCAAATGACAGCGCTAGGAGTCCTTCAGTAGGAAATCGGGGCTGCAACCGTACCTCACAGCTTCTCAGTCTGAAAATACACGTTGCTATTTGGATTTGAAGTGGCAACATGCCAAACGATTTTTAGTCTCAACTAGTTGTTCTGAATTGAGTTTTTTTTTTTTTAATGTTTATTTATTTTTGAGACAGAGAGAGACAGAGCATGAGCAGGGGAGGGGCAGAGAGAGAGGGAGGCACAGAAGCTGAAGCAGGCTCCAGGCTCTGAGCTGTCAGCACAGAGCCCGACGCGGGGCTCGAACTCAGGAACTGTGAGATCATGACCTGAGCCGAAGTCAGACGCTTAACCGACTGAGCCACCCAGGCGCCCCTGAATTGAGTTCTTTTTAACGTAACTTAATCCTTTTTCTAATTTAGAGTGTCTATTAGCATTTTCAAGTGATATGTGAAAACCACCATGCCACTGGATGGAAATTCAGATTTGGCAATTATCAGAGTGACTGTAGACTGCAGACTAGCTGCCTCTTCCTGTGCAGTGAAGGGGCTGCTCTAGGAGGCATGAGGGGCAGCTCTCTGTGGCCCGCTGACAGGAAAGTCTCAAAGTAGCCATCACCGGTTGAGGTGAGAGCACTTGTCTTAGAATTCAAGAAGTAAATGCTGAGGGCAAAATGACACTCAGGCGCTGAGACGCTCAACCTATTCTTCACATGAAGAGGAAAACCTGACATAATCTGTACAAACTTCTATAAAAGTTGAGTTTAGCCACAATGAGGTGGCATTTTTACTTGAGAATCGGCTGCTTTAAATTTCTGGTTTTGTTATTTAAATTTATTATGCTGCAAAAATTCTCCTAAGTCAATCTTTAAAACTGAATCTCATTATCTTTATAATAATTTCTGAAGTTACTAATCTAAGGATCAGGAGAACAAAGTCTTTGGGGAGTGTGATGGTCTTAACAAAAAGAAAGCTCCACAATCTTATCTCAACCTTATTTTTTAACGGATTTGTTCAGTGAAAAAAAAAAAAAAAAAGATTCCTGATTTTCCTTTTCCCTTTCTATTGACAAAGAAGGAAGAAAAGGCTTAAAGACCTTTTCTAGAGCAAGTTAGAAACCCAGACTCCTCTCCCTCAGGAAAATATTTGCTCTGTTTCCTTTTACCCTTTTGGTTGTTTAGAAAACAGGGCATCAAAATTATGCATTAACACCTAGACTATATGCATAATGCCGGAGGAGCCATGATAATAGAAAATATATTTCATAAGCCCAACATCTGGCTGGCAATACTGTAAAGAGATTTCATAACTGGTTGTCCCAGGAAGATGACAAGAAATAAATGTAAGGCGAATCATCAGCAAAACTGATACAATGTGAAAAACTTCACACACTTTAAAAAAAATTTTTTTTAATGTTTATTTATTTTTGACAGAGAGACAGAGCATGAGCCGGAGAGGCGCAGAGAGAGAGGGGGAGACAAAGAATCCAAAACAGGCTCCAGGCTCTGAGCTGTCAGCACAGGGCCCGATGCGGGGCTCAAACTCACAAATGGTGAGATCATGACCTGAGCCGAAGTTGGACGCTCAACCGACTGAGCCACCCAGGCGCCCCAAAATTTCACACACTTTATAAGAGAAATTTTTAAACTGCGAAGTACATAAAAGGAAGGTTTTAAATCATCAATCTTTCCTGGCAGGCCCAAACCAGATGCTCTTCAGAACTTACTAATACACACCTGAAACCCAGAGCCACATTACAGTCATTAGCATAAGCTTTCGGCCATGTACAGAGACTTAGGAGATCATGGTTATCATGAAAACTGATTCTCTATTCAAAACATATTCCTGAAACTTTAGACTATCTTTTTGTGTCTATTACATATGCTTGAGAATTTAAAAAGTCAGTCAAGCACTGTAATGCTATCAATTATTAACAGCATAAGTGAGTTACTTATACTATATACTCTAATCCTTTCTAAATTATTATAGCTTCCTGTTACATGAATTGTTTATTGCCAACCTGTAGCAAACCACATGGCAAATCAATGTCACTTTTTCTGACTGCAAGAAGCAATAGAGATAGTGTTCCTGACACAAGAGAAAGAAACCCCATTACAACCAAAGACAAAAGGCATATCCTAAAAAACACAGAGGTATCAAATATGTTGTCCTCTATTTTCAGTAATTGAGAACTTTAGTAATCATGATACTAAGTGTGCTAACGGGCAAAAGAAAACTCTAAAACTTACCCTTTAATCTGAAAGGTCCCACATCACTTATTGAATCTACTACTCAAACTTGAACTTACTTATACTCTATCTGGTATTATTATTTTTAAAAAGCTCATGACAGGCCATCAGCAAGTGCTTGATGAATAAAATTGGGTCAATGTGGTATTCATTAAAAGTATTTCAAAGGAAATCTCAAGCAATCTAAAATATCACATCAAAATATTCTTCCAAGGTGTATTTAATAAGATTTTTCTCTAAGCATCTTAATTTTGAAATATTTTGGCTTCCCCAAAGAACTCTGTTACTAAGAATCATCCTTTATATGTTATATATCTATATCTATATATCTATATATATCATAATATATCTGATATATATCTGATATATTATGATATATATATGATATATATATCATTAGCTAATATATAGGGCAGAAATGATCGCTGGTGTTCCATCAATTCTATGTAAATTCTATGCCATAGACAAGAGGTTAGCAGAACTATGGCCAAATCCAGCCATACCCACTTGTTTACATTAGCTGAGCAGTTGCCATAACGACCATATAGCTCACTAAACTGAAAATAGTAACCATCTGACCCTTTGCAGAAAATGTCTGCTGACCCCCTGCTATGACACACACAAAAAAATCAGAGCTAAAATGGATTAGAGATCATCTAATCCAGTGACTCACAAATCTAGATACACATGAGAATCACCTGGAACACTTTTAAAAATATGGACCTCATGCTCAGTCACCCTGCCTCTGACCCAAAGAATTGATTTAATTGATCCTAAAGGACCCTACATAACCTATATATTTATGAAGTTTCCTCATGTGCTGTGAGGTTGAGAACCTCTCATCTAATCCATTCATTCTTGGTAAAATGAAAAAATTGAAACACAGGAAGTTAAAGTGATAGACATAAAGCTCAACAAATTTTCTCAACTTTCCTCAACAAATTTTCTCAACTTTCCAACACTCTAGCAATCCTTTATGGCTCTCATAAGCCTCTCCTACTAATTCAATATTTTAGAACACCTCAGTGGCACTTTCTTTCTCTTTGTTGGCTCTAGTAACAGACTGGTTGAGAGTTCTTGCACTCTGACCAGGAGTGGTGAATCACTGGCATTTAGCAGTCAGGGATAGTGGCAGAGAGGTCTAATTCCTCTGAGCATCTAGAATAATGCCTATCATGCCAATCAAGACTTGAAATCTTTCATACCAAAAGGATGCAGAAGAGAATGTCAGAGCTAACACGGACCTTAGAAAATTTCTAACCAAACTGTTTCCTTTTACAGAGTTGAAAAGTGAAGCCCTCAAGGGAGTTAGGACTTGCCTAAGGCAACATGACATCTTGGTGATAAGGCCAGAGTGGAAAACAGAGTAGAAAGCAACTCTTCAGGACAGAAAGAAAATGTTTGGATGAAAAGAAGTTTTGGGACAGATGTCACAAATGGAAAACATGCCACAAAGCCTCATGAGAACAGAAAAACAAAGAAAGATATGATCAACAGAGCATTAAAAGAGGGGAGGGTTGCCTGGTTAGCTCAGTCAGTTAAGGGTCCGACTTTGCTAAGGTAATGATCATGGGTTCGAGCCCTGCGTCGGATTCTGTGCTGACAGCTTGGAGCCTGGAGCCTGCTTCAGATTCTGTGTCTCCCTCTCTCTCTGCTCCTCCCTTGCTTGCGCTTTCTCTCTCTCTCTCTCTCTCTCTCTCTCTCTCTCTCTGTCTCTGTCTCTCTCTCTCCCTGTCTCTCAAAAATAAACATTAAAAACATTTTTTTAAAGAGGGAAAAAAATAGGAGAAATGAATCCTCCCCTCAAATTCTTATAGGAAAAACTGCTTTCAATACAAGAGAATTAGGCACCAGGAGCAACAAAGAAAAGCCCTTTTTTCTTCCCATCAGATTTCTTGTTGATCATTGTACCATCATCAGTCACCTGATCCTTACTGGAACCCAAAATAAACACAGGCAATAAAAGGATAAAGGAAAAACAGAGGGAGTTTCTATTGACAGAAAACTCTTCTCAGATTGCATCAATCTTGCAAGAACTTTCTGGAATCTCATTAACTTGAATCTAAAGTATGCACCCTGCAGATATGCAGTCTTCCCTGCTCATCCTGCTGGCCTTCTTCCTCTTGTGTTATTATCAAGAACACACAGTACAACAGGCATGTGTTATCTGCTGCTGTCCTTAGAGAATGAAGGAAGCAGGATAATCTTCATATGTTCAGATCTTGTAGTTGTGTTATCACTAAGTGGTAGACAGTCCTGAAAATACATGAATTGTCAATTGCCTCATTCAAAGAAGAGACTTTGAGTGTGGGTAATTTATCAGTCACTGGATGGCTTGGTATTGCTAAGTCTGAAACACCACCTCTGTACCCATTCTAACTCTTATTTATTTAATCTTCATTCATTCATGGAGGCAGAAATAAAGGTATGCACTGCTTATTTAAGATATATAATGCTTAAGTATCTAACAATGGGACAAAGAGAAGCTTTATGGTACTAAAAATGCCAAGCATCTTGTGAATCCAAAGAAAATAAATCAGTACACAGATTTGTTAACTAAGAATACAAAAAAAAATTTTTAAATTATAGCTTTAGCAATAACAACTGTAATTCTAACAGCACTTCAAGTATGGAGGTAAAAAGAATTAACGCTTCTTTTTTCACCCCATGTACAGAATGGTGTAAAATATACAAATAAAACAAACAGACATATACACAATTCATGTTAAAATGAAGAGTGAATCTGAAATAACAGCTTTAAAAAATTTTTTTTAATGTTTATTTATTTTTGAGACAGAGAGAGACAGAGCATGAATGGGGGAGGGTCAGAGAGAGAGAGGGAGATACAGAATCTGAAACAGGCTCCAGGCTCTGAGCTGTCAGCACAGAGCCCGACGCGGGACTCAAACTCATGGACCATGAGATCATGACTTGAGCCGAAGCTGGATGCTTAACCGACTGAGCCACCCAGGCACCCCTGAAATAACAGCTTTTAAAACACGGTTATATCAACCAAAATAATTAGAAATTCCTTAAAATGGGGATTTCCACTGGGAATTATTAAATTTGACTCTATGATAATTTTATTATTTTTTAAATTTCTGAGGTGATTCACAGAGTATTAAACTATATCATTCATAAGCTGACAATGACTTTTTTTCCAAACTACTATATAAAGCCAGACAAATTAGTAGGTAGAACAGAAGCTTTATTCCCTTTTAATGGTCTCTTGATACCCCATGTGGTATTTTGAAGAAATTCTAGGTAAGAACTTATGCCCCAAAATGGTCTACAGTAGAGATATGAATGAGTAATTTATTGACAGATGGTTTCTGAAGCATGGAGTCCGATGGTAACAGCTAGAAAGAATACAGGTAGAAGAGGGCTGGACTATAGCTGATGTTCAGAGATCTGTAAGAGGAGGGGCCATCAAAGAGAATTAAGAAGGAACCAAAGAGGTAGCAGAGACAGACAGGAGTAGCATCATGGTAGTGAGAGAAGAAAGTATCACCAGAAGAAGGATTTGTTCGTGGCATAAGTACTGCTGAGAGGGTAAGGAAAACAAGGACGCTGGTTCTGGCAAGATGTTGGTCATGAGTCATGAGGGTGATGGAAATCAAGTGAAGCAGGAGACATGCCCTCTTTCAGGAAACTGTGCTATAAATAGATCAAAGGAAAGAGGTGCTTTAGCTACAGCTCAAACAGAGGTAGTTTTATGATAGGGAGAGAGGTCCCACATAGAAGAGTGAATTACATATTATTGGCCTTTAAATAGGAACAAAGAGAGGGAAGGTAGAGCATATGAGTAGAGGTATAGTAGGGTGGAGAGAAACAAGGAAATTCTTTCCGGTTGCATCTGTGTTTTTCTATGAAGTTCGTAGCAAGGTCACTGGCTGAGAGTGCAGGTGGTGGAATTATTGGAGCTCCTGAGAAAAGATAAGAAGGTGGGAAAGAACTATCTTAGGGAATATAGTAAAGACTTTATTAGGAAAATGTAATAAAAGGGCTGTCGGTCAGCTTTGAGTGCTGATAATTGAGATGTGTAGCCAGTCACAAATACAAAGTGACATGAAGTAAGGATAAGGAAGGGTTATCATCCAAATATTACCCTTCCTGGTTGGAAGCTAATAAAAGCTGGGCACCTGGGTGTACTCAACTGATGAGCGGTAAAAGAAAAGTCATTTGCCACTTTTATGTCTTCATTGTTCTGTTTATGTTTGAATCTGCGCCCATGTCTAAAGTAGGCCAGATGGGTAAATGAAATATTCTTTCAAATCCTAAAAAATTAAAGTGTGTATCAAAACATCCTGTTTACTGTGTTTAAACTCAGATCTAAGTTTGGTTAAGACACTTAGTAATGTAAAATGAGAATACCCTGATTTTTTCCTTCAAAGATCACAAGGACCTTCAGTGTTAACATCGTATAGATGTGAATTTGAGGGCACAGCTTTCTCCCCTCTTACTCTCAACATATACCAGGTGAAAATAAAAAGATTACTATACAAATTTAGCAGTTGTATAGGTAAAAGCTGTATCGTGGGAATTAAAAAGTATACAAATGCTCATGAGGGCCCAGAAAAGACCATGTATCCTATTTGGCAGGGAAATGAAAACTAACATGATCACTTTGATATTCAAACAAAAGAACATGACTTTTTAAAATGAGATCAAATGTAAACACTGATACTTTTCATAGACTGTATTATAACATAATAGTTTTTGGCAAAGATTCTTTTATGCCAGAAAATGAAAGACACAATGTCACAACACAGGTTATAAAGCCCAGGATGCCCATGCAAAAAACTGGGGAAGTAAAAATACCTTAAAGAAACTTTAATGGAGATTGGACAGCAGAATAGAAATGTACCAAAGGTTTCAACATCAGTGTACAGAGGTTGTTTTCTAAACCAAGAAAATTAATACAGCAAAGAGAAAGGAACTGAGCATATACAAGGTAAAGAGATAGTTTTAGACAAAGAGGGGAAGTACATGAGGATATTAACTGTAAAGTCAAAGTTGTGGAAAGTTTGAACAAATAAATAAATGCAAGCACAATATGCATTTACTATTTTCCTGCTATTTCTACAAAAACATTTTTCTTTTTTTTAAGTTTATTTATTTTGAGAGAGAAAGAGAGAAAGTGGGGGAGGGGGAGAGAGAGAGAGAGAGAGAGAGAGAGAGAGAGAGAATCCCAAGCAGACTCCACACTGTCAGCACAGAGCCCGACACAGGGGTCAAACTCAGGAACCACAAGATCATGACCAGAGCCAAAATCAAGAGTCAGACACTTAACCAACTGAACCACTCAGGCACCCCCCCGCAGAAGAAACATTTCTAAGTACATTTATGAAACCCAATCCCAAAAGCATAAGAGTTAAGTGAGGAGATAAATGGAGTCAGGAAAAAAGCTGATCAAACTCCAAAAAATAATGTTAAAGGAAAAGAGAGACACCCTACCATAAATCATATTAGGGTTAGATTACATTTTGGTAAATTATTAAAATGCTTTGGTTCAATAAAATATTAAGATTCATGGGCAGGAAGAGAGAATGAAAAGGTTTGTTTTTTCCCTAGAGATATTTTTTTATGCTGGTATTTGTTCTGATAGGAATTGGTTATATAATTTTCACAGCTGAATGATCCTGGGCACACTGGGAACATGGGACCTATCTCAGAGGATGGAAAAGGAACCTAGGCAAAATGTGTAATGATAGTGTTATGTAGTCATACTCAACGTGGCTCCCTCACCCCTTTGCATATGCAGTAATGGATGACTGATTTGCAATGCTCTAGCCAGAAGAATAGAAGTTGATGATGAAGCTACCTTTGAAAATCATGTATTTGTTTTTTAAATTAAAAGTGGGAAGTCCACTTTTCTTCCTTTTTTCTCTCACTCTTGCTGCCATGGGCTATGTGCCCCTGACACAGCATTCATTCAGTTACACACTAGTGTGGGCTCTGCATTGTAAGGAACCAAGACAAACGAAACAACAAAACCAAAACACGGTCTTTAAAAACACTAACAAAGTATATAAATGTGTGGGAATACTGATCAAGCAAAAAGAGAGAAAGCAAAAAAGAAACACCCTAGGAATGAGAAAGAAGCTATCACTAAAGATTAGAAATTAAAAAAAATTACCATCACAAATGTAATGCTAATAAATTGGAAAACCCAATATAGGGAAGGGTTTCTTAAACAAGATACCAAAACATAAAGGGAAAGATTAATGAAATTAACTTCATTGAACTTAAAAGCTTCTTTTCATCAAAAGGCACTATAAGCTAAGCCACTGACTGGAGGACCATGTTTAAAGTACACAGAACTCGGGGCGCCTGGGTGGCGCAGTCGGTTAAGCGTCCGACTTCAGCCAGGTCACGATCTCGTGGTCCGTGAGTTCGAGCCCCGCGTCAGGCTCTGGGCTGATGGCTCAGAGCCTGGAGCCTGTTTCCGATTCTGTGTCTCCCTCTCTCTCTGCCCCTCCCCCGTTCATGCTCTGTCTCTCTCTGTCCCAAAAATAAATAAACGTTGAAAAAAAAATAAATTAAAAAAAAATAATAATAAAGTACACAGAACTGACAACCCAGATTTCATAAACTTCTATAAGTCAATTAAGAAAAAAACTCCCACTATTGGAAAAACAGGCAATTGATAGAAACAAGCAAAGAACACAAGAGGAAGTCCAAATGATCAATAAATATGTATTACGCAGCCTTATCTCCTTAGTAATCACTTCACATCCATCTGATTGCCAAAATTAAAAGGTCTGACAGGCTCATGTGTTGCTGACACTACGGACCTACGAGAATTCTTACACTCTCTTGATGGGAGTATAAACAGATATAAGATACTTGAGAACAGCTGGGTACCATATGGTAAAGCTGAATGTGGGTAAATTCTGTGACCCAGTAATGTCACTCCTGAGTATCTGTCCTAGAAAAATCCTGGACAAGGAGACTGTACAGTAATGTTCACTTTAACACTAGATCTTGACTGTGGTTGTGTATGCGGAGGAAAGAAGACCTACACAGTAGCCTTCAATTTATCTGTAATGTTTTATTCCTTAAGCTTGGGGGTGGGTATATATAGTTGTCCCTTATGTTATTACCTATACTTTTTGGTTTGTCCAAATTTTTTCATCAAAGTTAAAAAGTAATAGTTACTTACCAAGCTGTCCACATCTATGCTGGAGTTTACAGCCCACTGCAATGTACCCATGATATTCATGGCTAGAGTTAGAATAATACCAACTGTTCCTTCTCCATCACCTATAGGTGGGAAGAAAAGATACAAACAAACTTTATGTTCTTTCTCTCCTCTGTGAGCCACTTTAGAGCATACATCATGTTAAAAGTTCTATTTCAATTTTGTGCTAATTTTAACCATCCTTCATCTCAGGTCACCACAGCATCTACCACTAGTAATAATGCCCTGCCTACAGTTAAGCATTCAACCAATGTTTTAAATTAAAGAGTGATTGAATATTAGGAAGGAGTTTCCCTTTTAAAACAATACCTCAGATATTGAAGGGGCTTCTAGTGTTGGGTAAACAGCATGGTTTTCTCTTTTTACTACTTCTCTGTAAGTAATAAAACCTCCAAAGACCAGGATGGACAATGCACAAAAGACCTCTTATGTCTGGATGAGCTCCTCCACAGAGAAGTCAAAAGCAGGAGACAGGTGTGTCTAAGCAGCATCCACAAGATGTTTGGATATGTCTTCTGCCTTCGCGAGGAGGGCTTTCTCTGCTAATCAGATGTTTTGGGGGAGAAAGTGGACTTAGAGAGTTTGATGAGGAAGTCAAAACTCATGGGTCTGCCATTAGGAGAGAGAGAAAACTGACTTTTACGTTTTTTTAAAAAAATGACTATTTCACCCAGGAAGAACAATACTTAAGTGTTGAATTAAAATAAATAATTTTCAGGGCTGGAGGGGACCACTAATATATGGCCATAAAAATTTTCTAACGGGAAAGTTTTTAAATTATTAAAACTTTAGGTTATCAAATTTCTGTTGAGAGTCAGTCCTGGCATCTATAATGTGGGATAAAATTGTCACTGGGTTCTAAAATGGGGAAAAATAATTTGTCCTATTATTATTAATTGAAATTTTTTCTTCCATATATCCTCTGACAGAAGACAAACCATAGATAGTAGGTATGTGCTTCTAATACTAAATCATTTATTCTAAATAGGTAAGATTTATTGGGGCCCCAAATATTACTCATTCTAAAGGTTAAGATGAGAATAAGATAAAATTTTAATAATAACAAAAATAAGATTTAGGGCTATTTACTAGGGAACAGGCACTATACTGTTTTGCACAAATTATCACATTTAATGCACATGGGAAACTATAGGATAGGTACTATTACTCTGTATATTTACATATGAGGACAATGAGGACCTTAGAGAAACTAACTAATATGTACAAGTTACCAAAGCTGAAGACCAGTAGAGGCTGGGCTGGTATTAGCCGTGTGGCTAACACTCACTCTAGCTGGGAATCAGATTTCGCTGATAGGTCCTGAACTAAACTGATCTGTAAATGCTTTGACTACTAACCCCTAGTATATCAGGACTTAATCAGATCCTTAACCACTATTTCATAGCATATGACATATCAGTTTGAATTCATTGTTAACAGATCTTTGTTCATTCAGCCCTCTCTGATCCTGTTTCTTTTTTTTTTTTTTTTTTAATTTTTTTTTTTTTCAACGTTTATTTATTTTTGGGACAGAGAGAGACAGAGCATGAACGGGGAAGGGGCAGAGAGAGAGGGAGACACAGAATCGGAAACAGGTTCCAGGCTCTGAGCCATCAGCCCAGAGCCCGACGCGGGGCTCGAACTCACGGACCGCGAGATCGTGACCTGGCTGAAGTCGGACGCTTAACCGACTGCGCCACCCAGGCGCCCCAACTCTGATCCTGTTTCAAATAACCTGAAGGAAAAATTTTACAATTCTGAACGTAAGAAGAGAAACTTTACTGTACTAAGGATTGAGTTCATTTGCCTGCCCATATATTCATTTCATAGAACCACTTCCCGCTGCTCTAGCTGACAGAACAATGAATGTGGGGAACCCACTACCCTCACAGAGTCACGATGAGCCTGCTTTCTGTTCTTTCCAGTACTTTATACCTAGACAGAGGCACTCTGCTGTTAACTCAAGGGGCCTAATGAAGAGGCCACAGAGAGTCAGTGGGGCACAGAAAGATGGGAAAACCAGTCTTCAGAGAGAGAGAAATGGATGAAGTAGCCACAGAAAGGATGGGGCGCAAGCAGCATCTGGCCTCAAGAGATGAGAACAAGAGCTGAGGCTCACTCTCCACGCCTATTCTGCTTCCTCTGGAGACCCAGCCTGCCTCCTGCCCCGGGCTCCGAGAGGCACTCCTGTGACACCAGCATGCTACTCATTTTGTCTGAGAAGGATTCTATCCTTGCAACCGAGCAAGCCCTCAGAGCTGGCAGTTGCTGTGAATCTGTGTCTACTGTCACAGGCGTAAACTATTTCAAGACTTCTAGCTCAGTAATTCAACTTCTTAAATTAGAAGAACTCATTTGTCTACATAGAGTTTCATTTTACTTACAGTGAAAGGTTTTCTGGTTTTCACCCAAAGATGTTAAAATTCAGGACACTTATATTTTTAAAAATATGGTACTTCTGTCTAAGTTATTTCACGTCTATGGTAGTTTTTCATCTTGTAAAATTCACATAAGGATAATGAATTGTACCAACTGGTGGTTAAAAAAAAGTTTACCCGGGAGGGGGGTTTTATATGTGTGTATAAATGGGAATGTTTCTTTTCCTGTATTCAGAGAGCTCTTGAATAAATGAGATCTATTACTGTTGAAGCCAGGATGCTTTACCAATATGAGAGTCAAAAGACAATATTTTTCTTTCAGTCATAGATTTGTTATCTGACACTCTCAGTGTCTGTTGTTCCCAAACTGTAAAGCTGAGATAATACTATACACAGCTCTAAATCAAAGAAGTCATTTGTTCAACAATCAATGAATTTTTGGATTAATAAACTGTCCCCCAAATCTATTTAAAGATATCTAAAATGTTTAACCAATAAGAATGTAGCATTTTGGGGTTGACGAAGCTTTAAATTAAATGGTCAGTTAAGAAGTTAACAAGTTCCTATTACCTGTTGTTAAAATGGAAATGAAGGTGACAGCAATGAAGAATATGACAAAAATTATTTCCATTCTCATTTGGAACCAGCGCAGTGTTGACAGGTACAAGAACCAGTTGGCGGTATGTAAGTTCAACGCTTTGTGAAACAAAGTTTCAAAGTAAGGCTGACGTCCAAAGGCCCGAAGTGTCCATAGTCCTTTTAAGCTTGTAACAAGATGAGTGAAAATTGGACTCCTGCCTGTGAAATATTCCCATAGAAAACATGGCAAATCATGTCGCTGCATAATGTAAATTCTTACTACCATGCACCTGAAAAAGATTAGCTTCAAAGAGAGTAATCATTGGTCAAATATCATGGGTTAGAGGTTTTTCACATTGGTACCATTCTTTGAATAGATGCAATTTGTTACTTTTTGAAAGAGAGAGGGAGAGAGAGCATGTGCACAAGTGTCTGCACACAAGTTGGGGAGGGGCAGAGGGGGAGGTAGAGAGAGAGAGAGAGAATGAGAGAGAGAGACTGTCTTAAGCATTCTCAGTGCTCAGCACAGAGCCTGACACAGGACACAGAGCTCAACCTCAGGAACCTGAGTTGAAATCAAGTTGGACACTTAACCTACTGAGCTACCCAGGCACCCCTGGTATTTTTTTAAAATGAATTACCCTCCGTTTCTACTTGGCTACCATAGATGGGAACTTATTATAAAATCAATGCCATTTTTTATTCATATTTCTTGACTGCCACTGGACATTTTTTTTCTAGCTAATCCTAAATTGATCACTGCTGAGAGAAAATGTTTTTCTTTCAAAACAATTTATTCAAGTTCATGTGACTTCATTTAGATATTAACCTTCAGTAGAAACACACTGGGTATTTAACCCTGAAAATGTACCAGCACTGAAGCTGTTACTGAAAAATGTGCTTCCCAAATAGCTCAAGCAGTGCTCGGGGGCAGACAAAAAGGTAGACCCCAGGAGGAAAGGAAGGGTGTCTGAAAACAGGCCAGACAGAAATATTTTGTCCAGTATGCTCTGGGAAGCCAGACAAACCTTCAGTAATAATAGTAGCACTATCATTTTAAAATTTAATTTATATAAGAAAATTACGAATGAATATCCTATACTACAACCCTTCTAAGGCTCTATGCACCTGCTTTAAAAAGAAAATGAAGTCACTCGGTCATTAATGGACAAAAACAACCTATGTGTGCTATGTAATTTACTGTGTCCTTTTACATATCCATACGTTTTTAAAACTCACTGTTACACAATGCAAGAGTTTAAAAGCAGGACAAAAAAGTTGGCAAAGTAGGTGAATGATAGAGAATCACAAATAGCTTTGTGGTCATTTTCCACAATGGTGAGCATTGTACGCACAGCATCATACCTTCAGATTCCAGTTGTTTGAGTTGCTGCGAGGTGTGGAGGAAGTAGGCCCTCAATATAACAAAAGCTGCTATCACCGGCACTGTTGCTAGGAAGATGTAGGGTTGTAAAACCGAGACTACGGCCACGGCTCCAACCACAATAAGTAACAACTGTAGGATCAGAGAGAGCACGTTGGTGAGTAAATGTTCTCATGTTGCAAAGCGCACAAGGTATGTCACAGATACATTGGGAAAGAAGATCATCACACTCTGTTCCATTCTTAACAAGGGCAGGTATCTTCCTAGGAGGAAGGCAGCCACCTCAAAGTAAGATTTTTCATAAGTTCTATCAAAATACAAAATATTGGTCAGGTTACAACACTTTGAAGTTTTGAAAACACGGTGCTCTTGGGTCTCAGGATATTCTCATTTCCTATATGCCTTAAAATGCTGTATGTTAAAAAAATTTTAGATGAATATGAATTTTTTTTTCTGGTGTGGACTTCTTTTAAAATAATTTTTTTTATTCTGAAATAATTTTGGTATAAATGTAAAATTTTAGGATTTATTTTGTTTAGACAATTTCTGAAACTTGGGCATTCATCTTGGAACCTTGTGGGTCACAAAGATTTGGTTTAAGGGAAAGTTTGGTCATTTAGACAAGCTATTTAATTTTTTCTAAACATAGTTGGCTCATGCTTAAGATTTTTAAAAATTATATTTAATAGATTTTACTCCCCTTCCCAACTTTCCTATTCTCATTCCTTAAAATAATTGGAGATGACCTATAAAGGCTCAAGTAAAGGTTTTTGGGATATGGCTGATTTGATTTTAAAGCAGACATTTTTTCCCATCTCATATGTAGTTGAAATAAACTTTGTATTTCAGTCAAGCCCAAGATCAGAGGTATTTCTTCACACTAACCAAAAGAAACTGGAGCCCTGTTAGCAGTGTCAGAAACAAGCTAACTGTATTGGCAGTTTTTGGAAGCAAGTTATAGGCTTATATTCTATATTTCCACATGATACTAAATCTAAACATTTTATAAAGGAAAAAAAGTATGTTAACATTTGCTCCACAATGACCCATTTGAATAAAGTATAAATAAAGTAATGTTACAACCAGGGTTAAAAAATAAACTTATTGTAAAATCCGTATGATAATCAGTGAGCCAGTTCTCTACCAACTTCCATGGGTGACACATGCATTTTTCTAGCTGATATCGTGAAATGCACAACATTTTGGTAGATGGCAGTGGGGACAGGAGTGTAGATAAGAGCTGCATAAATCTTTGAACAGGTTGCTATTTTCAAATAAAACTTCAGATGATATCTCAATGATGCCTTTCTAGGGAAAATGCCTCTATGTCTCTATCAGCAATTCTGCCATACCGGCCTCTCACTCATCAACAAATACTCAGATAAATCTTTACTGTGCCAGGCACTAGACCAATTACATATGATGACTCAGGAATCTAAGGAGAGTCTTTCTTATCCATTCTTGCCCTATTACCAGTGCCGCCAGTACAATGAGAAAGCCCCACATGCCCTAGTTACTACCTGACAAGACTCCATCAATGGCAAACTACAGTTTTTACAAAAGACATGTATTTTCCAGAAATAGGATATTGGGAGAGGGGGATCAAGTGTTCCAAGTGTGATTAACTGGGGAATATGGTTTAATTAAAATGGACCATCATATTAAATATCAGTATGTCTAAAAGGGAAGTGTTGTTGCATTGGTGGCATGGAAACATTCAGCTACTCCATGAGGATCGGGGTCTTCTAATTTGTTGTTGGCAGCTGTAAACAGCACTGTGTTCATTTGACCTGTGCTGTTTTTACCATATAATTCCAACTCGGTGGTGTTGGATTGTAATATTAGTTGTAGAAAGTGATCATTTTGTTTTCATGATTGCTGATATGGTAGAGATTCTTAGGAATGAAATGCAACTGTTACAATAGAATATGTAGAATTGGGAAGTCAAACCAACCAAGATATCACGCTGGGTTAGAGAATAATGGAGAAGGTGGGTACAACTGTAAATTATGAAACATTCACAAGATAAATTTCCAGCAATTATAATCATCCAGAATATAGACCAAACTGAGAAATAAGTGAAAAAGAAGTCTAAGCATTGAGAAAAATAATTCTATTTCCTCCATAAAGAGGCCATTCTTAGGTACTAAGGTCAGGAGCTAATACTTTAGCATGTTCAAAACTAAAGGCACTGGTATAATACAGTTGATATTCTCATTACACAAAGAAGCCTTAAATTGTGTCCTAGTTTTTAATTCACAGTAGATAGTCAATGAATCATTTCAGAGCAGGTGCATTAGTGAGAGGGACAACAAAATCAATAGACAGAATTCAAGACAAGATGAAAATAGGAGCACAGATTTCTAATTTCCAACCATCCTTACACAGATCCTAAACTTCCTCAGGAAAGAAAAAATTCAATAGACTCTAAAGACTGTAAGGCATCATCCATTCATGGTCCTAGGAAGTGCCTAGCACATTTTCACCCCACCATAAGGAGCTCAAAACCCATTCCCGACACTGAAGAGTACATAGCACTGCCTGTGAAACCAGAGCAGATGAGTAAGAATGAAGGATAACTCTGAAATCAGCAGTAAATTAGTAAGCCAGTAAGTAAGTAAATAAACAAATACCTATTTAAAACTATGAAATGAATACTAGATTTGGAATTTAATTCATAAATGAATTTTTAAGTAAGGGACACATGGGATTAATAAAATGAACGAACGGAAAGAAAAAGATGTGAAAGACACAGAAGAAATCAAAGTAGGAGGACTCAGTGTAATCGCATATTAAGATAAGAGAAAAAGAAACAAATATATAAGGGTTTTGAAGCTTAAAAGAGAAGAATTTGGTATTTTAAAATATATAGGCTTCTGTTTAATGAAAAAATAAGTCATTCACCTAAACATGGAGATAAGTAGGATGTGAAGACACAGTCTTTCTCTGCCTTGTTTGACTTGTTTTCTCCTCCTTTGTAAATTCAAAACTAGGAAGGAATTTAAGGTTTCTATGTGTAATGAGAAAATCAAATATATTAAACCAGTGCCTTTAGTTTTACACACAGTTCTAAATTATTAACTCTAAATTATTAGTTCTAAGTTAATCTGATCTCAGTGCCTAAGGAAGGGCCTGAGCAAATTTGTCATGTAACGTCCATTTCCAGTATGCCAATCTGAAGCACAGAATTTGAGTACTGAAAATGACCATCATCAGATTTCTCTACCTCATGTTACAGGTTAGAAACAGAATCCAGATCTTCCATTTTCATTATACAATGTTCCAATCCAGAAAGCAAATTTTCCAGAATGTTATTAAATGTTAGGAAATAGAGTAAACAGAAATTAAATTGTTTAAAGGAAATGTACAGGCATGCTTTATCCTGTGCAAAAATCTGTTCCTATAATGTTGTAACTTGAATAAATTTATTTAATGTGAATATAATTAAGTATAACAAAGAACCTCACAATATAGAGGATTTTTTTTATAATAAAACTGTGGTGAATGAATGATTAAAAAAAAATTTTTTTTGAGACAGAGAGCAAGTGTGAGTGGGGCAGAGAGAGAGAAAGAGAGAAGATTCCACGCCCAGTGCAGAGCCCCACGTGGGACTTGATCACCGCTGTGATATCATGACCTGAGCCAAAATGAAGAGTAAGACACTTACCAACTGAGCCACCCAGGCACCCTTGAGTTTTTAATAAAATCAAAACTAATCAGATTTTTACTGTATTTGACAATCATATGTTATGCTTCCTTAATGTGAAGCCCTCTTATAAATAAAATAGGAAAATTAAATAAATAAAAGAGTCTTGCCTAAGTACTTGTGAAACCACAACTAAGTAACTTCCACATTGGAAACTGAGTCGAAACTATTCACACTGCCATAACAGAAAGGATTTGAGAGTCATCACATGTGTTTAAAAAGTGTTAATTTATAAAATAGGTATTTAAAAACCATTTTTCCCAGAGGATTTCTGAAGTGAGCTTCGTACTGATTCAGAAAATAATAAACTACAAAACTAAAAAAATTTATCAAGGGCCAATATTTGTGAATGTTGCAATCATGTCAAAATGCCCAGGTCCAGTTTGTACCTAATTTAACAATATCATATTTGGGGCCAGTCATTTACACACTTACAACAAATAAACAGCATTTAAAGAAAGACACGGGAAATGCTCCTTCAAATGCATGAACCCAAAGCACTGATTAAAGAATTCCAGCAGCTGCTGATGAGTTATTTCCCCAAACAAAGTAACTGCAGGAAATCCAATATGCTAAAGTTCACATGGAACAGTTAATGTATTTAATTGTGCCAATCATTTCAGATGAGGCAAACTGACAACCTGGTTTTTCTGTACCTGCCCATGTCAGTTGTGTATACACACAAGTGTGGTAGCCCTTTTTTCGTTTTATAGGCCCTTTCAAATAAAGTGTTATTATTGGGGGAAGAGGGCGAAAGGGGTGTAGGCAGAGAATGACTCATCCTAAGATGGGCTGCAATGTTCCAGTTGTCTCTCCAAGGAGATCACTGAGACTGGCATTTGCTTGACCTAAGCCAGACAGGAAGCTGTTTTCAAACCTGGTCCAATAGCCAAAGTCATTAACTTACAACTCTCCTTAAGTCCTGCCACTTATGGAATCCTAATGTGCATCCCCTAGGTCTAGGTCACCTTTATCTCCCTCTCCTCCTTTCTTCTCATTCTCACCTCCAGTCAATCACCCCACCACTAGGACACATGTTCAGAGCCAGGCTACCTGCTCTGGTGGCCTCTTCAGATCTGTCACCCAGGAATAGTCCTCACTAGTCCTGGATTTTTCTTTCCCCTCACCCCTGCTTGAAAGTGTATCTGTCCCTGTATTACTGTTCTTACTGTGAGGTTGCTGGCTAGCTAATCTGGGCCAACGTGTTCCTGGATAAGATTGGTTGAAACTGTAGCCCATCAAGGAATAGATCTTCATTTTTCACATGGGCTCTTTGGAGGTAGGTGATTTACATCAAACAGTAATGCCAATGTCAGAAATGTCATACTGTGGACAGTGATTTGGGGACAGATGCTCTATTATACCTTTCAAACCATTCCCAAGTAGATAGCTATTATATCTAAATGTGGAATTGCCTTAGGTTTAGGTCAAATAAACAGTTCTGATTTATCACCGAATTTACTAAATTTATGCCTATTTTGAAGACTTTTGATATTAACAAAATTTATATAATAGACAGGACTTCAACTCTCAATCAAATGAAAATAAAACTTACCTCTTTTTCTAATCATTTTTGAAAGTACAACAAACGTAAAGATACTAATTATTTTTACAAACCTGGATGAAGTCAAATATGGTAAGAGGCAGAAGATCATCCAAAATTGCTATATCTTTGGAGAATCTATTAAGAATCCCACCTATAATATAAAAGAAGATAGATTCCTCAAAAAACAGTAATCTCAAAAGGACAACAATATTTGATAAGTTTGGATCATAGCAGAAGCATTCAAAAGTCAAATAAGAATTAGCATGTAATAAGATAAATAAGGTCTTAGAAAATTTTAGTGTTGTACAAAGATTCTAAGCAACTGTATTCAAGTGATGGTCTCCTACTTTTAAACCTTTATAAAATATAGCTTCCTGTAAGATTCATTCTACTACTATCTTACACTTGCATGCTTGAATTTAATGATAATTTACTGGATTTGTTATCGTATTCCATCTGTATTCCATAATGCATGGCTCTCCCTCTCCTCTGACTGGTATATCTTCCTGACACACCTCTTTAGAACCCATAGCTACTGTTAATTTCTGCCTGCCCGTTGGGTGGACCTCCTTTGCCATGCTTGCTCTTTCTACCCTCTTCACTGGCAATCTAAGCTTCAGCCTGTCTTCTGAATTCCAGACTCATGTTTGTAAGTCTGATAATGTTTTCCTTCAATGAAAATAAGTTATGTATGGAGTGTTTACTCTATGTCAGGCATAATGCTAGGCACTGAGATAACAGAGGTGAATAAGATGAGCTCCTTGCCTTTAAGGAATTCATTTTCTAGCAGGAGTTAAAGACATAATTTGATAAAACATAATACTGTACAAAGTGATATTGAATCTTATCATTCAGCCCTCCTGCCCCCACCATTAACTGTAAGATAGAGTCTAAAACTCTTAGTTTAATATTTAATGCTTTCCATAATCTGGCCTTAAACCACCTACCAAATATAGGCTTCCTCTACACAAACATTCTGTTTATCCGTTAAATTGGTCTATTCTTTATGCTCTACACTTTCCTAGCTCCCTGCCTTTTCCATATAGTTCCCTTTGCCTGAAAACCTTTCCCCTCATCTCTACTCATCAAAATCTATGTCTCCTTCCTGGCCTAATTCAAATGTCTCGCCGACAAGGAGGCATCAATGTTTGCACCAGTTCAAGCAAATCTCTTACTCCTTTGGACATACCTAATACCTTTAATATATTTTGTCAGGAACTCTGTTGTAATGACTATATCCACATCTTGTATCACAGTCACTTGTTCATGTCTTACCTCTATTTCTCGATTGTAAATTGTTAGAGGTCAATAGGACCATGGCACGCTTAGTTTGTATCCCTCACAGCCCTCAGCAAAAAGTCTTATATGTAGGAATTATTCAATGAATATTTATTGATTTAAGGCACTATCACTAGCCTTTAACAATAATATGTTCTTTAGCATATTTAATTAAACATATTTGTATATCTTTCCATAAATAAAGAATTGAAAAAAAAGTCTATGGATTTATACTGTTTAGAAAATGAAAGTTCACTTTGGTGAAAAGAATATCATTCTGGTGCTTATTGTATTTCAAATGGTAGTGTTCCATCAAAGTTATCAATTCACATTTTCATCTATTCAACATAGTCTACTGAGCACCTACTACATGTCCATGTGTCTTAAGGCTGTTTAAATAGTGACATAGAAAAATTGGGTAAGGAGTCAAAATCAAGGTCAATGTACAATTGGAGAGGGCACATGTGGGAGAAACTCAAGTGCACATACAAGGCATAGAAGCATCGGTTGCTGCCCAGTATAGCAGAGAATATTTAGGCAAAATAATGAGAACAAGTGAATCATAAGTCAGTTATAATAACGGTTTTTAAAAGAAAGCATAATCCTTGCATAGAGAAATGGGGGGGGGCAGAGGTGGAAAAAGAACATCTAGATGTTGTAAGATCATTTTGTTACTTCTTACGCATCCTGTTCTCATGTCTTGGTAAATAAGACAAATTAGAAAATGAAATGAAATACCATGTGACTTCACTCATATGTAGAATTTAAAAGGCAAAACAAACTAACATGGGGGGAGAAAAGAGAGACAAACCAAGAAATAGACTCTTAACTATAGGGAACAAACTGATGATATGAGAGGGGAGGTCAGGGGTGGGATGGGTTAACTGGGTGATGGGTTTAAGGAGCGTTCTTCCTATGATGAGCAATGGGTGTTATATGTAAGTGATGAATCACTAAATTCTACACCTAAAACTAATATCACACTGTATGTTAACTAACTGGAATTCACATAAAAACTTGGAAGTGAAAAAAAGAAAAGAAAAAAGGAAAATGAAATAAATGAGGGGGACCTGGCTGACTCAAGTTCGTGGAGTGTGCAACTCTTGATCTCCAGGTTGTGGGTTCGAGCCCCATATTGGGTGCAGAGATTTCTTAAAACTAACCAAATCTTAAAAAAAAAGAAAATGAGGGGTGCCAGGGTGGCTCAGTCGGTTAAGCACTGACTTCAGCTCAGGTCATGATCTCATGGTTTGTGAGTTCCAGCCCTGGGTAGGGCTCTATGCTGACAGCTCAGAGCCTGGCGCCTGCTTTGGATTCTGTGTCTCCCTCTCTCTCTGCTCCCTCCCCTGCTCATGCTCTGTCTCTCTCTCTCTCAAAAATAAACATTTTAAAAAAAGGCATTAAAAAAAAACAAAATGAAATTAATGGTAATCATTTAAATATGAAATAGAGAAGGTTCAAGACCAACTGTGAGCAGTGTATAAAGGAATGAGGAGCCCTGGAAAGTAAAGACGTGAAAAGGAAAGTGCACCCCCTATGGGAACAAGGCCCCATAGAAAGGAACAACATTAGAGACCTAACATTTATTTCACATTGGCTCTATAAAGACAAGTAGGTTGCCTTGTTTAATTCTCATAATGATCCTCTCAGATAATTATTCTTTTCTCCATTTCACATTGTGGAGGCAAGGCTCAGAAGAGCAACAAGCCTATGTTTATCACTCGTATGCAGCCAAGCCAATGCCTATCGCTTGGAGCCAATGCTCCATTACATCTCACCGTCCAATTCTGACTACTGGAAACTGGGGCAAATTTCTTAACTTCTCTGGGCTTCAGTTTTTCTATAAAAAGGTGAAATTATTGAATCAAGGTAATTTGACATTCTCTTCTACCTCAAAAATTTCTTAGCTCTAAAACAGGATAACGATGAATATACTCAAATGAGTCAAGGCTTTAGTGACACACAAAGACTTCAAAATAAATAGAAAGAAGATCTTTCTGAATACTGACGCTGACATTTTGTTACCCAGATAAAAATGATATATATTTATTATCTTGAGATCTTTAGATAGAATCACTCTAAAAATCTCAATCTTGGAACTTATTATTTGCTTTATAATTAAATATTTCTGTGTCTACCTCCTCTCCCTTGTCTGTGAGTTTTTCCAAGTCAAAAACTGTACCTTTTGTATCTTTTCATGCCAACCTCTGGCTTAGTGCCACACAAAGTAAGCTCTCCATAACCTTTCATATTTACCTTTTTCTTTTGATGAGAACATTTAAGTTTTACTCTTAGCAAATTTCAATTATATAATACAGTGTTTTCAATTACAGTCACCATGTTATACACCCTAGTTCCTCAGACCTTATTCATCTTATAACTGAAAGCTGTGCCCTTTTACCAACCTCTATAATCGCGCAAAAATATTTTACAAATACATTTGGGATTTATTCCTCTCCCACCCACCACCAAAAACAAAACAAACAAAAATAACCCAAAACGTTGGAACAACTTTATTTGATCATCTTTGAATAGTTACATGAAACTAGATTATTCTGTCCCCATCAAGAAACTTCATCAGTAAAAGAATTTTCTATATTCCTTGGTCACTTCAAATCTGCTTCTCTTTTAAACAATACTATACATTGGCAACGAGATACCTGAAAAAGGGCTAGAGCAAATATCTGAATAGAAAAGGACAACGAACCCAGAAAGGCCTGTTTCTGTTGCTATACTCTCAGCAGCATCACGGTCTAACAAACTAAGCTACTCTAATCAGCTAAGACAGAAACATGGAGCAATAATGTCTGGTAGCCTACAATTTCTAGGAAATGTGCATGCGGGTCATAAGGAAGTTCAACAAAGGGCAGATGCTTCCATCAAAAGCCAACGCTACCACTAAAAAAACCCCAAGGAAACTGTAGGACCTTTTGCTTGAGGATCAGCAGTTTCATTTTGTATACCTAGTCAAATACCTGCTTTCAACGTGTTGAGGGTTGACACAGGTGCTTGAAGAACAGAATGTAACATTTTGTGGTGTAAAATTTTCGACACTGTGATTAGAGTATGCACCAGTGGTAAACCTCTGAAGAATCCCAGAGCAAGCAAAGTGTCAGCTACTCCCACATAAATATAAAAGACATAATATGTGCTGGTATTGGTGAAGATCACTGCATAACTGCTATTTATACTTTTAGTACTATTCCCTTTGTCTTGAGAAGGCATTCTGCAAAGCAAAAAGAAATTGTTATTTGGCAACCAAACTTTCCTGCTGGATTTCCAATACATGTAAACAAAACTGAACTTGAGTCTGAAGAAACACAACATATTTCATTAGCGTTAAGTTATGCCTTTAATCTCAAGGACTCACTACTGCAGCAAAGTAGTCAGTTTTTTCATCATTGAAAGAGATAGGATTGTTATTACACAGTCAAAAAAATACCAAATGTAAAATGCTGTTTTCAATATTTTTATTGCATTTTATGGAAACTAAACACAACTAAATCCTTTAGGAATTGACAAACAGCTGCAGAAACAGCACATGCTCACAATTTTAAACAAGAGAACTTAACTTTCCATTTCTATAATACTATGGGGAAATGAACTTTTATTCATTATTCAATATTCTTTAATAACATCCAAATAATCAATAGAAACAAAATATAATCTGCAATAGAACATGGAATACTCACTGTCTAAGCAGCCACAACACAACCAAAGAAACAGCCACCTGGAATAAAACAATACACACTTAATTTTTTCCCGACATCTCTACCTATTCATCCCAGACCCAGCTCTAATTCCACCATGACAAACAGCAAAATACACAATTTCTTTTTCCTTTCCTTTGCTTTCCTGGGTCCAGCAGCTGTAATAATTGTCCTAAAAATCATCCTTTGTGGTGAAAACATGTTAAGTTAGTGGAATTCAAATTTCACTGCATTAAATACTTTGCCATTTCTCTCCCTCACTCAACAGAAACTATTCATTGAATCTCACAGGAGAGCAAAATTTAATCTTTTAAATAATAAACTTTGTTCTAGGGATCCTGGGAAGATGGCGGAGTAGGAGGAGGCTGGTCTCACCGCCTCCTGCTGATCACTTAGATTCCACCTAGACCTGCCTAAATAACCCAGAAAACCGCCAGAAGATTAGCAGAATGGAGTCTCTGGAGCCAAGCGCAGACGAGAGGTCCACGGAAGAGGGGCCCCTCCCGAAGCGGATCTCCGAAGGAAAAGCGAGCTGAGACTGCCCCTCCCGCCCCTGTGCACCTTGCCAATCCACCCCAGCTAATACGCCAGATCCCCAGCACCACAAGCCTGGCAGTGTGCAAGTAGCCCAGACGGGCCACGCTACCCCACAGTGAATCCCGCCCCTAGGAGATGGGAAGAGAAGGCACACACCAGTCTGACTGTGGCCCCAGCGGTGGGCTGGGGGCAGACATCAGGTCTGACTGCAGCCCCGCCCACCAACGCAAGTTATTCAAGACAGCACAGGGGAAGTGCCCCCAGACCCGCACCACTCCAGGGACTATCCAAAATGACGAAACGGAAAAATTCCCCTCAGAAAAATGTCCAGGAAATGACAACAGCTAACGAACTGATCAAAAATGATTTAAACAATATAACAGAAAGTGAACTTAGAATAATAGTCATAAAATTAATCTCTGGGCTTGAAAACAGTATAAAGGACAGCAGAGAATCTCTTGCTACAGAGATCAAAGGACTAAGGAACAGCCAGGAGAGCTAAAAAATGCTATCAATGAGTTGCAAAATAAAATGGAGACAACTACGGCTCGGATTGAAGAGGCAGAGGAGAGACTAGGTGAACTAGAAGATAAAATTATGGAAAAAGAAGCAGCTGAGAAAAAGAGAGATTAAAAAATCCAGGAGTATGAGGGGAAAATTAGAGAACTAAGTGATGCACTAAAGAGAAATAACATACGCACAATTGGTATTCCAGAGGAGGAAGAGAGAGGTAAAGGTGCTGAAGGTGTACTTGAAGAAATAATAGCTGAGAACTTCCCGGATCTGGGGAAGGAAAAAGGCATTGAAATACAAGAGGCACAGAGAACTCCCTTCAGACATAACTTGAATCGATCATCCGCATGACATATCATAGTGAAACTGGCAAAATACAAGGATAAAGAGAAAATTCTGAAAGCAGCTAGAGATAAACGTGCTCTAACATATAAAGGGAGACCTATAAGACTCATGACCGATCTCTCTACTGAAACTTGGCAGGCCAGAAAAGAATGGCAGGAGATCTTCAATGTGTTGAACAGAAAAAATATGCAGCCGAGAATCCTTTATCCAGCAAGTCTGTCATTTAGAATAGAAGGAGAGATAAAGGTCTTCCCAAACAAACAAAACCTGAAGGAATTCGTCACCACTAAACCAGCCCTACAAGAGATCCTAAGGGGGATCCTGTGAGACAAAGTACCAGAGACATTGCTACAAGCATGACATGTATGGACATCACAATGACTCTAAACCCATATCTTTCTATAATAACACTGAATGTAAATGGACTAAATGCGCCAACCAAAAGACACAGGGTATCAGAATGGATAAAAAAACAAGACCCATCTATTTGCTGTCTAGAAGAGACTCATTTCAGACATGAGGACACCTTCAGATTGAGAGTGAGGGGATGGAGAACTATTTACCATGCCACTGGAAGTCAAAAGAAAGCTGGAGTAGCTATACTTATATCAGACAAACTAAACTTTAAATTAAAGGCTGTAACAAGAGATGAAGAAGGGCATTATATAATATTCACAGAGTCTATCCATCAGGAAGAGCTAACAATTATAAATGTCTATGTGCCAAATACAGGAGCCCCCAAATATATAAAACAATTACTCACAAACATAAGCAACCGTATTGATAAGAATGTGGTAATTGCAGGGGACTTTAACACTCCATTTACAGAAATGGATAGATCATCTAGACACACGGGCAATAAAGAAACAAGGGCCCTGAATGATACATTGGATCAGATGGACTTGACAGATACATTTAGAACTCTGCATCCCAAAGCAACAGAATATACTTTCTTCTCGAGTGCACATGGAACATACTCCATGATAGATCACATACTGGGTCACAAAACAGCCCTTCATAAGTATACAAGAATTGAAATCATACCATGCATACTTTCAGACCACAATGCTATGAAGCTTGAAATCAACCACAGGAAAAAGTCTGGAACACCTCCAAAAGGATGGAGGTTAAAGAACACCCTACTAAAGAATGAGTGGGTCAACCAGGCAATTAGACAAGAATTTAAAAATATATGGAAACAAATGAAAATGAAAATACAACAATCCAAACGCTTTGGGATGCAGCGAAGGCAGTCCTGAGAGGAAAATACATTGCAATCCAGGCCTATCTCAATAAACAAGAAAAATCCCAAATACAAAATCTAACAGCACACCTAAAGGAAATAGAAGCAGAACAGCAAAGACAGCCTAAATCCAGAAGAAGAAGAGAAATAATAAAGATCAGAGCAGAAATAAAAAATATAGAATCTAAAAAAACTGTAGAGCAGATCAACGAAACCAAGAGTTGTTTTTTTGAAAAAATAAACAAAGCTGATAAACCTCTGGCCAGTCTTCTCAAAAAGAAAAGGGAGATGACCCAAATAGATAAAATCATGAATGAAAATGGAATTATTACAACCAATCCCTCAGAGATACAAGCAATTATCAGGGAATACTATGAAAAATTATATGCCAACAAACTGGACAACCTGGAAGAAATGGACAAATTCCTAAACATCCACACACTTCCAAAACTCAATCAGGAGGAAATAGAAAGCTTGAACAGACCCATAACCAGCGAAGAAATTGAATCAGTTATCAAAAATCTCCCAACAAATAAGAGTCCAGGACCAGATGGCTTCCCAGGAGAGTTCTACCAGACGTTTAAAGCAGAGATAATACCTATCCTTCTCAAGCTATTCCAAAAAAGAGAAAGGGAAGGAAAACTTCCAGACTCATTTTATGAAGCCAGTATGACTTTGATTCCTAAACGAGACAGAGACCCAGTAAAAAAACAGAACTACAGGCCATATCTCTGATGAATATGAATAAGATACTAGCAAATCGAATTCAACAGCATATAAAAAGAATTATTCACCATGATCAAGTGGGATTCATTCCTGGGCTGCAGGGCTGGTTCAACATTCGCAAATCAATCAATGTGATACATCACATTAATAAAAGAAAAGATAAGAACCATATGATCCTGTCAATCGATGCAGAAAAGGCATTTGACAAAATTCAGCAACCTTTCTTAATAAAAACCCTCGAGAAAGTCGGGATAGAAGGAACATACTTAAAAATCATAAAAGCTATTTATGAAAAGCCCACAGCTAACATCATCCTCAATGGGGAAAAACTGAGAGCTTTTTCCCTGAGATCAGGAACACGATAGGGATGGCCTCTCTCACCGCTGTTGTTTAACATAGTGTTGGAAGTGCTAGCATCAGCAATCAGACAACAAAAGGAAATCAAAGGCATCAAAATTGGCAAAGATGAAGTTAAGCTTTCACTTCTTGCAGATGACATGATATTATACCTGGAAAATCCGATCGACTCCACCAGAAGTCTGCTAGAACTGATACATGAATTCAGCAAAGTTGCAGATACAAAATCAATGTACAGAAATCAGTTGCATTCTTATACACTAATAAGGAAGCAACAGAAAGACAAATAAAGAAACTATTCCCATTCACGATTGCACCAAGAAGCATAAAATACCTAGGAATAAATCTAACCAAAGATGTAAAAGATCTGTATGCTGAAAACTATAGAAAGCTGATGAAGGAAATTGAAGAAGATATAAAGAAATGGAAAACCATTCCGTGCTCATGGATTGGAAGAATAAATATTGTCAAAATGTCAATACTACCCAAAGCTATCTACACATTCAATGCAATCCCAATCAAAATTGCACCAGCATTCTTCTCGAAGCTAGAACAAGCAATCCTAAAATTCATATGGAACCACAAAAGGCCCTGAATAGCCAAAGTAATTTTGAAGAAGAAGACCAAAGCAGGAGGCATCACAATCCCAGACTTTAGCCTCTACTACAAAGCTGTAATCACCAAGACAGCATGGTATTGGCACAAAAACAGACACATACACCAATGGAAGAGAATAGAAACCCCAGAACTAGACCCACAAACGTATGGCCAACTAATCTTTGACAAAGCAGGAAAGAATATCCAATGGAAAAAAGAGTCTCTTTAACAAATGGTGCTGGGAGAACTGGACAGCAACATGCAGAAGGTTGAAACTAGACCACTTTCTCACACCATTCACAAAAATAAACTCAAAATGGATAAAGAACCTGAATATGAGACAGGAAACCATCAAAACCCTAGAGGAGAAAGCAGGAAAAGACCTCTCTGACCTCAGTCATAGCAATTTCTTACTTGACACATCCCCAAAGGCAAGGGAATTAAAAGCAAAGATGAACTACGGGGACCTTATGAAGATAAAAAGCTTCTGGACAGCAAAGGAAACAACCAACAAAACTAAAAGGTAACCAACAGAATGGGAAAAGATATTTGCAAATGACATATCAGACAAAGGGCTAGTATCCAAAATCTATAAAGAGCTCACCAAACTCCACACCCGAAAAACAAATAACCCAGTGAAGAAATGGGCAGAAAACATGAATAGACACTTCTCTAAAGAAGACATCCGGATGGCCAACAGGCACATGAAAAGATGCTTAACGTCGCTCCTCATCAGGGAAATACAAATCAAAACCACACTCAGATATCACCTCACGCCAGTCAGAGGGGCCAAAATGAATAAATCAGGAGACTATAGATGCTGGAGAGGATGTGCAGAAACGGGAACCCTCTTGCACTGTCGGTGGGAATGCAAACTGGTGCAGCCACTCTGGAAAACAGTGTGGAGGTTCCTCAAAAAATTAAAAATAGACCTACCCTATGACCCAGCAATAGCACTGCTAGGAATTTACCCAAGGGATACAGGAGTGCTGATGCATAGGGGCACTTGTACCCCAATGTTTATAGCAGCACTTTCAATAATAGCCAAATTATGGAAAGAGCCTAAATGTGCATCAACTGATGAATGGATAGAGAAATTGTGGTTTATATACATAATGGAGTACTAGGTGGCAATGAGAAAGAATGAAATATGGTCTTTTGTAGCAACATGGATGGAACTAGAGAGTGTTATGCTAAGTGAAATAAGCCATACAGAGAAAGACAGATACCATATGTTTTCACTCTTATGTGGATCCTGAGAAACTTAACAGGAACCCATGGGGGAGGGGAAGGAAAAAAAAAAAAAGAGGTTAGAGTGGGAGACAGCCAAAGCATAAGAGACTCTTAAAAACTGAGAACAAACTGAGGGCTGATGGGGGGTGGGAGGGAGGGGAGGGTGGGTGAGGGATATTGAGGAGGGCACCTGTTGGGATGAGCACTGGGTGTCGTATGGCAACCAATTTGACAATAAGCTTCATATATTGAAAAAAAAAATAAAGGAGTGTCAATGTCGCTGGCAATGCCAACATTCTCAAGTATAAATCCCCGAAACAAATATTTTATCATATTTACTAATGAACAATAACCAAAGCAATTTCCTAAAGAACTGGTCTCATCAGTGTAGTATTAAATTGTTTCCTGGCTTTTGTAAATAGAAACCACTAGTGGACAGAGACACAGAACTACCAACCCAAACTACTTTTGTTGACTGGAATAAAACCACGTCCAAGGATTTGATGTAATGACATTAGTACAGATATTTGGGGGCATATAGAAACAATTAATTAAGCAATTCTATTATTTAATTTCTAACATATTTCAAAGTTATAAAGTTCATGCAGTTTATGATAGAGTGAGAGTCCTGGATCCTTAAAAGGTAAAAGCAAAAGGTCTTTTTTTTTGTTTTTTTGTTAATTTTTCAGGGTATTAGGATGCCTGGGTGGCTCACTTGGTTAAGTGTCTGACTTCAGGTCAGGTCACAATCTCTCAGTTCATGGGTTCAAGCCCCACATCGGACTCTGTGCTGACAGTTCAAAGCCTGGGGCCTGTTTCAAATTCTGTGTCTCCCTCCCTTTCTCTTCTCCCCCACTTGCTCTCTCTCTCTCTCTCTCTCTCTCTCACTCTTTTTCTCTCACTCTCTCTTTCAAAAAGATGAATATAAAATGTTAACAAAAAATAAAAAATAATAATTTTCAGGGTTTTACACTTCATTCCATATCACATAGAAAACAGTACAGTCTAAATAAGCCCCGTCCAAAGGAATTTTCTATAATAATAAAAATGTTCTATATCTGCATTGTTCAATATTGTTTCCACTTATCATATAGGACAGTTGATCACTGCAAATGTAGCTAGTACGTATGACTGAGGAATTTAATTTGAAATTTTTTTTTATTTTACTTAATTTCATTTCATTTACATGGTCATACATTGCTGGTGGCTACTGTATTGGACAATGGATGCATAGATTATAATAACTATTAGTTACATAAGGGTGTACACAGAGTGTTTATTATATATCCATATTGGGTATCTAAAATCTGATGATGGAATTCTCTAAGGACAGCTCCGTGAATGACCAAGGCGATAATTCATGAACTGTGCAAATGATCCCAAGATGGAAAAGGAGTAGCCAGTATTTAGTAAATAGGTCAGAATCTAAATTATGTAGATAATTTGTCTACATGATTAAAAAACACCATGGAGTGTAGGGGTAGAACATTATAACATATACATATAGGAAAAGAAGCCAAATGCCTATATTTGAAATACTTATTTGCTAAATGAATTAGTAAACATCTAAGGAGACATGATAGATAAAGGTTGATTGTGTCTGTAGCAAAACTCTAACAGTATGCTTTCAAAAAGAAGATGCAATGTTAAGCAAGAGCAAGAACCTGTGAGGAACCCCACCATAACATAACATGGCCAGATACAAGTCTGATTTTTTACAACTAAAGAAAATAAGTGCAAAAGGGAAGAAAATTGCCAAGGGCGATGTAATAAGGCCAGGTATATAAAAGGCTAAAAAATTGTGAATATGACCAAACAAAGTATAATTCCAACATTCTACATGAAGAACTCCAGACTTTTTCACTGCAGAATATCTGCAGAGGCCTTTAAATATGATTTAAGGTTCTCAACACTCTGGATGTTCCTACTGCATTTAAAATAAAACCTAGGGGTGCCTGGGTGGCACAGTCGGTTAAGCGTCGGACTTCAGCCAGGTCACGATCTCGCGGTCCGTGAGTTCGAGCCCCGCGTCAGGCTCTGGGCTGATGGCTCAGAGCCTGGAGCCTGTTTCCGATTCTGTGTCTCCCTCTCTCTTTGCCCCTCCCCCGTTCATGCTCTGTCTCTCTCTGTCCCAAAAATAAATAAACGTTGAAAAAAAATTTTTTTTAAATAATAAAATAAAATAAAATAAAACCTAAGCTCTTTACTATAGTCAATAGTCCCACAAATCTCACTCTTGTCTACTTTTCTAATATCATCACTTGCTACTCCCTTCCCTCTCCCACTCCCTCTCACCTCCCAGCTATGGGCCTCCTCTTAATTTCCATCATTGACCAAACTCTTCCAAGACCTTTGCATTTTTTTTAATATGAAATTTATTGTCAAATCGGTTTCCATACAACACCCAGTGTTCATCCCAACAGGTGCCCTCCTCAATGCCCATCACCCACTTTCCCCTCCTTCCTACCTCCCATCAACCCTCAGTTTATTCTCAGTTTTTAAGAGCCAAGACCTTTGTATTTGCTCCAGTCTCTACATGTCTGACTCCTTATCTTTTAGGTGTCAAATAAATGTCATTTTCTCAGACAGCCCCCCTCCCTCATCACTGTTTATTTCCTTTCTGGTGCTTATCACATTCTGTGATTATTTCCATCCAAACACATTTATTGTCTATCTCCTCCCTCAGAATGTGTTTCATAAGAGCAGGAAAGAGCCATTTATTCTCTACCATTGTATATCACCAGTGCCCAGTACAATACCTGGTAAACAGTAGGCACTCAATAAATCTGTATTTAATAAATAAAGGAATGGATGAATAAGAGGACACTTAAATAAAAACACAAATGTCAACAGAGAGAAAATTATAGACAACACATTTGAAAAAGCAGATGACGTGTCATGTTACATAAAGTTAAAACCAAATCAACTCATTCTACAAGTTTTTACATACACATAACTCAGAGCTACCTCCTAAGTCATAAAATGAGATCTGTGTGTAAGTGAATGCCTATTAAACTACTACTGGTATTTTGAGTTTTTACCAATGGAGCACAACATTATAAGTATTGTGTTAACATTATAAACATAAGTGCATTCGTGTATTCCACCTGTATGTTCCATTTTGTTCTTCACTACACACATATACACAGAATTATGCCTGACATATTAAAAGAACTCCAAATATATGTGTTGAATGAATAAATGGCTGAATGAATGGCAGGCAGTAATAGTAAAGTGACACCTTGTCATGACTTAATACATAGATTTCAATGCTTCGCAGATCAAATCATGCCCTAAAACACAGACCCATGCTAAGTAAAGCTGCTTTGAAAGGATGATTATTAATCATTTATAGCAGAAGTATTATGGAAGTATATACATGTCCACTTCACTAGGAATGTAAATCCAGTCAGGGCTTCTTTCTTAACAAAGAGAAGACAAATCATAAAGAAATAGGATACAGCAGTACTCTGACACATTTATTAAAAATTACAGAATGAGGGGCACCAGGGTGACTCAATTAGTTAAGCATCTGACTCTTGATTTCAACTCAGGTCTCAATGTCAGGATTTGTGAGTTCGAGCCCCGTATCTGTCTATGCACTGTCAGTTTGGGATTCTGTGTTTGGGATTCTCTCTCTCCCTCTCTCTCTCTGCCCCTCTCTGTCTCAAAAGTAAAATAAATATTTTTTACAAAATTACAGAATGAAAACACTAAACATAGGATCTTGAAATACTCCAGTCAACAATCCCCTCTGGTTGTTGTAAGAAGCAGGAAACTGTCTCCTACTCTATTATTTGCATTTCTTCTCTAACTACTCAGTAAATGCACTGCTAAGCAGAAGCACTAGAAAGACCAACATAATAGAAATTTTATAGCCAATATCCTTGAACTTATTTAAGAACTTAGAGAAAATAGTGCTCTGTAGTAGAAAAAATGGTATAAAAATAAAAAGGTAGACTGACTCCCTTATCAAAATAACATATTAATGATATATCGTAATGAACTGAATAAATCAACAAGTCTTTTTCAGTTTAGCACTCTGAGTAAAAACGGGAAGCATATTGAACCAACCCGATAAAATCATAAAATCTAAATTGAAGTATCGTGCCTCTGAAAACTAAAAATGGATAAATCACTGTCATTAAAGAAGAAATATCTTAACCTTTCTTCAGGTTTTCTGATCATGATGAACTAAAAGAACTAAACTATCTTCCTGGATTATCATCTGTACCATGATGCATACTAATGAGATACGTCAATATTAATGAGAAAAGGGCACACTGGTGTTAAGAACCTTAGTCTAGAAGAAAAAGTGCAAATTTTGATTCAAAGAAGTTGACAGAATTCTGAACATTAGTGAATGACTTATGTAGCTATATAAATGTGCACACAATTAAAACAATTGCTATTTGTCTACTATCACCAAGGTTTTATTATTCAAAATTTTGAGAGCCAGTTCATTGACAATGGTCCCAGGACACTGGCCAAAAAGTCTCATCACATTATATTATTTCTTGCCTAGAAAATGGCATTATCAATTGTTTTTCCCATTTAAAAGATATTTTTTTGCAATAACTGTGGGAGCTCCACTAATAATTTATATCGTCTTGCAATTTAGTTTCTAGCTTGAAGACAGAAGACCACTATCTTCGTGATTAAGTGAGCTAGTAATAATATACACATGTGCAGCAGCTCAGAGCTCAACCACTAATTAGTTAATTAATTATACACCATTTTGAAAGGTACATAAGTTCAATTCCATGGAGCTGCATAGGACAAAGGTCCTATAAATTAAAATAAATCATCACCATACTCAGGCCCATTTTTTTCTTATGTAACATGGAACTCTATAAACTGAGGACAATTAAGAATGTGACCTTTAGATGCAGAGGTTTAAATCATCAACAGTCATGAAAGGCTGGTTTGAGATTAAATGTGGCACGGGAATAGGTTTCACTCACATTAAGGTTGGTCATTTGCATGATGGGCAGAGATTAATGAGGTAAATATAAAATACATTTCAAAGCAAATTTTATTACTCTTGTAATAAATAATACACTTATGTGAGAGTGTCAAATTACCCAACTCCATATTTTTGGAGTATAAAGTATATTATATAGTATATTATACATATATTTGGAGTATTTTAAAGTATAAAAGGGATTATTGAACTTTCATTATATCTTGGTTATAGACTTGTTTACCTCAGACTATCTTGAGCTTAATAATAATGGTATGACATTAAGGATATTAATGAGAACAGCAACTAGCATTGGTCACTATATGCCAAGCCCTACATTAAATGCTTTATAATCATGATGTCTCTTAACTCAAAAAAGGACCTGGGAAGTTGGTACTATATAACTCTATAAACTGAGGACAATTAAGAATGTGACCTTTAGATGCAGAGGTTTAAATCATCAACAGTCATGAAAGGCTGGTTTGAGATTAAATGTGGCATGCCACATTTTGCAGTCGCCATTTTGTAGATGAGGAAATTGAGGCTCAGTGTTGCTAACTACCTTGCTCCATTTCATAGTGTTAACACAAGGTCACAGCCAAGTCAGTGTGACGCCATAGTTGGTATTGTACTATACTGCAACTCACATCAAGCTTCCATTTGGTTTATTAATTTAAATGGTGGGGCAAAAAAAGAGATACCACCACAACTCAAAGATCAAATGGAAACTGATGGTTTACAGATGAAATAGTATGCACACCTTTTCATTATATACCTTAAGATATTTAACACTATCTTACCTGGTCAGGGAGAAGTGATGATATTTTATGTAGATCCATTCACTGAGGTTAGAAATATCCCAACAATAGGAAAAAAACATGTAGCTGTAAGATTGGGTTCCAACTACATGTACATTTATACTGCCTCAGGAGAGGCGGCTCTTCACCTGAGTCACTCCTTCCCTGAAGACAGTATGGGCCTGTATGTTAGATTTAGTTTGTATATTAGGGCACAGCCTGTGGTGTTCCCTGAAATAAGTATCTAGAGTAAGTAGTCATTCACAGGCTGAATCCAATCCACATGTGTGTTCTGTTGGGCCCATGTAGTGTTTCATTAGTTTGTTTTTATTTAATCAACTACCCACATTTAAAAATAGGAAAATTTTACAGAAAAAAATCTGGATTTCCATCTTATCTCAGTAAACAAAGACTTAGCAAAACTGATCTTAAATTCCTTCTTGATAAGTCCTTTGCTGGTGCCGGGTTTCAGCTGGCCCCAGTAGACAACTGGACGGTACATGCTTTCCATTCAGCCTCAAAGCCACTTCGCCCACAGACATTCTCTGCCAGGCCCCTTTTGGCATTTAGGTGGCTGTTCCTCATTTAGAGAGAAGCCTCATCCACCATCCAGCTTTGAGAACTTCTTATGTCCTCATGGGATTGTACTTGCAGCCTACTGTGCTGTTTGCACTTTCCTCCCTTGTTTTTTTAATGTGGTGCTGTGAAGGACAGCAGGGGTGGGCAAAGAGACCAAGATAGTGGTGCTGAATACAGACAAATTCTGTAAGCAAGAGGGCAATCTGGATCTCTGAAAGGATTGTTTCATATGGTTACTAAGCCACTAATACATATTTCATTCTGTGAAGACAAAGTCATTTAAAGGCAGTGATTCACCACTTGCATATTCAAAAATGCAATATCTAGAGTCAAATGAATTTAAAACTGAGTACAGAATAATTTTCACTGTTTAATTTCAATCCATATAATGTATATAAATCCATTCTTCTTTTTGTAGGTTTTGAACCTCTCTACTAAAAGCTCTTCATATATAAGGAGCATATATACAATATATGGAAAGAGAGATAATCCTAGCATATATAAGGAACATATATAAAATATGCTATGTATGAAAGAGTAAAATGGCAATAGAAGAATTACATGAATCTATACATATAATTATGTAATTTAAAATTACAAATATATTGGGGTGCCTGGGTGGATCAGTCGGTTAAGCATCCAACTTCAGCTCAGGTCACAATCGTGGTCCATGAGTTCGAGCCCCATGTCAGGCTCTGTGCTGACAGCTCAGAGCCTGGAGCCTGCTTTGTATTCTGTGTCTCCCTCCCTCCCTCCCTCTCTCTCTCTCTCTCTCTCAGAGCCTGGAGCCTGCTTTGTATTCTGTGTCTCTCTCTCTCTCTCTCTCTCTCTCTCTCTCTCTCTGCCCTTCCCTTCCTCACACTCTCTCTCAAGACTAAATAAGCAAACAAAATTTAAAATTACAAATATACATATATATTTATGTGTGTGTATGTGTATGTGTGTGCATATCTATGTATATACCCTTCCAAACTATTCTTAATGTAACTTTAAATCACAGTAATATTTTATAACAGAAAATTCTTACCTCAGCCAGAAAAACAACTAAGCACCAAATTAGCACAAAAATTAAGCTCTTATGGACAGTAACATATCGAAGGTATGTGTTCCATGTTGTCACTGGTGGTATGCTCTCAACATCATCAAAAAAGCACTCCTAAAAAAAAGAATCATGGTTACTACAAGGAGACAACACCGTTTCACACGACCATCGTGGTTTTATTTTGAATCTTGGAAATAAAGGAATACTAGCATTCCTAGGTAAACAAATTTCAACAAATATAAACCACTATGAATGACATGTGTGATGTCACTCTATAACCAGTATAATGTCCACTGAAGCAACACAGCTTTTTGAAAAATGAGAAATGCTGTAAGTTTTCAAAATTCTGGAAGTATATCACTGATTATACAACTATACCAGCTCTAGACAATTTCACCATTTTAATGTTTAACAGTGTCACACCTTTTATCAAATACATTGCACCATCAAACTGAATTTTCCTAGAACTCTTCTTGATTTAACTTATTTCTTCAGGGCTCCACGGACAAACAGTTTGGAATTTTGTTGGCTATAGAAGTTTGCTAATAGACATGAAGGCCAGCTGATGTTTGAAGGTTCCTCTCTCTTTCCAGATATGACTTTTTTTTTAATGTTTATTCTTGAGAGAGAGAGAGAGAGAGAGAGAGCAGGAGTGTGAGTGGGGGAGGGGCAGAGAGAGGGAGACACAGAATCCAAAGCAGGCTCTAGGCTCTGAGGTGTCAGCACAGAGCCCGATGTGGGGCTCGAACTCATGAACCATGAGATCATGACCTGAGCCAAAGTCAGATGCTTAACCGACTAAGCCACCCAAGCGCCCCATGACTTGTTATATAATTCTAATCTTCAGTATATTTCCCTGAAAATCTTTTTTTTAATATTTTTTCAATGTTTATTTATTTTTGAGAGAGTGAGAGAATGCGTGAGCACCTGCAAACACATATGAGCAGGAGAGGGCAGAGAGAGAGGGATTTAGAAAATCCCAAGCGGGCTCTGTGCTGACAGCAGAGAGCCCGATGTAAGGCTCAAACCCACAAACTGTGAGATAATGACCTGAGCCAAAGTCAGATGCTTAGCCGACTGAGCCGCTCAGGTGCCCCTCCCTGAAAGTTTTTATTTGTCCTTTGGTAAATGCATTTCGAAAATTTGAGAAAGAGCAGTTCCAGATAGTCCCAAAGGAAAAGATACTTTTGTTTCTTTTGAAGTCAACAAAATTCATAAGAGAATCCCCGGGAACTCGAAAAGGGGTTCCTATGAAATCGGAACATAGCAAACTAATTAGATGTAAAGACTTTTCAGGGGTATAGCTCAGTGGTAGAGCATTTGACTAAGATGTAAAGATTTCTGGAAGCAAATAAACCTGGATTTAAATCTAAGCTCCACTATTGACTTCCTGGGAGCTGCCTGAGTTTAGGCAGCGGGACTTCTCTAAACTTTAGGGGTTTTTAAATCTGTAAATGAAGATATGTACTTTCTAGGGTAGTGGGGTGACTGACATTAGGAGTGATCAGTAAGTAGTAACTATTATCAAGGCATCTGGGAGGTTCAGTCAGTTAAGCATCTGGACTCTTGATTTCAGCTCAGGTCCTGATCTCAGGGTCCTGAGAATGAACCCTGCTTCAGGCTCTACACTGACAATTCAGAACCTGCTTGGGGTTCTCTCTCTCTTCCTCTCCCTCTGCCCCTCCCCTGCTCATGCACATGCACATACGTGCTCTCTCTCTCTCTCTCTCAAAATAAATAAATAAACTTTTTTTTTAAAGGAAATATTATCAGTAACAGAGATCATTCTTCACAACTAAATTTATAGGCTTACATTTGAGAAATTCATTCAGATTGATATGAAACCATACAGAAAAACTATCCCTTAGAAAACCCTTGTAAAATTACAGAAATACTGAAAGTATGTATTTTAGATATCACCTTTGCTGTTGTCTCATTTTACAGAAGAGGAAAAATTGGTCCAAAGATGTGAACTGACTTGTACCCTAACCAAAATCATACTACTCTTAAATGATCTATGTACTAAATATGGCAATTCATTAAAATGCTGCCTGACTCATCCAAGGCACTTGAGGAATTTTTCTAATAAAACCCAAAACACAATAAACAAAACCCCTCCTCTTGTATATTGCTTCCTATTTGAAGAATAAAAGCATTTTGTTCTTTAAAACGTAATATAAAAGGCTTTCTACCTGAAGGTTGGCATAGTATATGTTGAGTTTCATAAACCTTCTTTAAGAGAAATCTGTCCAGAGAACAAACTTTAAAGCAAATTTAAAAGATAAAAGAAAGCCCACTCTAAATTAAGGTAAGACTGACGTATAAGCCAGAATGTGAGTTAGTCCTGTCAAGAGACTAGATGCTTACATACCTTACATAGACTACTTGCATATGAAATACTTCTTGGCCTCTAAATTACTAAAGCTATTATTTGTTTATATATTTATTTATACTCCACTTCTTTCCACAGAGATTTTAAAGTAGTAACAAAGCAGATTCATTATAATTTATAATTTTTCTAATTGATTACTGGCCTAGTAAAGGACCCAATACTAGCCCTTATGTTATTTTTTATAGGAAGAGATACATCCATGGCCAAAGGAAATAGTTCATTCTTGTACATTTTGAAGTTGCTTATATAATTTATGGATTCTGGACTTTCTGAATCTTAAAATAATCTCCACCTTAAACCCATTATTTGAGTAAGTTTTATATCACACTATATACTGCATTTCACTCAGTTTCACTCTGTTGCAAACAAAAAACCACTGATAATTTATACATACCTTTAAATCTTCTTCATTAATTTCTTCACTTACATCCAAGCCACTATCTAGAGATAATCGCCTTGAATATATATCCATTTCAGTTAAGTTTGTCTGAGGGGCCAGTGACATTTTTCGTGTGGATGCTGTTGTCCTTCGGTGAATGCTTTGACCTTGGTTCACAGAGGTCATCAGGTTCAGAACAGACTGCCTTCTTTGTCTCTGAAATGTGGGGCCAGCATTGACCATGTTGCTTCGAGGCAGGACAGCCTCTCCTTGCTCGCCATCTGGAACTAAGGACAGCCTTCTCTCTAAAGGCTCATCAGGATCTCCTTCGATGCCATTCATTTGTAACGGAGTCTTTTGAACAATTGAAAATTTCCTTATAGAGTTGATTGGATTAAGAATAGAGTTCTTCCTTTTTTCACCAAGCTCTCCAGTCTGTTTAAAAGATTGCTTTTTTGTTTCATTCCAGGAGACGGCCGCATCTCCTTCCAATGAGAAACGCCGTAAAGTCTCAGTTATGATGGAATTTCTTCTTTCTGCACTAAACTGGTCAAAAGACTCATATCCCATGAGCTTGGAGCTGAAGTCAGGCCGTAGATTTTGTAATTCAGAAAATGTCCCATAAAAATAGCAGCTACCTTCATGTAAAATTAATATTTTGTCAGCTTTCTTTAAATGTTCCATCTTAGAAGTGACCAAAATCCTAGTTTTGTTAGCCATCAATTTACAGACACAGCTTTAAGAATATAAAAAGATAAAAATAAGATATCAATTGTATAAGAATTTTATTACAAGTCTATATATTGCATTGTAACATTTTATTAATGTATTCTTGTGTAAAACATCTATCATACAATGTCATTATTATACTCAAAATACCTCTAAAAGTAAAAATAGCCATTAATTTGGTGCCTTTCATTATTACAGTATGAAATATATTACTGAATTATTAGAGTATGCTAAATCATAAAATTGAGTGTTAACAGACCTAGAGTGAAATTAAATATCTGATATTAAATAAATGTTGGACTTTGAGCAAATTGGCAACGCTCTGTGTCTTGGTTTGTTCATACAGAAAATGAGAGAATTGTTAGATAACCTTTAAAGATCCCTGGGGAGAGGGGTGTATGCAATTCTGTGTCTTCTAAAATGTCAGAGCTTTCCTGTTCTTTACATTTTCTATTAATTTCCTTTTACATTTTAAGATGGCCACAAATTTAGTTCTCAAGAGCTTATATTAAGACTAATCTGATTTATTAAAAAAAAAAAAGCAACAAACCAGGGAACTGAATAATAAATTTAACCTTCCTCTAATATTATTTCCCTTTAGTCTAAAAGTAAATCCTGACTAGAACCATCTAAGAGAGGCCACTTTCTTTTAGATATTAATACATTATATATTGTATAAAAAGAGGCATCATTCTAGATTATACTTTAACATACTAATATAGCTAACAAAGTGTATATTAGTAATAAGTTACTTATCACAATTACAGGATTGTAAAAATCTTAGGTATTAAGTTTAAATTGTAGGAAAGGTGCTTCTAGGGGTAATACAGCCATTTTATAGACATAGACTTCTACATCCTCATTGCTTAAAATCTTTATTTCAGAAAAGTATAATAATTCTCTTAATAAACTACTTTATAGCTCATGAAATCATTTTGAAACTGAAATCAAGTTGTAAAACTGTTCCTCTTAGGAACTTTACATACATTGTGCCCTAGTAGGAGCTCCAATAAAATGAAAATCCCTAGTTTTGTGTAACCAAGGAAGAGGTTCTATACAAAGTATTGAGGTATATAAATAGTCTGAGCATTCACCTACATTAAAACATTCAGCTTGTTTACTTTCTAAGAGACATCCTATCTAAGGAGAAGACAGAATAAAATACTAACACAAAAAAGTAAAAATGTTAAGTACAATAACCATTTAAAATAATATATGCCAGGGGCGCCTGGGTGGCGCAGTCGGTTAAGCGTCCGACTTCAGCCAGGTCGCGATCTCGCGGTCCGGGAGTTCGAGCCCCGCGTCGGGCTCTGGGCTGATGGCTCAGAGCCTGGAGCCTGTTTCCGATTCTGTGTCTCCCTCTCTCTCTGCCCCTCCCCCGTTCATGCTCTGTCTCTCTCTGTCCCAAAAATAAATAAACGTTGAAAAAAAAAAATTTTAAAATAATATATGCCACAAGGCAATAATAATGTAAAAACTACATAGATAGTGATTGTTTTGACAATAGCAATGGAAGAAATTGGTTTACTATGTGGTCAGAACAGGTTTTAATGGAGTGATTTTGAGTCTTCACTGTGAAGGGAAAACCAGATTTGGGTGAGTGCTATGTCACATTCTACACAATGGTGGCCATATTTCTCAAGGGTAAAATGTCATCTATGATGGTATAGTTGTGCTTTCTTCTCTTTTAGCATGGCATGAGCATTATAAATTATTCAAAGAACATACCTTTCAAATATTTCTTTTTCTGTTAAAACATCCAGGTATCCAAAAGGAGAGTCTAACAGGTATAAATCAGCATCTTTGTACACTGCTCTAAAAAGAAAATGGAAATTAAATTATGTTTTTAAATATCTCATGCCATTTAGGACAAATAATTTTAAATGAGAATCAAAAAGGTAAGTCTTAAAAGATTTTTATGGGTTTTCACAACATTTCAAGAATGGTTAAACTGGCTTTGCTAAATGTAAATGATATAAACTAGCAGAAGTTAACAAACTGAATCACACCAGGCCATACAATTTAAAATACTACCTTAAAAAAAGAAAATCTTTAATAATAGTATTTGTTTAGAGTCAAGAACCATGCTATGTGCTGGGAATACAGTGGTAAAAATTACATAGTCCCTGCCCTCAAAGATCTTGCATGTTGGTGGGAAAGCAAAAAAGAAAATGGACTGTTTCAATGCTATAAAATGTCAGAGACAGCAACTAAATAGTAGCATGAGATAAAAAGAAATGTTAAGTGTCTTCCAGTGTTGACTGCTACCAAAAAACTTTGGTATTGTGGCTGTAATATTACTGTTGGATTTTGCTCCATGTAGTTTCAGTCTCTGTACCATATTTATAAGAATTCCAAACAAGAAAGGATAAATAATTCACAACAAAAATGTACACCCATACCCGTTTTATTTTTTAAGTTAAAAATATGTAAGTGATGAATCACTAAATTCTATTCCTAAAACCAATATTACACTATATGCTAACATATTTAAATACATTTTTATTTAAATAAATTGAAATAAAAACTTGAAACAAAAATAAATTAAAAAATAAACTTTTTAAATGTTTATTTATCTTTAGAGAGTGAGAGTGCGAGCGAGCATAAGCAGGGAGGGGCAGAGAGAGAGAGAGAGAGAATCCCAAGCAGGCTCCACATTGTTAGCATAGAACCCAATACAGGGCCCAATCCTAAGAACTTTGAGATCATGACCTGAGCCAAAATCAAGAGTCAGATGCTCAACTGACTGAGCCATCCAGGCACCCCATAAATAAAAATTTTATGAGCAAGTAAAATCTTCATTAAATTGATCTTAGAACAGTAATAAGATGAAGATATAGTCTCATGTTAATAGAAATGAGATCAAATCTTCATAACATCTAAGCTTTTCAGGTGTGGTTGTTAGTAGCACTACCCTTACTCCATGCATAGGATTCAGGGTTTATGTATAACTCTTGGTATTTTCTGCAAAAATTGTATTCAATTAAAAACTAGAAATGGCAAAAAGGCAAAGTGAAATCTAAAAGAACTTTTGCAACATAGGGGCACCTGGGTGGCTCAGTTGGTTAAGTCTTTGACTTCAGCTCAAGTCGTGATCTCACAGTTCATGAGTTCAAGCCCCATGTCAGGCTCTGTGCTGACAGCTGGGAGCCTGGAACCTGCTTCGTGTTCTGTGTCTCTCCCTCTTTCTGCTCCTCTCCTGCCCCTGCTCATATTCTGTCTGTCTCCCTCTCTCTTTCTCTCTCAAAAATAAACATTAAAAAAATTTTTAAAAGAACTTTTGCAGTATAAATTATTTTTAAAGATAACATGCAAGAACTAGATAAAAGACCCCTATCAAAATACACCCTCAAGGTCTTTCACTGCCCCCTGCTCTGTCTTGCTTCCCTCTCTCCTTTACATCTATGACCACAGTTTCTCAAGAATTGGAAATAATATATTCACAACCCAAAACTGGACGACACGTGATGTGACACATTCCAATCAGAATAATTATTTTCAATAGTAGCTCAAATTGTGTGCACCTTATAAATAAAACCAAATTTTAAAGTTTTGTAAATACAGCCTCAAGTCTATGTTAAATGCCTAGACACCACATAGCATATCTTAAGTTTTGAAATGGAATGTTTAAGATAAGTCTTACTTTGACTCAAAGATTAGTCAATTTCTATTTATTTAGAAGCCATTATCTTGTCTGTGAATAATTAATACCTACTGATTTATTACTTCACAAGTAATCCCCAAATCAAGTCATGGTTTAATGCCAAGAGTCCAGAGGACCTGGTTCAAATTGTGACTCTACCATTTCCTGGTATAGTTTTTACAAGTGAAGCTCTAACAGCCTCAATTATCTGATGATCTCTTCTATAAAGTGGGGAGAACAATTTTCTCTTTGCAGGAGGATATGAGGATTAAGTAAAATTACACACGCATACATTAAGCCTAGAATAATACCAGGCAATTGCAGGTGCTCCGTAAGTTAGTTTACTGTTCCAGCCTTTGAAAGCAGGAGAAAGTAAGGGAAAGGAGCCAAAATATCAATCAGTCAATGTGATTTGTTGTTGACAACTTTGGCAACACAGTGAGAAGAATTCTATTCAAATAAAACTGGAGGAACATTTGACATCTCATCTCACCAACAACTTTTTAAACTGAAAGTTCTAGTTTAACCACAAAGTTTTCTTCTTGACACGAATTAACTTTATGTACTTCTCTTCGACAGCTCAAAACGCTTAAACCAAGAATGTCTCTACCAAGGGACTTCACTGTCCCCTACGATGTTAGATATGCTTGTCCTACTTATTTTTCCTTTAAAGACTATAGACTTTAAGCCAAGTGACATCATTTGCCTTGATATTTTTGTTATGAAATTGTTAATTATGTTGAAAATTTGAAAATGTAGGTTTTTCTAAACCAAGAAGTATAAACAAGAAGTTTAAAGCAGGTGAGTACGTTGTGGGGTGGGTGAGTGGGTAGCCCCCTGATCAACTTAAAAGAAACACTTTTTTTCCTTGTGTTGTACAGAATTCCTGAGTTTTCTACTTGTAGTAAAGCATACCATAAGGCAACAAACATACAGACACCAAACTAAGAGCATGCATTTTGAAAAAGCCGTCACCTTTATCAAATATGAATAGTAAACCCTTATCTATAGTTCATAAAGGTGATTCTTAACCTGCTAATTATAAAACCCCAGGCATTTTTCAATTCCAGAAACAAAATATTAAAAAAATAGAGCAATATCTATAATTTTTACGGGCATATTTACAACAAAAGCTCACTGAACCAATAATCGGATATTCACCTTGCTAAGGAAATTCTTGCTCGCTGACCTCCACTCAGTGTGATTCCACCCTCTCCAAGAACGATATTATCCTTCTCTGCAAACTTGGAAATGTCCTATTATCCAAAAAAGGAAGTTAGAGAGGAATTGTTAGTATGTTTATGAAATTGAAAGGTATACTTTCCTTCAAATGTAATCATATATTAGACTGTTTTAACCACAGCCAAAATTTAAAACACTTCATTCTCAATTATTTCAAATCCATTTCAATTGGTCAAAACATGGCTGAAATTTTAGAAGTAATTTTTTCTTTAACCTCTAGAATTTCATTCATGATCATGAAATAAGAATTGGAAAATATCAAAAGGTAAACCATATGTATATTTATGGGCGTGTAAACACGGGTGTATATAATCCATAGATTTGTTACACAAACTCAAGTACTATCAACATGCTAAAATGCATTACTTTCCAATTTCAACTCATTCTTCTAAAAGAAAATCTCCAGACACGAATAAACCTAACAAGAAAAACTAAAAGAACACTACTCCCATCCCCTGAAGTACCTAAGCATATTCAGTGGATGACCAAGAATAAAAGGCAATTCCTTTCCATACTTTTCTCATCCACCCACCACCACAGGCTTCTTCCCCATCCATCCTCAGTAACTCAGCCCCATATGCTTTGCCATCTACTTTGTCTCTCCTGTCATCACCACCTTTCCACATGGGGCATAACATTCTTACTCCCAGTTAATAACTTCTCCAAGGCAACAAACATGCTAGACATTGTAAAAGGAGATTAGAACTTATAACAAATAGTCCTTGGAGAATAATCCCGGAAAATGCTAAATAACATCCCAATGACTTAATTAATTCTTTTAAGACAGGTTACAAAACAGTACCCAATTAAATGGCAAATTAATTGTACAGAGAACAGAAGTATCCATACAATATAGAAAATTCTACAAGGCTTTTTGGAAGTGATTAAGTTGGCCTGAGACATGAAGAATGAGTTAGACAGGTAACACTCTCCCTTTAGTTCAAAAAAAGTTACTCTCCCTGTGCTCTTCTCACCCCCAAATACCTGCTCTTTTCTTTTGTTACCACTTTCTTCTTTATCCCTCCACTAAAAAAAGCATTTCTATACTATGCCTCCTTTTCTTTAACAATCAAGAAGAATCCACCATCTCTCCTTGACCTACCACCACCATTATCAATATTTAAATTGTCAAAATGGTTACTTCTGTTATCCATTTGTTTCTGTTGTCTACCTTATGAAAGTTTATAGAACTTCATACACAAAACTCTAAACTTACAAAGCAGGTAAATTAACAAATATTCATTTATATTAAAAATGATTTTGCAGCTCCTGTAGGCTAGAACCATTACCCCCAAAGAACTGTTAATGTTAGTACTCCTGACCTCGGGGAACCAAAGGTCTGAGATAAAAAGTGCTGACATTTTGGAGGAGATTCAGTAGGACTCAGTGGAATTGACTATGCTGGCATTGGAGAAATATCACACACAGAGAGGTCACTGACAGCCAGTAGCCCTACAGATGAGAAGGACCTTCATAGTTATGAGATATATCAAAGAAAGTGCTTCATTTCTTTCTACTGAACTAAATGATTTTTTTCAACTCATGAGCCAAGCCATATATCTAGGATTCTATCCAAAACCAAGGACTCTAGCTAAATTCCACACTCTAGAGTCTGAAATCTTCAGCCTCACTGAAGAAGCACTTCCAGGAACTTCTTGGTCTTTATGCCTTTACTCAGCTGTGCTATGAAGCATATCCTCTGTACTTGATTTAGAGCAATTAGCAAGAAAACTGACATGTGTATTTCTTTTCTCCTGTACCATATTTGCTTCCCTCCAATCCCATTCTCTTTTAAAAAATAAATCCTTTGGAGTAAGAAAAATCAAGAATAGTTTGCCTTATGTGAATATATTGAGTGCAGGCTTTTTATAAAGGAAGCAGATTTATAAAGGAAGCTATTAAAAAGCCAGTGGATGCTGAAACTATTGGAGTTTTCAGTTCCCCAAATTTGAATTCAACACCATACTAGTTAAATCAGTTAAAAGCTTTTTTTTTTTTTTCAACGTTTATTTATTTTTGGGACAGAGAGAGACAGAGCATGAACGGGGGAGGGGCAGAGAGAGAGGGAGACACAGAATCAGAAACAGGCTCCAGGCTCTGAGCCATCAGCCCAGAGCCCGACGCGGGGCTTGAACTCACGGACAGCGAGATCGTGACCTGGCTGAAGTCGGACACTTAACCGACTGCGCCACCCAGGCGCCCCAGTTAAAAGCTTTTAAAAGCATTTAAATTTAGAAATATCAGTAGTTATGTTGATGGTATGATTATGTCACAGTTTCACTTAGGGGATAGAATATGAATGTAGAGGATACAAAATCTTAGCCTAGTACGAGCATCAATAAAGATTTATGGAATGAAGGAAGAGAGAAAGAGGGAATGGAGAAAGGGCAGATAACCAAACATCAAGCAACAAAGAAATGGGTACATATAAGAAAATGAAATGAAGAAATGTGTACAGAGTAGAGAAAGAAAATGGGAAAGGAATAGTATCAGAAGAAGTAGATACCTGTAGAAAGAGGCAAGGAGATATTGGCAGACTAAAAGAGACCAGAAAAGTGGAGGGGAAAACAAGAAACAATAGAAGATCATGAATTATCATTTCCACTTTCCCTCCGAATTTAAATGTCCAAAGAGCACAATGCAATTTTATTTCATTAATTTTCTTTTCTTAAGACAATAAAGAACAGACTATTTCAGCCAAACTTCTCTCATTTGTCTCTGTATGTTACAGATATTAATTTTTTTCTGCTATTTCTGTTTTCACTATGTTTACACTATGTCATTTGCAAAATTTTCATTTTCATGAAGTTAATTTATCTATCTAGAATTCCTATATTGGTTAAAAATTACTACTTCACTTTTATTTTGTTTATTTTTAATTTTTTTAATGTTTATTTATTTTTGAGAGAGAGACAAAGTGCGAGTGGGGGAGGGGCAGAGAAAGAGGGAGACACAGAATCTGAAGCAGGCTCCAGGCTCCGAGCTGTCAGCACAGAGCCCGACAGGGGGCTTGAACTGACAAACCGTCAGATCATGACCTGAGCTGAAGTCAGACACTCAACCGATTGAGCCACCCAAGCGCCCCAGTACTAACCTAAGTTATTCATATAATATTCTAAATTTTCTCTTAAAATGTTTATTACTCTTACAAAATTCAAAAAAATATATTCAAGGGACAATTTTTGTTTGTACAATGGTATGAGATATGAATCTAACTTTTTTTCCTTTTAGTTGAATAACAGTCATGATTTAGTAAGTAAATAATTTTCCTCTGAATTCATCTATCATCTACCATATATCAAATTCTCATATTTTCTAAGATCTATTTCTGGGCTTTCTGGTTCCTCTGATCCATTTTCTATTCCTATACTAGTATTTTTGGTTTTGGTCATTTAATAGAGTTACGTATGATTTAATATCTGACAAACAATTATTATTTATAAATGTTTTGACTTTTTGTTTATAGTCTTCTATATAATAACAATATCAATAACACCAATAGTAATAATAATAATAGCTAAAGAATACTGAGTGCCTACTATATGTCAGATACCATTTTAAGCACTTTACATGTATTAGCTTTTAAAATATTCATCACAGCCCTATCCTCATTTTAAATATGAAGAAATTGAAAGTTCAAAAAGATAAACCAAGGCAGATAATGTTTTAGACCTTTCAATAAGAGCTTACAATGTTCTTCATCTATGTCCTATAAGTTTCCCATTAGATTTATCCCTAATACTTTTAAATTGGGATATAATTGAATATAGTTACAAATATATTTTTCTTGTGAGAAGAACTTACGAGATTTGCTCTCTTAGTAATTTTCAAGTATACGTTAAGTATTGTTAGCTATGGTCACCTTACTCTACACCACATCCCCAGGATTTACTTATCTTAAAACTGTAAGTTTGTACCTTCTGACCCCCTTCATCCATTTCACCCTCTCACTCTCTCTTGCCTCTGTTTCTGGAAACCACCCCTCTGTTTGCTATATCTATGAGTTCAGGTTTTTAATATTCCACCATTAAGTGAGATCATACAGTATTTGTCTTTGTCTGGTGGATTTCACTTAGCATACTACCTTCTAGTTCCATTCATGTTGTCGCAAATGGAAGATTTCATTCTTTTTTTATGGTTAGGGTTATAATATCCCATTGCACATATGCGTAGGTGGGTAGATATAGACAGACAGACAAAATACTTTCTTTATGCATTCATCTGTTTATGGGCACTTATGTTGTTTCCATGTGTTGGCTATTCTAAACAATGCTGGAGTGGTCGTGTGGGTACAGATATTTGTCAAGACAGAGTTTTCACTCCTTTTAGTTAAATACCCAGAAGTGCAATTACTAGGTCATATGGTAGTTCCATTCTTAATTTTTTTTGAGGACCCTCCATACTGTTTTCCATAGTGGCTGCACCAGTTTACATTCCTGCCATTATCTTTTAGTATTTATTATCTTTCAGTATTTCATTATCTTTCAGTATTTATTATTTTCTACTATTGTGAATTGAATAGCTTTCTATTTTTATTCCTTGATAACTATTGCTTGTGTGAAGAAACGCTAGTTATTTTTGTATGCTTATCTATTGTCCAGACATCTTATTATATTCCCTTATTAATTCTAACAGACTTCTGTTCTCTGTTTGTTTGCTCTTTGCTAGAACTTCTTGGGTTTTTTTGGATAAACAGCCTTTTCACGAACACAATATTATCCCTATTTTAAGACAAACTGCATTAACTTTTCAGCACTTAAACATAAGGTTTACTTTGGGATGTTGGGTTAAAATAAAGTTACTGTATTTATGAAGTTCCTTCTACTTCTATTTTTACTTTAAATTTGTATTACAAATGACTGCTGATTTTTATGTACACTTTTAGCATCTACTGACCTTGCTATATGGTTTTCTTCCTTGTCCATATAACAAATCATGCTGTATTTACAGATTTCTTTACACTGAAGCACTTTTGCATTCCTATCATAAACCTTTCTTTGTCATATTTTATCATTTCTTATATCATGCTGGAATCTATTTATTAATATTTCATCTGATAACATTTTACTTAAATATCTATATCATAAGTATGATTAACTGTAGTTTTATTTTTTTATATTATTTTTCAGATTTTGGTCCTAGACTATTCTGGCTTTAGAAAATGAATTGGAAAAAAGGGTACCCTCGTGCATGGTTGGTGGGAATACAAAAAGTAAAATAAGACACTAAGACAAGTACTCATGATCTCATTTATATATGGAATAAAAAGATGAATGAACAAAACAGAAACAGACTCAGATACAGAGAAAAAACTGGTGGTTGCTGGAAGAGAGATGGATGGGGGATGGGCAAAATAGGTGAAGGAGATTGAAAGGTAGAAACTTTAAGACACAGGGATACAATGTACAGCATAGGGAATAAAGTTAGTAATGCATAAAAACTTTGTATGATGACAGATGGTAGCTACATTTATCATGGTGATCACTTCATAATACATATAAATGTTGAATCATTATGTTTTATACCTGAAAGTAATATAATATTGTATGTCAACTACACTTCAATTTAAAAAAAAAAAAAAAGAGAATTAGTTGAAGAGCTTTCTATCTTTTTCTATGGTTTGGTGTAGTTTAAATAATATAGGAATTATATATTACTTAAGGGTGAGATACAGTTCAATTATAAAATCATCTAATGATAATGCCTTTTGAAGTAGTAGACACAAAGCCAGCTTTATAGTGGCAATATGTCTATTCAAGTATTTTTTTAATGTTTATTTTTGAGAGAGAGAGAGAGCGAGAGAGAGACAGAGCACAAGTTGGGGAGGGGCAGAGAGAGAGAGGGAGACCCAGAATCCGAAACAGGCTCCAGGCTCTGAGCTGTCAGCACAAAGCCGGATATGGGACTCGAACTCAGGAATGGTGAGGTCATGATCTGAGCCAACACTTAACCAACTGAGCCACCCAGGCACGCCTTCAAGTCTTTTTGTGCTTTGAAAGAAATTTTGATCATTTATATCTTGCTAGCAAATCACCCAGTTTCTCTAGGTTAAGAAAGTTTTCTTAGGTTTTTAATTTTGGATAGCAGTGGTGATAACCTCTGGTAGATGTACCATACTTAAAAAAGAAGACAATGGTATTTTACATACCACTAAAATGCTGTCAAGGGATGCATTGCTAAAAGATAAAATCTTTTCTAACACTTACAACGTATTCAATTAATTATCAGTTTTGATCTTAATTTTGAAGATCTCTCCTCTTAAACTAAGACAGATTAAATATGTAATGATTTTATTAGGGGAAATACTGGTGTAAAAGGAAACAGGAAAGAAAGCGGGGAGGCTGAGAGATATGTGAGACCTTAGTCCAAGTCCAACCCCTGAGTGAAGGAGAGAAGTCCAGAAGGTTGTGTGGAAAGACCCTAGACCACCATCTGAATCTAACCAACTTTTGAAAAGCCATCTGGGAATCTCTGAACCAAAACAAGTTACTAAGTAAGTCCCACGTCCTCTAAACACAAATCTGCTTCTGTATCCTGCCACACTCAATCATTCATGGGTAGCTGCCTGTGCAACTTGAAGTCTCAAGACAAACTCAGTGAGTGGAGGATTTCAATGTATGGCAACTGGGGCCATTTCTCAGATCTGCTTCCTGCAACAGTGATCCATAAGGCATATCTCATAACCACCGCAATACCTTACCCCCCCAAATTGGCAAAGGATATGAAATCAGAACGACAAACAAACATGAAAATATCTCACCAGCCATCATGGAACTACAAATTAGAAAAGAGAGAGACAGAGACAGAGAGGGAGAGAGAGATAGGACTTCTTACAAACTAGAATGCCAAAAATTAAAGTCTCTGTCAATAACAAGAGATTTCAAGATGTGAGTCAATGGGAACACTCATAAATGACTGGCGATGGTATAAACTGATACAGCTACTTTAAAGTACAATTTGGCAGTATCTAGTAAAATTGGAAATGTGCACATATACCCTAAAACACCACAATTCAGTTGCTAGATATCCACACCAGAGAAACTCTTGCAGATGTGCAAAGAGAAATGTTGAAAGATTTTCATCGCAGTATTAAGTAAAATCTTGAAACAATCTAAATGTTCATCGGTCTCAGAATGAGTAAATAAAATGCGATATAGGATTATAATATAACAGTTAAAAAGAATGAAACAAATTTCTACATGTAAGTAGCGTGTCTAGACCTCAAAGAGGTAATAGGAGCAAAGAAAGCAAGTTGAAGAATGATGTATATAAAGTATACCATTTACATAAATTCTAAAACTACACAAACAAAACTGTTAAGTATTGTTGGTTGATAAATACATGTATAAATGGATGTATATTCATTTAAATAAATCGGAAAAGTACATACCACATTCATCACAGTAACCACTTGAAAGTTGGGGTTTTGTAGAAGAATAATGGTGGAAAGATTTGGTAAAAAGTTATACTTAGGGGCGACTGGGTGGTTCATTCGGTTGAGGGTCTGACTTCAGCTCAGGTCATGATCTCCCAGTTCATGAGTTTGAGCCCCATATTGGGTTCTGTGCTGACAGCTCAGAGCCTGGAGCCTGCTTCAGATTCTGTGTCTCCCTCTTTCTCTGCACCTCCCTCCCTCTCTCTCTCTTTCAAAAACAAATAAACACTAAAAAAAAATTTTTTAAAGTTCTATTTAGAGGGCACCTGGGTGGCTCAGTTGGTTTGGCTCTTCATTTTAGCTCAGGTAATGATCCCAGGTTTGTGCGATCAAGCCCTCTGCCAGGCTCCTTACTAAGCATGGAGTCTGCTTGGGATTCTCTTCATCTCTCTCTCTCTCTCTCTGCCACCCTTCTCTCTCTCTCTAAAATAACAATAAAATAAAGTTCCACTTAGAATTTGTCCAGGCCCCTAATAATGCAATTAGAAAACAGGAATATTATCATATAATTGTTTCCTATCCAGAATGGACACTAGTGGTACAGACTACCTTTTAAAAAGCATGAAAAAGAAAAGAAAAGAAAAAAGAAACGAGAGGAAAAGAAAAGAAAACATTTCCACACCTGAAAAGAGTTGAGGTTCTGAGCTAGTATATTTAGACTCCTTTTCTGGAATGAAGCCATTTGTGAAGAAAAATGTGTGTACATCTGGATAATTTCTTAAGTTTCTTAGAGAGTGTAATTAATAGGAAATTGCTAAGTTTCAAATGAAACAAAATAGTGGGGATAGATTGAATAGAATTGTGAATAAGCTCATTATTTTAAGATCAAATATATTAGTAATACCAACATCCTGTTCCTAACGTGAGTACTTGCTCTGATTGCCTAGTTTATTGATCATTTGTAGATTTCTTTATTAGTGTTTGGCTTTTTCTATTTGATTAAATATAAAGCACTTTGTTTTGTATACATAGTTAAACTTTATCTTTGCTGATTACTAAGGGCACTCAAATCTGGTAATATATTTGCCTTAAGGGTGTTGGTTTTCAGCCTTCACAGCACATTTTGTTTCATGTGAAAATTATAATCCAAAAAAAAAAGTTATGCCACTTGGTACTATCATGAGTTTAAAAGCAGTGTTGCTTAGAGAAGACCTGTGCACAGAGACAAATGCTATTTTCTCTTTATTTGCACATAGCTTGAGTTCCTTTGGAGCTATCCACAAAAATTGTTACAGGAAATCATTCAGTGACATTAAGATGCTGGGCATGATTTGACTTCTTAAATAAAAATTGATGACTAATATTTTTTTAAATATTTATTTATTTTTGGGAGAGAGAGTGTGAGAAAGAGAGAGAGAGAGAGAGAATGAGCAGGGGAGGGGAAGAGAGAGAGGGAGACACAGAATCCAAACCAGGCTCCAGGCTCCGACCTGTCAGCACAGAGCCCGATGAGGAGCACAAACTCATGAACTGCGAGATCATGACCTGAGCTGACAGCAGAGTTTATCTACAGATAAAATAAAATATGTGGACCATTGGTTCTCAAAGTGAAGTATGTAGACCGATTATTTCAGAATCACGTGGGGAGCTTGTTAACAACGTTGTACCTATTCTTACTCAGATGAATTAGGGAAGAGCCCAGGAATTTGCATTTTGTGGTTATTATACCTACTCCAACAGATACTTACTCTTTAGGGTAATTTCCTTTACAATGCTGGTCAGAAAGGCAAATGCCATCTTCAAAGAACTCTGTGCATGTACTGGGTCTGTTTGAGATTGTAAAGCACTTTGAAAATACTTAGATAAAGAATACTAGAGAGGGTCAAAGTAATGCTATAATAAGTGTGTAATAAAGATTAACTTATTATTAAGAAAAGCATTCTATACCCAATGTGATGGATGCACTTCTCACACAAATGTTTACCATTTTATTTTTTTAAAATGCACCTAAACGCCACCCTAATATGGTTCAACTGAGCCAGACAAACCAGAAGTTGTTAAAGAGGAACTGCTAACATAAAGTTCATTAATTCTGACTTGAGAATACATTTATTACATTAAAGAGGGGAGAACTTTAAGAAAAGGGTGGAGCGTTACATTTAATGGTTCCTTGCAATTTTGCAATATTTGCTGAGTACATTTGAGCTTCCTGTGACTTTGTAGATAGGAAAAATCATAAACCTTGCTTTATGGCTACCTTATCATTCTTTAGAACAACCTTGACAATATAGCTGCTTGTGGTAAGGGAGCAGGGTGTGAAGCTTGGGTTGAGGGGACATGAACTTTAGAGGGAATAACATGCCATAAAGCATGTCTTTAACAGTAAATCATCGGCCAGTTAGTGCCAGTGTTATTAGTGTTTAATAATTACTAAGCACTTTTGCTTTATACACAGGGAAAATGAGCATGGAGGGAGAAGAAAAGAAGTGTTGGGGGAACAGAAAGAAGGGGTGAGGAGGAGAGAGGAGGGAAGGAGAGAATGTGAGAAAGTCAAGAGTTGTAGGAAGAAAGAATTAATTAACCATTTTTGCACATAGCTTTTATAAACATGGATGTGTTATCTTGAGAGTGTTGGGTAGCTTTGTATGATATATGAACAGAGGTTAACTTCTACAGCAGGAAATATACATGAATGAATTCATAAATTAAAAATTGGAGTTCTGTTTATTAGGAAAGATAATTTTTGACCTAAGTCAAACTTGATACACATAGCTGTACATAAAAATACTGACTAAAGATTAACCCTGCTGGAAAGCATAAGAAGTGAGAACTTTTTATCAACCTGAAAAATAAAAGCTCTTCTTTCCCTGAGATTTGGCACTGGCCAGATTTACAGCAGAAAACTCAAAATCCAGTATAATTTTTATTGTGGCCAACAAAAGTACAAAAAGCTAGTTCTTTTACATAATGGATGTTACAGTCTTGTCACCAATATTAAACAAAAGTTTAAACTATTAAATTAAATTATTAAATTAAAATATTAAACTATTGCTTAATATTCAGATATATGCATACATATATGTGGTTTTATGCATGAGCTTGTGAGTATATATGTAATTTTGTTCATATCTCTAGCCTCTTTAGTGTTTATTTCTGTATGCATGTAAGTCTGTATTTGTATTTGAAAATAACATAAGCATTTTTATTTTATTTTTTAACATTTATTTATTTTTGAGAGAGAGACAGAGTGCGAGCAGGGGAGGGCCAGAGAGAGAGGGAGACACAGAATCTGAAGCAGCTCCAGGCTCTGAGCTGTTGGCCCGGAGCCCAATGTGGGGCTTGATCTCACGGTGAACTCACAAACTGTGAGATCATGACCTGAGCCGAGCTTAACCGACTGAGCCACCCAGGAGCCCTACATAAGCATTTTTATTTATTTATTTTTAATTTTTTTTAATGTTTATTTATTTTTGAGAGAGACAGAGACAGAGCATGAGTTGGGGAGGGCAGAGAGAGAAGGAGACACAGAATCCAAAGCAGGCTCCAGGCCCCAAGCTGTCATCACAGAGCGTGCTGTGGGGCTCGAACTCACGAACCATGAGATCATGACCTGAGCTGAAGTCAGATGTTTAACTGACTGAGCCACCCAGGCGCCCCTACATAAGCATTATTAAAGGAAGACCTACAAAATGCAATGATTTAAGGTACCCCTGGGTAAGTGCAGTTAGGAAGTACAGTTAGAAAAGATACTTGATTAAATAACATTTTGGAAAAAAAAAGATACTTGAAACAAACAAAAGAATATTGTTTCTTTTATTCTGGCTCTACATTAGACTCATTTAACTCCAGATTTCAGATTCTCTGAAATGACATTTAAAAATCTACTTTTGAAAAGCTCCCTAGGTGATTTTGATTCAGTTGATCTAAGAATTGGCATTAGGAAGCTGTTAATTCCTTTACTATCTCTTCTAGGTCTACCCACCCAAGATTCTGGGACACATCCAATGCCTGATAAGGCACCCCTTTCCTAGTACCTTGCCAGCTCATTAGTATCCCATAGTTGATCCTGCTCTGGACTTCCTACCTGGTCTCCCAGCTCCCTAGTAACTAAATCTCCTGATTTGTAATTCAGTTCCTTAGGAGACAAGCTTCAATACTTTCTTACCTGTTTTCTCTGAAGTAATACCACCATGACCCTTATTTTCTCAAGAGCTGACTGGAAGACCAGCTGCTCAACTTGCTCTGAGGTTTCCTCTCCTATGTGGACTTGCTCAGCTACTTGGACTTCCATATTTTATTTTTAAATTTTTTAAAAATATGTCACTTATTATCAATTGTACCTTAAAAAAATTAACTTTATTTATTTTGATAGAGAGCAAGAGTGAGAGCAGGACATAGGTAGAGAGAGAGGGAGAGAGAGAATCCCAAGCAGGCTCTGCACTGCCAGCGTAAAGATCAATGTGGGGCTCTAATTCACAAACTGTGACATTATGACCTGAGCCAAAGTCAGACACTTAACCAAATGAGCCACACAGGTGCCCTGGACTTCCATATCTTAAATTAGAGGTTATGAGGCATGGACATGAACATGAGATTCTGCCTCAAGGGTAAAGGAAAAGGAGAAGATATTTTGGGAGAAGATCGGGGAAGAAATTTCCTGATTTATTTAAATTTCAAGTGTGTTAGTATAGGTGGTTTTCCCAAGATATGCTTATTTAGGACCATGGTAGCTTCACATATCATTTCCATGAAAACAAATAGCCTCGCTAAAAATAGTTTTCACAAGTATGTCATGGAAGTCTCAATGCCATTAGGTCACAAGTCTTTGTTATCATAACATTCTCCTGTACAAATGGCAGACTTACAATCTTAATGGTTTAATAATACTGTTACCATCATAGTGAGATTAACTAGCTGAAGCTCTAACTTAAAGTCAGCAATGTTCAATGGATAAGTCATCAGGTTCTAAGATAGAGTTTCTCATCTAATAAGCAATAACCCTAATTGAGCACATAAAAAAAAAAAAAAGGAGGAATCAGAAGACTTGGATTCTCTTGCTGGTCCCATTAATTATGGACCTTCAACAAGACTCTTAAAATTTTACTTCCTTTTGTTTAAAATTTGAATAACAATATTTGATAAACTTCTAACCACAACATCTCCATTATCCTCCTTCAGTTTGCATATTATATTAGAAGAATCTTCCTGGGGGCACTTGGGTGGCTCAATCAGTTAAGTGTCCAACTCTTAGTTTTGGAGAAAGTCATGATCTCATGATTTTGTGGGTTTGAGCCCTGCGTCAGGCTCCGTGCCGACAGTGTGCAGCCTGCTTGGGATTCTCTCACCCTCTCTCTGCCCCTCCCCACTCACACTGTCTCTGTCTCTTTCAAAATAAATTAATTAATTAAAAAAAAATCTTCCTAAAACATTGTTTTTATTATGGCATTTCCCCCAGTAAAGAAAAGCAACTGTAGAGGATTCTGTAGACCCGTTTGCTCTCCTCCCAGGGACATTCCTGTGCTCCCACTATGTTTCTCCGACTCCTCTACAGCTAGAATGCTGTATGAGAATTGGATTTCACCAATTGGATTTACTTATACGAAATACAAAAATTAAATGGATGCCTTTGTCTTTCTGCCTCTTTTGGCTTTTTTTTTTTTAATTGCTGGCAAAAGGAAGAACAGAAACTATGATCTGACTGTACTCTCCAAGTTCAGCTATCACTATATACCCTTCTCTTTCCAGACCCAGTCTTGCTGTCTTGTCTAGAGCTCTTGCAAAAATGTAATGCTGTCTCCTGGCTCCAGGCCCATTTCATTATGCATTCCAACCACATAGAGCTGACTATAGCTCCTCGAATATATAGTGTTCCCTCTGGGCTCCAGGCCATGTACATTATGTTCTCTTCCTGGAATGTTTTCCCTGTCCTTCTTTACTGAAATTCTCCTACTCATCCATCATCTCTCATGTGAGACATCACTTCCTCCAGGGAAGCCTCACCTGAACTTCTAAGATCAGTTTCAATGCTTCTTCTCTGTACTCATTTAAGGACCCTATATTAATCATTATCATAGAACTGATCAAACTGCTCTTGTTTTTACTTGGTTATCTCCACTAGAATAAAAGCCCTTTGAGGACAGGGACTGTGTCTTGTTCACTAATTATTCCCAGAGTTGGGGATGCCTGGGTGCCTCAGTTGGTTAAGCCACCAACTCTTGATTTTGGCTCAAGTCATGATCTCATGCTCAGGAGATGGAGTCCCATGTCAGGCTCTGTGATGAGCATTGAGCCTGCTTGGGATTCTCTCTCTCTCTCTCTCTCTCTCTCTCTCTCTCTCTCTCTCCCTGCCCCTCCCCTACTTGCACTTTCTCTCTCTCTCAAAATATAAATAAACTTTAAAAAATAATTTCCAGAGTTCGGCGCACTTACAAATGTTTACTAAATGAGTGAATGTATATATACGTGTTTCTTTTCCCTCAAATGCCTGTAAGTCAAAAACTAATGGCAGACAGGGACCCTTGCTACACTTGCAGACAGCATCCCAAGTGCCTAATGTACTACTGTGTCCACAGTAGGAACTCAAATATTTGTTTAAATCAACTTTTTAATTTATTGAATTTAAATCAAGACTAACTAAACCTCTGAATAAAAATTATTATAGACTTGGTTCTGAAAGACATTGATGGTAATACAATTGCCATTTCTAGGGTCCGTTTTGTCAAGAGAACACTTATACTCAGAATTTTTAGAAAAACTAAATTTGCCTTCCTGCAAAGACCTTTATGAACATTACAGGGTTCTAAGGTTCTATTAAAACATAAGTGTAAAATCTTCCCTTGATCTTGACTTATTAGCCCCTGCTACAAAAAGGGAAATTCCAAGAGTACAGAGCTCAGAATTCCAGTTCTTCAAGAGGAATGAAACCTTAGACATATATATATAATGATATAGCATGGCTTTGACCTTTGGAAAGCTTAGTGATTTTTTAAATATGAAAACATAGCTTAAATATCTTAATTTCATATATATTCATGAGATAGCCTGGTCCCAGACAATTAAAATTACATGTTTATAATACTGTTCTATTGACTTGCCCAAATCTTACTAAGACAAGCAGTCTTAGGGCTATTTTGGTTTTAGAGATGTCAAGCTAATAATTAATTCCAAAATTGTAATTTTAATACCTAAAAAATAGTTCACGCTTTTAGAATTCAGCACAATTTCGCTTCGACTGCAAACTCTAAGCAAAGTTGTCACTAGATGATTAAAGTGAGAATTTGATGGACCAATGTGTGCAAGCATTTAGCATAGCAGTATTGACATGTGCTCTCTCAACAGATGTTAGCTAGTGCATTTATATTTATTTATTTATTAATGTTTATTCATTTTTGAGAGAGAGAGAGAGAGAGACAGACAGAGCACGAACAGGGGAGGGGCAGAGAGAGAGAGGGAGACACAGAATCCCAAGCAGGTTCCAGGCTCCAAGCTGTCAGCACAGAGCCTGACGTGGGGCTCAAACCCACGAACTGTGAGATCATGACCTGAGTCGGATGCTGAACTGACTGAGCCACCCAGGCACCCCTAGTGTGTGTTTAAGTTCCAGGGCTCAAATGAAGTGAAATAACAGTTCAGTTCAGGAGATGCTATGACATTTCTGTTTGGTTCTGGTTCAATAGTTTTATAAAATAAATGTACTTGCTTCATATTACAGTAAATAAATGGCAGTGCTTTCAGACTTAATTACTTATTAGGAGAAAATTGCAGGTGGTTCAAGGTACAGTCACTAAGTGTGGTTTATTCTGGTTTAGGGGACATAGTTCAATGTGCTTCAAATATCTGTTTTACATCTCCACTAAGTCTTGGCTGCTACTGAATGCAATTGTTAATTCCTATAGCTCCTTTTTATGTACAGATCTCCCAACTGAATATTCCTGAATTCTCCTGTAGTGGTGGAATGACCATCCCAAGGTTAAGCTTCTATTCATATAAGTTAGTTTTGGCCAGATCTGGAGATCCAGAGGTAAAATTCAAATTTAATTAGACTTATGATATCTGTATGATGGAATCTATATTCCAGACCAGTCACTAACTCTTTTCTTTGCTTACTTCCCTCCCAAGTTTTTCCTACTTCTTGCCAATTTCCCTCCCAAGTTATTTTCTTCTTTTAGTAACTTCTTGCCAAATTTTCTCCCAATTTATTTTTTTCCAGTGACTTAAAGATGAAAACTGCCAAGCAGCAGTGGTAGAAAAAACATAAACAGACTTTAATTCTGCAACCTACATAGTAAATATTTTTTTTTACAATGCATATGTAATGGCTGCCAAGACAATTACTTAATGAAGACCATTTTGTGGTTGCAAAAGGATCTCAACAACTTTGTGGAAACCGATTACATATCCTAAGTCCCTGACCTCTTCTCATATCCCACGCCCCACCTCCCGCCACGCACTATCATAAAAGCCAAACCCAGGTACTTTTACAAGAGAGTGAGTCACTGAATAAAATCAGTCCAACTACCCATTTACCCAAACACCAGCCTGCCTAGAATTCTCTTGCTGTCTGCTATGGGGTTCTGTGGTAGGATAAGGTTTTGGTGAAGTGTATAAAAAAAAGCATTATCCTGGAAAAAAAAAAAAAAAAAAAAAAGACAAGAGAACAGTGAAGTCTGACCTCTTTTAGTAACGAAACAGTTACAATCTCCTTAAGGGATAAGTAAATTAATGAGGGCCCAATTACACTGATTCCTCTTTTTAAGCTAGCAGAATCTCCAGTGCTGGTTACAAAAGTGTACAAATATTTAGAACTCTAAAGGTAGCCTGGCAACATGGAAAAAAAAATGGGAGGATAAGTTAATGGGCACCAAAATATAAAATGGTATTTAAAAATAACTATAGGGGGGCGCCTGGGTGGCGCAGTCGGTTAAGCGTCCGACTTCAGCCAGGTCGCGATCTCGCGGTCCGTGAGTTCGAGCCCCGCGTCGGGCTCTGGGCTGATGGCTCGGAGCCTGGAGCCTGTTTCCGATTCTGTGTCTCCCTCTCTCTCTGCCCCTCCCCGTTCATGCTCTGTCTCTCTCTGTCCCAAAAATAAATAAAAACGTTGAAAAAAAAATTTAAAAATAACTATAGGGGCGCCTGAGTGGCTCAGTTGGTTAAGCATCCGACTTCGGCTGGGGTTGTGATCTCAGGGTTCCTAAGTTCAAGCCCCACGTAGGGCTCTGTGCTGACAGCTCAGAGCCTGGAGCTTGCTTTGGATTCTAAGTTTCCTTCTTTTTCTGCCCTTCCCCCTCTCGCACTCTGTCTCTCTCTCAAAAATAAATAAACATTAAAAAAATAATAAAAATTAAAAATTAAAAATAACTATAAATTTGCCTAGGAATCCACTATATTATAATCTGGCTCCAGAGTAGAAACTGTAAACCCATACATGGAGATGTTCCCAAAGCAGAACTGACCGTGACTGCACCTGACTTGTTCACTCGTGTCTGCACATTACCAGTTATTCTATCAGCCCAGAGCTGTCTCCGTGCCCTTCCCTGCGATAAAGTCTTTAAGCTATCCCTCAGAGTGAATAGTTTTCAACAAACTGAAATCAGAAAACTATGTGAAATATGTTGTGCGTACTTTTTCCTATCCACACAGATTTACACCTAGCAGCCTACTCCTATGACCATAAGCATCACCACATACGCAAGTGCTTTGTAGATACTAGAGCTGAACAAAAACACAAAAATGAGGAAGAAAATATTCCGTTCTCATCTCCAGTTTCCAAGTCTAGCTGGAGCACATTAAGAAACAGATCAACGCTGGCAGTCAAAACGAAAACATATTGAATCATGAATGTTTGTATTTGGTGATGGGGCCACATAGAGAATACATCAAGGGTTTCTTTTGCTGGCACCAGCTGCTTAACCCTCAGGGATTCTGTAGGTATTTCATGTTCCTATGCTCCAAATTCCTCCACACTTAAAAAATAAAAACTTCATTTTGGCAGACTCTCACTGGCCTTTTTTTAAAAAAGGTGAGGTGGGGCGCCTGGGTGGCGCAGTCGGTTAAGCGTCCGACTTCAGCCAGGTCACGATCTCGCGGTCGGTGAGTTCGAGCCCCGCGTCGGGCTCTGGGCTGATGGCTCAGAGCCTGGAGCCTCTTTCCGATTCTGTGTCTCCCTCTCTCTCTGCCCCTCCCCCGTTCATGCTCTGTCTCTCTCTGTCCCAAAAATAAATAAACGTTGAAAAAAAAAATTTTTTTTAAAAAAATAAAAAAGGTGAGGAATACTTGTTTAACAATGACAACAAAAGTACAAAAGTTGGAAACTCTTTAGTACTGAAAATAGGGGAAACTTTTGATTCTGAGTAAGACCATCCAGAACTTCCAATTACTTTTTTTTTTTTTTGTTACTCCAGCAATAGTATGCTGGTGTCATTATTCCAGCCCTGAGACTGTGAGGCTCAGGGGAGAACACGTTCCGAGGAAAATTCTTGTAACTGGCATGCCTACTCCAAAGTATTTCTGAAATAGTCACCTAATAAGAATTTACCATTCTGCCTATCGAAGTCCTAGGTGGAGTACACCAACATAAACTTTTTAGAATCACTGCTTTCAAGCAATTCATCATGTAGTTGGATAGATAATAGCATACAGGGACTATTCAGCAATGAGAAGAGTACCCACTACCACACGAATATGCTCATTGTACCCGCTACATTTTCCAGTTTCAAGTACAAAGAATTTAGGATGCTGGATATTTTTGCCTATAATAAGATGACTAGGAAGCACTAGTTGCAAAAGTCAGCAGGACAGGAAAGGACAGGGAGTCAGGATTCAGAGATTACTAGAAATGAAAAGCTAAGTGTTTTGACAATTTAAAACAAAAAGGAAGGAGCGCCTCAGTGGCTCAGTCAGTTGACTGTCCAACTCTTGACCTCAGCTCAGGTCATGATCTCACGGTTGTGGGGTTCGAGCCCACATGGGGTTCCATGTTGACAGTGCACAGTCTGCTTGGGATTCTCTTTGTCTTCCTCTCTCTCTCTCTCTCAAAAATAAATAAACTTTAAAAATAATAAAAAATAAATAAAACAAAGAGGAAGAAGAGTGAATTGTACATTAAGAAAGCAAAATGCTCATCATCATCATCAATTACTTATTCAAGCCCACTTAGTAGTGTCCGCCACTAGAAATATTGTTAGTAAGACCTGTGATCTTTCTGCCTTGTTCAGATGTCTCAGTTCTATGTAATTTCACCTCTGCATCCTTCCTTCCTAAACACATAGGATTCCTATGTGTCCCCCTTCCCAATTCCTGTTGTGTAGGGGAATCCTTAATCCTAAGCCAATTTCTCTCTTCTTCTCATTTCCTCAGGGTTTTTCCCTCAGTCTTCCCTGAAAGCCCATGTTTCCCTGATGACCTTCCTGTGGATGGAAATAGTACATAAATATGGTATTCCCGATCTCCTCACAATTCTTCTGCTTAACTTCTGTTTCTTCTTGTCTATAATAACCATTATCGGAATTACTGAAACAGCTTCCTATTAGTCTCCCTTCTTCTAGTCAGAATAGCAACTGCTGCTGCTACTACTACTACAGTTACTACCACCACTAGTTATTTTACTAAGTATTCTCTATGCATCAGAAAAATCTACAAAACTACAAAATAGGTAATATGATCTCCATGTTAAAGAGGACAAAACTGAGTGTATAATAGGATTAAGTAACTTTCCTTAGTAATCCAACTCTGTCAGATTTCAAAATATATATTCTTTCTGCTACCCCACAAAGTTTCAAAATGCATCCACCTTAATTCTGTTTCTCATAGTACAGCCAAAGTGATATATAAAATGCAAAACTGACTGCATCCTTCCCTTGATTAAAGCTCTTCAAGACCAAATTCCTGACACTGGTTATAAGGTCCCAAGGACATGGTCCTCCAGCACCATTCCTCCCCACTCAGTGTCCCCCCAGTCACACTCTGGTTCTATCAAGATGCTTGTGGTTCTTTGCACTAACCAATTGGTTTCATATCCTGTGTTCCTGCTCAGTTTCTTTTGTCTGGAATGCCTTTCCCATTTTTACTCACCCATCTTTCTTTGTAGAGAAAGTTTCCACCAAATGCTGAGGCAAGCTAAAAGCCCTCAACTGGGCTTCCGTACTGCCTTAAGAGTACCTTTATTACAATACTTGCTATAGTAAAGTGAAAGCATCTCTTTATGTATGCTTCCCCCCAACTAGCCCATTAGTTATTTGCAGGAAGGGATAATAAAGGTTTTATTTTGTACCCACTCAGACCCCACCACAGTGAACATTGTCTGGTACAGAGTAATCATGTAAGTAATGTGTTGGGGTCTGAAAGGCATTTAGAAACTGGATTCGCCTCCCAATCCCATTGCCACTTCTGGAGTATGGAACCAATGTGACCTGGACTCCAGACTGTCCAATGCCATCTGTTTTCTTCCATAGAATATACCAACTTTTGTTGATTGGGTCATGAAGAACAACTACCATATTTACAGATAACCACTTCTTAAATTTTTTCTTATAAACATTTTGTCATCATCAAAATTCACATTGATGACTTTTTATGGCCAAAACATTTCCCCGTCTTTTTTTTTTTTCAAATGTTTATTTTTGAGACAGAGAGAGACAGAGCATGAATGGGGGAGGGTCAGAGAGGGAGACACAGAATCTGAAACGGGCTCCAGGCTCTGAGCTGTCAGCACAGAGCCCGACGCGGAGCTCGAACTCACGGACCGCGAGATCATGACCTGAGCCGAAGTCGGCCGCTTAACCGACTGAGCCACCCAGGCGCCCCACTCCCCGTCTTAATTAAACCAAGTTCCATCTTGTTTCCATAGTAGTCACTTACTCACAAGAACTCTCAGAAACATTTATTTTATATCATACTCTGTGGCAGTATTCTCCATCTCAAAAGGAAGTAGAAATGATCTAATATTTACTGAAGGGGTAATTTACATCAGATGCCTTGTTATATACCTTATATTTATCCCATTTAATTTTCTCAATAATCCAGTGACCATTTATTCATTAATCCCCCACTTCTTCACACCAGCCTAACCTTCTCTCTACTTTATTGGCAGTTCTAACGTTCTTAATCAAAAACAAATTCCTCCAAGGCCGTAAGTTTCACTCTTGTCACCATTAGAATTCCATAGTGAATCATTCCACTGGAGGACATTAGCCTTGAAAGAAACCTCCTCTGGAGGTTATTCCTCACATCTGGACAGACCCAGATCGATTTCAAGCCTCCCTCTTTTCACTCCTACAGAAATAGCTCTTTCATTTTCCATTAGATCATCAATTCATTCTTTACCGATACATTTATTTCCCCTACTGGTCCATGAATCTCTGAAGTATAAGGATCTTGTTCTATTCATATTTTTATAAAATATAGCAAGTCTCAAATGTTTTCAAAATAAAGACTTAATTAACTTCTTCTAGTTTAAAATTTTACTTGGGTATAAAAGGCCATATATTGTATGATTGCATTTATGTGAAATATCCAGAACAGGAAAATTTTAGAGACAGAAGGTAAATCAGTGGTTGTTTAGAGCTGGGTGTGGGGAATGGATAGGTATGAAGACATGGACACTGATTGCTAATGACATTTCTTTTAGAGGAATTGAAGATGTGGCGATGGGTATGCAACTCTATGAATATACTAAAAAACACTGCCTTATACACTTTAAAATTAATTTTGAGGTTGGTCATAGAATCAGAAAAAGAAAATGTTGTCCTTACTCTTATCCTCTTTCTTTCTTTATTTTCAACAGCTTTATTGAGATACAATTCAGATACCATACTTCACTAAAGCACAGATCACTATAACATGAACTCTTTAGAAAATGGACTGTATTTTCCCACACCCAGCACAGTATTCATGAGTTAGCAAATGCTCATTTCATGAATGAGGGATTCACAGCTTTGAATTTACTATTATTAATACAGCTATGGTAAATTTGGGTAAAATATACTTTCACCTTCATAGAATCAAGGTGAAAATCACCATTTATAAAATTATCTCTTATTTTCCATGCCCAGCATGGACCCCAACATGGGTCCTGACCTCACAACCCTGAGATCAAGATCTGAGTGCCTCTATAAAATTATTTCTATGAGAAAAGGCATATTCAAAGCAAAAAATAAAGCCTACGAGAAACCTTCCAACACCTTGCAACTAATAAATAAAGCCTATGATTTATCTTGCAAGACACTACCACTCCTACATCCCAGTCCCCACCTAGACAAATATCTGTGGTCTCTAAGAACACTCAAATATTTTTTTCATAGCAAATCTACTGAGAGTTTCAACATCCCGTTTGTGAAATATTATTCTTGGAAGAAGGGCTTTTGAGGAACGAAGAGTATCTTCTTCAAAACAAATTCAATACTTTTCCACAATAGTTTTTATTTTTATTATGCTTTCATGTATAGAAAATAAGAGAATGGAGCTCTAAAAAACTACTCTGGAATGAGTCAGTATATACATGGAGAGCCATTTGTACAAGCATGCATCCTTCTTTTGTAAGAATTGCAGTTTCTATCTAACCAACAATTAGCCTTTTTCTTTTCTCTGTACTTTAAGTTTCATTTTATTCTTACTGAAATTTTTTTTTCATAAAAGGTGACTTAAAGGAATCCACTAGTGTCAAATGCCATCTATCAAAGATAATGATTTTGAATCAAGATCTCTATTCAGGCAATACTATTGAGAAACCTCATAATGATGTATTCTCTGCCTTAATATTTATATCGGTAATTATTGAACCCTCCACCATATAATTTATGCATTGAATAGCACAAGATGCACACAGTGGCCACTTGGAATGCTTCACATATTTTCAGGCAATTAACCCATTCCCCAATATTATAAAATGAGTCAACAGCATTATCTTCATTTTGTCTCTGTTTCAGAGAATTACAGTCACTATAGGTCATATGGCTACATGTTGAAGGCCAAAGGATAAAATGTAATCACAATTTTATCTCTGATTCTCTACTGGCAGGTTAATGCTAATTCCATTAGGGTGTGGTAGTTATTAAAATTATTATTTATTATTAATAAAATCCTCTCATGTAATTGTGAAGTATATTTTAAAAAATGCATGCCATATAAATGCCCATTGAGGACATTTGTCTCACTAATGAGTCAATAAAATTCTCTCCATTTCATAAAGAATTTTTATTATTATTATTTTTTTCCCAAATCAGCCCATCATTTAAAAAATAAAATTGTACTTTCTCTATGATTTTGCAAGTTTCTTAAAGCAGGGGTCACATATTTTATTAACTGATTTAACTCAGAGTAGTTTGTCCATAGTGGAAACTTGATTAATATATGTAGACAGACTGATTGAATAGAGGACTAATTATATCATTTAGGTAGGCTAAAAGTGTCACATTCATAAATCAGAAATATGTCAAATAATTACTTACCTCTTCTAGTTGGCATGCTTTGATGACACTCTTATATCTATACTCATCATAGGAAACACCAAAGATGATGTTTTCTTTAATGGTGCCAGGCATGATCCAGGAAAACTGAGAGCAGAATGAAATTCTTCCACTGTGCTTAATTTTACCCTCTGAAGGCTCCAGTTCTCCCATAATCATCATTAGAAGTGAAGTCTGGAAATAAAACCATTGTTATTAAGTAAAATCATTTATCAAATCACTCTCAGAATATACTTGCCTCCAACTGTCATCCTAAGCAAAGGTATCTATTCTGATTTTAAAGGATTCTACATTAATTCATTTGATTCAAAATTTATTAAGCACTTCCTGTTCTGGATTTGCTGCTATGCACACAAGATACAAAGGGGAATAAAAGAAACAAGGACAATAGAGTGTGCTAAGTGCTTTGGTAGAGGTTCACAGAGATAGAGCACCTAATTCAGATTGTTGGGGTGGGTTTGGAGGAGGTCAGGGAAAGATTTTCACCAGCTAACCTTTGTTGAGTACTCAGTCTATGCTGGGTGCTGTCCTATGTGATTTAACTGTATTCATTCACTTAATCCTCACAAAAACCCAACAAGGTAGATTCAATATTATCTCCATCTAACAAAGAAGAGATCAGTTAAAAAGAGATATAGTCAGATAATATTGTTCTCATAAGTCCTTATTGCAGAAACTAGTATAAAATCATACAAGGAATGACTGAAGAAGCTTCACCAAAAGGACTATCAATGAGCAAAGACTTTATATGAAAAAAGACTGTGAACTAAAATTTAAACTAACGTGGAAATTAGAGTTGAGAAAGAGAATTAAAGTATGTTATATTCCCTGACAATAAGAAAAGTTATAAGTAAAGCCCAAATAAAACAAAGGAAACAGGGTATAAAGGAAATTCACTGATTGTTTACAAAGAAAAGCTACAAGTCAAAGATATGATTTAAACGTAACATATCAGCTAACAGAAGCATAAGCATATTTAACAACACAAAGATAAAACATTAAGAAAGATAATACTACAGACTAAAATTGAGTAGAAAAAAGGGAGGCAGCAGAGGACAGAAAAACATTGATTTTATCAGAGCTCACATTAGGGAATAAGAGAAAGAAAACCCCAAAGATTTAATGTAAAGTTATTATAACTATAACCACTGTAACAAAATACCTCCCAACCACTAGAAGTTGGAATGCCTTTGGGCTCACACCTTGGCCCCTTTCCCTTCCTATCCATACTCTCTCCTTTGGAATCTCATCTGGCCTCAAGTTTTTACACTGCCAGCCCCATTCCCCTGAAATCAAACCTGTATAACCAACTAACATCTCAATTTAGATGTCAAATATGCATTTTAACCTTAATGTTCTAAAACCAAGCTCCACCCCAAATCAGTCTCTTCCATAATCTCCTCAGGTAATGGTACCTTCATGCTTCCATTTACTCAGTCCAAAAACCTTGGACTCATCCTTGACTCCCCCTTTTTTTGCATACACCACTTTCAATCTAATTATGTGGTATCTTTCTTAGAGATATGTCCTGAGGGGTGCCTGGATGGCTCAGTCAGTTGATCGTAGACTCTTAATTTCTGCTCAGGTCATGATCCCATGGTTTTGAGATTGAGCCTCATGTTGCTGAGCATGGAGCCTGCTTAAGACTCTCTCTCTCCCTCTCCCTCTTGCTCTCCACTGTTCTCATGCATGCCCATGCATGCACGCAGCACAAGAAAGAAAAGGAAAGAAAAGAAAGGAAAAGAAAAGAAAAGAAAAGAAAAAAGGAAAGAAAAAGAAAGAAAGTCCCGAATTTGACTATTTCCTTCACTACCTGGGTTAAGCCAGTATCATCTTCTGCCCAGTTTGCACAATAGCCTCCTAACTCATTTCCTTACTTCTGCCCTTATCTCTTTACAACCTATTTTCAAAGTAGCCTCATCAAAACTAAGACAAATCATGTCACTTTTCTGCTTAAAACCCTCCAATGGCTTCTCATTTCCTCAGAAAAAAAAAAAAGCCTTACTCTTAACAAGCTCCTTTGTAAGGTCCTTGAGACTCTTTTACAATAGCCCAAATAATGGTCTAGCCCATACTACTCCTCTGACAGCTCTACCCTCTGGCTGATTCTGTGCTAACCCCACTGACTTCCTTGCTGTTCGGTGAACCACAGGGGCACAGTTCCATTTCAAGGCTTTGCTCCATCCTCTATCTGCACAGCAGTTCTGTGGCCTTACTGACAATCCCTGACACAACACAATTTCTGTCATCCATCCTGACCTTACCTTGGTACTCAATTTTAGCTTGGTCTTAATAATAACTGAGCAGCAGATGTGGAGAATAAGCTATTAGCTCCTGCTTTTGTTTACATTTAAAATAAAATACAAATGTCTGTGAAGTTTTATCAACATTTTGGTATTTATATATAATAATATATATTGTATATATACATTATATATATAAATATATTAAGATATATTTATATGTATAAATATTCATATTCAGTGATGGTTTCATTTAATGTCATATCTCTCAAAATACCAAGTATTGATAAATATATATTACATATACTTGATTAATATATATGAAAATATAAAAACTATATATAATTTTATATGTTTATCTAATATAATTATTATATTTTATATTTATATTGACAAATATTAATATCAACATTAGTATTGTATTAATATAATAAATATAATATAAATAATAATATAAATATTATATATCCTTAACATGGATAATCAGATATATTCAATTATGTAAGTTTATTAAAACTGTTATATATTAAAATATCGCTTCTAAAAAATGGGATTTATAATAAGTTGACTGGGGGTAGGGGGATGGGAAGCTGACCAGCACTGAATAAATTAACATTCCTATGTATTTCTTTCAAAAATCTATCCCACTCAATAATTTTTCCTCATAATAAATCCTAAGTAAGTCTGGATCCATTCTCCAAAATTCTAATGTCAACAAAATAGGGACCTTTTGTCTATGGGGTTAGTAAGGCAAAATCTAAGCCAAGATTTTCCTGGACAAGCTCTGGAAAAATGTCTATGCCAGAGATTGGTAAAAATGAATGGTTCATTTATTCAATAAATTACTGAATATCCACTATGTACAAGATACTTTGTTGACTTATATGTGAAATCTAAAAAACTAAAGGAAAGAATAAATGAACAGAAAGCAAAAACAGACCAATAAATACAGAGAACAAACTGATGTTTGCCAGAGGGAAGGGGATTGGGAGGGATGGGCAAAATGGGTGAAGGGGAGTAGGAGGTACAGGCTTCCAGTTATGGAATAAGTCACGTGAATGAAAGGTATAGCATAAGAAACATAGTCAATGGTAGTGTAATTCCATTGTATGGTGACAGATAAGTAGCAATGTTTGTGAGCATAGCATAATGCAGAGCATAGCATAATGTAACGAATCATTACGTTGTGCAAATGAAATTAACATAACATTGGGTGGCAACTATGCTCCAATTTAAAAAAAGAAAAAACAATTTTTAATAAATTTAAAAATCAGCACGTGGGAGAAAAAAGACACTGGGTTCAGTGCCATGCACCACATAAAGATGCAGAAGAAAAGGTCACTGAAGAAATAAAAGACTAGAGACTATTATCAGTGTAATAATTTATATTATAAGGGACAATATATCTAAGCATTCTCCTACTACCAATGTAAAAATTTCTCCAACATGCCCTTTTAGGCTACAGACACACGAGGAAATGAAAGAAATGCATGCCAAATGAAGTTCTTAATGATGAGGAATAGATTACCTTGCCTGCTCCAGTAGATCCAGCAACTGCCAACAACTGACCTTTTTCTATCTTGAAATTGATGTCTTTCAGGACAGGAGCACCAAGAAGTGAGAAGTTGCTGAAGAAGAGGCTGTTGTCACCATCAGAAATTTTTCTATCGTTACTGTTTTGTTTTGCTTTCTCAAGTAATTCCCCAAATCCCTGAAAAAAATATATATAGAAAACAAAAAGGTAGATTTTTCAAGTATTTTCAATAGCTATTTGTTTTATTTATTATTAAAAGCACATGGCCCATGATCCATACTTTATAACATGTAATTATATAACATGAGTTCTAGAGCACATGACACAAAACATTGAAAATTTTAACACAGCATTTGATGGAAATATAATTTCAATATCTCAGATTATAACTCACCATTAAGCTAAATTAAATTATTGAAAAAAAATGTGTACCTTCTCCTATAGGCTGAGCAAATAAATATTATTATCTAATTCTCAGCACAGTAATAATATCTGTTATAATCCCTGTTTCAAAGCTGTAGACTTGTGACTCAGAGGTTAAATGACTAAAGTCAGCCAGAGTGGAATTACAACTCAATCTGACCTCTATCATGCTGCTGGTACCTTCCTCTAAGAAGCTATCATTTAAGCAGTTTAATTAAGTATAAATGCAATGAGATGGCCAGATGATTCAGATGAATTCCATTATATGAGAATAGCTGGGAGGAAGGAATTGCCTTCTGAAAGTTCCCTGCTTCTCTGTTGCCCCATGGGAAGCTTTAGGGTAGTGGTCTTCAAACCAGACCAAACAGCCCTAAGGATCGATCATGAGGAAGCTTGTGTATACAGTCTTAAGGGAATCTATTTCCACATTCTCAATCTCCAAATATACTCCTTCCTAAAATAATCTGCCTGTGATTTGTTTACTCTTTGTTATCTCTTCTTTCCCACTTTCTGGTTCACAATTGTCCTTGCTTCACTTTATACAGAAGAGAAGCCTTTTGGGACATCTGTTGGTTAGGTGTCCAACTCTTGGTTTCTGCTTGGGTCATGATCTCCCAGGCTGGTGGGCTTGAATCCTGAGTTGGACTCCATGCTCAGCTGGGAGGCTGCTTGGGATTCTCTCTCCCCCCTCCCTCAACTCTCAAAAATAAATAAATAACCTTTAAAAAAAAAAGAAAGAAAAGAAAAGGAGAAAAGAAAAGAAGAGGAACCTTTTACTTTTACTAGTCCTAAGTCGTACTGTGTTGTACTTCTTGGAGTGTAAAACTTCTAGGACACAAACAAGGGGACCACAGAAGAATAATTTTCTCCTCAAAGAGGGTCCCACAAAAGCAAAGCCAGGAATACTGAAAGAGGTAACATCTTATTTCACTCAGGTTTCAAACTGGAGGCAATCTATGTGTCTTACCTAGCTTAGAATAAGATTTCAGAAATGAGTTGCAGGATAAGGCATTTTAATTATTTGATTACTTACTTAATTTTTAATAATTTAATAAATTTACTTAGTACATATTAATTACCTGTATTTTAAGGTTATACTTTGTCTGACATAAAATAAGCTGATTGACTTGACAATGGGAACTAACTTCATGAATTCATGTATCTTCCATAAACTGAATGCACCCAAACTATAGTGCCAACGTTTTGGCAAAAATCCATTAAACATACTTAGACAATTACATATTCTTCCACCACTTAAGAATACACTGAAAAATTTATGTCACCTTAAAAATGTGTCAGAGGTATGTGTCATAGTTTTTCAAAATTCTTTTGGGTCATACATAAGCAATTAAGTTTGAAGACCACTGCTTTTAGTTCTCATGATAGGGATGGTTAACATCCCCCTCAGTCACCAAACAATAAAAGCAAACCGTTTAGGAAGTAGACAATAAAAAGTTTTTATAACATGGGTCAAAGGCATCTGCTATTCCCTTATTCATTTATTTATCTCACAGATATTCACTGGGAATCACCTCTGTATTAAAGACCACTTTGAAAATCTCACATGAGAGAATAACATTATGAATAGATATTAACACTGCAACATGCTTAGTGCTAGAACTGAAAATCACACCAAGTCTTATGGAAGTACATTATAGAGAGTAAGCAACTCAGTCTGGAACTTGACCAAGTAAATGACCTGCAGGCTAGGCTACAAGGGATAGAACTGGGATTTCAAAAGACCAAGAAATGGTATAGGTGTTCTAGGAAGACGGATCTGCATGTACAATGATTTAGGCTTAAAAAAAATAAAATATGCCTCAGAAATGGCAAGTGGCCAGGTGTGATGTATATGGCAAGATGACAGAAGATGTCCTTAGTAAGGCGGGCCATGCAGTTGTTAAAGGACTTGCTGTGCCATGCTTAGAAGCAGGACTTTTATCCAATAAGCATATGAACCAATGGGAAGCTGTTGTTATAAATAGTTTTTATTTCTTTATTTTTTTTATTTGAGAGAGTATGAGCAGAGGAGAGGGACAGAGGGAGAAGGAGAGAGAGAAGGAAAGAGAGAGAGAGAGAGAGAGAGAGAGAGAGAGAGAGAGAGAGAAGATTATGCAGGCTCTATGCTAAGCTTGGAGCCCAACATGGGGCTTGATTCCATGGCCCTGGGATCATGATCTGAGCCAAAATCAAGAGTTGGACACTCAAACCAACTGAGCCACCCAGGCACCCCACTAATAACTTTTATTTCTGATTACAGAAGAAAGACACTTATTTCAAGAAATTTGGAAAATATAAAAAATCAGAATGAATAGAAATCACTTATAATACTACCACTGAGAAGCAACCATACTTAACATTTCAACCAAAATCCCTCCATTTTCTTACACATAAATGTATATGATTTTATATAGAACCAGGGATTAAAAGTACAGCATAGGCAATATAGTCAATATTATTGTAATAACTTTTAAGTGTAGATGGTAACAACATTTATCATGGTGAGCATTTTGTAATGTATCTAATTGTTGAATTACTAGATTGTACACCTGAAACTAATATGTCAATTATATTTCAATAAAATATAAATGTAATTTTTTACAAAATTGAGAAAAATATAAGGTTGTGACATGCTTTCTAACTTACAATAAATCAATATTTTCATATATCATTAAACATGATTTTTAATATAATTTTTAGTTGCAAGATAGTATTCAAGAGTATGGATATACTATATGCTCATACTTTTGCTATAAATTGGGGGCACATTTTCTTTGTACAAATTCCCACAAGTGGAAGTTCCAGAGTTTATGCTCTGTATGTATGCTCTGTATGTAAAATTCCATGTGTTTTCAATAGTAGTTCTAAATTTTCTTCATCAAGAAATATATGAGAGTGCCAGTTTTCAAATTTCAGTTTTCAACACTATTATTTTTTGGTTTTGGATTTGTTTTGACTTCTTTTACTTGTAGCTTTATAAGGGAAAATGGAATATAATGATCTTATTTTTATTTATTTGCTCTCTAATAAGATTGAACATTTTCCATATTTATGAGTCCCCTATTGGGCATAAAATGGTTATGACATCCTCTGTCATTATTCCAGTAATGGCTTTACTCCAGTAACCTTCTCACCCAGGTGGATAATGGTTAACTTCAGTCTGAGCTTCAGTCTACTCTGTTTTTGAGGGTATTAAATGAGATAATTACATGAAAGCATTTTGAGCACAATAAAGCAGTAGTCACTCTCTTTTGTTTTGTTTAAATAATTTAAAAATTATTTGTTTAAACAAATAAATAATGCCCCTACATTAAATAAGGAGCAGTATTATGAGTGGTAAAGGGTTTTGGAGTCAGAGAAATGTAGGCTGACATTTTAGCTCTGCCCTAATTAGTTGTATAACCTTGTTCTAGTTGCTTAAACTAAGTTTCAGCTTCCTAGTAAGTAAATAGCAATTTTACCCACTCACAGGTTTATACTGAGGGCAGAATCATGTATCAGAATCACCAGGGACTTGCCTCTTGGGTAACTGGGTGGATGGTGATGCCATCAAAGAAGAGAGCAAATGCACTCACTGGAAGGGGCTAATTTATGAAGCTTGGTGAGTGATGAATGAGAAGTGCTTGAAGAGCATGCAGAAAACTTAGAAATACATGTATGAATTTCAAGAAAGAAACTGGGGCCAGAAATCTGCATTTGACACTCATCAGCACATTGATGTCAGTTGACCTAAGCTTGAGGTCACCCACAGAAGGCATGAAATGCTAGAAGAAAGCCTAGGGGGGACATAGTGCCAATCACCATTGAAGTAGCAGGCAGGGAAGAGGTAGAAGTCATGGTCTGAGGATAAAAGAATATGAAAGGAGTGGTTCACTAAAGCCAAATGATCAATTCAAGAAGAAAGGAATGTTTTAATGTATTGGTGAGGGTGGAATCCAGATTGTGGTGGGGAGAAGCCCATGAAAGATGAGGAAATGAGAACGGGCTTGACAACAAAGGGAAGGAAAGGGATAAAGTTTAAAGAATGAAGCTGGGTGGGCAAAAGCAAGGGGAAAAATTTTTAATTAACTTATAAATATGTGAATGTGAAGAGGGATCAGTTGAAAGGAGATGCTGAAGCTTCTAGAGAGAAGACTGCTGGCCCCTTGTTCTAAGATGAAGCAAGGTATTAATAGCTCAGTCAAGGGCAGGGAAAAACATACATCTTAGATAGAATGGAAGAAGAAAAACATAATTCCAAGGGTGAACAGGGAAGTTGGAAGCATTCATACATAATGATGGCTTCTATTTTCTTTATGTTTTGTAGGAGGCAAGGAGAACCTGAGGGAAGTAGGGGGTTTCAGGAAAGTGGTAAAGACTTGGAATAGCATCTGGGGAAATGGTAAAGGAAATTAAAGACAAATAAAAAGATTTCCCAAGAAGGTTTACAGGCCCCACTGAAGTTGAAACAAGAATAGTATAAAACTAATATAAGATAGGGGTGCCTGGGTGGCACAGCCAGTTAAGCGTCCGACTTCAGCCAGGTCACGATCTCGCAGTCCGTGAGTTCGAGCCCGGGTCAGGCTCTGGGCTGATGGCTCAGAGCCTGGAGCCTGTTTCCGATTCTGTGTCTCCCTCTCTCTCTGCCCCTCCCCCGTTCATGCTCTGTCTCTCTCTGTCCCAAAAATAAATAAATGTTGGAAAAAAAAAAAACTAATATAAGATATAGGATTTTCCCAGATAGCACCTCCTTCACCAAAGTCCATAAAGTCATGTTTTGCAGCAAAGGATTCAGTGGAAGGAAACAGGAATTGGGAGACTTGTAGGAGAAGAACTGAAATGATAGGTCTTGGAATAAGCAGAGGTTGAACCAGGCAGGGTCCAAAGGGAGCATTAAAGAGACTAGAAATCTTGAATTTGAAAGACCATCAGGTGTGATTTAGAGACAGATAGAGATGGAAGGTTAGAAAATTCTGGACAGAGAAAGATTTTACATTTCCAAAGTGGAGGAAGTCTAGGTGTTCTCAAAGCTCAGGATATGCCTATGAGAGGAAGCTTCTAAAGAAGTCCCTGGAAAGTATAAGTTCTAAGGACAGTGTTGGGGGGACTGCTCATGTGGGTGTTGAGGTTTCAGACATCATGGCAGAAGTTTAAGGAGCAACGCTATCCCGAGTAAATGTGATCAAGAAGTGAAATAAGTCAGGCAGAAAAGAAAAATAAGATTTTACTCACATGTGGAATTTAAGAAACACAACAGACGAACCTAGGGAAAAGGAAGGAAAAAGAAGATAAAAACAGAGAGGGAGGAAACCAAAGGAGATTCTTACATGCAGAGAACAAACTGGGGGTTTCTGGAGGGGTGGTGGTAGGAGGGATGGGCTGGATGGGTGATGGATATTAAGGAGGGCACTTGTTGGGATGAGCACTGGGTGTTTTATGTAAGTGACGAATCACTAAATTCTACACCTGAAATCATTATTATACCATATGTTAATTAAATTAGATTTGAATACAATTTTTTTAAAAAAATGGGAAAAAGAAGTGTCCAGAGTTTGACAGGTGGCCATCAAAGACTTTGAGGATACAGCCAAATGGGAAGCAAGAGTTCAGGGAAAGGATTGGAGGCTGTGACATCGAGTTCCAAATTTCAGCTTCAGCGCCTGCCAGTTGTATGAGCTGAACCAGGTGCCGTAACCTCTCTAAGCTTCCACTTCCTTATCAGTAAATTACTTAGGTCGTAGAAATGTTATGTGAATTAAATGAGACAACATTTATAAAGTGATTATCCGAGAGCCTGAAGCATAGTCAGGGTTCCAGCCTGCTACCTATTTTATTAGATGGAAGGAGAGTGAAATGGAAGACTTTTGAGCAGAACAAGGAAATAATTGTCTCAAATTAGTAGGGAAAATGTTAAACCTCTTATTTTCCCTTCATTCCTAGAAGGGCAATTGAAACTCCTAAAAGCAAAGAAGTAAAATCAATCTGATTCCTTTCTGATCTGGCACTTTCCCACAAACAACTTTGCCAGGCAGATAAAGAATGATTCTCTAACCTGTATCTTCAAAAATGAAGTAAAGTGAAGCCCTGGCTGTCAAGTTGCTTATATAAATAAAGCCAGTTTCAGATATTTTGAAATATGCACAATAAGACACTGGTTTCAAAACTTCTATCTTTATTCAGCACATATGTGATAAGAAAATAACTCAATAGGTATTCTCAATAACCAAATATTGCTTCTTTAGAGGCTGAATATTATTGATAATATTTTTCAGACTTTGAGATATATGATAGAATTTTTATTTTTTTAACTTTTTAGTTTTTTTGAGCATATTGGCTTTTTTTTCAAATTTTAATTTAAATTCTAGTTAGCATATAGCACAATATTGGTTTCAGGAGTAGAATTCGGTGGTTCATCACTTACATACCATACCCAGTGTGAGAGAACTTTTAATAGTGAATGGAAATAAGTAAAAATAGGAAAAAACACATTGATATATCTCTCATACATCTTTACATTGCCTTGTGTACGTAAACACATTGGACTAGAACTTGAGATTAGAGAAGATAATATTTAGAGGAACTACTTACTATGTGCATGGTACTCTGCTGAACACTCTACGCTTCACAACAGTCTTGCAAGAAACTAGGCACTGCTTGCAAGGTAAATATTAATATTTCACTTTATAGATGGAGAACCAAAGGTTCCACAAGTAATTTGGTCTAGATTACACAGAGAATAAACGGCAAAGTCAGAATTCAAATCTTGCTCTATCAGGCTCCAAAACCTATGAGATTTGTATGCCTTCCTAATCTGTTGTCAAACAAATTATAGGACTTAGAAAACAATAAAGAGGCTTCCACACTGTAACATTTCTGGGCCCTGACTTCTTAATTTATCAAGTAAGTGCAGTGGTTCCCTTCCGGTGCTGCCAGTTCAATTATCATTCTAACTTTCTCATCCATTAGGATGAAAACTAGATTTGAAAAGGAGGAAATGGTAAAGTATTTAGGGCAAACAATTAAAAAAAAAATTCTGACCTCTTCCCAGAAAGCTGTTACATTCTCCATCACTACTTCTGTAGTTGTTAAGTTATATTCCAATGTCTTATATTCTTGCTTTTGTAAGAAATCCTGTTTACAAAAGGAAGCAAAGATATATTGTAGAACTAAAATAGCATTAATGCATTATTACCTCTGTTTTACACTCTAATAGTTCTGTACCCTGTATTTGCATTTTGTGAATATTTATGAATATATTTATGAATACATTAGAAATTACTTCATAATAAAATAATTGATAGCAGTGTTCCGAAGTTAATTTTCCAAGTACTTGGATTTATCACATTTGAAATGCACTCTTAAAACATGTGCTATTTTAGGGGCACCTAGGTGGCTCAGTCGGTTAAGTATCTGACTTTGGCTCAAGTCATGATCTCACAGTTCGTGAGTTAGAACCCATGTTGGGCTCTGTGCTGACAGCTCAGAGCCTGGAGCCTGCTTTGGATTCTGTGTGTGTCTCTCTCTCTGCTCCTCCCCCACTCACACACTCTCTCTCATCCTAAAAAATAAACAAACATTAAAAATTAAAAAGAAAACGTGGTATTTTCTAAAACTTTTTTTAATGTTTATTTATTTTTGAGAGAGAGAGAGAGAAAGAAGGGAAGGGAAGGGGCAGAGAGAAGAGAGGGAGACAGAGGATCTGAAACAGGCTCCACCCCGTTAGTGCAGAGCATAACATGAGACTTGAAGTCACAAACCGTGAGATCATGACCTGAGCTGAAATCAAGAGTTGGATGCTTAACTGACTGAGCCATCCAGTAACCCCTATAAAACTGTTTCTATATATTAGATTTCAACACACAACTGATTGTTTCTTCTACTCTTACAAGTTAACCTGGGTAATGAATTTATAAGGCCTCCCTGAATTACCCTCCAACGTGCCTCAATTCAACATTAGGACACAGAGAAAGCTAATGTCTTCTCATCTTTAGCTTCTTCCTTACTGGAGGCACTATAGCATCACTTCTCTGGGTTAAGGTATGAAGATCTAATATAACTGATTTTAAAGCATCAGACGTTGACTCTAAGAGAAGGCTCTATCAGACACGATTAGGGCTCAACTAGGAAAGGTGGGAGCATAAGGGAGAATTAAATGCCTATATCCTGAGGTCCTCACCATTAGGAGGTATTGAGGAAAGCCTGGTCCTTGACTCACTTTTGCTTTTTTTTTCTCTGCTCTTTTCTCATTCACTATTGCTATTTTGGGTTTTCTCTTTCTTTCCTAGTTTGGTTTCTCTCTGTGTTTCTGTTCAGTGACTCTCCCTGTCTTTGTGACCCTCTCTCTTTGGGTCTGGATTCATGTTCATTCTCTCTCTCTCTCAGTTGAGAAGGGTTAACAGAAGAAATAGGATTAGTCCAAGAGCAGCTATGGTTCGGAGCTATATTCCCCAATTTGTCTAACTCACAGATCTCAAACTCATATTTTCAAAACTATAAAATTAAGAAGGGTGGCTGAGTAGAGACTGTAGAAGTGGAGCGGGCAGGCCCTCCTTGAAAGGGGAGCTGCCATAGCTTGTGGGGGAAAAGGGACCCAGTTACTATATATTCCAATTCTTCAAAAGAGATTGAAGACATAATTTTTGTATATGTAACATTTCCCAACTTTTAAATGCTGGCAACTAACACAATTTTTTTTTTTTTAATTTAAAGTTCTAGTGAAACAGGTCAGAGGCCAAAATGAGATCCATGGACCGCCCCTGGCAAAGTCTGGCCTACATTACATAATGGCAGAACCACTTAAAAGTGGCTTACCCTTCACCCTTGTTTTTATTTCTATCACAGTGATTTTCTGAGTTACATATTTAAATGGATATCAAAAAATATTAATTATAAAAATTATACCCACACATAAACTCATGGTGATGATTCAGTTAGCTTTATGTATATTGGGTATAATCACCGGAGGACTTTAGAACTTCTCTTCCAAGCTACCAGCTACATCAGAATTGCTAGGATTTTAAGGTAATTAATGTGGCATAAAATGCCATTCTCATCTATCTTATTTTCTGGAAAGTGTGTTGAAAAATTTAGAAAATTTAAGGTGAACATTCTTAGTTTTAGCTGGAATGTTTTATAACTTCCTGGTGAATCTGCTACCATTTTTTGCACATTTGCCAAGTTAATTAGAAATGATCTATTGGTTGATTACGTAAATAAAATTCTCCAGAATACAGAAACAATATTTTCTTCAACTTCTTTATCTTAAGAGAATCTCACAGGCCTTCATTTATTTCACTAGGCTTTTATCCCAAGGGCTCATTAGACCACATGTAGACATCGAGAGGAGGAAATCCTGTGTGTCAAACAGGCCCAAGACCAAGACTTGATCTCTAGAGAGTTTGCTCACTAGAAAAGCTCAGAACTGTTCTAAAATCTTTGCATATGATGCCCAGTTAGGTAAATTACCTGTATTTTGTTTATTGCTCCAAGAGAGTCATACCATGTTTGCACAGCCCAGGGGAATTGCCGAGTGACTGCCATGCGCAAAACGATGCAGAATGAGATGGTCGTGAATATTTTTCGGAGGACGATTGTTTTGATCAGTGCATAGGGAAGCACAGATAAAAACACAACAAAGAACCCTGAGAAGAAGAAGGCCGAGCTATTGAAGTATCTCACATAGGCTGCTTTCCGGGTCAGTTTCAGTTCTGTTCTATAAAAAAATATATAAAATTTGGGATACTTATTAACTTTTCGAATACCAGGCATCTTGGAATGTAAAACCGGAACATAGGCTCTCAAGGCTTTCTGCCGTTGTTCTGATCCTAGCTCCATCCTATATGAACTGTGTGACCTTGAACAAGTTATTTTATCTCTCTGGGCCTCAGTTACCTTCTCTGAAAGGCAGACAGTAACAAATGTACCAGTGTCTTGGACATAATACCTGTAAATATTATTTTTAAATTATAATTAATAATCTATTATTAATACTATTACTATTTGACAGTATTTTAATATCTTCTTTTTTTTTACTTAAAAATATTTTTCAATGTTTATTTATTTATTATTTATTTTTTTAATACGAAGATTATTATCAAATTGGTTTCCATACAACACCCAGTGCTCATCCCAACAGGTGCCCTCCTCAATACCCATCACCCACCCTCTCCTCCCTCCTACCCCCCATCAACCCTCAGATTGTTCTCAGTTTTTAAGAGTCTTTTATGGTTTGGCTCCCTCCCTTTCTAACTTTTTTTTCCTTCCCTTCCCCCATGGTCTTCTGTTAAGTTTCTCAGGATCCATATAAGAGTGAAAACATATGGTGTCTGTCTTTCTCTGTATGACTTATTTCACTTAGCATAACACTCTCCAGTTCCATCCATGTTGCTACAAAAGGCCATATTTCATTTCTTCTCATTGTCACGTAGTATTCCATTGTGTATATAAACTACAATTTCTTTATGCACTCATCAGTTGATGGACATTTAGGCTCTTTCCATAATTTGGCTATTGTTGAAAGTGCTGCTATAAATATTGGGGTACAAGTGCCCCTATCCATCAGCACTCCTATATCCCTTGGGTAAATTCCTAGCAGTGCTATTTCTGGGTCATAGGGTAGATCTATTTTTAATTTTTTGAGGAACCTCCACACTGTTTTCCAGAGTGGCTGCACCAGTTTGCATTCCCATATTTTAATATCTCCAATCACTTCATATTAATTTTTAAGATTAGTGAAATTTCATTCAGTTTTTTAGTTTGTTGGTTGCTGTTTTAAATAAGTTTGGAAATGAGGACAAAGTTCCAAGATTTATAAAGGAAAAATATAAGTTTGTGATTCCCTAATGGATTCTTAACATTTTAGAAATTCTAGCTTGGCTTTGGAGAACACTGAAAATAACATATAAGCCACAAAGGAGTGGTTTCTCAAACCTTAGCATGTGTGAAAATCACCTGAGAAACTTATTAAAATGCAGTCTCAGGCCCACTGCTCAGAGATACTAAGTCTGCCATAGGCTTCCAGAATCCACGTTTTAAGTAAGAACCCAAGTGATTCTGTTGCAGGTAGTTCTTGAAAAATTACAAGACAGAAGCTACTATATCCTCTCTATGTCTCACTTTAGTATAATTATTTGCAACAATCATTTTTTAAAAGATTTTATTTTATTTATTTTTTAGCACTTATTTATTTTTGAGAGAGAGAAACAGCATGAGTCGGGGAGGGGCAGAAAGAGAGGGAGACACAGAATCTGAAGCAGACTGCAGGCTCCAAGCTGTCAGAACAGAGCCTGACACAGGGCTCGAACTCATGAACTGTGAGATCATGACCTGAGCTGAAGTCCGATGCTCAACTGACTGAGCCACCCAGGCACCCCTAAAAGATTTTATTTTTTATTTTTTTCTAGTGTTTACTTACTTTTGAGAGAGAGAGAGAGACAGAGGGACAGAGCGTGAGCAGGGGAGGGGCAAAGAGACAGGGAGACACAGAATCTGAAGCAGGTGCCAGGCTCTGAGCACAGAGCCGAGTGCGGGGCTGGAACCCATGAACCGTGAGATCATGCCCTAAGCCAGTGGGACAGTCAACCGACTGATCCACTCAGGCGCCCCTAAAAGATTTTATTTTTAAGGAATCTCTACACCCCATGTGGGGCTAGAACCTACAGTCCAGAGATCAAGAGTCACAAGCTCCACTAACTGAGCCAGCCAGGCACTCCTGCAACAATATTTTTTTTTTTACTTCTGATCTTCTAGTCTGAACTGCAAACGGGAACTATTTTTTTTCACATATATAAAAGAGATTTCAGTGCTCCAGCAGGCAGAAAATAGGGAGTGCAGATGCTGGTAATAAGAGAGAACAATACTGCCTTCAACTTCCATCCCACTCTTCCAGGAAGAAAAATTAGTCACTTGTGATCCTCCTATTCAGATCTCTCAAGGGAAGAAGCAGGGATGAACAGACAAGCAGACGGTTCTGGTGGGAGGAAGCAATAGCAATAGCTGTGCCTGGCATTTGGGTGCTGGTTTCACACATTTGTATAATTCAGAAAAGTTCTCATTCTCAAGTGGCAGCGTTCAGAAAAAATCTTTTGGGTTTTTTCAGTCTGAAAAAAAGTATAATCCTGAGCACTCTGATCAAGAAAATGAAGTTCAACATGCCCAACTTAGACCATGATTCACAATCTAATGTGGTCTAATGCTTACTTATTTCAGTTATTTGGCATTGAAGGCAGATTGGGATTTGTGGAATCTCTCTGGGGCTTGACTCCGGCTCTGCCAGTTACAGGTATGCAATCTTAAGCAAACTGCCCTTCCCTTTGATCCTATAGAATCCACATGGGTAGAAGAGAGACATACCATCTCTCTGCTGGAGTTATTGCCAAGGTAAATGACAGCACGGCAGAGGGCCTAACACTGAGAATCTATGCTTAGAATCCTTAATCTTCAACAGAAAGAAGAATAATATTGGCTAGGCTGATATTAATAAAATGCTAAAAAGCACTGCTCACAAAAGTGTTCATGAATTTGTGACAATTGTTGAAATATATTAGAAACAGTTGAGGAAAAAGGAAGAAGTGGCATGACTAAAAAGCATAATGGACTCAAGAACATTTACAAAAATCACCCAAAAAGTAGTGATTTCCATAATAAAGTCACTTGTACCTTATAAGTCATAAAAATATTTTATCAGTTTCTTATTTAAAAAAACTTGAAAGTACCTTTGTTAAAGAAGAGCAATAAAGGAGTAGATTTTCAGAGAGTTTTATAGTCTCTGCCTGGTTCAACAATGGCGTTGGCTGAGGTAATCACCCCTATGAAGTGCATCCTGCCATTCTCTTCCAGAATATTATATTTGCTCTTTTAAGGAGAAGCAATTCTTACTTTCCCATATTTACATCAGCACTTCCCAGCCTCTTCGGGTAGCAATTTCATGACAGATTAAAGAACCAGATCACACTAGTTACAACCAAGCATTTGCTAATAGAATTGGCCAGACAGAAATACAGAATAGAAAGGATGAATTTCATCTTTTGAGGAAGAGGAAAAATAAAAACCAAAGTCAAGAAAAGTCAGCACCTAGAATGACCTGACCAGAAGTTTATCTTGAATCCAGAGACAACCAGATCCTCTGATCAGCTCCTCATCATTCTTGCTATGTCTGTGCTTATAGGCACAGAAACGACCAAGGGGACAAGTGTGATAGAGAAGTCACTTTGTTAAAAAGAAAAACAACTTCAACCAACTAGACAATTCCCCAAGATCTTTAAGGATGTTTCTGGGAAGAAAATATAATTCCTTTCCTGGATTTGTTTTGAAAGTCATAATAAAAACAGGTGAGAGTAATGTTTGGGAAATATTTACTCTTTTACTCTTTCTATTTACATGGCAAAGGCCTTAATAGTTCAGCATTTCTTTTGTTGTTCCAATCACACACCTGCAGCTCAGTTATCACCGGCTACTGGAATCAGCAGCCCAATTTCCTGATGACCACATTCACACCATCCAAAAGGGTACTTTTTTGTATATTTTCCCCTGTGAAACTCTCATATGCTATAGGACCTGAAATTATCTGCTCTTTAACAGTAGTATATCTATCACTGAGTCTCCTAGAACCCTTTTTTGATTGCAGTTTGTAGAACATGGAACTTGACTGAAAGAAATGGTCTCATGGCTACAGAAATTCCATAGCTTATATTGTACCCTAAATTACCACAGTAATCATATCTCAGTCTGTGCTATACTTTTTCACTGGATATAGTCTTTACCAGTCAGTGAAAGAGAGATTATCGGAGGTGAAATAAGACTAGAGATAGGTGCCAAGTATTGATTCTATCTCAGGTGGTGGCTTTCATTGCTTGAACTGACCTCTCAAATGCAGGGTTTCTAGAACACAAGTTACTAGATATTATCCTGTATTATTATTCTTAAGTTAAGGAAGAACAATGATACTTTAACCAAAGAGAAGGGTTTCTTTTCACTTTTCCTGAGCCATAACATAAGTGAAATGGAAGAACAGAAAACCACTGTTTGGTTCAGATTTGCACACTTATTGCTCTACTGGTTTCACTTAAGGTTTTATTCAGCCTCCAGCATTATGATCATTATTTTAGTCAAATAAGTATAATAAGCAGCTATAAACACATAGAGGGGATTCTTCATAAGGCATAAATATCCTTGTAATAAAAAATAACGCACTTAACCAACTATATATAGACCATGAAAATGACTTTATGCCACTTGATAGTGATACAGGAATATTGATATAACTTAATACAATTGATTGTCAGAAACTTCAAATATGAACTGAAATCCCACTGTGACATACTCATCTTTAAAATATTAAACATGAAATAGCTACTGATATTGAAATTATCAGAAAGACTTACTGTCTTAGGTTTTCAATCATTTTTTCCATCGCTTCCTCCCAGCAGTATGCCTTAACAGATTGGATATTTTCAATCATTTCAGAGGTGATCACAAGTCTTTCGTTGATCTTTCCAGCTCTCTGATCTCTGTAAATCAATTAATCAATCAAATACTTAATAAAACCAAGTCAAATTACCACTAAGAACCACAAAAGTTTTTTCAAAAAATCCACATTTCTTATTAAACAGATGAACATTTATTTTATTATCTAACAGATGGTAACAAAAATCATGAACAAAAATCATTCACTAAATAGCTACCATTTAGTGAATGCCTCTTATGTGCCACACACCATTAGATGCATTCCACATACTATCCCAGTGTAGTACCCTTCATGGAAGTCTAGAAGTAGTGGTTATCTCCATTTTAAAGATAAAAAAAAACAGAGACTCAGTAAGGCCAAGTGACTTGAGTCAGGTCACATAACTAGTAAGCATGCAGTCTGGTATTTAAACCAAGAGTTATCAGATTCCACATTTTGTATACATTCTATCATCTTCTAGCTGACAAACTCTAGAAGTCCTCTATCATAAGCTGTGACTTGTATCATTAACTCATTCTCTACTAAAAAGTAACCAAGGCTGTAGTGTGATTATCCTTGAACCAGAGTAGGAAAAACCTATAAAATTCTATCCAACATTTATGCATTCACTCCCATGTACACATATGTTTTATCCATTCTACCTAAATATTATAATACATAAAAATGAACTGAATATTAAGATATTTAAAAAGAAATTCTATAGATTGATAAGCAAAAAAACAAATGTCCCTTAATACACTGACTATGATTTACACTATTGAAATAACTCCTTTTTAGTGACATCCAGGAAGTAGATCCCAGTTCAGTATATACAGCAGTCCCTGGTTTTACTAGACTTTTGGAATATCTAACTTAAAATCCTTCCAAGCTATGTAACCAGAGTGCTACCTGTACTTCATCATCATTCTTCCCAGTGCAGCTTGAAAAAGGGCAAGGATTATGAGGAAAGCAAGACCACAGAAGGCGGAGGCCTGTAACAAGTCCCAGAGGAGCCCCATGAGGAGAGCCACTTGCAAAGGAGCAATCCACACAAAATGTGCCAGTGCAAGTCCCTGCGAAATAAAATCACAGTGAAAACCAGTGACAAAGAAACAAGCAAACAAGCCTAAGATGGGAGAAATTGAGCACAGCGAGCTTATACAATCAAACACATCACGGTTCCCACTGTGCTAAACTCAATGTGTTTGCTACACGAAGCACACATCAGTGTGCTTAAACATTCTACAAATAGACTAGGATTTCCCAAGGAAGAAACTTCAAGTTGTTGCATTTTCGGGGTGTTTTTATTCAATGGAATTAAAATTAAATATCTTAAGTATCAGGTCAGGGACTTATTTTAAATAACTTACTTCTATTTGGATAAAGCAAGAGCCATGGTATAAACATGTAAGAGCAAAAGGGTTTCCAAAGGCTCAAGGTAACAACTCTATCACCTGACAAAATATTCAGAGTAAATGCAGGCTCAATTCATTAGTAATTTATGTAGCACCTGCTGTGGGTTTAACATTATGCTACATACTGAAAATGCTAAGATAAATAAAACACATTATGTGTCCTCAAAGACCTTGCAATTATTTGTGTCATAAGACAGCACTGAACAAGAATTGCTCAGAGTATCATATTCAGCCAAAGTAAATAACAGATGTAAAGTATTAAAAGGAAACAAGATCTGATAAAAAATGAATTTTGAAACACCTCATTAAATATGCAGCAAGCTGAGATGCCTTTGTATCGGCTGGTTCTGTAAGCCCCCGGAATGGCACCGTCCTATGCAACCCAACCTTGCAGGAATAGGGAAGGTAGGGATGTCTATGATTTAGCCACATATTACCATCAATTAACCCAGAAAAACCCTTGGGACTGTATGATTTATAACAATAATGCATAAATCAGTAGGTACATACTTCATCAAATTTGTTCAGGTTGTTGGAAAGGAGACTAACAAGTTGTCCAATACTTATTTTATCCAGAACACGGCTTGACAGCTTTAAAGTCTAAAAGGAAAATCGGAAGTTAGGCGATGTTGACAAAGAGAAGACAAAAAGAATATTTATAAATAACATCATAATACAGCTGAAGAATTAGGTGACTATGCATGCGTTTTTAAGTAAAGGTAATGAAAATTATTTTATGCTTATCTAGCTTAGGATATTCTCCGATTTATAAATATTTCTCTTCACAAAATATATTATACTGGCATGCCTGTAGTTATTTTATTTTCCAGCATCTATATAGTAAGAACATCCTTTCTACTCCACAGCAGTAATGATATTACACTTAAATGTCCATTCATATGGTGTGGAGATTTTGGTGGGTTTGGTTTGGTTTGGTTTGGTTTTTATAGGCAGCAAAATTTGAGATTAAAGACTATAATCTTATAGTAACTCTATTTTTCTATAGTGGAGTCCTATAGTAATTCTATTGAATAAAATGACAATTAAAGTCAATAAAAGTATATTATGAATAATTGAATCATTAATGACTTTGTGAAAGATTAACAATACAAAATCCTTAAATATTACACAGAAAAAATACATCCCTATACACAAATAGAACTGGTAAGTAGATAAATTAATAATAGTTATGAAGATCACTTATACTTTGCCTAAAATTTAATAAGAATTTATTATCCCTTAGATGCCTTTGATTGGAGAGTACCCATCCAATATTTGTTTCAATTGAATGTATATGTATTGAGCACTTATGAGATGCAAATCACTGGATTCAAGGCTTCAGGAATTATTGTTAGGATTTATTAATACATATTTCTTGCCTTAAGGTAACCTAGTACATACATCAACTAAATATGATATGATAAATGAGTTCAAGGGAGCAGAATATAACCGGGTGGTTATGAGAAAGTTCACATACCTGGTTACAAAAATTGGGATTTTATCGAGGAGGTAAAATTGAATATGGGTGTGGAATAATGAATACAATTTAGATAAGTACAGATGAAGAAAGAATCAAAGCAGTTAATTCCAAAACACTATTAGAGCAATATGAGGGGAAAATTCCACTGACTGGGTCACACACTCCTCATTAATAGACTTCATCTATCTCAGGTGTGCATAGCAAGCACTCAGCGAAGATTTGTTTTTGTTATTATTTCTGTCTTCTTGAAATTCATAAGCAAAGATAAATTTAGTTCATATTTAGATTATTTTCTTGTATTTTTACATTTTTCATTTAAGTACAGTTGACATACAATATTGTATTCGTTTCAGGTGTACAACATAATGATTTGACATTTATAGAATGCATTTAGGTTCATTATATAAAATATAATTTGAATGTATCATAGTTGCAGATTTTGGAGCAAAGCAAAAAAGTGCTGTATTACAAAATTTGGGGTACTGTAAGGAGAATTAGTGGCTGCCTGCCATGTGGATGGAGCTGGTCTGATACGGGACCAGTCGACTTCAGGCTCCTTTAGGGACCAAACCACAGCCACGTGAAGACACAACTGAATTCTCTGGTGATGGTGCCAGTGCAGGCCAGTAAGTGCAGCTAGAGGGGTAAGCAAACCAGGTAATAACACAAATACTCAAAAATGAGAGAAAAAAGGATAGATGCAATAGCTTCTAACTTTTCCTCAGCATGTTCTGAGTCTGAAAACACATATGCTGCTGTATTTGTGCTAAATGTTACACATGAATTTACAAATAACCTTCTCCTTCTTTGATCTCCCATCCCCTTTAGCCCATAAAATTTCTGGATCAAAACAAAATTTTTCTTGATTTATTACCCATGTTTTCCTGGTACTTGGTTGAATTGATGACATTGTAGCTGAGGTGATCTGACTAAACTGTGGACTCTATTTTTTTGTGTGTGTGCATCCATAAAAGGCTGTTTTGAACAATAAAGTATGACTATCAAGGTTTTATGACACAACTGACCTTGCATATATATTATGGAAGTGTTATGGGTTATTTGCTAGAGGTAATTTCAGATCCATGTCCCTTATAAGCCAACTATATAAAGTTTTTACATTGGGGGAAGAAAAAGAGAAGAAGGGTAAAGCAATACCCAAATGATTCAACCAAAATAGCTTTACTGTAATGACTTGGTAGACCCAAGCAATCACACATGGCCTACAAAGCATGTCACTGAAATGATATTAAATTGTGTTTGTAAGGTGGGAAGTCTTAATCTGCATTCACCTAAATCATGCTTCTGCAACTTGGGCTCTTGTCTGGATAATGCATACAGAAAAGTAGAGAAAGTTCTTATGGTTGTAGTACATGTGTTGTTGCAAAAATGTTCAATTTGCAGGACTCAAAGGATGACAAAATCACTGTGTCACAACTAATTAAGGCAGGAACTGTTATTGCTTGGATTATCAATAACAATTACATACTACACTCTTGTTATTGAATGTAAAGATATATGGCATTTTACCACAAGACATTTTGCCAATGACTTTTACACGGATGGTAAGTATCATTTTAATGGGGAGCCATACATTCCAAAACACAATGATGTGACTAGTTTTAAAAAATGAAATCTGGGGCACCTGGGTGGCTCAGTCTGTTGGGCCTCCAGCTTCAGCTCAGATCATGATCTTACAGTTCGGTTCGTAAGTTCAAGTCCCACATCAGGCTCTGTGCTGACAGCTCGGAGCCTGAAGCCTGCTTCAGATTCTGTCTCCCTCTCTCTGCCCCTCCCCTGCTCACACTCTCTCTGTCTCTCTCAAGGATAAATAAACATTAAAAAATATTTTTAAAAAATGAAATCCATAGCATAGGGAGTTTACAGAAAATGCTCAATAATTGTTAGCCAAAATGAACTGAATTAATCACCAAGGAAAATGAGAAACATTAATTAATGCCGCCATTTACTTAACAGGCCTACAAAATTGATTTTAGCATTTATCCCTTATGTGTATCAACATGACATTTAAAACATGTTGCACGTAGCATGGAGACTATGCAAGAAAGCATTACCTTCTTATAAATCAAACTAAACATAGCTATTCTTATTTGCATTCCAATGTGATGAAGGCCAAAAATGGCTGGGTGCAAAAGCAGAGTCCTCATGACAAAGAGAAGGCATAAGCCTATGGCTAGATAAATTGCAATGGAGCGTTCCGCCTTGTTATCTGGATCATAGGAAGCTATGATTCTTCCCAGTAAGAGAGGCTGGACTGCTTTGGTGACTTCCTAAAAAGAGGAAAAACCAAGAAATTAGATTTCATTTCCCTTGCATAAAATGGCCCCACAATTTCAACAAAAAAAAATTTCATCTTTAGAGAAGGATTTAAAATGGGCTAACATAGAGGGCTGCGCCATATGTAAAACTCTTGATGTTATTTTCATTTTTATACTTTGAAATAAGATTTGATTTTTGGTTATAGTGAAAGTCATTTGGAGACAAGTTTATGCATAAGGTATTTTTGACTGAAAAGTGAATAGTGGCCATACAGTAAAGGTGTGGTTTCTGGAATGGTATATTAATCAGTAATATGTACATAGCGCTGAATGGTTTATGAAATATTTTCATTTGATTTTCAGGACAGCTTTAGGAGTCAGAGTAGCCATTATTATTTTCACTTTGTGGATGAAGAAACTAAGGCCAAAGACACCAAGTGACCGGATGTGACTTCAAAATAGAACTTGAGGAAGTGTTTGGAGTTAGTGGCATTATTTCCAGAATGAAAACAGCTTCTCAAGGCAACCACATAAAGGGGAGCTGGCAACAGGAGGAAGGAGCATGCAGGCACTGGTGGCATTTAATTCAGCCACTTCCACTAATGGTCTCAAGCCCATCCTGGTGTGGAATGGGTATGGACTTCAGGGAAGCAGTGTTACAACAAACTTCAACCTCAGCCCAGTTTCCAATGATTTATCAACTCTTCAAAGCCTTGTGAGTTAACACAGGAAGACGAAAGTTGTGCTTTCCAAATGCATCTAGTCAGGGTCCTCAATTAATTAGTAAATCAAATTGTCCATCAAATCCATTACCCCTCCTCCTGAATATATAGGAATAGATTTGAATTCAAGAGGTCTAACTCTTCTCCATCTTACTAAATTGTTTTCAAGAGAGAAAAACACAAAACCTCCCCTGTCTTGTTTTATGATGAACCAATGAAATGGAGATCTGAAGCTAAACCCTCAAGGGATGTGATGTTAGGCTAATTGATTCCATTTCAAAGGTATATTTTCCAGCCAGACTGGTACCACAGCATTGTTCAGTTTACTCCCCCTCAACCCTTAATTTGCTTATTCTCCTCCATTTTCTACAATCCCTTTTCTAAACCGCAAATGCCCAATACCAGAAGCCCCCTTATTCCCAATAACTAAAAACGCTTTTCTGTACCAAGTTCATCCCCATTAGAAATCAATCCTAACCTATACAGAGCTGTCACTGATTGATCACTAGCTGTGCATTCTATACTTTATATTCAGTACTTTATTTCAAATTAACTATGTAGACTAAGGCTCTGAATATAAGGAAAGAATCAAACACTTTTTAAAAGTTTCCAAACTAATCACAAAATGGGTTATAGTTTTCTCATCTCACATTAGCCATATTCAAACCTGTATTCAGACAGATGAATACTGAAAAGAAAATCACTAACTTATCTGCATATAACATGTTAATTGTTTGCTATATCTGCTGAAGAGCACTTGTTTTTTAAAAAGTAAATAAGTGTGTACTTTTTTGTTGGTGTGTATCATATTGTATATGATTTGTACTTTTATTACACATGTATCCACCTTTAGAATATATAGAAAGAATTGGCTCTGGTGTTTTAAATTTATATAAATGGTATCATACTATGCTTTTTGCAACTATTCTTTATTTACACTGTGTTTTTGACATTTATTTCCATTGATCCTTGCATAGCTACAAATTTATTCTAAGTGCTGTTCAACATGACATCCTTGAATACATCAGGTTATATGTCCCATTGTCTTAAACTGGGAGCATACAGGTTGTTTCCATTTTTAAACTACTACAATCTGTGCAGGTGATGCCCTATTTCTTTCAAGTTTCATAGACCCATGTCAGACTTTCTCTAGCAGAGATAATTTTATTTCAAAATAACTCCTTACGCCAGGAAAATAAAGTCAAAATAAATCTTGTATTTGAAATTACAGGTATGAATTTATCTGCATTACAAATATAATTTTTCATAGTGTGCTTAGAGTGGCAATATTTCATCCTCAAAATTACTTTTAGATCAATATTTTATTCTAGAATTTTTCTATACTATGTTGCTCTTCATAGACAAATGTCAATACCACATTTACTTTGATTTAATTTTCCATTAATAGTGGGTTTGCAGTTGGCTAAATATTTACTTTAAAAATTATACCTCTAAACTCAAAGTGTAGTTATTTTTTCTGATACAAGTACATGATTAGTTGAAGAACTTCTAAGGTTCCATTATTTTCCATGGTGTGTAGTCACTAAATTCCTCACGATCATCAGTATGTCAACTTTTTTACAATATTATTTATATGTCTTTATCCCAGGAATACTAGGACATTATTTGAGAAATATTGAGAAGTTAGGATTTCTCAATATTAAGAAATTAATAGAATCCAATAGACTATAGAAGAACCTATGATTATCTCAGTAACAACTGTAATAAATCTGATAAAACTTCAATATCAGTTTCTGATAAATGTTCTAACTATACTTGAATATAAAGAAAGAAATTTTCCTTCAAAACGGCAATCAACACCTAATTAACTAATCTTAACAAACTAATCGATAAAACTAAAAGCATTACCTTTAGGGTCAGGCAAACACAAACAATAGGAATACTGGTTATTAGAACAATTTAACATTTTCTGGAACTTTTAGCTGTTACAACTCAATAAGAGAAATGATCAAGGTATGAGTATTATGAAGAAATGAAAAGGATCATTATAAGCATAGAATATGACCATCCATATAACAAATTTAAGTGAATTAAGAGTTTCATAGGCAGAGGTTTAAGAAATAATTATACTAAGAAATTAAATTCCTACATACCAAGCATAGTAATCAATTAAATAAGTATCCCATTTATATAAAAATTTATGTTATATAACAAGAGACATTATAAATACCAATAATTAATATATATACCTTAAAAATATTTATAAACATTACTAAGACATATTTTAATTTTTTTTACATTTATTTATTTTTGAGAGACAGAGAGACAGAGCACAAGTGGGGAGGGGCAGAGAGAGAAGGAGACAGAATCCAAAGGAGGCTCCAGGCTCTGAGCTGTCAGCACAGAGGCCGACGCGGGGCTCAAACTCACAAACGGTGAGATCATGACCTGAGCCGAAGTCGGACATTCAACTGACTGAGCCACCCAGGAGCCCCTACTAAGACATATTTTAAAGTCTTAAATAAAAGTCTTAAGGACTTTAAATTTTTCTATAAAGAAAAACTGAATATTACAAAGATTATATTCTCTCCATGGTATTTTGTAAGTCTAACGTAACTTTCACCAGAATTTCAGGTGGGTTCTTTGGCAGCGGATTTTCAGCACCATAATAGCAGGGACTGATTGTCTTCATTTCTATAATAATCCCAACATGATGCACAATACCTAGCACAGAACATCCACTAAGTGAGTATTTGCTAATCAATGGGTAAAATGATTATAAATTTCATTTGAAAAAAATGAGAGATTAGTCGAAAACATTTGAGGAATAAGAAAAATGTGTGAAAAGGCTTACATTACTGGATATTAAATCATATTATACAGCTATTATAATATGTGGCATGACAAAGAAATAGAGTGATTTATCTGTGAGCAGGTTCAAGCACACGTAATAATTTTGTGTATTGTGTTATTCTAATTCAGTGGAGAAAGGCTAGATTATGCAATAAATGATGAGGAAACTGGACACTCATTTTTAAAATTACATTTTTATCTCAAACATACATCAAAATAAATTGCAAATGCATTAGATATTTACATGTAAAAGCTGAAATAGTAAAACATAAATAAACATAAATAAACATAAAAAAACATGTAAAAACATAAATAATTTGGGTAGGAAGCCTTTTAAGAATGTCTGATAACAAAAGCAGAAAACAAAGGAAAAGGTATATAGATTTGGCAGCAAATTTTTAAAAGTTAAAACTTCTTTTTTAAAATTTTTTAAATGTTTATTTATTTTTGAGAGAGAGCGCGCGCGCACAAGCGGGGGAGGGGGCAGAGAGAGAGGGAGACCCAGAATCTGAAGCAGGCTCCAGACTCTCAGCTGTCAGCACAGAGCCCATGACAGCCCGACGCAGGCCTCAAACTCATGAGCTGTTGAGATCATGACCTGAGTCCAAAGCGGACACTTAATGGACTAAGCTGCCTAGATGCCCTAAAAGTTAAAACCTCTAATTGTTAAGAAAATAAGAGGTAAAACTCACTAGAAACAAATGACAGGCTGGGGGAAATACTCTCTTATATCAATAAGAAAAAGACAAACTGTAAAATAGACAAAAAACATGAAAAGGCAATTACATACACACAAAAAATATAAATGCTTAATTAATATACAAAAACTGTTTAAACTCACTAGAAACCAAAAGTAATGCAAAGAAAAATAATAATATATTCCTTCTCACTGAGAAATTTGAAAATAATTTTTAAATGATGACACCTATTATTGGTGAGGGCTGAATTTTCATACTTTAGTAGCAAGAAAGTAAAATAGTACATTTTACTGGAAGGCAATTTGATAATCTGGAAATCTGCTAAAGGGATGTCATTGAAGGTGTGTTTACAATCATGAAAAATTAGAAGCAATATAAACATTTAATGATGGGGAAATGAAAAATTATGGTATGGTACAGTCACATGATTTATTAAACAATAGGGTGACTAGGTAAAAAGTCATCTAATGACATAAAAGGCATTCATAATACATTAAGAAGAGAAGCAGATTTATAACACATTATATAAAGCAATGATCCCCCTCCCTTAATAAAGTATATATTCTATTCCCATGGGAAAATAACTAGAAGGATGAACATCAAATTTATCAGTAATTATCTGATTACTTTCATAATCATAAAAATATTTAAAAGAATAATAAAATTTAGTTAGGAAATTTCATATGATTTATGGTCATTAATAAGTGGTGAAGAAAACATGCATACAAAAACATAAAAGGAAATACACACACACACGGGTATACACTGAGAAATGACTGAGCCACCCAGGAGTCCTATTATTTTTATTTTTTTAATGTTTATTTATTTTTGAGATAGGGAGAGAGAATATGAATGGGGGAAGGGCAGAGAGAGAGAGAGGAAAACAGAGGATCCAAAGTGGGTTCAAATTTATGAACCTCAAGATCATGACCTGAGCTGAATTCGGACACTCAACCAAATGAGCCACATAGGAGCCCCAGTAATAGCTATCATTTATGAAGTACTTGCTATGTACCAGGATTTATTCAAGTTTAAATAACTTTCCCAGTGTCACACAGCTATTAAGTGGTAAACCTGGGCTTTGAACCAAACATTTGACTGCAAAGCCTTCCTCTTTATTCATAACCATAAATCGAAATGGAAATGTTATAACATGACTTGTTTATCTCTCAACTGACCATCAGTGCAAGGATTATGATTAGTTCAACATCAACTTAGCAAATCAAGTTATAAGTTTAGATCATTGTGATTTAAGATAAATGCCACTTCTCTAGGACCCATCTCATGGACACATAATTTAAAAGTTTAAAGAGATCATAGACATTATACACTTTACTACAGCCTCTTTTACTGTATACTCAAGGAAACAGAGATCCAGGAAAGTTATTTGACTTGCCCAAAGATCATAAAACAAGTCTGTGGCAACAGGGCATGAGCAAGCCCTGGGGAAGTTAAGAAAAAAATACCCCATCTTTGAAAAGAAAATACATACATATATTTTTACTTTAAACATATTTTATTCATTAGTCATATTGGATACTGGTTAGCTACAAGAGCTAAAAATGCACCAAGTTCCTATCAGGAATGGAAGTCCTAGATGCCCTTATATCCAGTTTAAGTCTTAAAAACCATGATCACAAGGGCACCTGGGTGGCTCAGTTGGTTAAGCATCCAACTTCGGATCAGGTCTTGAGTTCAAGCCCCACTTTGGGCTCTGTGCTGACAGCTTAGAGCCTAGAGCCAGATTTGGATTCTGTGTCTCCCTCCTCTCTGCCCCTCCCTCACTCACTCTCTCTCTGTCTCAAAAATAAATAAGCATTAAAAGAATTTTTAATAAAAAAAAAAAACATGATCACAAACAATTCCCAATTTACAAATCAATTTTGTTCCAAAATTTCACATGGAAGAACAGGAGGTGCATTTGGTTTTAGACACAGTATTCTACTGGACGTGATACTGGATTCCTAGGTTAGCCTTCAAAAGTACATATACCACTAAATGCTCCTGGAGCACCATTCTTTCAAATTGTTCACAAAAAACCAACCAACCTGTGTAACAAATTTCCTACAGAAAAAGATGTAACATCTCCCTCTGCTGCAATCTTGGAAGAGAAACAGAGTGCCTTTTAACCATATCTTTGCCCTTTCCATGCATCCTGTCATCTGCTTCTCTCCAGTGGGGTCCTGGGAAGAGCACCACTGGAAGACGTGGAGAGTTAACACTAGTTACTTTGGGATTTCCCAATAAGCCCTTAGCTACTTTCTCATCCCAGTGGGATTCCCGTCACTTTATTCAAGGGCTCATTGGCCCTCATGAATCTGCCCACTTCTCTTTTCACAACAGTATTCCTTCTACCAAGGCTTTCTCTTCTCCCACAACCCTGCAAGGCCTTCACCTGAGAGCTTTTAGAAATGCAGAATTTTAGGGTCTCACCCAAAACCTCCTAAATTGGAACCTGCATCTTAGCTAGATCCCTGGGTCACTGGTATGCATATTAAAGTTTGAGAAACACTGCTCTAATGTCATTAAAAGAGTTAATATTCATTTTTATGTTTTTAAGTTTTTTCATATTATCATTAATAAAAATTCAAACTAAAATGCTTTCTCAATGTGGGTCATTCTAGCAAAAATCAGATGCATTTAGTAATAATGTTGGCCCTTGTCTACCTAAATCAGAATCACCTGGGAACCTTAATGAGACTACTATTATCCCAAGACCCATCCAAATCAATTAAATCACATATTTGGGGTGGGGCTTCTGGATACAGAAATATCCAGAAGACTGATACAGAAATTCCTGATGATTCAAAGAAATCTAAAGCCCAAGAACTTTCAACTCTTACCACAGGAACTGAGGGAAGGTGTAGATTGCCTTCATTCAGGTAGACAACACAAGGAAGTGTGTATTAGAGATGAGGATTCTAGTAGTGAGTAGAAATGGGATATAGGGTGAGTTTAGGGAGTACAGCATGCAAGTCACTGCTGGGGTTAGAGAAGAAGCTACATATGGGGAGAGGTAGGGATGGGAAGGAAGAGGAGAAAGGGGACCCACCTAACAGGCATCTAGAAGAAGGAGATTTGCTGGAGATAGCTGTCCTTAGGTAACCAGTCATCTGAAAGGAACATACATAAGTCAGAGCCTAAGCCAGGGACCATCTGTGGGCAGAATTCCCTCAAACACTCTCCGTTTCTTAGCAGTAGGCTTGTATTCAAGTGCCTACTCAATGTCTTTGTTAAAACTTAAGGGACAGGGGAGCCTGGTGGCTCAGTTGGTTAAGCGTCTCTTGATTTCAGCTCAGGTCCTGATCTCACAGTCGTGAGATGGAGCCCTGTACCAGGCTGCACGCTGAGTATGAAGCCTGCTTGGGATTTACTCTCTCCCTGCCTGTCTGTCCCTCCCCAACTTGCATGTGCACTCTCTCTCTCTCAAAAACCAATAAATAAACATTTAAAAAAAAACCCATAAGAGATAAAAGATCGTTTTATGCAATACAGATCATGGGACTTGAGAACTCTATCAACATTAGTACTAGGACTTCTCCTTTACTTCTTGGGGTCTAATGAATAGAACAGGTTTGACCCAAGTTGTACTGACATGCATCTCACTTTGATGATGGCAATATGCCCAGAACTGCCTAGGAATCAAGAAGGGATAACACTATTCTCTCAGCAATTTGCTCACAGTACTCCCGACACTTGGCTTGCTTCTCACTGTCCTTAACTGACTCTCATGCTCAGTTTTTTAACAGCCAGTTTCTCTTCTATGCTAGGAGTCTTAAATGTGAAAGACCATGTTGTATCTGGCTGCTGAGTCAGATGAAGAAAAAACAAGTACATAGTTAATGATGAGAGGCCATAGCTAATATGATTTAAAATTACATCAACTATTGTAGAGATACAAGCTCCTTGATGATGGCATTTTCTTTTTTTCTTAACCTTTCACAGTCAAAAGCAAATCTTACACCACTCTTTCTATCGTCCTGAAAACAACTGAATACTCTTTGTGTCACAATTATCCTGATTTAGAGGGACTAAGAATGTACAGGTAATTTTGAAAGCATGCCCACGTTTTAGCAAGAGTAGTGTTCTAGCAATTTCAAGAATCCTCACTCATTTAATGGAATGAAAAATCCCCAAGCTGATACAAGCAGAGGAAAAAAAGGAATGCCCCAAAAGAATACCATAAATACTAAGGTACTGGTAGAAGTTGCTTCAAAAGGCAGAGGTCTTATAATAATGGCTACATTTTCTACCCTTCTTTTCTTCTGTAAGTGACAAAAAGAATAGAGACAAGAGATTAGGTATGCTGAAAAGCTGCACTCGTCCTAATGACCACATGGTTATCTAAATTCTTTAAGAGTTACAGTGTTTAACATTTTCACTACTTAAAACTTCACAACCTCAGAGAGGTCTTTTCTCTGTGACAAGGGTGAGAAACCTCCAGTCTCACCACATCTGTACCATTGCCAATGCAAATTTTCCTCTCCATGCCTTCCCACCGCACATGTTTTCCTTGCTTTTCCCATCGGTTCTTTTCCTCACCAATATTCTGTTGGTTATCAGTAGCAGGTGAACTGGGGGAAGTAAACTTTGCCCTTTGAACGTGCTGATGGTTCCAGACCTGCAGTCTAGGGTTCATGTTTACTGGAGAGCACCTCATCCCTCACTCCCACTCAAGAGTAGTTAATACACCATGAAAGCCTTTAAGATTCCTTTTGCTGGGATATGTTTAAGTTTGAGAAGTTTAAGAATAAGTCCTTATCTACACCCATGCCATTCTTCTACCCCTTAATTTTGTTTTTAAGTTTGACCTTGGCAATACTGGCCCTTGGGTGGATTCTGGAGTATAAGTAAAGGAGAAGATTCTAGTTGGTTCCCCTACTGCAAACTTTCTTCAGCTTTGCCCCTGAGGTGACCCTGGAAGAACCCTCGGCTTCTGTCAACCTGTGTCTCCTAGGAAGATGCAAAAAACTCAGCAGACCTGAGGCTGGTTACTAGAGACACCATTCTGTTGAGGACCTAAAGACAATCATTACACATATAATTATATAACAATTATAATCGGATATTGTGGAAGGGTCACAGTCTTTGGGACTAAAGAGAACTATCACTCAAATTTACCATATGTGTACTCTGGAAAGTTTCATAATTTCCTTCTCTGTATATTAGAGGTAATAACATCTGCTCCATGGAGTTACCAGAAGAATTCAATAAGACAATCTGCATAAAGGACTTAATGCTGAACCTAGAATAGATTAGGTACAATAAATATTAAATTCAATAAACATTAAATTATATCAAGCCATTTTTTTGGTTTTGTACACATGACCAAAAAAACCATTCGATAAATATGTTCATGTATCACCTAAACTATCACATTTAAATGAGTGCTTTTGTTCTCATGAAACTTCGATGCTGCTGGATAAATTATTTCACAAGGCAGGCAGAGCATAAAAGGAGCTCGATCGTTAGGATGTTAGGTTAATCAGTATTAATCAATGGTAGCAGTGTGTGATGGAGACAATGACTGAAGAGAATTTTCAGCTTCACCACAATCTCGATCATGACATAACAATTGTTTGAAGTGTCATTCACTTCAATCAACTATAACTTATTGAGAATGTTACATTCTTATACATGTTCAGAGGGAATTGTACTTCTATACACTGACTCAAACATATAAACTATTGTCATTAAAATCAACAAAAGATTTTTTAATAAGTCAAATAGAGCCAGATGCTGTGGATAAAACTGTTTCCCAAGTTCTGAGTACCCTTTCTGAGAAAAATCACCTCAATGACATCTTAAAAGATAATTAATTCTTGACTTGCCTTACTTATATTTATGAACAAAATATTTCCCTCCCTAAAACTGTTGTTGGTTTCTGTAGGAATGGACAGACAGACAGACAGACAGATTGACAGACAGATAGATACAGATGGGTGGATAGATGGATGGCAGATCAACTCAAAAGCCAGAAGAATTTTTCCAGGTGATTGTCAAGAGAATTACAAAACATTTTGGACCAAAATGTGACCATCTGTGTCACGATAAATTTTTAAATGTATTTTTAGTGGTATGTACAAACTACAAATTCTTAAAAACACGCAACTTGACACTATGGCACTGCTAACTCTCCAATACATGGAGATCAATATGAATACAATACCTGTGAATAAAGATAGTACTTATCCCAAAGCAAATACTGTGCACAGCCTTTACTTACAGGCTAAATAAGTTTTCAACTTGTCATGCCTTTACAGGTTTCAACTAAGGATTTGAAATGATGCTCTGGTGGTGTAAAAACTAACATATCTGAGTCATATTTAATAGCACTGGGAAGCATCCCAGACTACATTTAAATACCAGAAAGCCAGGGGCTTTCAGGTACAGAGCTCTCTTCCCACTGATGAAGACAGGTGACTGAGAAAATATACTACGAGAGTACCTCGCTGCCAAGCTTTAAATTTTTTCTATGTTTCCTTGAAATTCAGCATGCAGTATGATTGCAAGATACTACATTTATTCATATGGATAATTGGCTAAATTTGACCTGACATTGTGTCTTGATATCCTACAGTCAAATACAAAAAAATAAAAACATCAGCAATCTCATGTACTAGTAAGATAATGTGGTTTGGGACCATAATAGAAAATAAGTATTTTCAAAGAAATTTACTAAACCTATTTATTTATTCATTTATTTATTTATTTATTGCTGAATCCATTTTATTTATTTTTTTATTTTTATTATTTTTTTAATACGAAATTTCTTGTCAAATTGGTTTCCATACAACACCCAGTGCTCATCTCAACAGGTGCCCTCCTCAATACCCATCACCCACCCTCCACTCCCTCCCACCCCCCATCAACCCTCAGATTATTCTCAATTTCAAGAGTCTCTTATACTTTGGCTCCCTCCCTTTCTAATTTTTTTTTCCTTTCCCTCCCCCATGGTCTTCTGTTAAGTTTCTCAGGATCCACATAAGAGTGAAAACATATGGTGTCTTTCTTTCTCTGTATGACTTATTTCACTTAGCATAACACTCTCCAGTTCCCACGTTGGTACAAAAGGCCATATTTCATTCTTCCTCATTGCCATGTAGTACTCCATTGTGTATATAAACCACAATTTCTTTATCCATTCATCAGTTGATGGACATTTAGGCTCTTTCCATCATTTGGCTATTGTTGAAAGTGCTACTATAAACATTGGCGTACAAGTGCCCCTATGCATCAGCACTCCTGTATCCTTTGGGAAAATTCCTAGCAGTGCTATTGCTGAGTCCTAGGGTAGATCTATTTTTAATTTTTTGAGGAACCTCCACACTGTTTTCCAGAACAGCTGCACCAGTTTGCATTCCCACCAACAGTGCAAGAGGGTTCCCATTTCTCCTCATCCTCGCCAGCATCCATAGTCTCCTGATTTGTTCATTTTAGCCACTCTGACTGGTTGTGAGGTGGTATCTGAGTGTGGTTTTGATTTGTATTTTCCTGATGAGAAGCGACATTGAGCATCTTTTCATGTGCCTGTTGGCCACCTGGATGTCTTCTTTAGAGAAGTGTCTATTCATGTCTTCTGCCCATTTCTTCACTGGATTATTTGTTTTTTGGGTGTGGAGTTTGGTGAGCTCTTTATATTTTGGATGCTAGCCCTTTGTCTGATATGTCATTTGCAAATATCTTTTCCCATTCCGTTGGTTGCCTTTTAGTTTTGTTGATTGTTTCCTTTGCAGTACAGAAGGTTTTTATCTTCATGAGGTCCCAATAGTTCATTTTTGCTTTTAATTCCCTTGCCTTTGGGGATGTGTCAAGTAAGAACTTGCTGCGGCTGAGGCCAGAGAGGTGTTTTCCTGCTTTCTCCTCTAGGGTTTTGATGGTTTCCTGTCTCACATTCAGGTCCTTTATCCATTTTGAGTTTATTTTTGTGAATGGTGTGAGAAAGTGGTCTAGTTTCAATATTCTGCATGTTGCTGTCCAGTTCTCCCAGCACCATTTGTTAAAGAGACTGTCTTTTCTCCATGGGATATTCCTTCCTGCTTTGTCAAAGATTAGTTGGCCATACTTTTGTGGGTCCAATTCTGGAGTCTCTGTTCTATTTCATTGGTCTATGTGTCTGTTTTTGTGCCAATACCATACTGTCTTGATGGTTACAGCTTTGTAGTAGAGGCTAAAGTCTGGGATTGTGATGCCTCCCGCTTTGGTCTTCTTCAAAATTACTTTGGCTATTCGGGGTCTTTCTGGTTCCATACAAATTTTAGTATTGCTTGCTCTAGCTTCAAGAAGATTGCTGGTGCAATATTGATTGGGACTGCATTGAATGCGTAGATAGCTTTGGGTAGTTTTGACATTTTAACAATATTTATTCTTCCAATCCATAAATAAGCATGGAATGTTTTTCCATTTCTTTATATCTTCTTCAAATTCCTTCATCAGCTTTCTATAGTTTTCAGCATACAGATCTTGTACATCTTTGGTTAGGTTTATTCCTGGTATTTTATGCTTCTTGGTGCAAATGTGAATGGGATCAGATTCTTTATTTGTCTATCTGTTGCTTCATTGTTAGTGTATAAAAATGTAATTTGTATCCTGCGACTTTGCTGAATTCATGTATCAGTTCTAGCAGACTTTTGGTGGAGTCCATCGGGTTTTCCATGTATAATATCATGTCATCTGCAAAAAGTGAAAGCTTAACTTCATCTTTGCCAATTTTGATGCCTTTGATTTCCTTTTGTTGTCTGATTGCTGATGCTAGAACTTCCAACACTATGTTCAACAACAGCGGTGAGAGTGGACATCCCTGTCATGTTCCTGATCTCAGGGGGAAAGCTCTCAGTTTTTCCCCATTGAGGATGATACTAGCTGTGGGATTTTCATAAATGGCTTTTATGATGTTTAAGTATGTTCCTTCTATTCCGACTTTTTTGAGGGTTTTTATTAAGTAAGATGCTGAATTTTGTCAAATGCTTTTTCTCCATCGATAGACAGGATCATATGGTTCTTATCTTTTCTTTTATTAATGTGATGTATCACAATGATTGATTTGCAAATGTTGAACCAGCCCTACAGCCCAGGAATGAATCCCACTTGATCATGGTGAATAATTCTTTTTATATGCTGTTGAATTCGATTTGCTAGTATCTTATTGAAAATTTTTGTATCAGGGATATTGGCCTGTAATTCTCTTTTTTTGCTGGGTCTCTGACTGGTTTAGGAATCAAAGTAATGCTGGCTTCATAGAATGAGTCTGGAAGTTTTCCTTCCCTCTCTATTTTTTGGAACAGCTTGAGAAGGGTAGGTATTATCTCTGCTTTAAATATCTGGTAGAATTCCCCTGGGAAGCCATCTGGTCCTAGACTCATTTGTTGGGAGATTTTTGATAACTGATTCAATTTCTTCACTGGTTATGGGTCTGTTGAAGTTTTGTATTTCTTCCTGTTTGAGTTTAGAAGTGCGTGGGTGCTTAGGAATTTGTCCATTTCTTCCAGGTTGTCCAGTTTGTTGACATATAATTTTTTGTAGTATTCCCTAATTGCTTATATTTCAGAGGGATTGGTTGTAATAATTCCATTTTCATTCATGATTTTATCTATTTGGGTCATCTCCCTTTTCTTTCTGAGAAGCTGGGTAGAGGTTTATCAATTTTGTTTATTTTTTCAAAAAACCAACTCTTGGTTTCATTGATCTGCTCTACAGTTTTTTTTAGATTCTATATCGTTTATTTCTGCTCTGATATTTATTATTTCTCTTCTTCTGCTGGATTTAGGCTGTCTTTGCTGCTCTGCTCCTATTTCCTTTAGGTGTGCTGTTAGATTTTGTATTTGGGATTTTTCTTGTTTCTTGAGATAGGCCTGGATTGCAATGTATTTTCCTCTCAGGACTGCCTTTGCTGCTTCCCAAAGCATTTGGATTGTTGTATTTTCATTTTTGTTTGTTTCCATATATTTTTTAATTTCTTCTCTAATTGCCTGGTTGACCCATTCATTCTTTCGTAGGGTGTTCTTTAACCTCCATGCTTTTGGTGGTTTTCCAGACTTTTTCCTGTGGTTGATTTCAAGCTTCATAGCATTGTGGTCTGAAAGTGTGCATGGTATGATCTCTATTCTTTTATACTTATGAAGGGCTGTTTTATGACCAAGTATGTGATCTATCTTGGAGAATGATCCATGTGCACTCAAGAAGAAAGTATATTCTGTTGCTTTGGGATGCAGAGTTCTAAATATATCTGTCAAGTCCATCTGATCCAATGTATCATTCAGGGCCCTTGTTTCTTTATTGCCCGTGTGTCTAGATGATCTATCCATTGTTGTAAGTGGAGTATTAAAGTCCTGCAATTACCACATTCTTATCAATAAGATTGCTTATGTTTGTGATTAACAGTTTTATGTATTTGGGGGCTCCTGTATTCAGCGCATAGACATTTATAATTGTCAGCTCTTCCTGATGGATAGACCCTGTAATTATTATATAATGCCTTCTTCATCTCTTGTTACAGCCTTTAATTTAAAGTCTAGTTTGTCTGATATGACTACTCCAGCTTTCTTTTGACTTCCAGTAGCATGACAGATAGTTCTCCATCCCCTCACTTTCAATCTGAAGGTGTCCTCAAGCCTGAAATGAGTCTCTTGTAGTCAGCAAATAAATGGGTCTTGTTTTTTTTAATCCATTCTGATACCCTATGTCTTTTGGGTGGAGCATTTAGTCCATTTACATTCAGTGTTATTATTGAAAGATATGGGTTTAGAGTCACTGTGATGTCTGTAGGTTTCATGCCTGTAGTGATGTCTCTGGTACTTTGTGATCTTTGCAACATTTCACTCTCAGAATCCCCCTTAGGATCTCTTGTAGGGCTGGTTTAGTGGTGATGAACTCCTTCAGTTTTTGTTTGTTTGGGAACACCTTTATCTCTCCTTCTATTCTGAATGACACACTTGCTGGATAAAGGAATGTTGGCTGCATATTTTTTCTGTTCATCACATTGAACATCTCCTGCCATTCCTTTCTGGCCTGCCAAGTTTCAGTAGATAAGTCGGCCACTACTCTTACTGGTCTCCCTTTGTAAGTTAGAACATGTTTACCCCTAGCTGCTTTAAGAATTTTCTCTTTATCCTTGTATTTTGTCAGTTTCACTATGATATGTCGTGCAGAAGATCCATTCAAGTTACGTCTGAAGGGAGTCTCTGTGCCTCTTGGATTTCAATGCCTTTTCCTTCCCCAGATCAGGGAAGTTCTCAAGTATGATTTGTTCAAATACACCTTTAGCCCCTTTCTCTCTCTCTTCCTCTTCTGGAATTCCTGATACAAATATTGTTCTGTTTGATTGCATCACTTAGTTCTCTAATTCTCCCCTCATACTCCTGAATTTTTTTTTTATCTTTTTCTCAGCTTCCTCTTTTTCCATCATTTTATCTTCTAATTCACCTATACTCTCCTCTGCCTCTTCAATCCGAGCTGTGGTCGCCTCCATTTTATTTTGCACCTCATTTATAGCATTTTTTAGCTCCTCATGACTATTTCTTAGTCCCTTGATCTCTGTAGCAATAGATTCTCTGCTGTCCACTATATTTTTTTCAAGCCCAGTGATTAAGTTTATGACTATTATTCTAAATTCTTGTTTTGTTATATTGCTTAAATTGTTTTTGATTTAAGTAGATATCGCTACTTACTGGAGTTTCTTTTGAAGAGAATTCTTCTGTTTCGTCATTTTGGGTAGTCCCTGCGGTGGCTCCAAACTACAGGGCACTTCCCCTGTGCTTTCCAGAGTAACTTGTGTTGGTGGGCGAGGCTGACGTCAGACCTGATGTCTTCCCCCAGCCCACCGCTGGGGCCATAGTCAGACTGGTGTGTAACTTATCTTCCCCTCTCCCAGCAGCAGGACTCACTGTGGAGTGGTGTGGCCCCTGTCTGGGCTACTTGCACACTGCCTGGCTTGTGATGCTGCTTCGATGGGATCTGGTGTATTAGCCAGGGTGGATCAGCAAGGTGCACAGGAGTGGGAGGGGCAGGCTTAGCTCCCTTTGCTGTTGGTGGTCCCCTGCAGGAGGGGCCCTGCAGCACCCGGAGCGATGGATCCACAGAAGGGTTGGGTGTTTGCGCAGTGCAAGCAAGTTCAGTGACAGGGAACTGGTTCCCTTTGGGATTTCAGCTGGGGGATGGGAGAGGGATATGGTGCTTGCCAGCACCTTTGTTCCCCACCAAGTTGAGCTCTGTCTTCCGGGGCTCAGTAACTCTCCCTCCCGGTGTCCTCTCACCCTCCCCGCTCTCCAAGAGCAGAGCTGTTAACTTTTAACATCCCAGATGTTAAGTCCCACTGGCTGTCAGAACTCATGGAGTCCAGTCCCTCCGCTTTTGCAAGCCAGACTTGGGGGCTCTGTCTTGCCAGGTGGGCTGCCCCTCTACCGCCCCAGCTCCCTCCTGCCAGTCTGTGTAGCACACACCGCCTCTCCGCCCTTCCTACCCTCTTTCGTGGGCCTCTTGTCTATGCTTGGCTCCAGAGAGTCCGTTCTGCTAGTCTTCTGGTGGTTTTCTGGATTATTTAGGCAGATGTGGGTGGAATCTAAGCCATGAGCAGGACGAGGTGGGCCCAGTGTCTTCCTACACTGCCATCTTCAATCCCCAGTTTTTTATTTTTTTATTTTTTTAATGTTTATTTATTTTTGAGAGAGAGAGAGAGAGTGGGAGAGGGGCAGAAAAAGAGGGAGACACAGAATCCAAAGCAGGCTCCAGGCTCTGAGCTGTCAGCACAGAGCCCAATGTGGGGCTCAAACTCACAAACGGCGAGATCATGATTTCAGACGTCGTCAGACACTTAACTGACTGAGCCACCCAGGCGCCCCCCACCACCTTTTTTTTTTTAATTTTTTTAATGCTGAACCTATTTTAAATTATAGGTTGCCACCTGTGTTTCAGGACATCTTAATGCATTTTTACTTGTCTCTACTAGAGTTTTAGTGGTTTCTTTGTATTTAGAGTTGAATTAGTCCTCTTATCTGAACACCAGATTACCCTAGTCATAAAATGAATATAATTACTTTAGATTAATAAAATCATAAAAATGAATATACTTATTATCTATAATGAATTTACAAATGAGATCCTTACCCCTAAATATAATAAGAGTCCATAGAACATAAATCTCCAGAAAAAGCATCGCCGAAGGGCATTAATGAGTTTGGGGTTTTTCTTTGATGCCAGTTCTCTGTCCCATTCTCTGCAAAAGAATAAAAAGTGGGACCAATAAGTTGCATGTGCAAATATTTGAGTTGTTTTATTTCCCTTAACATAGTTTTATTCTCACAAAGACATCCAAGGAGATTAACACAAGTGACTGAAGAGACAAAAAAACAAAAAAACAAAAAAAACAAAAAAACAACCTTGTGGAGACCTTCCAACACCAACACTCATCAGATGTTTGGCAGAATTTGATGCTTCACTATGTATCAATTTTCAAAGAGTTGACTTCATGACAAGGCCAGATGTGATGGACAAGAGGCAAGCCCAGAAAGTTCTGGGCTTCTTAAAGCAGTGCCAAGAAATGGATTAGTAAAGTATGACTCTTAGGAATATACATTACTATGCTTGGGACAGAGTGAAAAATAAACAAAAATGTAACTTTTTTTCCTCTTTGCCTTTTGATCTTTACTTGTTTAGGAACTGTAGTAGATTTTCAAAAATTTAACTGTCAAAAAAACAAAAATATAAAAAGTCAGGTGAATTTTTCTGTTATTTAACATTAGAAAAGCCTGTCTGAATGACTCTGTTTTTAAATACAGGGGTATGAAACAAATCTTGTCAAACTTCGTTTTCAACTACTAAAGTCATTTATTAGAGTAAAAGTATTTAGAAAATTAGAACAGAATCAAATTCTATATTTTCTGGTAGGAATAGAAACCACATAGTCTGAAAGAAAGTGGTATCAAAGAAATGTTTTCTTTTAAAAACTGTAAGTTCATCTGTGGATTATATTTACATTATTGCCACTTCTGTTAATGAAGGCCCTCTTTCTCTTCCCAAGTTGTTAAAATATATCTCTGAATGTTACCCTGATATTCATTATTAAACTGTACAGAGATGAAAAGTTTCATAGGCAAGAACCAGACAAAGGGTTTGCATTTCATTAAGAGCTCTTTCCATTACTATTCTTCTACCATTACCAGAGCTGGTTTTAAGTTACTCCAAAGGAAGACCACACAACTGAAATTTGAGGGCAAACCTGGCAGTCTGTGCATGGACACTGGCTCCCCCAAGAAGCTTACTACCAACAAGGCCTAATCGCCCTATCCCATCTATCTACTCTTTCACTCACATGCAGGGCCTGCCTCTTGTCCATATCATTCAGTGACTCACAACAGGGTAAGAAGCTAAATTTTTAAATTTTATTTTGTATTTTTAATTTTTATTTATTTTTGAGAGAGACAGACAGAACGAAAGCGGTGGGGGCGGGGGGGAGGGTAGTGAGGGAGACACAGAATCCAAAGCGGGCTCCAGGCTCCAAGTGTCACCACAGAGCCTGACATGGGGCTGGAACTCACGAATCGTGAGATCATGGCCTGAGTCAAAGTTGGACGCTTAACCAATTCACCCAGGTGCCCCCAGCCTCTCTTCCAAAGGAAGAATGGGTCAGATGAGAAAGTCAGGAAAGAAAGGTGGTACACAGACCAGAGAAATGGTTTCAAGGTGGGAAGAAGAGGTCAGCATGAAGTCATGTCGGAAGATGCCATTTTATTTGACATTAAGAGACCTCTGGTGACCCTGATTGATGTCATTTTGGCACCATGGTAGATGTGGAAACCATATTTCAGAAAGATGAGATGAAAAGGAAAGGTGAAGAAGTGGAGAGACCAGGAGAGCAGAGAAATGTTAGCTGTGGAAAAAGAAGAAGGAGGAGGAGGAGGAGGAGAAGAGGAGGAGGAGGAGGAGGGGGAAGAGAAGGAAAAAAGAATGGAGTAGCAACCTGAAGGAAAGGCAAGGTGGGATAATTTATTTTAATGGCTGGGATTTGAACATTTTATAGCTCGAGAGGAGTTAGCAGGGAGAGGAGGTAGTGTGGTTTCAGTAGCACCACAACAGACCCAGTAAGAATTTCAAACACTGAGGTTAAATCATGAAGGAAGAAGCTCTATGCTTATCAAGTTTGTAGCTTCTCATGGAATGGGTGTGCAGTTTGCACACAGGAGTGATATAGAGGGTTCAATGCCACAGCCACAAACTGAGTCAGATGGGCCAGTGTGCCTCAACTATGTGGTAACCACCTAAGGACCTTTGTCACAAGGAAGTTATGAAATGTGAGTCCAGGTCACTTTCCAAGGGTGCAGAGGTACAAAGTACTATATATAAATGATATATCACTCTTCCAAAATGTTTCAATAAATTCTAAATAACAATTTTATTTTTCAAAAAAAGAAATAAATATGGTGAAAAGAGATACAAAATAAAGATAAAAGAAAGAATTTATGGACTTATGCTGGCACAGAGTTATTGAATTGAAAAAAAATAGTTATATTTTTAATTGAATTGATGTGGGGGATACAATAAAAACAGGAAGAACAGTCTTAGGTCAGATAATCCTACAAATTCAGGTGTCTTCTATTTGGCCATAAATGAAAATAGAACTGGAGTACACAGATTTTTTTAACCTAGCCCTTCCTTGATTCATCTTTCCCTTAGCATCTATTCAGAACTAAGATATTCAATATCTACTGCTTTATTGTGAACTTGCTGGTACACCTACACTGTATTGTGTTTACACATTTTATCTCTGCAACAGTGTTACAGGTTTTCATATAATGTTGGTCATTGCACATTCAATTCCCATTCATTCAGCAATTGTTTATTGAGCACGTGCTATATGCCAAGCCCTAGTCTAGGCACTTGGGGATACATCATAAATAAACCAAACCAACCAGCCAACAAGAATATCCTTGCTTTCATGGCACTTATACACACTAAGTGCTCAATAACAGGAATTGGTCCTTCATCTTGGAAATATGAATCTATTATTCTCACTAACCTAATTCTTTGAATAAAATCAAGAAAAAATAAGGCTGAATATCTTACTTTGCTTTGAAAATATTTTTTATAGGGAAATGAGTTTAGTGAAAGTAAGGTAAACAAATTATGAGTCTCAACTTTTTTGAGGCAATAATTTACTAGCTACTTTTTCTTTTTTCTTTTCTTTCTTTTTTTCCTTTGGTCTAAGGTCTAGGGTCTCTAGGATTTTTCACATTTGGCCAAGGAGAAAGGACTCTTTTCTCCGTGGTTTGTAAAGACATGAGCAAAGAGTTCTAAGGACCAACTGCATGGAGGAATCTGGTCTGAGAGAATAAAACCAGCACAAGTAAATGCCACCAAGTGGCCCTTGAGTCTCTGGTTCCACTGAGTGTCTAATGCCAGTTCTCTACCTAGGTCCCTTCACACAGGTAGGATACACAAGCCAACAATTTCTCTATATTTACTTAAGTTAGTTAATTGGTTTCTGTTGCTGGTAATCGAAAGGATTCTAATACTCTTAGAACAGGAAACTCTGAGAACTTTTCTATGGGAAGCACTGATCCTGGGGAGGCTATAAGTACAGACCTGCATTAGAATCTTGGCTCTGTCAACTCATTAGCTGGAAAATTCCAGCATCTCTCTGAGCCTCAATTTGCTCCCTGCAAGATAGAGATAATGATGTTTTCCTCCAAGAGCTGAGAGGAGATACTATACCTAGCATTCAATATGTACTCAAAACTATGAAATTTGGGGGGCTCCTGGGTGGCTCAGCCAGTTAAGTGTCTGACGTTGGCTCAGGTCATGATCTCACAGCTCGTGAGTTCAAGCCCCACATTGGGCTCAATGCTGCCAGCTCAGAGCCTGGAACCTGCTTCAGATTCTGTGTCTCCCTCTCTCTCTGCCCCTAACCCACTCATATTCTATCTCTGTCGCTCTCAAAAAGAAATAAACACTAAAAAAATTTTAATATGAAATTTTTACATTTCTTTGATATCCAATAGCCATAACCTTAAGATTTCCAAGTATGTACACTTTTATTCACATATTAATATTTGGGAGGCAAATAGACACAATTTGCTTCATAGATATTACTTCAGTCTTCACAAAATCTACTTAATGTTCTTTAAAGACAGATAACATCTCAGAATTATTTCTCAGAAAAAGTCATTTATCAGGAATATGGTTAGTTTTTAAACCCTTCATTGTTTAATTTTTGATTGGTGAAGACTTCAGCAAGAAAATAAGATGCTCCTATTGTAAATATGCCATTTTGAGAATTAAGACATCTAAAAGATTTGTTCTCTATTCTCTAGAGTATTAATATTAATAATTAGTAATAATTAATAGTATTAATTTCTCTTTTCAACTAGTGGTCGATGTGTATGAACATACCTTTCCAATTTTTCAGATAGATTGTCAGCAGAATCAGCCGAAGGGATCTGATATATGTCTGACAATTCCAGGCGCTGTCTGTACCCTTTCTTCAAAATTGGTCTGGTCCAACTAAAACAAAGAGAAAAGGGACAAATGTAAATATCCATGTGATCTGGCCTCCAATATAGACTTGGAATCTGATATTGTTTTAGTTTTTTTTCAACGTTTATTTATTTTTGAGAGACAGAGAGAGACAGAGCATGAGTGGGAGAGAGGCAGAGAGAGGGAGACACAGAATCCAAAGCAAGCTCCAGGCTCTGAGCTGACAGCACAGAGCCCAGTGCGAGACTCAAACCCACAAACCATGAGATCATGACTTGAGCAGAAGTCAAACACTTAACCGACTGAGCCACCCAGATGCCCCAACTTTTGAGTTTTTATTCCCTTTGTTTTATTGTAATTTAATTATAAGTTTATATCATTTAATTTTTAATACTAGTGGTACTTAACAACCCGCTCAAAACTTTCCTAAAAAAGTTAACAACCCATACAGCTAGGCAGGGCCAGTGGCAGAAGATCACTGCCAGATGGTGGAAAAACTTGGGACAAGGGAAATGGTATTGAGGACATAAAGGAAGGGGCCTACAGAAAGTTTAGTAAAAAGGAAAATATACTCCATCTATCAATAAAAATTACATGTTCAATATGTTTGAAATTATTAAATTATGACACTAAATTTACAAATAAACAGAATTTTACTATCTGTAAATTCCAAATATTATAAGGAATTTGTAGGAAATTTAAAAAATAAACCTTTTCATCTCTCTTTAAAAAAACTTAAAACATACATCTTTTGGTCCATATCAAAGACCTGATGACTATTTTAATAAATGAGTTTCCATCTTACTTTAAAGTAACCTTTTGTGGGTGCCTGGGTGGCTCAGTCAGTTGAACATCCAACTTCAGCTCAGGTCATGATCTAACAGCTCGTGAGTCCAAGCCCTGCATCGGCTTCTGTGCTGACAGCTCGGAGCCTGGAGCCTGCTTCAGATTCTGTGTCTCCCTCTCTCTCTGCCCCTAACCCACTCGCATTCTATCTCTGTCTCTCTCAAAAACAAATAAACATTAAAAAAAATTTTATTCAGTAACCTTTTGTGAGCTGCCTCTATATCAAAGACCTGATGACTATTTTAATAAATGAGTTTCCAGCTTACTTTAAAGTAACCTTTTGTGGGCTGCCTCTATAAAAAGCTTCCTTACAATTGCACCAAAAGGCATAAAATACCTAGGAATAAATCTCACCAAATAAATTTCACCAAAGGATGAAAAATCTACACACTGAAAACTAAATAAAGCTTATGAAAGAAATTGAAGAAGACACAAAAAAATAGAAAAAGATTCCTTGTTCCTGGATAGGAAGAACAAATATTGTTAAAACATCGATACTACCCAAACCAATCTACATATTCAATGCAACCCCTATCAAAATAACACCAGCATTCTTCACAGAGCTACAATAAACAATGCTAAAATTTGCATGGAGCCAGAAAAGACCCTGAATAGCCAAAGCAATCTTGAAAAAGAAAACCAAAGCAGGAGGCATCACAATCTGGGACTTCAAGCTGTATTACAAAGCTGTAATCATCAAGACAGCATGGTACTGGCATAAAAACAGACACTTAGATCAGTGGAACAGAATATAGAACCCAGAAACGGACCCACAAACGTATGGCCAACTAATCTTTGACAAAGCAGGAAATAATGTCCAACGGAATAAAGACAGTCTCTTCAGCAAGTGGTGCTGGGAAAACTGGACAGTGAGAAGCATAAGAATGAACCTGGACCACTTTCTTACACCATACACAAAAATAAACTAAAAATGGATGAAAGACGTAAATGTAAGACAGGAAGCCATCAAAATCCTCCAGGAGAAAGCAGGCAAAGACCTCTTAGATCTTGGCCGTGGCACCTTCTTACTCAACATGTCTCTGGAGACAAGGGAAGCAAAAGCAAAAATGAACTACTGGGACCTCATCAAAATAAAAAGCTTCTGCACAGTGAAGCAAATAATCAGCAAAACTAAAAGGCAACCACTGGAATGGGAGAAGATATTTGCAAACGACGTATCAGATAAAGGGTTAGTATCCAAAATCTATAAAGAACTTATCAGACTCAACATCCAAAAAGCCAATAATCCAGTGAAGAAATGGGCAAAAGACATGAATAGACACTTCTCCAAAGAAGACATCCAGATGGCCAACCGACACATGAAAAAATGCTCAACATCACTCATCAGGGAAATATAAATCAAAACCACAATGAGATATCTTACACCTGTCAGAGTGGCTAAAATTAACAATTCAGGCAACAACAGATGTTGGCAAGGATGCAGAGAAAGAGGATCTCTATTGCATTGTTGGTGGGAATGCAAGCTGGTGTAGCCATTCTGGAAAACAGTCTGGAGGTTCCTCAAAAAATTAAAAATAGAACTACCCTACGACCCAGCAATTGCACTACTAGGTATTTATCCAAGGGATACAGGTGTGCTGTTTCAAAGGAACATATGCACCCCAATTGTTATTGCAGCACTATCAACTATAGCCAAAGTATGGAAAGAGCCCAAATGTCTATCAATGGATGAATGGATAAAGAAGAAGTGGTATGTGTGTGTGTGTGTGTGTGTATGTATATATATATATACATGTATATATATATACACATACACATGTATATATATATATACACATACACATACAAAATGGAGTATTACTCAGCAATCAAAAAGAATGAAATCTTGCCATTTGCAACTATGTGAATGGAACTGGAGGGTATTATGCTAAGCGAAATTAGTCAGAGAAAGACAAATATCATATGACTTCATTCATATGAGGACTTTAAGACACAGAACAGATGAACATAAGGTAAGGGAAGCAAAAATTATATAAAAACAAGGAGGGGGACAAAACATAAGAGACTCTTAAATATGGAGAACAAACAGAGGGTTACCGGAGGGGTTGTGGGGGGCGGAATGTGCTACATGGGTAAGGGGCATTAAGGAATATACTCCTGAAATCATTGTTGAACTATATGCTAATTCGGATGTAAATTTAAAAAAATAAAATTAGGGGCGCCTGGGTGGCGCAGTCGGTTAAGCATCCGACTTCAGCCAGGTCACGATCTCGCGGTCCGTGAGTTTGAGCCCCGCGTCGGGCTCTGGGCTGATGGCTCGGAGCCTGGAGCCTGTTTCCGATTCTGTGTCTCCCTCTCTCTCTGCCCCTCCCCTGTTCATGCTCTGTCTCTCTCTGTCCCAAAAATAAATAAACGTTGAAATAAATAAATAAATAAATAAATAAATAAATAAAATTAATTAAAAAAAAAAAGAAAAGAAAAAAAGCTTCCTGTGTAGTCTGTCCCCATTTTAATATGATATTACACCTTGATATCTAGGTTTGATTATCCAGGGTTCCATAGCCCAGCATCATCAAACCACATATATTCAGTAGTATTTAAACTCAAGTTAGCCATTCATAATTATTAATAAAATTTAATGTTGCCTGATAAACTTACCACAGTAAACCCATATTTGTATCCTGAAATAGAAACTTGGCTTAAAGTGAAGTATAAGAACTAAACTCAATGACCTTAGGCTACCTAGCAATCACGAGAGTTACTCTAGAGAAAAAATTTATTCTGTGAGTTTAAACCTATAACATTGAAAGAAATTCCTGCCCCAACAAGTTCTCTTATTTTGTATTTTAGAAATATAAAAACAAAGGCAAAACAAAACAAAAAATTCCCCCAGATATCTACACATAGACAGTCTATGATATATTAGCTACGGCAAACTCCAGCCACCACTCCTTTTGAATAATCTTAAGTAGGTTAAACATACTTAGATGGAATCTAGGAATGCCCAGTCAGGATTTCTACTTCCATATTTCTTTCATTAGAAATCAATGAGTCTCCAAGTGGTTCTGGAAGCAAAGCAAGTGCGCCTAGAATAACCAACAGCAATAAATTCTGTTCCTTCTCCTCTTGGAATTTGTTCCCACCATCTCTTCCTTTCATCTCTAATTAATCTTATCCTCCTTCATCCATAACCAGTCACTATATAGTGACAATGGACTTTAAAAAATGATCTACTTAGAAAGTGTGACAGTTTCCAGAGTTCTGGCTATTTCTAACAGAAACTAGCTAATCATTACTTAGTGGGTAACAGAGATCCCTAAAGTAGGTAGTTCTTTATAACTTAAAAGTTTTTAAGGGATTTTGGGGGGGGGGGAGGGAGGGGGAAGTGTCTAGTACCCAGATACACTGTTCTAGTCACTTAACTATAAGATGCTTCAGATTTTATTAGGAAAGATGCTAGCCGTTCATTTTTTAAAAATATACACACACAGACAGACATACATAGAAGAAATTGTGTTTAGTTTCATTTATTAAGATAATACTTCCAAGTTTTGTATAGAGTGACTTGTAATTCTTTATAACAAAAATAATTTTTCAATCATAGTCATTATTAAAGCCTTGATTTTCACAAAACCTATCCCCCTGAAAACCACATAATTAAAGCTTATAATCATTTTTCCATTTGACAGTTGGCTTTTATTAATCCAACAGAGACATCTAACATTTTCATGTGCTAGAATGTAAGATGAAGGTCAAGTGTCAAACCTTTTCAGTTCAAAATAATTTTGTTTTTATAAAACAATCATGGGGGCGCCTGGGTGGCGCAGTCGGTTAAGCATCCGACTTCAGCCAGGTCACGATCTCGCAGTCCGTGAGTTCGAGCCCCGCATCAGGCTCTGGGCTGATGGCTCAGAGCCTGGAGCCTGTTTCCGATTCTGTGTCTCCCTCTCTCTCTGCCCCTCCCCCATTCATGCTCTGTCTCTCTCTGTCCCAAAAAAAATAAATAAACGTTGAAAAAAAAATTAAAAAAAAAAAAAAAAAAAACAATCATGCTTCCACAGTATTTAGCTTTACATTTTCTTTAACTGGCCAAGTGAAATACAACAGAAAATTCAACAAGCACTGGTTGCATGGACTAATAGCGTTTTTCCTTTTTGCATGAAATAATACTTGAGGAACTAAGTAGAAATGACTCTAAACTATTTTGTGCAGACGAATTTAAATACACCAGAGGCTTTTTCATCATTCAACTTATTTACATTGAGTTGGAACTCACCCAAATAATTTGGATAGTCCTAATTGAAGAAAATGTTGAAGTTCAGGCAAAGGAAAGAAGGGGAATCATAAGAACACATTGTGATAATAAATCTCAAATTTCTGCAGCATAGCTCTACCATTTTGCTTTGTAGTTTTTTCTTATTATGTTTATTTGTTGTCTTTGTTTTTTGATAAATGGCTATGATTGGATGGATTGATTTGAAACCTGAAGTCATCCTCACCTTTATAAGGATTTAAAGGGGAAAAAAAAGTCATACAAATAATACTTCAAATGTCCAGTTGTTTTATCAACTTAGATTTCATGTTATCTCATAGGTGTATTTTTCTCAGTGAATTTTAGTGAAAATAACATTTGAGAAAGTAATGGTATCTGGTTCTCAAAAGTCCTATGTAAAACTTGCAGTCTTCAAGAATGTACCCCAAATTTGTAGCATTGGGGTGAGGGTCAGGTCAGTGAGTCCTCATCCTCTGATTCCACAAGCATGTAAACAGTCTTTGCTGCTTATCCACAAAATGATAAATTTATAAGCAATAGCCACTTGAGTCAGCTTGAACACGTTTAGGAAGAACAAATGGCTTTGCTAAAGATAGCCATTCTTGTGTTTGAGAGTTAATTACTCATAAGGGTCTAATTTTACCAGGAAAACTGTAGAAGTTCTTTTACTTTCTCTAGATAAGTGAACAGCAAAGTAAATGTAGTCCATGAATTTCAGACAATCTGGAAAGATAATTAATTGCTGCTTAACAAAAGACCATGAGCCAATTCCAAAAAATCTTCTTGAAGTCCATAATTTATAGCCATAAAAGCATCCTAATGTAAATTAACTTAACTTCATGCCTAATGAATCCAAACATTAAATAGAATATCTTCCCATTTGATAAACACTTCTAAATATAAGTGTATTAGGAATATATGCATATTAAGGAAATGTGTGGAAAAAAAATTTTTTTTTTTTTTGCTTTTCTGTATTATCCAATGTTTAACTATGAGCATGTATAACTTTGGAAATAAGGAGGAAGTTGTTTTTAATTAAAGAAGGTACACACAGTTGTAATTCATTACTTGTTATGGCTATCTAACATTCACTTTCTAGTCAAATGTGTCATAACTCCATGATTCTCGCACAATGCTCACTATCAGTATTAATTTTCCATAAAATTACTTTTTTCCTCCTGATATGGTTGTCTGAGGTACTACTTCATCATGGAGACTGCAAAGCTCCAGCCACCTGACTCCTACTACAAATCTATTACTGGAAAAAAAAAAAAAAAAAGCTGAATTAGTGATTTCAAGAAGAAAAAACAACTGTAGGCTCTAACCCTGTCTGTAACATTTCCCAGTCACATGACCTTGGAAAATGTTCTAGATCTCTCAGCTGCAGCTGCTGCTAGAAATAACAACTACTTTACCTGGTTTTCATGGGGGCCAAATTCATTGTTGTCTATAAAACATTACAAATGCACCTTATTATATGCTTCTTGATGTAAATTGGCTTCAGTTTAAATTTCAGAGCACTAGAGGTTATTATTATTGGGATTATAATCATAGTAATAGCTAACATTAATAGAGTTTTACCAGAGACCTGCAAAATGCTAGATATTTCACATGTTATTTTACCTGATCCTTACAAAAGTGCAAGAGAGAAGTCCTAGAATTATCTCCCTCTTATAGATGAGTAACTGAGGCTGAGGGAGTTTAAATAATTTGCCTAAAGAAGAGTTAGAATTGCAAAATAAGACTGTGATACCAAAGCTTACACTTGTATCAAATGTGCCATATTAGGACCAATTTAAAAAGAAAAAAAAAAAAAACAGCTTACACTCAGCTATAACAGCAAAAGCACAAACAACAGTAGAAAACAACAAAGTGGACATCATAAAAATTAAAGAGTTTGGGGTGCCTGGGTGGCTCAGTTGGTTAAGTGTCTGACTCTTGGTTTTGGTTCAGGTCATGATCTCATGGTTCATGGGTTCAAGCCCCACATTGGGCTCTGCAGTAACAGAATGGGGCCTGCTTGGGATTCTCTCTTTCCCTCTCTCTCTGCTCCTCCTTCACTCGTGCCGTCTCTGTCTCTCAAAATAAATAAGGTTTAAAACAATTAAAATTAAAATTAAACACTTATGCTTCAAAAGATACTGTCAAGAAAGTGGGAAACCCAAAGAATGGGAGAAAAAATTTGCAAATCATATTATCTGATAAAAGTTTTATCCAAAATAGTTAGGGACTATTATAACTCAATAATAAAAAGATAACCCAATTTAGTCAGAGGCATAGGATCTGAATAGACATTTCTCCAAAAAAAGATACAAAAACACCCAAAAGCAAATGAAAGAATTCCCAACCTTATTTGCCATTGGGGAAACGTAAATCAAAACCACAATGAGATACCGCCTCACACCCACTAGGAAGGCAATAATAAAAAAGACAGGTATTAATAAGTGTTGAAAAGGATTGGGAAAATTAGAACCTTCATACCCTGCAGTGGAGATGTAAATGATGCAGGCACTTTGAAAAAACAGTCTGAAAGGTCCTCAGACCATGAAACATAAAGTGACCATATGATCTAGCAATTCCACTTGCTGGTATATGCCCAGGAGAAATGAAAATGTGTGCCTATGCAAAAAATTGTACACAAATGTTCATAGAAGCCTTTTTTATAACAGGCAAAAAAGTAGAAATAATCCAAATATCATCTGCCGAATGGATAAATGTATATTCCTACAACTAGAATATAATTCAGAGATAAAAAGGGATGATGTACTGACACATACTACAATATGGATGAATTTTGATAACACCACACACTGTTCCATTTATATGAAAGTATGAAATAGGTAAATCTATAGACACTGAAAGTGGATTAGCAGCTGCCTGGAGCGGGGTGGGGTTGGGGGGAAGAGAATGACTGCTTATGGGTGTGGATTTTCTTTTTAGGGTGAAGCAAGTATTTTATTTTTTTTGTTTGTTTGTTTATTTATTTTGAGAAAGAGACAGCACGAATGGGGGAGGGGCAGAGAAAGAATCTCAAGTAGGCTCTGCCCTGTCAGCTCAGAGCCCAATGCAGGGCTCGAACTCATGAACAGTGAGATCATGACCTGAGCTGAAATCAAGAGTCAGACACTTAAGTGACTGAGCCACCTGGGCGCTCCATGATGAAAGTATTTTAAAGTTGATAGTGACAGTTCCACATCTCTTCCAAAATCATTGAACTGAATACTTTAAATAGGAAAACTGGTATGTGAATTAGATCTCAATAAAGCTAGTTATTAAGAAAAACAGCATACAGAAATTTGTCAGTGTTGATTTTGAAAAGTTTTACCACATTTTATTTTTACCCCTAGAATGCATGAAATGCAAATCCTTATTATGGTGACTTTGACACTCTAAGACCTTTCAAATAGTCTTATTTGACTATTGACTATTGACTACTGACTATTGACTATTGGATGGCTACTGCAAGTGACCATGAGAGGATATAAGGATTGGTCACATGCATCATAAATTGTGCAAATTGCTTTGTGAAAAATAAGTTGTGAAAAAGCTACCATGGCAATAGTAATGCAAAGAAACTGAGGAATGGGCACCACTGATGAAAAACCTCTTATACCAGTTCTACTAATTCACTCCCATGACTTGGATTTCAGGGACTTGAGCAACTGAGAGACAAGCAAGGCTACAAAAATTCCTACCCATCTTGAAAGACAGAGAAGAAACAAAGCATTGTGATTTATAGCCTCTGCCCATGTGCTTTTGAAAAGCAGCCTCAGAGTGGTATTCCAGGGTTTTCATTTAATTTTATTCTATCTGGACATGAAGCCACTAAAAAAAGCCACAAAATTTATCATCGCTGGAACTAGTGGCTAGAAAGATGGGATGATTAACTGCCCTATAAAATTGCTGTATCCTGTATAAGTTCACTTTTAGGAGCTCTTTACTGAGAAAGACAAGTCATACCAATGCTCTCTCATTTCTGGGTTTTATTTCCATTGGCAATAAGAAATGTATTTGAAACCAAGAAAATAAGGAAGCAGGGAAATGTATTGGTCTTAAGATTTTACGGTAGAAATGCCACTGGGTCACTGGCTGGCATTTGTAAAAGCTTACAGAGAGAAACTTGTATGACTGTCAGAACCTCACCACTATTACTGTTATTTTAGACAATCGCATTCTGGAGAACAGAGCAGAAAAGTGGTTCCATGCCCAGTGGGAGCTGAGAAGGAAAGAAGGAAAACAAGTTATCTCTTCTTCTTTCTAAGGTACGAACAAAACATACTTCAATTGAATGGTATATTAAGGATATCACCCACATGATGATATATTGATTTAACTTTGCTGGTATTTGTTTTATAATCATCCCATTTATCTGGTATTCCCTCCCTTTTTCTAGAACGCTGAATCTTTCATTGAAGCTCTTTGTTCACCTAGTTTGTTAGGACACCATGACTAGGAACCAAAATAAACAGGCTCTAATGAGCTTCTCCATTCTTCAGCCATAAAATATCCACATCCTTTCCAAGCCCTGGTTTTCACGCTAGAGTCAACTCAACATCTGGAATCAAAGGTATTTGATTTCTCTCTGTTAAAGTGTTTCTCACAGGCATGGAGATGACACACCTCTCCTGAGGGCAGTAACCCTCTGAGAGGCTTTGGGCTGTGGAGTCAGCAATCTGTTTGGTACAAGCCGCCATAGGCAAAGCACAAGGTAACTCTCATGATCTCCAACACCCAAATCACTTAATGATCTCTCACGATGTGTACAAAAAATATCACTACTCATTAAATCCTCTCTGACACATGCTTGTTACTTACTGCCTTGAAGCAACTTTTCCCAAAATTAAAAAAAAAAAAAATACAGTGTGATTCCAACCAACACGGTTTATTTGAAGATGTTTATTTATCTATTTTGCTTGATAGATGGAATGGTAAAATGGAGGTTGGAGGTGACCTTGAAAATGTTCAAAGATAAAGATTAAGAACTAATACTCCCAGGGTGATACTGAATCATGCTGCATCAGGAAGACAAAGTTGATGCTTTTTTTTTTTTTTTAATTTTTTTTCAACATTTATTTATTTTTGGGACAGAGAGAGACAGCATGAACGGGGGAGGGGCACAGAGAGAGAGGGAGACACAGAATCAGAAACAGGCTCCAGGCTCTGAGCCATCAGCCCAGAGCCTGACGCGGGGCTCGAACTCACAGACCGTGAGATCGTGACCTGGCTGAAGTCAGACGCTTAACCGACTGCGCCACCCAGGCGCCCCAGTTGATGCTTTTTTAAAGTCAGTCATGATAAAGTTGGTCTGTAGGGTGCTGCTTGTAACCAATTAACCAGATAAATGGTCAGTCAAATCTTAAAATGCTTCTCATTTATCTTAACCTTCTCTTTAACTTGCTTATGTTGTCTGCTCTGTTACACTGCTATACTACTGTTACTCATGATTACTTCTCAGAATGATTCAAAGAGCAGCATGGCATTGGATTCAGACTTCCCAGCTTTGGTGATTTCCCATCTTCAAACTGTATGTGGAATGGCTATTGGTGGCATTTTAACCTGTTTTAATCTTCTGTTGCTATTATTTCACCCTTACAAAGAAAATTGCAAATTATAGCATTGAGAGGAAATTTAATATTTTCTTCTCCCTTTTGGTGTCACATTGCATGACTCAAGATTTAAGTTTCATAAATATATAGATATATATATATTTTTTTTTGAGAGAGAGAGAGAGAGAGAGAGAGAGAGAGACAGAGACAGAGACAGAGAGCAAGCAGAGGAGGGGCAGAGAGAGAGGGAGACACAGAATCCAAAGCAGACTCCAGGCTCTGAGCTATCAGCACAGAGCCTGATGCGGAGTTCAAACCCACAAATCTCAAGATCATGACCTGAGCCAAAGTCGGTCGCTTAACCGACTGAGCCACCCAGGCGCCCCAAGATTTAAGTTTCAGATCCTGTTCCGAAGGTTGTGGAAGCTATTTTTCATTTTCGTGGAGCTCTGATGCTACTGGTAGGGACTCTGACAATAAAACTCCCGAGAGGTGAAGGGAGAAGGAAAGGTGGCTGGCTGAATCTTTCCCTGCTGTGAATCCCAGAAAAAGGGAGCATGACAGAGGCAGGACATGGAGATAACCAATGGTTCAAGGTTGACCAAGGAAATAAAACTCTACTGTAAGAACCTTACTTTAAATCCCCTTCACTTATTATTTACATCTTTTTTTTTTATAAGCAACATGTGGGTAAAGGTCCATAAACATTATAAGTAGCTTTTATCCCCCCAAGAGTAAAACACACAATAATAGAGGACTGAATTACTAACTGATCCTGATAAGCAATTTAAGAGTTCAAAATGGTCACCTTTACAATCACGTCATTAAAAACAGAAATCATAAACACAAATCATGGTAGTTTAGTGAAAATCATTTTTATAAAGGCACTTACGAATTACCGTGATCTTAAAATGTCACGCTCTCTTGCTTCCATACACACTTTAGGAAAATGAACTTGAAAGGAAATATTGAGCCAGATTCTCCTCCTTTTGAACTCAGCAGGAGTTCCCACTGGATGAAACCATTGGTAATTAGGGGGCTCTTAATTTTTAAAAGGATTCTCCCTGTCTCATCACTTAGCAGGGCTTTTTTTTTTTTTGCGGGGGGGGGGGGGTGCGGGTTGTACCAATACCAACTAAGTACCAGGTCACCTTGAAGAAAAATTAATAAATTCCTTGAAATAAAATCTGACTTCTATTCCCAAGAAACCTGAAATGCACTGAAATAGTTTCATATAAATTATGTATATGTGAGCCTCTCTGCAACCTAGGTTTAATTTCCCTCCTGTGTGCTCCATTCTCGCCAGTGTTTCTTCCACCTGAGCCATAGCCACAACTTGTCTATTTACTTGTCTGACAATCCCTCACATCTCCAAACATACTTGACTTAAGCTCCATGAGGGCAAACACCTTTATAGATTCTTTATTTTACTGAGGTATCCCTCCTCCTGCTCCTATTGTACGCATGGCACATAACTGTCACTCAATTATTTTCAAAATTGTTAAATTAATGTTACCACATGATGCTTTGTTTGCTAGTTTGTTTTCCTTATAAGATTAACTTCTTGATCAATGTAAGTGTAATATAAATCTTTGTATCTCCATTGCCTTCTCCAATATTTAGGACTGGCCCAAAAAACTGAATAATGTGTTAACTACTCAAACTTTGTATATTTTTAGCCCATGTGATACTATTGCAAATACATGTTGCTCGGCCAATACTCCTGTTCAAATGTATTAAAAGCCAAAAACAGAGTCAAAACGTTTTTCAAGTCTATGGTAAATGTAATGCAAATGTCAAGATGACTGTGCCCTCATATGACATAACTCACATATTAGGGTTTGCTCAAGGACCATTCTTTAATAACAGTTCTGAGTCATAACTTAAAGCCAATAATACTAAAGTTTCTAGCCAAGATTATTTAATTCTCCTCAAGAAGATATTTTCATATTTAACACCCTTCATTACCAAAACATTCTTCCAAATGTCTGACCTTCATTCTATTTATTGGAGATGTGCCAAAATTTTATAAATGGAAAGTCGTTCTTTGTTCTACTCAAGAGCAAATGGTCTTTTTTATTTCACCCTCCTTGACGATTCCCATGTCACTTGACATCTTCTGCATTGTCTCCATGTCATTTTACATACACTATAGATGAGATACACATAGCTTTTTAAAAGGTTCATCAACTAGTATAACTCCTTATATGTACTATATTTTACAGTTTCAAATTGCTTCTATAGTTCATTCTGTTTCTGAACACTGTTACTATTAGGAATTGAATTGTATCCCCCCCGCCCCGAAAAAAAGATGTTTGAGTCTTAACTCCCAGTACCTCTGAATATGATTTTATTTGGTGATAGGATCTTTACAGAGCTGATCATGTTAAAATTAGTTCATTTAGAGTGAGCCCTAACCCAATATGATCGGTGTCCTTATTTTAAAAAGGATGTTTGGACATAGAGAAAGGCATCCTGAGAGAATGCCATGTGAAGATGAGGGCACAGATCAAAGTGAGCATCTCCAAGTCAAAGAGTGTCAAAGAGTGCCAGCAAATCACCAGAAGCAGGGGGAGAGGTATGGAATAGATTCTCCCTCACAGCCTCAGAAGAAACCAAACTTGCTGACACATGGATCTCAGACTTCTAGAATTCAGAACTGTAAGACAAGAAATGTCTGTTATTTAAGCCACCCAGTTTTAGGTACTTTGTTACAGCAACCCTAGCAAACTAATACACTGGCACTCAGCAACAGAAAAACTCCATGTTAGGATGATGCATACAGAGGGTCACTGAACAAAGGTGATATCTGAGGATTTAAGATAAGGTTAAAAGTTGAAGAAAAAAGCCAATGGCACAGCACAGGCTGCAGATGTGGAACTGGACAGGTGCATTTGGGGGAAGGTGATCTCCATAATTCAGAGAAGATACTGGGCCTATTTCACAGAAGAGGAGGGTTAAATTTAGAGAAGAGGAATTCTTTTTAGAGCCTAGGGGTGAAGATGAAAAAATATCAGTATAATAATCATGCTAATAATAATACTAATGACAGTCTTTACCATTTACTAATAACCTATTCTATGTCTGGTATTACTTGCTGTTGTTTAATACATGGAAAGTACTTATGTGTGAACTTAGCGTGTGTTTTTGATGAGATTTATATTTAAATCATGAGCTTTGGGGAAGGCAGATTGTCCTCCATAACACTGGTGGGTCTTGTCCAATCAGCTGAAGGCCCAAATAGAACAGAAGGCTGGCCTCCTGAAGCAAGACAGAATTCTCCAGTGTACTGCCTTCAGAATAAAATGGGAACCTCAGCCCTCCTGGGTCTTCAGCTGCCAGCCCACCTGAAGATTTTGCACGTGCCAGCCTTCATAATCACATGAGCCAATTCCTTATAATTTATTATACACACACACACACACACACACACACACACACACACACACACACACACACACATATCCTATTGGTCTGTTTCTCTGAGAACCCTAATACACATAATAAACATTCAATTCAATGAATGTTAGATATCATAATAATGCTGAGCTATGTTAAATGAGGATAACTGATTGTACTGATGAGCATAGGAATCATCATTGGAAGTTAAGTAAATTGCCCAAGATCACACTGTTAATAAGTCACAAAGTAAGGATTCCAGCCAGGTTTGTCTGATTCCAAAGTACATGCTTCTCCCACTATATATTGCAATCTAAGAGCTGACAATGAGGATTAGATACCAAGTAGAATGTGAGACTATCTTCTCAGAGTATAGAGTGGATGAACTAAGGAACTCAAGGAAGATCAAGAACAACCACCTTGGGGGAAAAACTAGCTGAGTGGTTTTCAGACTGGCCCCACCATCTAGTATTCGCTAGAGATACTTCAAGGAGTTCACCAGCTTTTGATTTGAGATGTCAATATTTTTAAGTGTTTTACTATTTTAAAAATAGGAACTAAAAACGTCACATATTTTCATATTATACTGTATTATATGACAATTTTAGCATACTGGATTCACCAAAACATTTTCCTGGACAGCCAAGCTAACTTAGTGTCCACTCTATAGGAAAGGTTTCCCTGACATCTCTTTGCACACATTGAAAAATATTACAATCTGTCATTGGTTATTTCCACACTGCATAAGTGAGCATGTCACTGCAAACACATGTGGGCCAAGCTCAGTTAACAACTCACCACATCTCTGGCATACCTGCTCACACAAGGTATCATCCCAGAATAGAATTGTGCAATTTCCAGGGAATGATAACAGGCCACACAAGATATCATCGTGGTTTTATAATACTTTATTCTGCTTACATACCTATATGGTGACGTTGATTATAAAATTCACCACTGAGGTGCCTGGGTGGCTCAGTTGGTTAAGCGTCCAATTCTTGGTTTCAGCTCAAGTCATGATCTCACAGTTCATGGGTTCAAGCCCTGCATCAGGCTCTGCATTGACAGCACAGAGTCTGCTTGGGATCCTCTCTCTCTCCCTCTCTCCCTGCCCCTTCCTTTCTCTCACTCTCTCAAAATAAATAATTGTTTAAAAAACTCATCAATTTAGTACTAACCTTACCCAAAAAAGAAACACTACATTAAAATACAGTTTTTAAAGAAACTTTCAATATCATATACTTATTCAGACAATAACCTACCACTTTCTCCTTACTATCATAATTAAATTTTTCTTCTAACCCTTTTTGACATTCAGATCAAAAATATTCTTTTGACCCACTCTTGGAAAGTCACAGCTATGAAGAGGGTTACTGTGCCAAGCTGCATGCATAACGCCTTCACCTGTAGGACAGGCAGAATCATTTCAAGGCACAGTGATATGCTGACCTTGGACAACTTCTACTTTCATTAGAGTCTGGTTGACAAACTTCACACTAAATATTAACGGTTTCTTTCAAAACTCGATCACAGAGTAATCTTTCTCAAGAAATGTCAAGCAAGAAACTAAATTTAAGTTAACAGTCAACCCCGTGAGGGGCAACCAGTGCAAGTAATTCAATTGAGGTCACAGGAATATATACCTTCAATATATTGCTGAGTTTCCATATTACAATTTGTTCCTGGGCCTGATGGCTGACAAGCTTCCTTTGACATCAGTTATAAGAGGCATCTCAATTTCAGAAACATAACACTGTGAAAAAGGCAAACATAGAGGACCAAGAAAATACTGCATAAATGTTATGTAATCATTTTAGCCCTCATCTGGGTGTAAGAACTATATCTTTGTACTTATGGAAGACTTGTCTTCTATCATCACTTTTATTTGTATATATTGCAGTTCCAAGGAAGATTTCATTTGGAAATTGGGATTCACTAACGAAAGCATGTTTAAAAAAAAAAAAAACTGTGAAAACCACTGCAACTAGGAAAATCCAAAACTTGTATATATACAAAGTATCAAAACATCAACTCAAAGAACCATCTGACAGGTGATGCTACCTCTTCCTTCAGTCCTAAGGTACAGAATAAGAGTAAACATAGAGAAAAAGATGACAAAAATGATGAACATCTAAGAATTGGTGATCACAGCAGGATCCCACCCAGGGTAGGTGGTGGTGAGGGGAACACTGAAGTCATTGAACCCAGAACACAGCTGAGGTCTAAAGTCGATAATAGGAAGAGTGGATGTAAAAACTCAACAGAAGGCCTGGAGCAGTAGGTTTAATGCAAAGGAAAATGACAGGAAGGTGGATTTGGAAAATGAGAAAAAAAAAAGAAAAAAAAAAAAAGAAGGGTGATGGCTAGTACCTGGACGGAACAAATCAGGATAAGAAGCGCAGTCTGGTTTTGTACAACTGAGCTATTCCCATGTAACAATGGTTGGCTATTGGCATGCTTTTGGCTGACCACATCTTTCACTCTTCAACTGAACATTTAGAATTTTAAAGGCCTCGTTAACCTAAGACAATGCCCTTTCCTCCCCCTCCCCATCCTCTTTTTCATTCCTTACTACCTCAAGGAGCTTGTCACATGGATCTAAACAAAGCATCTGTGGAAAGGCATGTTTCTGGCGCTTCCAAGAAGAACAGAGTCTAATGCATTATTTAAATATTTTTATAATGCTTGTATCAAAAAATAATAAATTTCAGAGACAAGAAAATTAAGAAAATCTATTTTAAAAATTAAGTGAAATTATAGCATTCGCCAATTTCATTCTAGACTTTTGGATAGTGTGATGCACTGGTTAAGAGTAGCATTCTGGGGGCATCTGGGTGGCTCAGTTGGTTAAGCGTCAGACTTTGGCTCAGGTCATGATCTCATGGTTTGTGAATTTAAGTCCCGCATTGGGCTCTCTGCTCTCAGTGCAGAGCCGGCTTTGAATCTTCTGTTTCACTCTCTCTCTGCTCCTCCCCTACTCGCACATCTCTTTCTCTCTCCCTCTCAAAAAAACAAACAAACAAACAAACATTAAAAATAAATGTAAAAAAAAAAGAGTAGAGTTCTGGATTTAGACCAATATAAATACACATCTTGACTTCACAGTAATTAGCTTAGTAATAGCTAGGTGACCTTGCATAAACTCTTTACAATCTTTCTAAACCACTTATTTCTTACAAGTAGAATCTGTTTAGAATTGAAGAGTTCACTGAGGTAATACAGGCAATCCCTGGTACATGGAAAGTGCTCAGTAAATGTCAGGAGGTACTGGAAGACAAAACTACAGATTTCAGGAATTATAGAAGAGGAAATTCTGAATTCTGTGACACATTAAACTATGTGTTTCTATTGTTAATTTACTGAAAAATATGGTGAACTTTCAAAATTCCCTTCCTTGGACACTAAGGTTGAAAAAGAGGAATGTTGGGAGAGAGAAGGTTCACAGCACTAGGAGAAGATGGAATCACTTCCATATCCCCCATTGTAGGATTATGTGGTGGAATCTATCATTTGTCCTCAACTCTAGTTTTTGTTGTTTTATTTTTTTTCTTTTACTAAGGTTGAGAAGCAGTAGTTGGGCCATTTAAACCCATTTTCCTAAGACTGACATAATGGTTTACACACTTCAGTAGGCAAAAAAGAGTCACCTGGAATGTTGAAAAAAAATGAGGTTGCCCCCTCCCATGGATTTTGACTTAGTAGGGATGGAGTGGGATCTAGGGATCTGCATATTTGATGTGATATATATATATAATTTAATAAATTAATTAAATTAATAATTAATTTAATAATATATCAATCTTTTTTAAAGCAGGTAGTTGGCAGACCATAGTTTCAGATGTACCTCCCGAAAGCTATAGAAATACTGTTAATGATGAAGAGCCTCCTCATTTTGAGAACATATGTATTTAGCTGAACAATTTATTTATCCTGTTTCTAGTTAGATTTCCCTTTCAACAGAATAACTAAACTTTGATCAAATTTTCAGAAGCAGATTTGGTGGCTCATTGTGTTTTCATAATAATTTATACATATCTACTAATCCCAAAATTTGACTCTACTCTGCAGTAATAGGGGTTGGAGTGACAGAGTGCGACTTGGTAAAAACATGAGTTGTGTTGCTACCCTTAGCAACAGCAAAAACAATTGAATCAGAGTTCAAAAAATTGCCAAGTTAACACCTCAACGGATCCAAAGACTCTGCTCAAGGATTAAATCCAATATACATTTCTAAATGTAATCATCTTATCTTTATATCTCACGGGAAATATTTTTTAAAATTTTAAAGAACACATCAAACAATTTTTGTCAAGAAATTATATTGTTGACTTTATTTTATTATGTGAGATGATCCTTATTCAGTCAATTTTATAAATCGATAAAAAGCTTAAGTTCCCTTCATTGCATCATGGTCTTGGTGCTCTAAAGTGAAAAAAATTATCAATAAAAACATTAACATGAAAATTCTAATACAAGAAGAATAGTTAGAATGTATAATAAGTTTTGATATATGTTCTAAGTTTTCAAAGTACTATATTCCTGGGACACTCTAGACACTCAATATTTATGTCAAATAAATGCATGCATTTGTGCATGAATGAATGACTGAAAATCACGTATGTATTTTAAATTTACCACTTTTACATTAATGAGTTCACTTCATAGTTGTCTTTCTAGCTAATAAAATTCCATTACATGAAATGTATTCTAATGCTATTGTGATGGCTACCTCTGATCTTTAATTTCATCAGTTTTATAAACTCTTTAACATGTGAATAAAATTTTAGATCTCAGTGTAGGTGTGTGTACATATGTATATATTTTTTACTTAAATTCCAGTTAGCATACAATGTAATATTAGTTTCAAGTGTACAATATAGTGATCCAACACTTCCATACATCAGTTAGTCATTGCTCATCAGGACAAGTACACTCCTTAGTCCCCATTACCTATTTAACCCATCCCTCCACAACCTCGCCTCTGGTAAGAGTCTGTTTCTTGGTCTGTCTCTCTCTTTTTGTGTGTGTATATATATATAATGCTCTGAATTAACAGATTTATATAAATACCTAATGTCTGTTTTAATGATGTTGGTCCCAATGGACTCCATAGTCAAATCGTTATGGGGGATTTATTTGCTTTATGCCCTTTTGTTCACAGTGCATATATACAAGCTAAACATTGACTTTTATCAATAAAAGAGAGTAGCCCTATTATATATTAAGTGAAAGGGGTAGAAACAAGGCTAATGTGAGTTTTTAGAAGCCAACCCTATCTTTGAGTTGAAAGGTATATGTGCTTTTTGGTAATACGTATTTCATCAGCCTACTTATTATTTTATTAAAAAAATGTATTCAGAGGTCCAAGACTTAAATGAATTAAAGGCCTTTTTTTTAAAAAAAGACTAAATTGCAATACACACAATTAGGAAGAAACTTTGGAAATAATCATTTTAATAACCCGGTTTAAAATTTAACTATCAGGGACCCTGAATACTAACATAAGATATGAAGAGAAAAATATTTTGAAGGAAAAGTCTATCTATGGCAAAGTTGGTTATTGTTGATCTTCTGAAGAAAAATGCTACTATACTAAGCCGGAATCTTTCTATAAAGTCCTGTAAACTATACAAGAAAGAAACAGATTTTCCTATTTTATATTATACTTCAGAACACATGGACTTGATAAAACTAATATTTTTATTCAAAATTAGACATTTTATCTTCAGAATACCAAAATTTAAGTTCCATATCTACAAGTTTTTATATTTCCATCAAAAATCACATTTTAGCACTATATCCTTAAACTGAATTAGTCAGGTTTTAGTCAATTCAACAAGTATATTTTAAGGGCCTATTTATTATGCCAGGGAGTCAGACAGGTGCTTGGTACCAAAAAAATGGGTAAGAGCCTCGACCTTGAAGGACACATCAAAAGATGCATATGCAAACAGGAAGTAAAGAAGAAATGGTCAATAGATTCCTAGAAGACAAAATAATTCTGAGAAATTAACTAACAGCTGTTAAGCTAATATTTTCCTCTTCTGAAAAGTCCATTTTGCATGTTTGTTTCACTTTTTAAAATTACTAAATTACTGAATAACAATAATGTTAATCACATATGACCCTTGAAAACATTTTCTAGATCTTTGAGTAATTTTAAAGCTGTATATTTTGAAGCTTATTGCAATTGACTTTTTTAAAAAGAATATTTTGTGATGTGAAAACTATATGAAATTCAAATTTCAGTGCCCATAAATAAAGTTTTATAGAAACACAGCCATACCCATTTGTTTGCATATTGTCTCTGGTTACTTTCCCACACAATGGCAGAACCACACGGCCCACAGCGTTGAAAACTTACTATCTGGCCTTTTACAGAAAAAGTTTGCCAAACCCTGATCTAATGTACAGCAATGAACTTTGGCTGAAAAAGTAAAGCTTTGTTATTGTAGCTTTATTTTCCAGAATTCCCAAAGATGGTTAAGATAAACAAAATGTGCAAATAAGCTTTCTATAAAGTTTCTCCAGGATGCTGCCTCTAGAAGTAGGACTGCTAACCCCCACTAGCAGGGGCTTCCTTTTCTTGTTCCCACAACCAACACTGGGCTCTAAAGTCTGGCCTCGAACTCCTTCTAAACACAGCTGTCAGGCCTCTGGGATTCTGCCCTTTTGGCTTAATTTTCACATGTTGATCTGACAGGCACCAGATTAAATTTTGTGGGGCCCTCTCTTAAGTTAAGAACTTCAAGTTTAGAACATCACTAGGCATTTGGGGGGTGGGTGTGAATTTAGTGGAAGCTCAGTAGCAGTATTAGGAAAGAGAGCTCTGTGTGTTTTAACAGACTCAAAGTTTTAACCTGAAACAATGATACCTAATCTTTTCCAGAGTAATGGGAATCTTTTATTAACACACACACAAAAATATTTCATGATAGTAGGTGTGCTCTTATTTATTTCATCACTGCAGATAATATCTGAAGCCCCAGCAGATTCTCATACCTCCTTCTTGAATGTCTAGGATCACAGAAATCAGATGTGTAAAAACTACTGCAAAAGGAGTGAAATTTGAGTGGAGTGGGATGAGAGCACTTCAGACGTCATTGGTGGGTTTGGAGGGGGCAGGGTAGTAGGAGAGTTTTAAGTAGAATTTCCTTTTTTTTTTTTTAATGTTTATTTGAGAGAGAGAGTGCTCACACACACACACACACACACACACACACACACACGAGCACGGGAGGGGCAGAGAGAGGGAGAAAGAGAATCCTAAGCATGTGCTATTAGCGTAGAGCCTGATGCAGGGCTTCATCCTACAACCCTGGGATCATGACCTCAGCTGAAATCAAGAGTCCAATGCTCAACCGAGTGAGCCACCTGGTACCCCTAGAATTTCTAAGTAGATCTTAACTTGTGCGTTTCCGTAACACAGCTACTTACTCCTGACACACTCTCGAGGGGACTCCACAGCACAATAAAGCCAAACAAGCAGCCACTTCAAATCCTTCCCTGGACACCACCCTGGACTTTACTGAACAGCGTGAGGGCAGTATTTATCATTCTGTCACCTGAGACATCTTAATCTTGCTTACCTCAAGCTGGAAAACACTTTTAATATATTTTCAAATAACTATATTACCTGGTCTTGAGCTGTATGCATCATTTCCTTTTTAACCTTAAAAAGAAGCCTAGGGTCCCCTTGGCCTCCACCCCAACCCCAAGCCTTCTCCAAATCAATCTCACCCACAATCGTCATCATCACGCACCAAATGTCTTTCCAATCCATGTTTCTATCCCTAGAGCTCACCATTTCCTTGGCAAAACTGCAACAACTTTTTACTAGTCATGTCACTCCTCTGCTTGAAATCCATGGCTTTTCACTTCCAATATGATAAAACCCAAACAAAGCTCACCAAGCCCCTTAGAAGCAGGCCCTTGCTAGAGTTTCAAGACCCATCTCCCACAAATCTGTCACCCATGTTATGCTCCAGTCACAGGGAATGTTTCCGTATTCTTTGAAGGTGTCTTGCTCACTCTTGCTGCCAGTCCTCTACAAGGTCTGCTGCTTCTGTGTTTACATTTTTCCTAACCCATCCCCACCCTCCCTGGATAATCTTGTTTAGGTGTCAATTCAAGAATCACTTCTCTAAGTGACTTCCTTAACCAGCTTTAGACTGGATTAGATGCCCCATAGAGTGTTTCTATAAGCCCTTGAGACTCTGGGTTTCAGAGATTTCATTCCACAAAGGCAGCACCAATTTCTTTCTTGTCCATCTCAACTTTATTAATGCCCTGCGTAGAATACACCAGATGGTGAATCAATGAATTAGGGCATTCTCCAAGCTCTCCTGAATCATGGCCTTCAAAGAAGTACTGATTCAACTCCTTGAGGCAAACTATGGGAGATTTCTCTAATCATATCAGAGTAAAGCTCAGTTTCAGGGCTGAGAATCCTAACAATAAGATCTTTAAATCATTACTTTATCTCACGAGCAAAGAACTAGCAAGCAGGGTTCCCCCAGAAAGGCTAAGTCCTGGCCATAAAGGGACACAAGAAAAATCTGACAGAATTAATTGTTCTGAGTGTTAAAACTCTATCTACAGCCCTGTTTTCATTGACCCCTTTTTATGAGAATGATGGTGCATTACAAGACTACCGAATATCTTCAATCTGTAGTTAATCTGTAAGTCTCCAAGGTTGATCACTGTGAAATCATTATCATCACAAAGACCTATCTATTGGCGTGCCTGGGTGGCTCAGTCAGTTGGGGGTCTGACTTCAGCTCAGGTCCTGATCTTGCAGTTTGTGACTTCGAGCCCCGCATGCTGACAGTTCAGAGCCTGGAGCCTGCTTCAGATCTGTCTCCCTTTCTCTCTGTGCCCCTCCCCAGCACGTGCGCATGCTCTCTCTCTCTCTCTCTCTCTCTCTCTCTCAAAAATGAATAAATGTTAACAATTTTTTTAAAAAAGAACTATTTATTAAACCACTACATGCAAGAGTCTTAAAATGGTCTGAACGCTATATTAAACGACTCATGGAAGGCCCTGACATCCAGGACTTTCCAATTTGAAATAGTCATTGATGTTAAAAGACAGTAATAAGCTAATAGAGCTGCAAAGAGAATAGCAAGCTTGACAAGCCTTGCCACTTGGAAACAGCTGTGAAAGTCAAATCTTTCAGAGCTCTAGAAGAAATACATTCATTCCCCACACCAAGCAATCTAACTGAATTTTTACAGGTTTCTTGCTAAAAGTACCCTGAGCTCCTTTCTCACACAAAGCTCAATAGTAAAGGCACTCTGTAATGCTAATTTCCCTCTTAAACAACTACCAGGTAAATTCGTCAGAGCTGATGAGAAACACCTGAAATAGTAATGTTTTGCTCTGTGATAAGGCACCCAATGTATTTTACAAATTAAACATTCAGTCAGGGTCCATGATCAGACTCCATCATTATCTGTTTTCCCCCCTTGACCTCATTGCATCTCAGGGATTTTGTTCCAGGGAAGTGCTCTATACAGATGCGTCAGGAATCAGTGGAATCAAAATTGCCAAAATTGCTGCTGAGTCAGAGGTGTTTTTAAAAATATGACAAACAACATATAGCTGCATGCTAAACGGTTAACACCCTTCCCCGACGGTTTTGCAATCCTGTACTTATATCATAGCTGTATCACACTGAAATTACAGGTTCCTGTGAGACAACACTAGCAGTAATAATACATGTTAGAATGGGGCTCATTTATGGGTCTTTTAAACAAGTTTGAACATTTATACCTTGAATATTATCTTACTAACTCCTACTTCCTCCCACAAAACATAAATGTAAAACTGAAAAAACATGGTTTCCCTAGTGTATTAGTTGGCTCTGAGGGATATTTTGGTTGTCACATCAAACATAAAATATTGATGAAGGAGTTAAGAAAAATAGATTCCACTTCTCTCTTTAACAAAGAATTGAACATTAAAGCTACACCATCTCCTATGTGTTATGTGTGTAAGAATACTCTTAGAGTGCCAATAATTTGAACTAGCATACAAAAACTATTGAAATACACTTCAAAACCAAGGAGGAATTTTTAAACTAGCAAAATTAACTAAAAGAAACTTGAATTGTGTGTGTGTGTGTATATATATATATATATATATATATATATATATATATATATATATATGTTTTATATGTTAAAATACATATAATTACAATTTTGGTCCTATCATGCAAAAGAGACACTTTGAGAATTCTGAAAGTTAAACAAATCAAAATTGACACATATCCCAGGTTGGAAAATCTGAACTGTATCATAAAACATGATCAGCAAAAGGTGTTTGGATACAAAGGAAGATTAAGTGTAGGGAGTCAACATTTGTCAGTGTTCAGGCAACAGTGTCCAAGAGAAAGGGGCCTCTGTTCCAACAGTGTTCTCCTTCAGTTCCTACAGGAGACAAAGCCAAGAAAGTACATGGGAACCCCGGGTTGTCCTCCCTGGATGACATTTGTGGACTGACTAAATGGGCTCATGTCATTCAGGCCTTCATGGCAGATGTACAACTCAACAGAAATTGTGCATCTCCTATCGGCCTTTGTTTCATGCATCCACTTCTTCCGGTTCAAATAGTTAGTCTAAGCTTTGTCTGACAGGCAAACCTGAGATAATGCATGTGTATTGAGCAGGATAGGACTAGACCTTTGTTTGAGCGGCCAACTGGTCTCTCTTGGTAGCAGTTCTATGAATACCCACCAACAAAATGCAAAAATATTTATGACTGCCATAATTTTAGATTCCCTTCTGCCTTACAAACAAGTAATGAAATGTAAATATAAAATCACTGTAATGGATTTTTTTACAATGTGCTATAATTTATGTAATCAAACAAGTATGGCCCTCTTCAAAACTGTCATCTTTATGGTTCTTTCATTATAAACTTATTGTAATTATGCTTCTGTTGCTCAAAGCACTTAATGTCTTTAAGTCTTACAATACATATTTAAAAAAATTTTTTTAATGTTTATTTTTGAGACAGAGGGAGACAGAGCATGAGTGGGGGAGGGGCAGAGAGAGAGGGAAACACAGAATCTGAAACAGGTTCCAGGCTCTGAGCTGTCAGCACAGAGCCCGACGTGGGGCTCGAACCCATGAACCATGAGATCATGACCTGAGCCGAAGTCGACGCTTAACCAACTGAGCCACCCAGGCGCCCCTGCAATACATATTTTTGAATGATACCTAAACGTAAGTAGCACTTGGCTGTTAACAAAGCAAATTATGATGAAGAATCTTTATACTTTCAGGGTGGACTTGATTTTGAGATATAGTCAAGTCATTGACAAGCATGTTCAAGTGAGCAGTGTGGGTAATAGGACTATTAACCTAATGGAAGCTATGACTAGAAATAATGGCTAAAAAGTAATGAAGCTACTATATACTCATGAGAAGAAACTTGTATTGCTGTTTTTAACGGTAATTTCATAAAAAGAATCCAAAAGTATTTTGATCAATGGCAGAATGTTTAGAATTCAAGAGCTTGGTTTTCACTGGTAGCTATTTTGATTCACCACACCCATTCTAAAACGTAAATTATAGTTTATTTGTTTAAAAACCTCTTATAAATTTGTGTTTAATTGTTACAAAAGTATCTTAAATGATCTTATTATTAACCTGAGACTTATGTAATTCTTGGCCTTCAATCCTAACATTACTGTATTTACTCTTTGGTCTTATTTGAGACTTCTCTGTGGAGTTCATCAGGAGCCCCACTCAGTTTCGTAAGAATCTGTGGCATTGTACACTTGGATTCTGTGGGGCTCTGACAATTCCTCAAGCATAGATCTAGACTCCTGGTATGGATGCCATGACTAAAATTCAAGATACTTAAGACACCAGATGTCTTTCACATTTTGTACTGGGTGTAAAGCCCATGCAAAATTAAGACAGTACTTAAATTTATCCCAAACTTTATAAGCTTCTTCAATAATAAAACCTAAACAATGAAAGAGAAATTTAATATGATCTATAACCCAGACCATCATAACCTTACTTTGATGCTCTGAAAATGAAAGGATCATATTCAGAAAGTTATATTCTAAAGCATTTAACAACCTTATGATATAAAAATATGATTTTTTCCACGTATATCTAATAAGGGCATGCTAGATGAGATTTTACCTAAATTAAATTTTCATCCAGGCCCATTCTTACAAAGTGTCACAAAGTTATATTCAACAAAGCATTGAGGATCTTATATAAACAAAGTACTTGATATTGTAATGAATGTAAAAATATGATAATAGCTAAGCACTACTGGGCTAAGCTCTTTACATGCATTTTCTCAACTGATTAACCCCTATAACATAGGTCCTATTTAGTCTCCAAGTTTTAAAGCTCAAGTCACACAAACACAAAGATGGTAAAGGACTTGCCTCAGTTCACACAGCAGAATCTAAACAATCTGAATCTAAAGCCTAACACCTTGATCACTGAACACTATTAGCTACCCCAATGCAGAAAATAAATTTCTCACTCTTTCAGAATTAAAACTGAGAAGAAAGTTTATAAATCACTGCTATTCTAGGTGATTGTCAGTTCCTATAAATAGTAGGAACTTAACTTTTTAAAACACACCTCTTCTTAGAGCCATTTATTATGAAATAGTTTGGAGAACAGGAATGAGTATGCTCTTAACAATCTTAGTAGCCATTATAATACATTTTTTAAACAAATCAACCAGAGTTTTTTTTTTTGAAACTATACTAAAATTTATTAGATGATCAATTAAAAAAAATACTTTGTAGATCAAGTGATCTAATTTAAATCAACAATGTGCTAATTAAAAGTTCCTTAGTACCTAGAAGCATCCAAAGGATATTTATTTTTCTGAAAACTGCATTTTTAGACTGATTGGCACTTACGTTGCTCAATATGCTCTACTAAAAAGTCTACGGTTTATGTCAAGTAGCATTCTGATTTTGTAAGTAGTAGGAAAATAAATCCTGCTTTTTACAGATGGAGTAACAAAAGATGCTGAAAACATAAATACAGAAGGTAATTCTAAAGAGTAAAGTCCTTCTTTCCTGCCCACAGGAAGGTGCTTTACTTCAATGGCCAATGGCCTTTCCTTAGCACGTGAGCTCCATGCTTACTGCACATGCAGAGAATAAAACACAGAAAGATATGAAAGCTCCTTTCCCACACACACATATGGGCATATTTATATTTGGCTTTTCTGATACCTAAGTATGCTGATTCATTGGATAAGTATGAGTTAAGTAATATTCCGCGAGAGCTGTACCTATTCATTCATTCACACAGTATAACAGGAACAAAGTAGACACGGTATCCAAAGAACACTTCAAATTTAAAATGCTACATCTAATTACACTTTGCCTAAGACTCTGAACTTAGACTCTGTTTTTAAAAATATCACTAGACGAAGTTTGCAAGCTTTTATGGCTCATCACTTGCCAAGTAGGATAAGAGTATAATTTATTACACGTCAGTTGGGTATAACTTCAGTATCTAGTCCCATGGCTTCACTTTTTCACGATAATTCTAACACCCTCCCCCCTCCTTTGAAAATGTATAACTTGTAGAATTGACTTTTTTAAGAAAGATACTTCAAAGGATTTGCCTTCATCCTTAAAAGAATAATGGAATTGTGGCAAATACTTGTTAGACTTATTCAGTATCATAACAATAAAAACCTGATTTAAGCTCGTATCACCCACTTGACCCTTCTCCCCTAAAAAAAAAAGTTCAAATTTCAGTCAACGAATGTTTTCTGCGCACCTGCTATATGTAAACATGGCACTTGCAATATGTATGCTAAAAGACATCTAAGTTTCCAAGGCATGATGAAGTGGGGGAAACAAGGGACCAAACTTAAGTATTTGTTACCAACAAGTTTTTAACTCATTCATTTCTTAGAAAAACCTTAGAAGACAGTTGCACAGTAGCACATGGGGGCTTGAGAGTAGACTTCCAGGTGCAAGTAGTTCAGCCTTCAAAGTTAAGCTAAAGCTCTGCTTCCAAACAACTGGCTTCAGTTCATTCTTTAATCTCCTTAACGTTTTCTATTTTATTCACAAAATCCACGTTCTCCTCCAAAACAATGAATGACAGCGCATCTTTAAAACAAACAAACAAAAACAAAAAACCTATCCCTCTTTCCCCAAAACCCAGCCCATACACACGCCCTCTGCTTTCGTGGGCACGTGTCCTTCCAAAATTCTGCAGGACACCCCCCCTCACCTGAAAAAAAGTTTGGAGAGGACGCTGGCCTTTTCCAGAGGCGACCTCTGCATGGTCGCTGCGCGCGTCGGGGTCCCTGCTGGGGCAGGCTGGGCTCCAGCTCCTAATGCCAAACGCCCTACTCTTCTGGAGCAGGCTGCTCGCCCCTTTTTCTCTGACCCGCAGTGATGTCATTTGCTTCCAACTCCCCCCACCCACCGCTACCCCACACACCTCCCCTTTCCTGTCTCCTTCCCCCGCCTCCCCTGCCCAGGTTAAAAACCGTGCGCTGCCTGGTCCAGCCCCCAATTTGCCCCAGCCGCTTCCTGCACCTTCTGCGCTCCCCGAGCGCTCCTTCTTCTCGTCTCCTTCCCTCCCCGGCTGCCCCGCGCCTCCCGTGGCCCATTCTCCCAGCCGGGCTCCCTCGCGCGCGCTCCTTCCAGGCCCGCGTGCGTACCGTCCAGCCCCAGCCCGGCCCGCAAGCGGGGGCCTGTCGCGGCCCCCCTCCGTGTCCGGCCTCCGACGCCAGGCGGGACCAGAACCGTCCCCCGGGCAGCCTCCGGCACCCTCCTCCGCGCCAGGTTCCGCGGGACGCGGGGCGTGCGGCCGACAACTTCCGAGCCTTCTTCCGAGAGCCTAGCCGGGCTCGGGTTGCGCTGGCGAGGTGCATTCTGAAGGGGGAACGGAATGGGTCTCTCCTGTATCAAAACGCAGCCTCAGAGACCCGGAAAGTTCGGCGGCGGCGGCGCCTGCTGTGTTCACCTCAGCGCTTCCTTTGAGTGCCTGAGGCAAACCACGCTGTTAGTTTCAGGCTTAGGCGAGCTGTGAGCGCGGCTCAGACCCCTGGGAGACGCGCTCCCGGGGGGAGGGGTGTGTGGAAATCCCGCGGGGAGGTGAGCGCTTTGTCATTTACGCTCACGATTTGTTCATTGTCCCGAGTGCTGAGTCGGACTTGCGTTCTGAAGGAAGGCTTTGCTGAGGGCTAGCGACTACGATGACAAATCGACAGTGTGTAAACTAACCCGCCCTCCTATAGATTTCCAAGTCTCGGTCGGCAAGAACATCTTGACTAATACACCGAAAGGAATCCGGCCTTTGAAGGGAAAGTAGCGCGTTAACCTCGAGCTGACTCACAGAAGCGCCATCTTCGGCTCTCTGAGGGCATCGAAGCTTTCCCAGGTGTGGGCGCCTTAGCTTCCCCGACGTTTTGTTGTGTGGATGGCGCGCCTGCCTGATGGGTTTTAAAGAGCCAAGACTTTTTAGGTCCTGAATCCTATGGTGGAAGAGCAAGGGCACTTTGAATTTAAAATGAAAAATTCAAATGAAAGTAAACATTTTGACCTGATTACTGCCTCTACAACTAAGGAAAGGGTGTTTACTTGTAGAGTACCTCATGGTTGATTTGTGGTCACCCAAATAGACCATGCATTTCACAGTGCAGAAACGTGCATTTCACAGTAACAGAAACGTACACAGTACAGAAACGTGCATTTCACAGTAACAGAAAGGAACAGGCATTTAAAGTAATGAATGCATTCAGGTTTTTATAGCTCCAACTTTGCATTTATTTCATTGTCACCTTTTTTTCTATCTTAAAGTGAGTTGGACAAACATTTAAATTTTATTATTCTATACTTTACTAGTAGAGAAAATAGGAGTAAAGAGATAAACAAAAATGCATGAAGTTAGATACCAAGAAAGAACTTCAGCATTTCTAACTCGTGATCCTTGCTTCAAATCTCTCCACTGTGACATACAAGTTGAGGCTCTGTCCTCATTATTGACTTTTCCCAGGTATGTGATTGAACTCACAGGATCCACTTCCCTACCCCCACTCTATTGTTTGCTTTATAACAGATTTTGAAATGCATTAGTAATCCTTTCGTCTTTGTCACCAAAGAGCAAGTGATAATAAAGGGATTAACAAGTTCCAAAGATCACAAAAGCTGACCAAGTGATATGGTTTGAAAAGACCCCAAATATTTGTCAGTCTCCTTCCTCTAGAAAGAATAAATGAAATAATGATTGTTTCTTGAATTCTTACTGTTTGCCAGGCATCATCTCATGAAAACTTTGTTACAATCATGTAAATGGGTGTTATTTTTCACAATTTTCGGTTAAGGAAACAGGGAAGAGAAGTAAATGCCTGTAACGGTAGGGCTAAGATTCAAACTCAGGTCTAATTCCAAACCACAACTCCCACCAGTGTGTAACACTGCTTCTAATCACATCATCCATCCTATATTGATATACCATCACTTACCAACCCAGTTTTTCTCCTCATATTGGTTTCATGAAATCATAACTGCCAGAACCTGCTCAGGACTGAGACAAGAAGTCAAAAACCTAGGTGCGCCTGGGTGGCTTGGTCAGTTAAGCATCCGACTTTGGCTCAGGTCATGCATGATCTCACGTTCCATGAGTTCAAGCCCCATGTCGGCTCTGTGCTGACAGCTCAGAGCTGGAGCCTGCTTCGGATTCTTGTCTCCCTCTCTCTGCCCCTCCCCTGCTCACGCTGTCTCTCTTACTCTTAAAAATAAACATAAAAAAAATTTTTTTTAAAAAAGCAAAAATCTACAAACCAAATAGTTACTGGTTTTATATTTTTAACAAATGACATTTAATTATAATATTCCATTTAAAGCATGTATATACACACACATATATATAGGTTTTTACTATAAAAGATTATATCCCAAATTTGTTCTTGGCATAAGTAAGATTTCACTATTTTTCAGAACAATAATACTGCTAGCAGATAGGAACAAATGAACTGAGCCATGATATTCAAGATTTCCATCTAGATACCTATCTAATGAGAGAACGTAGATTTATGCACCAGGAAAGTGTTCAAATGTGGCTGAAGGTCAAGACTGAAATCTTAAATGTGGCTTTGAGATATCAGAAAGAGGAAAGAGATCAGTGACCAAGATGAAAGTATAGAGTGGTAATAAGAAACTGTGAAGCTCTTTTCTCCAAGCTGCTTAAGTATCAACTCATAAAATTTTATTATAATATTTTTAATAGCTTATGTTTGTTGAGCACTTCTATATATGCCAAGCACCATGCCAAATACATGGCATGTTTTGCCTTTTTTAATCTTTATAACACTTTCATTGGACAGGTTTCTTCATCATCCATATATCCAAGACCCATGGTGGGTGTAGAGTTTACTTAAAAATAAAGAAATCTTAAAAAAAAAAAAAAGATTAGGTAGCCATTTGTATGGCATTTTTTATTGCTGTAAAATGCACATAACATCAAATTTACCATCTTAAACAATTTTTTAAATGTACAGTTCAGGGATAATACATTCACACTGTTGTGCAACCTATCACTACCATCCATCCCAACTCTTTTTTATCTTGTAAAATTGAAACACTATACCCGTTACACAATACCGCTCCATTCTTGCCTTCCCCCATGCCCCTGGCAACCACATTATACTTTCTTGTCTTCATGACTTTGGCTACTCTACCCCCATAGAGCTGGAATCATACAGTATTAGTCTTTTTGTGACAGGCTTATTTTACTTAGCATAATGTCCTCAAGGTTTATCCATGTTGTAGCATATTATAGAATTTCTTTCCTTTTTAAGGCTGAGCAATATTCCATTATATGTATATATCACATTTTGCTTATCAATTCATCCAGTGATGGACATTTGGGTTTTAGTTACTGTGACTAATACTGCTATGAACATTAGTGTACAAATTGTGTAGCATCATTTTAAGGATATGTTAAAAAGAAACAAGAAGAGGAGTGCTTGGGTGGCTCAGTCAGAAAAGCATGCAACTCTTGATGTCAGAGTAGTGAGTTCAAGCCCCATACTGGGTGTGGCAGTTACTTTAAAATAAATAAACTTAAAATTAAAAAAAAAAAAGATGAAGAGAAGAAAAGGAAGCCAACATTTATTTAGTACCTACTATGTGTTCAGCAATGTCTTATGCTTCGTACCAATGATCTCAATATATGAAAGCTTATGAGATAAGCTTCTGGTCATGTTCCTCACTCTGCCAGATGATGGCTGAAGTCCCACCATTAGATTTCACCAGAGTGAAATTTTTCTATGCTTTATTTATCCATTATTTTCTATTTCATTTGAGTGTGTTCCTCAGATTCTGTCCTGAGAATGGGCTTAAAGTAGGCTTAAGTAGGTAGTGACCATGGGTACACCAAAAACTGGAAAAGTAAAAGGAGAAAGGAAAAAGTCACCTCCATCAGGAAGGAAAGCTCATCAAAACAGAGACAGGCAAGGCCTTGTTAGCTTCATGTGCTCAGGCTGGTTCTGCTTATAAACTTCCCTAAGCTGGAAGGGTAAGAGCAGCCAGGCTTCTTCCACAGTGTGCTGCAGTGATGACCAACCACATATATACACATGATAGTCTTACAAAGACATCTCAGACACAGAGAGAGGTGTTCTGGTACGTGCGTAGGCCAGAGTATCATTTACTTGTACTGCTTTCAACCCTATGTGAACTGACAATTCTGTTTATAAACACGCATGACACATACTTTTATTTATATACATATATAATGCTTTTTCCCCACAAGCTCCTTGGAGACAGGAATTATGTCTTATTTTCCTTTAACTCACCTTTTATTTAGTAATACAGTATATGAAATCCAACAACAGTTTTCTCTTGGGGCTACTAACGTAATAGTTAAAATATCATCCTCAAGGGAAATCTGAAGATTCGCAAGAGATGAATGATTATCATTAATCTTTCATCAAGCAAGAGCTCATTGCTAAGGCAGGTGTACAGAATGAGGCAGGACCTCCACTCTTCAAAACTCAGAATCTACCTGTGGTCATCAAAATTCTCTGAAGATGGTAGCACAGTGAAATAGAAAGAGGTTTCTTGGGCTCTGAGAAAATGAAGAGCTCAATTTTCAATCCTGGTACCACTACTTACTTAGCTGTGTGGTCACCTTTCTGTGTCTCAGTTCCCTTTTCTGAAGCACAGCACAGGTAAATACAGACAACAATATTGTACTACAATCATCAAACTTACTAAAAGATTAGAATTTAATTATTCCAACTATTAGAAAGAATAATTAGGTAAAATGATAGAGGTGCTAATTATTGCTACGGTGACAATCACATTACAATATATGTGTGTCAAATTAATGTTTTGTACACCTTAAGTTTATATAATGTCACATGTCAAATACATTTTAATGACAAAAAATATTAAAAATATCCATTTCACAGCGTTGTTGAATGGATTAAGTCAGGTTCTTTCTACCTCAGCACTATTGACATTCGGGACTAGGGAATTCTTTGATGTGGAGGACTGTCCTGTGCATTATAGAATGTTTAGCAGCATCTCTAGCTGCTACACACTGAACGCCGGTAGAACTACACCCCCACCCTCCCAACACCCAGGATGACAACCAAAACTGTCTACAGAGATTGCCAAAAATCCTGGAGGGCAAAACTGCCCCTAGCTGAGAATCAATGGATGAAATAAATTACATATGATGCATATAACAGACATAAAGGATTCAGAACTGAATAAGCACTCAATAAATCTTAGACACTATTGTTACATACTACTGGTGATAAATCAGAAATCAGTGTAGCATTGCAAAAAAACCCCACAAAATGCTACAGAAAACTGAATTCCCTAAGGCTATAAGACTTCTCAGGAACATTGGATTCTCTCATTCCCTCTGAAGTTATTTGCTTGTATTTAGACTAGATGAAAAGGGGGAAATTCAGGTAGCTCTCCAACTGTAAGATAATTTTAATTTAGAGGCAGAACTAGATTTTTATACAGTGAAAGTCCTCACTCCTTTTCCACTGAAATGACATTTGAAAGCTCTTTTAATTACTCAAATTTTCAGCTCATCACCAGTGTTATATTACCAACTACTGTGTCCAGATGGAATTTGGCACCCTGATGGGTCTTCTGTAAATTAAAGGTACTTCCTCATAAAGGAAATCTTAAAGATCCTCGGTCTGTATAAAATAAGAACTTATTAATGCTGTTAATAAACTGGAACAATTATGAACAATATTTTGAACACTACAATTTTGTCATGAATATAAAAGCTGATAATTCTAGGATTTTCTAAAATTGCTATTTATGAAATGTTTCATTATTTATATTAGTTTCTCTTTTCATTTTCCTACTGAAGCTTTTTTAGAAACAAGGGAATTCATAATACCAGACTAAATTTTCACTAGTGATATCATATCTGCTGAAAGCCAGATACAATCTATAGAGTTCAAAGTGTGGTCTTATATATTTGGACTCTAGCAAGAAAAGTGTGATTTTTTCCTTCAGATGAATTCTATACTATTTTTTAAAGTTTTTTAAGTGTATGTATTTACTTTTTAGAGCAAGAGAGTGAGAGCAGGGGAAGGGCTCTGTCAGTGCAGAGCCCGACCTGGGGCTCGAATTCACCAACTGTGAGATTGTGACCTGAGCCGAAATGATAATTGGGCACTTAACTAACTCAGCCACCTTTGTGCCCCATACTAATTTATATGTTACATAGAAGAGTTACATTTAGGGGCGCCTGGGTGGCGCAGTCGGTTAAGCGTCCGACTTCAGCCAGGTCACGATCTCGCGGTCCGGGAGTTCGAGCCCCGCGTCAGGCTCTGGGCTGATGGCTCAGAGCCTGGAGCCTGTTTCCGATTCTGTGTCTCCCTCTCTCTCTGCCCCTCCCCCGTTCATGCTCTGTCTCTCTCTGTCCCAAAAATGAATAAACGTTGAAAAAAAAAAAAAAAAAAAAGAAGAGTTACATTTAGAAAGGCAGTGGAGTACACTAAATAGAACAGCAGGTTACTTATTTATAACTATTTCCCCCCCAAATAGATAATTATAATAAAAACATGTAAATAAAGAAGGTAAGATAAAGAATAAGAGACACTCGATGGGAGATTGTTAACGCACCTAGAAACTAAAAGTGACCGTGAATGTCTAGGCCCTCAACGTCCACTAGGCTTCTGTCCAAACCTGCTGTCAATATGCAAGTTCACCTGAAAATAAAAATCATCCTCCCTGCACCCCAGTAGTGGGAGAGTTTGCCGTTGAAAGGCTTATAGAATTGTCACTGACTGACATCATGGACAGCATTTTTAGCTATAAATTTTTTCAGAAACATTTATCACAAAGGAGGTGTTATTTTCCTTCTGTTTCTTCATTTTTTCGGAATCCATTGAGAGGACTATTCATTATAGGAATGTAACATAAGTAGGTATCAATGGGGATGGAAAGACAGAAGGAAATCTTTTCTTCTCTTTTTCTTTTGAGATTCAACAAAGTCAGAATCTATTTCATGAATTGCGATGACCTCTATTGAAATGCTTAAATATGGCCACCAAGGGTCCCCCAGGAGAATGTGACACATCATGGATGAGAGAAAAAGTTTAATGCCAATGCCTACTGCTTGGTGGGAGATGGGCCACTGTGCAGATGAAACTGGAAGGTTGCCTTTACCTACCCACCATAGGATTTCTGGACTTCTTGCTAACTTCAATACTTAAAAGTTAAAAAGACGTGTGAGCTTATTTGTATCCCAAGAAGTAGGTGAAAAGAGACATAAAAGTTGTATATGTATGTTTGCATGAACACTGAATAAAAGCTTAGGTGATATATGTCATAATCATTTTATGCCATAAATGTCTAAACTTTTAAAATATTTTTTTTCAAAACAAACAAACAAACAAAAGGAATGCATCCTGTGAAGTAAAGTGACTTTCTGACTCCATTCCACAAATGTTTTTGGAAAGCCTATAGTGTTCCAGCTCTTTGCCAGGAAAGGAGAAAAGTGAACAGGACAGAATTCTGCTACAACTTTTAAAGAAAGGGCTTCTTGGATCTAAATTGCTACTTAAATGGACAAAGCAAAGTATTAGTTGCCTGAGCCCAGAGGAAATTACCAGCATCAGTGTTTCTTTCATTTATTCTGGATTCCCGTTAACCCTGCAAAATCTGCAGTAACTCCCTAAATCTCTTTCACCTCCCCTTCTTTTGCCCCCACTGCAGGCCTGCATTCTTTTCCCATCCCTGGTTTTGGGACTGAAAACAAAATCTTCTCAGAGATCATTACATATAGTCATAAAGATACCCTGTTAGGAACAGAAAAATACTCCCATCAGGTAACTTTAAACATTTGACCCATAACCAGCTCCCTCCACCAGTACTTCATCAGAAGATAATATTCTTATAAATCCTATGAGTTTTACGTATCTTATTAAGTGCCACAGCACACTGCATTTCATTTTTTGTGTTAGGAGCATTAATATTTAAGATGTGAATATATAAAACAATTTTTAAAACTCTATCTTGGCAATTTTTTCTTAAAAAACAAACAAACAAACAAACAAGGGCATCTGGGCGGCTCAGCCAGGTAACTGTCCAGCTCTTGATTTCAGCTCATGTCATGATCTCACAGGTTTGTGAATTCAAGCCCAGTGTCGGGCTCTATGCTGACAGCATGAAGGCTGCTTGGGATTCTCCTTCTCCCTCTCTCTCTCTCTGCCCCTCCCCCTGCTTGTGTGTGCCTTCCGGCTCTCTCTCTCTCTCTCCCTCTCAAAAGTAAATAAATAAATATTAACAAACAAACAAACACTAGAAGCCTCCAAAACGGGAGTGTCTCAGTCCTCTGTTTCTCCAGAAGACTCTGCAAACTCCTCACTCCTCTCAGAGGCCAGGCAGAGGCATATGAGGAGCCCAGCAGGTTCTCGCACAATTTGACAAATGTCAAATCCCAAGGCTGAGCAGGAGCTCCACTCCTCATGACCCTCAGGGCCCACAGGGGTGCTTCATCTTGTTTACTGTCAGATGACCTGCATGCCCTCAACACTATGGGGGAATAGAAACCTTGAACCTTTCTGCACCTGCTAGTGCTTGGCACTGTGGGAACCCGGCAACTGACAGCTCCCTGGAGCACAGCCAGGCAGTGGAACACCCAGTCCCACGCTGCAGGCTCATGGCCAGGCTCAGAGCCAGCCACCAGCTGCAACTACGCTGCTATATTTTTCAAGACCCACTTTGCTCATGATTCTACTTGTTCTTAGGAATTCTTTTTGTTAACACCTATTAAATAATAAGGCAAATGACTCTTGGAAATTATTTTTCTGGTCCAAAATAGAGTAGGGAAAAGAGCCCATCGGATTATTCATGTCGTATCTTCCTTGCTTTTGAGAAAGTGAAGATTAAAAAAAATTATGCAAAATAAATTTAGATTTAAGGATCGGAGAAAAAGTGTAGACCTCTATTCAAACGTCTGAATGTATTCACACACAAACCCAAACAAATTTGAGGCTTGTAACAATCTGAATAATTCAAGAAAAATGGACTATTTCTGCAATCTGTTTCTATGTTCATGCATACTTATTTTTTCTTTTTTTCACTCATACTTAATTTTAAAATATACTTTCGCTTGGCTATGTAAGAAAACAAACCTTAGACTGTCTCATTTTAAAATTTATTGTCTATCAGACAGCATGGCACAGGGTTAGAGCTCCTCTGCTGGGAGCGGAGCTCATTTGTAAAATGGGGGAAACAAGAGTTTCCATTACATAGGATTGTTGTGAGAATTAAATGAGTTCATGTAAGGAAAAAATGCATGCCTGACATAGAATAAGACATAGAATAAGACATAGAATAAGAGCTCAATAAATGATGGGGTGTGTGTGTGTGTGTGTGTGCGTGTGCGTGTGCGTGCACTCACACACATTTCAAATTTCACATCCTCACATTAGTGATTTACTGAAGGCTGAACTGGTCCTTCCATGATTTTTTTTTTTTTTTACAAGAAAACATGAAGTGTGTATGGGATAATTCTTTATGACTTTTTAAATGCACATCTCCACCATATTTAGTTTTTATTTATTTACTTCCTTCAAAAGAAAGAGAAAATAAAGCTCAACAATAAGAAAACAACAACCCTTTTAAAAACTAAGCCAAACATCTGAGCAATACTACACTAAAGAAGATATACAGATGGCCAATAAGCATATGAAAAGATGCTCATCATCATTTGTCATTAGGGAATTGCAAATGAAAACAACCATGAGATACCACTTCTCACCCTTTAGAATGGCTAAAATCCAAAAAAACTGACAACACCAATCACTGGTGACGATTGCTGGTGGGAATGCAAAGTGGTATGGCCACACTGAAATACAGTTTGGCATTGTCTTACAAAGCTAAATATAGTCTTACTATATAATCTAGCAATCACACTTCAAGGTATTTACCCAACTGACTGGAAAACTTCAGTCCACACAAAAATCTCCATGCAAATGTTTATAGTAGTTGTATTCACAATTGCCAAAACCTGGAAGTAAACAAGGTATACTTAAATCAGTGAATGGATAAACAAACTGTGGTACATCTACAAAATACAAGACATGAATGGACTGTAAATGCATATTGTTATTGAAAGAAGCCAATGTGAAAGCCTATGTACTACATGATTTCAATTACGCATATTTTGGAAAAACGTAACTATATACAGATGGTAATAGATCAGTGGTTGCCAGAAATTTGGGATGAGGAGGGGAAGGCTTAAATAGTATGAAAATTAATAAAACTCACTTAAAATGGAGTGGGGAGGCCAGAAGGGAGAGCTCTCATGCCCCACCACTACTCATCAAATGCAGTCCCAAACAAGAAGAGACCTACCTAACACTCCTCACAGGAAGAAGTCTATACCCTACTACCCCAGCAGGGGAAGAAAGATGTTCTCCTTGTCCAGCAACAGCCCAGCCAATGTAGGACTGTCAAAACACAGTCAATGAAAAGTCACTAAACTTGGAACTCCCAGTTTACTCCAATGGACTTTTTGTTTATAACAGCCCCTCCCAACTCCCCCGTCCCTTTCCTCTATAAATGAGGACTCCAGATTTGCCTGTGGTTTTGCCATAGCATGCATGTCCTGAATTGCAATTCTCTGTTATTCCTGAGTAAATCCATTTTACTGGTAAAATAACGCACAGTTTTATTTTTAAGGTTAACAATAGGTAAAACAAGGAATATTTTTAGGTGGTGAAGCTGTTAAGTATATAAACTTTTTTTTAATGTTTATTTATTTATTTTGAGAGAGAGAGCATATCAGGGGATGGGCAGAGAAAGAGGGAGAGAAAGAATCCCAAGCAGGCTCCATGCTGTCAGCACACAGCCCCACACAGGGTTAAATTCCAGACTGTGAGATCATGATCCGAGCCAAAATCAACAATCAACATTCAACCAACTGAGCTACCCAGGTGTCCCCAGTATGTGAACTTTTAAAAAATCATTTAGGAGATGGGGGATGGGGAGGAACTCCAGAATGGAATGCAGCATGTGACAAGAGATTCTAAATGTATTACAAATGTATGAAACCATCTCACTGGAAGTAGTGGGAAGAAAAGGTTCTGGACTAAGTAACTCTGGAAATGAGTGGAGTCCAAAAAACTAATAGTAGAAGAGCCAACATGAAGTACACCTCTGGCTGATAAATTGTATCCCATGGGATACAGATGAACAATTCTGAAATCACTATACATCTACAATGGAGATGAAAAATTAAGTAAACAGATGGTGGAAGTCAGCTTTCTCACTGTTGATGTGGGAAGTTACAGATAAGCAAGGGAAGAGTTTAGAATGATCCATGTGGTAATGAATCAGAGTTAGAGACACCAGTTCAAACTCATGTTTAGCTTAATAAAGATACAGATGCTTGCATACAGAAATATTTATGTAAAGTTAGTATACATGCATATATTTTCTTGCTCTGTCAGCTGAGACAGTCTAGAAGCCAGGACATCTCAGTAGCAACCAACACACCCTAGCACCTAGATCTTGGTTTGTAATACTATTCCTTAATAAAAGAAACCAGGATTCCTTTTAGGACTGAGGCAGGAAATGTATAAGATGAGTGTGGAGCATCCTGTAGTACCAGAAAGGAAGTGCTTAAAAAAACAAACAACAACAACCAAAACCCACAGTGAATGGGGTATTTCAAAGGGACACAATAATCAGGTATAAGAGCCCCTCCAGTGGCTAAAGCTGGAACAGTCTGTCAATAAAATAACTAAAAACCAATTGAATTGTAACCCAAGTATAAAATAAATATGCAAGAGTCCATACTGACATAAAGAAATAATTGGATAAATTAACAGGGGAGAATAGACAAATTTCCTATACAGAAGAATTCCAAATAATTTATGAAAATACTTTACTTTTAAGGAAGTAGAGTTCAACTCTTTACTCCTTTTAGTGTAGGTCGTACATGATGGCTTCCTTCCAAAGAGCACAGTATTGAAGGGAAAAAAGAATAACATTACAAAGAAGGAACCTGACAAACACTATCTCACCCAGGCGATCAAAGTCAACACCAACAGTGATAGATCATGTTGATAGTAGATACCCTTGATATTATGGATGAAAATGGTACTTTACCTCTGGGTCCTGTTCCAAAAATCCATAACCCTGGTTTAATTAGGAAAACAAACCCCAAACTCTCAAAGTCATCAAAAATAAGGAAAATCTGAAAAGTTATCACAGCCAAGAGGAGCCTAAGGAGACACAAGAACTAAATAAAATGTGTTATACTGGATGACAACTTGGAGCAGAAAAAGATCATTAGGTAAAAACTGGGGAAATCTGAATGAAGTATGGATTTTAGTTAATAATTATGTATTGATATTTGTTCATTAGTTGTGGCAAATGTACCATACTAATGTAGGATGTTAATAATAGTGGAAACTGAGTATGGGCTATACAGGTCCTCTCTGTAGTATCTTCACAATTTTTCTGTAAATCTAAAATTGCTTTAATATAAAAATTCAAATTTTTATTTAAACACTAAGGAAAATTTTTTTATTGATCTGTGGCACATTTTCCATGTAACAAAAAATTATTAACAACTTGAACATTTAGTAATATTTAATAACAATATCTCAAGCCCAGTCAGGTTCTTTTATCTCACGTTTAGTATTTTTTTTTTCAACGTTTATTTATTTTTGGGACAGAGAGAGACAGAGCATGAACGGGGGAGGGGCAGAGAGAGAGGGAGACACAGAATCGGAAACAGGCTCCAGGCTCTGAGCCATCAGCCCCAGAGCCTGACACGGGGCTCGAACTCACAGACCGCGAGATCGTGACCTGGCTGAAGTCGGACGCTTAACCGACTGCGCCACCCAGGCACCCTACTATTTTCAATATTAATACTCTTTAGGTGTGCCTAGGTGGCTTAGTTGGCTAAGCATCCAACTCTGGATTTTGGCTCAGATCATGATCTCATGGTTCATGAATTAAAGTCCCACATGAGGCTCTACCCTGACAGTGTGGAGCCTGGTTGGGATTCTCTCTCCCTCTCTCTCTGCCACTCCCCCATTTGCATACTCCCTCTCTCTGAAAATGAATAAACTTTTAAAAAGTTAATATTCTTCAGATTTATTATTCTCAATTACTTCTTTTGCAAAGGTGACCATAGGATCTAGGTCTTAGAACATAAAAACTTCAAAAGTCTGAAAAATGGCCTCAAAATGGGTTATTCTATGACCTTAGAAAAACTTCCTACCCGCAATGGGAAATAAATCATATAAAAAGCAATAGTCAATGGATATTTCTTTAAAATAAATCAAAACAAAATCTAACCCTACTATATTTCTTTTTTTTTAATTTTTTTAAAGTTTATTTATTTCTGAGAGAGAGAGAGACAGCATGTGAGTGAAAGAAGGGCAGAAACAGAGGGAGACACAGAATCTGAAGCTGTACTGACAGCCCAGAGCCTGATGCAGGGCTTGAACTCACGAACTGTGAGAGCATGACCTGATCCGAAGTTGGACACTTAACCGACTAAGCCACGCAGGTGCCCCAGAATTTCCTTTTTTCTCTCTCTCTCTCTTTCTTTCTTTCTTTCTTTCTTTATTTCTTTTTCTTTTTTAGTTTATTTATTTTGAGAGAGAGAGAGAGAAACAGAGAGAGAGAGAGAGAGAGCAAGCGTGAGCACAAGTGGGAGTGGGGGGTGGGCAGAGAGAGGCAGAGAGAGAATCCCAAGTAGGCTTTGCACCGTCGGCACAGAGCCCAATGTAGGGCTTGAACTCACAACCGTTAGATCATGACCTGAGCCAAAACCAAGAGTCGAATTCTTAACCGACTGAGCCACCCAGGCAGCCCCCTACTAAATTTCTTGATCCCATGAAAGATGGCAAGGAAAATAAAATCTGCATGTTCCCTTGTCAACTCAGGACCATCAAATTGGGCTGCAGTTATTCAATAACCTGTAGCTATTATTAGGAAAATGGAGCGAGTTCAAGCCCCATGTTGGGCTCTGTGCTGACAGCTCAGAGTCTGGACCCTGCTTCAGATTCTGTGTCTCCTTCTCTCTCTGCCCCTCCTCTACTCAGGCTCTGTCTCTCTCTCTCTATTTCTCTCTCTCTCTCTCTCAAAAATAAATAAACATTAAAAAAATTTTTTTAATAAAAAAAAAACTTTTGGCATCAATCATGCCGAAGTTTACAAGTAATATTAGCTTCTCATTATAAAAGTTGTATGGCTTAAAAATAAAAGTGGATTTGGCCACAGAGTGGTGACAAAGTTTTACTCCTGTTGTATTATGTAAAAAAACATTTAGATTCTAAAAAAAATATTGGATTAAAACATGCAACTTTAGGGTCTATTCTCTATGGCCTCTAAGAAAATATTTTACTTAAATAATTATATTCTATCGGTATAATTCCCTTTCTATCTCTCCATTCACTCTGTTCTCTCATTCTTATACTATAGTTACCATTACTGATTTTTCAGCTTTAAATATTTACACAGATTGCTATGAACTCACAAAAAGCTGTCACATTTCACTCACAGAAAAGTATTCTGGAAGTAGTTGAAGTTGCTCAGCCATGGCTTTTACGTCTCTATTAGAAAATGTGTAGTAAAACATGTTTTAAAAACAGAGTATTTTCTTTGTGGAACAACTTATATTAGAAGACATTGAGGCATAAAACATGCATCCCTGTTGCTCACTTGATTGTACCTGTCTTGTTTTCCAATACGAATCAAACTCACTTGTGTATCCAGGATAAACTAAATGCAGGAAATTAATTAGTATTGAGTCCTTAATGTGCTAAGCTTTGTGTTCTTTTTCTCATTTAACTCTCTCATTATCCTTATAAGGTAATTATTATTAAACCACTTTATTCTTGAGGAAAATAGGTTTCAAAAGAATCTTTAAGAGACTTATCTATAGCTTTACATCTAGCACAGGTAGACCTGGGTTAGATCCAACTGATCCCAAGACCATTCTCTTTCACTACTTTGGTGTGGGGCAAAATGTCAGTCAGTGAGCTAAAATCATTGAGAATAGGAAATTGTAGAATTAATTTCCTTCATATTCTTTAACAAGAGATCTTAACTGAGAAAAAAATTTAAGTTTTTACTGCGTATTACCAGTGAAATAATTTAAACTGGAAAAGTCAACTGGCCTCTTAACATCACACAGGTTTTTTGGCATTTAGCAAAAAAGATTCTGTATGGTTATTCCCTTGAGTCCCAAGAGGTCTGTGCTATAGGACGAAAAGTAAGTAAAGAGAGCATTAAGGAGAAATACCTTCTTCTTACCCTTCCCAGTTGATGGGGGGCAACTCTCATCCAAAAATTGAGGCCAGTGCTCAAACCAATGTTCCAAGGCCAATGAATGGCAGAGAGGGTAAAGGTTAAATTATGGGTATGGAGAGTAATGAAAGTGTTTTGCTCTTGAGCATGGATGTCCACATTATCTGTATCTAAGGACACATACAGGGTTTTGTTTTATAACACTGCACAGAAATATTTAAGCTTATAGCTTCTAAAAATAAGACAAACTTTAAATTCTTTTATTTTTTATTTTTTTGAGAGAGCATGAGCAGGGAAGAGGAGCAGAGGGAGAGAATCCCAAGCAGGCTCCATGCACAACGCCAAACCCGATGTACAGCTCGATCCCATGACCCTGGGATTGTGACCAGAGCCGAAATCAAGAGTTGGATGCTCAACTGACTGAGCCACCCAGGTGTCCCTAAGTTCTTTTTGTAATCTTTGGAATGGTTGGGACTGCACTGCATGTTTCCAGGCTATCTAATTAACAGTTTTGCACACAAATAGACTTGTATTTTCAAATGCTATTGGCCATATATTTGTATTTTCTATTCAACTAGAAAGTGCTAGTCATTAAATCATTATGAGAACTACCCTTCAGGCATACTTCTGCATATGAAAACTGCTCTCTTAGCATTGGTCCTTAGGTTTTATCAAACTATCTTCATTTTTTTTTTCTGTAAAATTCTACATTGATAGCATTTGCTTATTAACACTTAGTTTTCAGTTATGTTGGGATTTATTTTAAACATTTTTATGTGCTACACTTAAAAACAAATGGTAGATTTACAAAATGCTTTTAACTCTTGATAAACTTAAAAATTTATAGGTAAAAAAAGAGAATATGAAAGACATTTGGGTATAGGTTATTCATATGGCAATTTACTTCCAGTCACTGAAAAACCTTCAGTGCTATAATAGATTTTTTAATGTTAATGTATAATAAAGTTTAAATAAGTGTAAATAAATTAACATATTTCAGGTAAGTGCTAAACTTGACAAATAATTTTACCTTTCTACTTTTCATGCATTTAATTACCCATCTCTTAGGAAGGATTCTTATGGAGGACATTTCAGAATCACCTATATTTTGTATAAATTAATTCTAACTTCACCACTTCTTGGTTCCTGATCCATTTCTATTCCTGCTTCCTGAACCACTGATATTTGTTGGAATTCGTCAAATTCCTCAGATGCAGGGGAATAGAGAGAAGGTTCATATCTTATGTTTAAATAACCACATTTCTTTCTTACTACTGAATTATCACCAGTAACTGGGTGCTCTTTTTTTTTTTTTTTAATTTTTTTTTTTCAACGTTTATTCATTTTTGGGACAGAGAGAGACAGAGCATGAACGGGGGAGGGGCAGAGAGAGAGGGAGACACAGAATCGGAAACAGGCTCCAGGCTCTGAGCCATCAGCCCAGAGCCTGATGCGGGGCTCGAACTCACGGACCGCGAGATTGTGACCTGGCTGAAGTCGGACGCCTAACCGACTGCGCCACCCAGGCGCCCCTGGGTGCTCTTTATTTATTCTTCTTCTTTTCATTATAAAATAATTTTATAGAAAAGATTGGGTTTATAGTAATAGAGCAGAAAGTGCCTGAAACACATCATTCTACAAACTAGTCTAAGAAAATGACATTAAATCAGAAATGAATACCTAAATAAATACATTTCCAAAAATAAACAATGGTAATTTTAATGATGAGTTCATGCTTTTAGGTATGCCTAAAAGATTTCTATGCACTATTTTAGGAGGATCACAGGGGGACCAATTCGTGTATTTATGTACCTCAGTGGGAATACCTCTAAACCAGGCAAATTTAAGCTCTACCGTCTAAGAGCAAAGAGTTATTTAGTATTGATATCAACTTTAACCCCTGCAGCAGTGAATTCCAAGTATTCTTGGAATCTTCACTATTTTTCATCTCTAGCCTAATTTTAAGAAATAAATTATGCTGATTCTCATCAACTGTTCACCCTTGTTACTCCATCAGAAGAGTCACAGAGAACACAATTCTCCTCATTATGTGTCTCATACATGGTACAGGGAAATATGCAGTCAGTCAGTAAGAATGAGTACTTTTTATCCTCCCCAGTGTCTAGTTCTTTGATCTGACAAGTGTAAAACAAGCAAAAGTTAAATTATAGACATTAAATTAGAAGTTAATATTAACTTTCAGTCTTTTTTCTGAATAATATTCTGACCAAAATAAAAAAAATAGGAATCAATGCATTATATTTATATACAGCACCTTTGGGGCATATAATCAAATTTAACTCACTTCAGTGAATATTTATCAGGTGTCCACCATGTGTAAGGGGCCTCTTACACAGAAAGTCACAGGGTCCTTTGGCCCAGGCCTCATGTGACGCACACTGATAAGACAGAAAGAAGACAGTCACTGATCAATGTTAAACTTATGTCCAGTTACCAGACCACATCAACTGAAGTACACTATGAGTTCAGCTTTTTAGAAATCCTATGATCATCTTACTAACAACACAGTTCCTTTGGGAACTGTTGTGGGAATGTATGTGTTTTATTTGCATCCACCTGTCTAATGCAACACTTAAAATATGCCACAATTTTGTGACCCTGCCATTTCTTCAGTTTTTAATATATTGAGGGCCTCAAAAAAATGCAAATGGCCCTGGCCTTTCTGAAGATCTGAAAGGTTCTACAGAACATCATGCTAACCTCTGAGGACAAAACACAGTCTCTTTTCTCAAAGAGCTTACTGTTAGCAGAAAAAAAAGAAACAAAAACAAAAATACCTAGTATAGATGATAGTTTAAGAGCCCTTTAGAGATATACATAGCCATGAGACTCAATGGCACCAAAGATCATTTTCAGGTAAGATTTAGAATGGTTTCAAGAGGACATGTCTTGAAGATGGATCTTGAAAGACAAGGAGCCACTGACAATATGAAATGAGTGAGAAAGACATGATGAGAGAAGCATTTTTAGGAACAGCACTGTTGGGTCAGTGTGTGAAAAGTAGAGAAGGAAGTAAACGTGGAAAATCAGATTGGGATCATGTAGTTCAGAGTCTACTACTATCATTGGTAAAAATAAGTCATGATGGGGCTTTGAGCAAGAAAGTAACATCACTGCATTGCATTTTAGGAAAATAAAACTGAAATAAATATACACAGTGGCTCAATAGAACAGGAAGAGATGATATGGGAAACCTGTGAGGAGGTGGCCACAGCAACCCTAAGCCTGAGGGTTCATCACTCTGCCAACCAAAAGAATTTCCTTTTTCTTCAGTCCTGAAGACCCCTTCCTTGTAATACTCTCTCCACCTGCTTCCCAAGCTCTAAGCTTCCCTTCAGGGGATAATCAAAAGCAACGCTTTTTGTTCATTGTTTTGAAATATTCCTCATTCAGACCAGGGGGGTTCCTCATCAAAGGTAAAACTTTTCTTCCTCATCCAGCTTAGTCCTTTTAAAATAACCAGATCTTATCCCATGACATATTCATTACACATAGTCAGGAAATTCAACACCAATTCCCAAACCAGGAAGCATTTAGTCTAAGACAACTAAGTGACAAACGTTATTGCTTCCATTGGCTCAAAGGAGTTAAGTGTTAAGAGTCACTCAAGTCGAGGTTTTTTCCCATTGAATAAATGAGGAATAGAATTAGGACTTCCGAGAATGAGATTATTTTTCTAGCTTTTCCTTTTGTTGAAGAATCAATTTTTTTCAACTGTACATGATCCCCCTGGCTAATTCAATAAACAGATTAAATTTAAGATAAGCAGATACCTATGTAATAACAACTAATACTTATAAAGCACTCACTGTGTGCCAGCAGCATTCTAAGCACTATGTATAATTTTGTTTGACAGTTTAAAAATAAAAAATATTTTTATACATGAGGTCCACAATAAGAAGGAATTCTCACTATTTGGAATAAGCAGTATGGAGATCTATCCTCCCAATGAGAGAAACTATTCAGTTTCTCCTTGCTCCTATACTTTCAGAACAAAGGCATTATTCAAGTAGAGAAGGCAAAAATCCAAGCTGCCACTTGAGTTTTGATTTAACAAAGGTTACACACAAGCTATCTTGAGCTATTGAAATACATAGTTTATCACACCATCTAATGTTTTGAAAACGATGTTTTATTATTGATTAAACAGATTTAAAGTTGCAAAAGAAAACATCTTAATATACCTGCTAAAATTGTATTTAAACATTCCCGTGGGGGGACAGTACTGCAAGAAATGGAAAAAAATCTGTATTGTATTGCACTTGGGTTTCCTTCAATTATGTAGACTCATTACTTGATTAATAAAACTATAAAAGTATGCTTAACAACTCTACATGTTGAAGTAATGACCAAATGGCAGTATTAAGATATACTGTATATGAAAAACGAACACCATATCTGTAACTGAATTAGAACACCAATATAAATGGAGTCTAATTAATCAGCATTATCCAAACTAAGAGAGGACATTTTGGACATATGACCTCAAAATATACAGAATATTCATATTTTCAATACAATCACTGATTTATAAACAATTAAAAGTTCAAAGTACTAATTTCATTTCAAAAACATTTATTAGGCCAAATATATCTATGTCTCCCTCTCTCTCTGTCCCTCCCCTCCCTCCGCTCTCTCTGTCAAAAATAAAACATTTTAAAAAAATTATAATTCCTACTGAAATTGTTTCAAAATAGAGTAATTAGAGAACAAAATAACCTGCTTTGTAAATATTTCAGAGAAGTGTTTAGTTTGAATCAAGACAGAGATGCTTTTTTCTTCTTTCTCACCTGCCCTCTGCTGGCAAAAGAGAGAAAAGTGAAAAGTAAGGAGGCTTCACACATCATGAAAAAGCACATTTTCCCACAAGAAATATATAATGTTATAAAATCTTTCACAAGACAAGATTAATTTTTCATTCATATTATCACATCACTCATATGTGAGTTAATATTGAAGTATAAAAAAATGTTTGGAACCTGGAAATATTTCACTATTTAACATAGTTGGGATTAAACAACCATCTTAAAGTAAGAATACAAACATCGGGGCGCCTGGGTAGCTCAGTCAGTTAAGCATCTGACTCTTGACTTCTGTTCAGGTCATGATCTCAGGGTCATGAGATTGAGCCCTGCGTTGAGCCCTGTGTGGAACCTGCGTTAGGCACTGCGCTGGGCACGGAGCCTGCTTAAGATTCTCTCCCTCCCTCTACCACATGCGCTCATACTCTAGATAGACAGATATATAGATAAAATAAAAGTGTCAGAATGGGGGATACATGGGTCATTTTTATCTTCACATCCTTACTGACAAAGTTAACAGGGACTGAATGAGAGTCCATTAGTGGTATTTATAACTGATTGAATGACCGTTTCCAAAAAGGTCTGATTACTAGTCACTAGGGGCCAGGATAGAGGTTAATAAGGATGTTCTACAGGACTTTATCTCCGGTTGTTCCTCGGTAACATTACCATCAATGCTGAGAATGAAGCTCAGTGAATTCCAATCGATAAAGATCTCAACAGTCTGGAAGCTGAAAATTCTATTGAGATAAAATAAAACAGGAATTACTGTATAGACCTGAAAGTCTGACCAAGTTTCATGCTCACAGCAGTTCCATTTGTGAAAGAGACTTTGACATTTTTGTTATTAGGAAACTCAAAATATGTTTACAGTGTGACTCAGTACTAAACACAGTTAACAGTAAGTGCCTTCATTGCACACTTGGTGGGTAGCAGATCAACACCGAGCACTTCACGTATATTACAAAACCCCAGAATAATTCAAATATAGATTTGTGATTGGCTCATTTATTACCCAGCTCTCATTCTCTAAAAGGAATGAGCTACAATTCTTTTTCTGGGGAAGGAAAATTAAGAAATGACAGTCTCTCCAGACAACTTTAATTTTTTGTATGCAGTATAAATTTCAGCATCTTTACTACTGTGCTTACCATGAAAATGCAAACTCTTTAGTTGCACACTTAGCCCTGCCTTTTAGGTAAGTGGAATTTTTAGACCAATTTATTGTGTTTTTTTTGAAATTTAATATACACATAGAAAAGTACACAATTCATATATTACAGTTTGATGACTTTTCACAAGGTGAATACACCCCAAGTAATTGCCACCAGATCAAGAAATAGAGCATTCCAGCAAAACAGAATCCTCCCTCTTGCCTCCTCTCAATCTTACCTCCTCTCCAAAGAATGAATCTATCTATCTATCTATCTATCTATCTATCTATCTATCTATCTATCTATCTTATCTATCTATCTATCTATCTATCTATCTATCTATCTATCTATCTTTAGAGAGAGAGAGAGCACAAATGGGGAGAGGGGTAGATGAAGAGGGGAAGAGAGAATCTCAAGCAGGCTTCACATGCAGCAGGGAGCCCCTCATGAGGCTTGATCCCACGACCCTGGATCATGACCTGGACCAAAATCAAGAGTCGGAGGCTCAACTGACTGAGCTACCCAGGCACCCCCAGAAACTGCTATTTTGATTCCTATCACCATAGGTTTGTTTTGCTTCTGCATCACATAAATGGAAGTCTACACTATGTTCTCTTTAGTGTGTTCTCTTTCATTCAAATTATGTTTGTGAGTCTTGCACTGTTGGTGGGAATGCAAATTGGTGCAGCCACTCTGGAAAACAGTGTGGAGGTTCGTCAAAAAATTAAAAATAGACCTACCCTATGACCCAGCAGTAGCACTGCTAGGAATTTACCCAAGGGATACAGGAGTACTGATGCATAGGGGCACTTGTACCCCAATGTTACTAGCAGCACTCTCAACAATAGCCAAATTATGGAAAGAGCCTAAATGTCCATCCACTGATGAATGGATAAAGAAATTGTGATTTATATACACAATGGAGTACTACGTGGCAATGAGAAAGAATGAAATATCGCCCTTTGTAGCAACATGGATGGAACTGGAGAGTGTTAAGCTGAGTGAAATAAGCCAAACAGAAAGACAGATACCATATGTGTTCACTCTTACGTGGATCCTGAGAAAATTAACAGAAACCCATGGGGGAAGGGAAGGAAAAAAAAAAAGAGGTTAGAGTGGGAGAGAGCCAAAGCATAAGAGACTCTTAAAAACTGAGAACAAACTGAGGGTTAATGGGGGGTGGGAGGGAGGGGAGGGTGGGTGATGGGTATTGAGGAGGGCACCTGTTGGGATGAGCACTGGGTGTTGTATGGAAACCAATTTGACAATAAACTTCATATATTGAAAAAAATAAAAAATAAAAAAAATAAAGATGCATAATTCTCACTGACTTCCTTCAGATCTATACAGAAAAAGAAGAAAGGCCTTAATTCATTCTCTGGAATCCTGAAGTGATACGTTTTTGTTATACTTGTGACCTATATTACAAACTAAATTTTATTGAAATTCTTTTGTGTACACAAACCGCCCCCCCCAAAAAAACAAATTACGTTTGTGGGGTTCATCCATATAGTTGTATGTAAAGGCAGTATATTCATTTTCATTGCTACATAGTACCCCATTGTAGGTGTATATTAATACATTTATCCATTTTATTCCTAATGAACAGTTGCATTGTTTACAGTTTTTGCATGTCTTTTTGGAATCACTAGTAACAAGAGTAGAAAATTTGGGTCATGGGTTTTGCATATGTTCAGCTTTAGGATAAATTGGAGTGGTTTTCCAATTCACAGGAGTATCAATTCATAATTTATATTCTACTAACAACAGCATATGGCAGTTCTACTTGTTCCACATCCAAGACAATTCTTAGCGTTACCATTTTTTTTCCTTTTTTAACTTTAGTCATTTTGGTGAATAAGTAGTAGTATTTGTGGTTTTAAGTTGCATTTTCTGATGATTAATAATTATGAGCACATTTTTATATGTTTACTGGCAAATTCAATGTATTCATTCATGAAATACTTATTAAATTCATCTATTCTTTCTTCCAAAGATTATGTGTTCTCTCTCTCTCACTGATTTTTAGGAGTTCTTCATATATTCTGGTGGAAGTCCTTCATCAGATATAATATATCGCAAATACCCTCTTCCCCTCAGTGACTTGACACTTCACCCTCTTAATGATATCTGATGAAAAAAGGGCTTAATTTTATTTTATTTTTTTTCAATATATGAAATTTATTGTCAAATTGGTTTCCATACAACACCCAGTGCTCATCTCAACAAGTGCCCTCCTCAATACTCATCACCCACCCTCCCCTACCTCCCACCCCCCATCAACCCTCAGTTTGTTCTGTTTTTAAGAGTCTCTTATGCTTTGGCTCTCTCCCACTCTAACCTCTTTTTTTTTTTTTTTTCCTTCCCCTCCCCCATGGGTTTCTGTGAAGTTTCTCAGGATCCACGTAAGAGTGAAAACATATGGTATCTGTCTTTCTCTGTATGGCTTATTTCACTTAGCTTAACACCCTCCAGTTCCATCCACGATGCTACAAAGGGCAATATTTCATTCTTTCTCATTGCCACATAGTACTCCATTGTGTATATAAACCACAATTTCTTTATCCATTCATCAATGGATGGACATTTAGGCTCTTTCCATAATTTGGCTATTGTTGAGAGTGCTGCTAGTAACATTGGGGTACAGGTGCCCCTATGCATTAGTACTCCTGTGTCCCTTGGGTAAATTCCTAGCAGTGCTACTGCTGGGTCATAGAGTAGGTCTATTTTTAATTTTTTGACGAACCTCCACACTGTTTTCCAGAGTGGCTGCACCAGTTTGCATTCCCACCAACAGTGCAAGAGGGTTCCCGTTTCTCCCCATCCTTGCCAGCATCTATAGTCTCGTGATTTGTTCATTTTGGCCACTCTGACTGGTGTGAGGTGGTATCTGAGTGTGGTTTTGATTTGTGTTTCCTTGATGAGGATGACGTTGAGCATCTTCTCATGTGCCTGTTGGCCATCTGGATGTCTTCTTTAGAGAAGTGTCTATTCATGTTTTCTGCCCATTTCTTCACTGGGTTATTTGTTTTTCAGGTGTGGAGTTTGGTGAGCTCTTTATAGACTTTGGATACTAGCCCTTTGTCTGATATGTCATTTGCAAATATCCTTTCCCATTCCGTTGGTTGTCTTTTAGTTTTGTTGGTTGTTTCCTTGGCAGTGCAGAAGCTTTTTATCTTCATGAGGTCCCAGTAGTTCATTTTTGCTTTTAATTCCCTTGCCTTTGGGGATGTGTCAAGTAAGAACTTGCTGCGGCTGAGGCCAGAGAGGTGTTTTCCTGCTTTCTCCTCTAGGGTTTTGATGGTTTCCTGTCTCACATTCAGGTCCTTTATCCATTTTGAGTTTATTTTTGTGAATGGTGTGAGAAACTGGTCTGGTTTCAATCTTCTGCATGTTGCTGTCCAGTTCTCCCAGCACCATTTGTTAAAGAGACTGTCTTTTTTCCATGGGATATTCCTTCCTGCTTTGTCAAAAATTAGGTGCCCATACTTTTGTGGGTCTAATTCTGGAGTCTCTATTCTATTCCTCTGGTCTATGTGTCTGTTTTTGTGCCAATACCATGCTGTCTTGATGATTACAGCTTTGTAGTAGAGGCTAACATCTGGGATTGTGATGCCTCCTGCTTTGGTCTTCGTCTTCCAAATTACTTTGGCTATTCAGGGCCTTTTGTGGTTCCATGTGAATTTTAGGACTGCTTGTTCTAGCTTCGAGAAGAATGCTGGTGCAATTTTGATTGGGATTGCATTGAATGTGTAGATAGCTTTGGCTAGTATTGACATTTTGACAATATTTATTCTTCCAATCCATGAGCATGGAATGGTTTTCCATTTCTTTAAATCTTCTTCAATTTCCTTCATCAGCTTTCTATAGTTTTCAGCATACAGATCTTTTACATCTTTGGTTAGATTTATCCCTAGGTATTTCATGATTCTTGGTGCAATTGGGAATGGGATCAGCTTCTCTATTTGTCTTTCTGTTGCTTCCTTATTAGTGTATAAAAATGCAACTGATTTCTGTACATTGATTTTGTATCCTGCAACTTTGCTAAATTCATGGATCAGTTCTAGCAGACTTTTGGTGGAGTCTATCAGATTTTCCATGTATAATATCATGTCATCTGCAAAAAGTGAAAGCTTGACTTCATCTTTGCCAATTTTGATGCCTTTGATTTCCTTTTGTTGTCTGATTGCTGATGCTAGAACTTCCAACACTATGTTCAACAATAGTGGTGAGAGTGGACATCCCTGTCGTGTTCCTGATCTCAGGGAAAAAGCTCTTAGTTTTTCCCCATTGAGGATGATGTTAGCTGTGGGCTTTTCATAAATGGCTTTTATGATGTTTAATATGTTCCTTCTATCCCGACTTTGTCGAGGGTTTTTATTAGGAAAGGATACTGAATTTTGTCAAATGCCTTTTCTGCATCAATTGACGGGATCATATGGTTCTTATCTTTTCTTTTATTAATGTGATGTATCACGTTGATTGATTTGTGAATGTCGAACCAGCCCTGCATCCCAGGAATGAATCCCACTTGATCATGGTGAATAATTTTTTTTATATGCTGTTGAATTCGATTTGCTAGTATCTTATTGAGAATTTTTGCATCCATATTCATCAGGGATATTGGCCTGTAGTTCTCTTTTTTTACTGGGTCTCTGTCTGGTTTAGGAATCAAAGTCATACAGGCTTCATAGAATGAGTCTGGAAGTTTTCCTTCCCTTTCTATTTTTTGGAATAGCTTGAGAAGGGTAGGTATTATCTCTGCTTTAAATGTCTGAGAGAATTCCCCTGGGAAGCCATCTGGTCCTGGACTCTTATTTGTTGGGAGATTTTTGATGACTGATTCAATTTCTTCGCTGGTTATGGGTGTGTTCAAGCTTTCTATTTCCTCCTGATTGAGTTTTGGAAGTGTGTGGGTGTTTAGGAATTTGTCCATTTCTTCCAGGTTGTCCAGTTTGTTGGCATATAATTTTTCATAGTATTCCCTGATAATTGCTTGTATCTCTGAGGGATTGGTTGTAATAATTCCATTTTCATTCATGATTTTATCTATTTGGGTCATCTCCCTTTTCTTTTTGAGAAGCCTGGGTAGAGGTTTATCAATTTTGTTTATTTTTTCAAAAAACCAACTCTTGGTTTCATTGATCTGCTCTACAGGTTTTTTAGATTCTATATTGTTTGTTTCTGCTCTGATCTTTATTATTTCTCTTCTTCTGCTGGGTTTGAGGTGTCTTTGCTGTTCTGCTTCTATTTCCTTTAGGTGTGCTGTTAGATTTTGTATTTGGGATTTTTCTTGTTTCTTGAGATAGGCCTGGATTGCAATGTATTTTCCTCTCAGAACTGCCTTCACTGCATCCCAAAGCGTTTGGATTGTTGTATTTTCTTTTTCGTTTGTTTCCATATATTTTTTAATTTCTTTTCTAATTGCCTGGTTGACCCATTCATTCTTTAGTAGGGTGTTCTTTAACCTCCATGCTTTTGGAGGTTTTCCAGACTTTTTCATGTGGTTTATTTCAAGCTTCATAGCATTGTGGTCTGAATGTAAGCATGGTATATCTCAATTCATTTATACTTATGAAGGGCTGTTTTGTGACCCAGTATGTGATCTATCTTGGAGAATGTTCCATGTGCACTCAAGAAGACAGTATATTCTGTTGCTATGGGATGCAGAGTTCTAAATATATCTGTCAAGTCCATCTGATCCAATGTATCATTCAAGGCCCTTGTTTCTTTATTGACCGTGTGTCTAGATGATTTATCCATTTCTGTAAGTGGAGTGTTAAAGTCCTCTGCAATTACCACATTCTTGTCAATAAGGTTGCTTATGTTTGTGATTAACAGTTTTACGTATTTGGGGGCTCCTGTATTTGGCGCATAGACATTTATAATTATTAGCTCTTCCTGATGGATAGACCCTGTAATTGTTATATAATGCCTTCTTCATCTCTTGTTACAGCCTTTAATTTAAAGTCTAGTTTGTCTGATCTAAGTATGGCTAGTCCAGCTTTCTTTTGACTTCCAGTAGCATGATAGATAGTTCTCCATCCCCTCACTTTCCATCTGAAGGTGTCCTCAGGTCTAAAATGAGTCTCTTGTAGACAGCAAATAGATGGGTCTTGTTTTTTTTTATCCATTCTGATACCCTATGTCTTTTGGTTAGCGCATTTAGTCCATTTACGTTCAGTGTTATTATAGAAAGATATGGGTTTAGAGCCATTGTGATGTCTGTAGGTTTCATGCTTGTAGCGATGTCTCTGGTACTTTGTCTCACAGGATCCAAAAAGGGCTTAATTTTAATGAAGCCCAATTAACTAATCTTTTACTTTATGTTTAAGAGCTTTTATAACCTGTTGACATATAAAAGGATCTTAATAGCAAAATCCAGGCTTATTTCTTTAGCATCTTGGCTTCTCAAGTCCTAGCTGCTAATCATCTCAAGCTGGGGAATAGGGGATACATGATGCTGTCTTCAAACAGTTGGAAGGCTATCATAAGGATAAAAACATTAGGCTTGTTGTGCAAAGTCTTATGAAAAAAAAAATAATAATACCCTTGGCTGGAAAGCAAAAGAAGGAAGATCTTTTAGTATCAATATTAAAAGCTGCATGTCTGACTAGCCTAGTAATGAAATGATATTGTGTTCTCCCCGTCACTGGAAGTATTACAGATTGACGAACAGTTTGCTGGAAGTGGAAGTTGTGAAAGATAACCTTTAAGCCAATATATCTGTCTTTAAGAGTGTGGCAGAGGCACCTGGGTGGCTCAGTCAGTTGAGCGTCTGACTTCCGATATGGTCATGATCTCGCAGTCTGTGGGTTTGAGCCCTCGTCGGACTCTGTGCTGACAGCTCAGAGCCTAGAGCCTGCTTTGGATTCTGTGTCTCCCTCTCTCTCTGCCCCTCCCCCTTCGTGCTCGGTCTCTGTCTCTCTCTCTGTCAAAAATAAATAAACATAAAAAAAAAGAGTGTGGCTACAGCATGTGATGCAGAACAATATGGTTACCCTCTGTGCCACCAGCCTAAAGAAATTAGGGTAGAACTCCCATAATATATTTATTTTTCTCTTAATAGAATTCATAAATCTATATAAATTCTTATTTGCAACTATTCATATTTTCAGTCTCTGTTACCTCTAGTTTTAAAAAAAAATTTTAATGTTTATTTATTTTTGACAGAGAGAGAGAGAGACAGAGCATGAGTGGGGGAGGGGCAGAAAGAGAGGGAGACACAGAATCAAAAGCAAGACTCCAGGCTCTGAGCTGTCAGCACAGAACCTGAAATGGGGCTCGAACTCAGACTGTGACATCATGACCTGAGCTGAAGTCGGACACTCAACTGACTGAGCCACCCAGGTGCCCCAATGTGACCTCCACTTTTAAAAGAATAGAGTAATTCTTTTCACCTTAAATTTTCATTTTGAAAGTTTTTTAAGGGGAAATCTCTATTTCTAATATTCCAGGATCTGTTGAATATTAGTATAAGGATAGCCTTCAGGATTTAACTTCAGTCCTTTCTCTGTCTACCTTCATCTATTCAGAAGAAAAATTCCCCATTTGTTAATTGCTGGGAGGGAGGACATAAATATCCTTAAATTCTTTGTTTATTTTAAAATGTCATTCTGTATACATTTTCCTAAAGTTTTATGTATTTCTTAAAATTCACTGTTCAAAACTATATGAACACAAGAGAGAACATAACAGTAACGTAGGAGTGTACTGTACTGCTTAATTGATTGGACCCTAGAGATAGATAAACCTAGTTCAGATCCCTCTCTACCACTAACTGGAACAGGTCACTTAAACTTCTAGGCCCCAGTGTTCTCACCCATAACTGGATATAATAATATTACCTAGCCCATTGGTCGTTGTGAGGATTAAATGAGACACTGTCCATAAAATATTTAACATAGTGCATGGCTGATAGCATAAACTTTCTTTTAAAAAACAGTATATATAATGGGATATTATTCATCCATAGGAAAGAATGAAGTTCTGATACATGCTACATCATGGATGAACCTTGAAAACATTATGCTAAGTAAAAAAAGCCAGTAACAAAAGAACAAACATTGTATGATTTCACTTACAGGAGTTACTTAAAATAGGCAAATTCATAGACACAAAAAGTAGAATAAAGCCAGGGTCCACAGGCAGAAGGAAATAGGGAGTTATTGTTTAATAGACATAGAGTTTCTGCTTGGTATGATAAAAAAGTTAGGGAAATGGAAAAAATTATGTGATGGTTGCACAACATGGTGAAGCTACTGAATTATACCACTAAAATGGTTAAAATGGTAAATATTATGTTATATATATTTTGCCACAATAAAATAACTAAGTAAGTAAAATCTTAAAAATTTTTAAATAAGACATCATTTTTAATATCCCAAAATCTCTAGGGAAGGTCTAACAGTGACTCTTATACATGTCCCTACAATGATAATTCAGATTATCTCTAGACATTCACCTTATCTTATACTTAGCCATGCAAAAGTTTAACTCTCTTTTTTTCTGTCCTCTCTCCTAGAATTTCAGACTTAAAAAACCCTTTTGTTAATTTTTATCACACCCATAAAGCATTTGTTATGTGATTATGAACTTGGTGATTTAATATAAGTACCTGATTTATAAACTTTTAATATTAACATCAGCACTTCCTACCGAGAAAGCCATCTACCAAACTTTTCTTTGTATTTTTTTTATTTTTTTAAAGTAATTTTTATGCCTAATGTGGAGCCCAGTCACAACCCGTAGATCAAGAGTTGAATGCTGTACTGAATGAACAAGCCAAGCTCCCCCAAACTTTCTTTTTAAATAAGTAACTGGTAGAGGAGGAAGAGCCAAGATGGTGGAATAGCACGGAAGTTTTTTGTGTGTCTCGCATCCATTAAATACAGCCAGACCAACACTAAACCATCCTGCACACCTAGAAAACTGATCTGAGGATTAACACAACAATCTGCACAACCTGAACCATAGAATTCAGTAGGTACGTGGCATGGAGAGGTGAACTTGGGGAGAGAGAAGCCTTGGAGGGCAGGGAGCTGCTTTTGCATGCGGAGAAAAGACGGAGACCGTGGGGAGGAGAATACGGCAAAAGCATCCCTCCCCAAAAGCAGCTGGAGAGAAAGTGGAAAATTGGAAACAGCCACAGGGACTGAACTAAAAAGGGAGAAAGGAGAAAGGAGAGGATTTAAATTCCATTAGGATGGTAAACAGGGGGAGCACAGAGTTTGCAACTCCACACCTCGACACCCGTCGGTGCTCTGGTGGGAAAAGCGAATCCCCAGGAGCAGAGTGGGGTCCAGGGGGTTCTCAGGCCACATAGGGAGAAGCAGTTCCACTGATGGAAGGACATTTGGTAGAGGCTGTGAGGCTACCTGGGCCCCGCAGACCCCAGAGAACGGCCACATTCGCTGATGCTGGAACAAGGTCGTTGGGGGTGAAGCCTGGTGCCAGATGTGCGCTGTGATTTTCCATAATCCCTGAGGTGCTGCTGCTACGCTGTCTCACAAACTTTTTCTGGGGCAGGCTGTCATGAGGCCACACTCTTGGGGCACCGGCAGCAGTAGGGTCCAGCAAGTGTTCCTGGGTGCAGCCGACATTTGGCCATTGTTCAGTGAGACCCTCCTGCAGAGGGGCAGAATGGGTCACAGCCACAGTCCATCAGAAGTAAGGGGCTGGGGAAAACAGCCGCATATGAGACAAAACTCAGGAGAGAGGTACTGTCTGGGGCTTGGTCATGGACAGTGTGGAAGTGGGGAGTGGACAGAAGCCGAAAACAAGGGACAAGTACACAACTGCTCATCAGGGAGAACAGAGTTCTGATACTAGACACTGGGTATTTGGGTGATGCCATTTTCAGCACTCACGCACATGCACAAATGCACCTACAAGCGCCACAACAATCCACCTGAGTAGGCTAGCAGCGCCATCTAGTGGCGAACGGAGCTGTTACACTAAGCCCCACCCAACTGGGCCAACCTCGCTCTTCAAGAACACAAGTCTCACCGCCTGCTTAGTTTATGGACTATAAAGCGCTTCATAGTTTGACTTCTAGGGGAAAACGAAGTAATTTCAGTCGTAATTTCAGAAGTAATTTCAGTCAGTTAGCTGGTCCATCTATTCAATTTTCTTTTTTTTTTTCTCTTTTTCGTTTCTTTTCTTTTTCTTGAATACAAAAAGAGAAAAAAATAATTTTAATTCCAATTTTTAATAAAAATATTTTTCTTTAATTTTTCTACTACATTTTTTACTTTTGTGTAAATTTTTTCAAATTCTAGTTTACTTCCACCATTTCATTTTAGTCTACTTCAGTATATTCATTTTTTCAAATTTTCAAATGATTTACTTTTTCCCCCCTTTTTTTCTCTAATCTATCAAGCCACTTTCAACACCCAGACCAAAACACACCTAGGATCTCGCATAATTTATTCAATTTTGTGTATGTTTGTTTTTAATTTTTTAATTTTAATTTTTTTTAATTTTAATTTTTTTAATTTTAATTTTTTCTACCTCATTAATTACTTTTCTCCCTTCAAAATGACGAAACAAAGGAACTCACCCCAAAAGAAAGAGCAGGAAGAAACCACAGCCAGGGACTTAACCAACGCAGATACAAGCAAGATGTCTGAACCAGAATTTAGAATCACAATAATAAGAATACTAGCTGGAGTCAAAAATAGATTAGAATCCCTTTCTGTGGAGATAAAAGAAGTAAAAGCTAGTCAGGATGAAATAAACAATGCTATAACTGAGCTGCAATCCCAAATGGATGCTGTGGATGTATGATGTGTGAGGCAGAAAAGAGAATCAACAATATAGAGGACAAACTTATGAAGAATAATGAAGCAGAAAAAAAGAGGGAGATTAAGGCAAAAGAGCACAATCTAAGAATTAGAGAAATCCACTGATTTCCTCATTAAAAAGGAACAACATCAGACTCATAAGGGTCCCAGAAAAGAAAGAGAGAGAAATAAGGGTAGAAGGCTTATGTGAGCAAATCATAGCGGGAAACTTTCCTAACCTGGGGAAAGACACAGACATCAAAATCCAAGAAGCACAGAGGACTCCCATTAGATTCAACAAAAACCGACCATCAACAAGGCATATGATAGTCAAATTCACAAAATAGGTAAGGAGAGAATCATGAAAGCAGCAAGGGGAAAAAAAGTCCTTAACCTACAAGGGAAGACAGATCTCTGGTTTGCATTAGACTTACCCACAGAAACTTGGCAGCCCAGAAAGGAGTGGCAGGATATATTCAATGTGCTGAATCAGAAAAATATGCAGCCAAGAATTCTTCATCCAGCAACACTGTCATTCAAAATAAAACAAGAGATAAAAAGTTTCCCAGACAAATAAAAATTAAAGGAGTTTGTGACCACTAAACTAGCCCTATAAGAAATTTTAAGGGGGACTCTCTGAGGGGAGAAAAGATGAATAAATAAATAAAATTAAACAAACAAATAAATAAATACCAAAAGCAACAAAAGTTAGAAAGGACCAGAGACCACCACCAGAAACTCCAGCTCTACAAGCAACATAATGGCAATAAATTCATATCTTTTAGTACTCACTCTAAACCTCAACAGACTAAATGCTCCAATCAAAAGACACAGGGTAACAGAATGGATAAGAAAACAAGATCCATCTATATGCTATTTACAAAAGACCCACTTTAGACCTAAAGATACATTCAGATTGAAAGTAAGGAGATGGAGAACCATCTATCATGCTAATGGTCAACAAAAGAAAGCTGGAGTAGCCATACAGATATCACACAATCTAGACTTTGAAATACTGTATTAAGAGATGAAAAAAGGCATTATATCATAATTAAGAGGTCTATCCACCAAGAAGACCTAACAATTGTAAACATTTATGCACCAAATGTGAGAACACCCAAATATATAAATCAATTAATCACAAAAATAAAGAAACTCATTGATAGTAATACTATAATAGTAGGAGACTTCAACACCCCACTCACAGCAATGGACAGATCATCTAATCAAAAAACCAACAAGGAAACAATGGCTTTCTATGACATACTGGACCAGATGGACTTAACAGATATATACAGAACATTCCATCCTAAAGCAGCAGAATATACATTCTTCTCCAGTGCACATGGAACATTCTCGAGAATAGACCACAAACTGGGATACAAATCAGCCCTTAGCAAGTACAAAAAGATCAAGGTCATGCCATGCATATTTTCAGTCCACAAAGCTATGAAACTCAAAATCAACCACAAGAAATAATTTGGAAAGGTAACAAATACTTGGAGACTAAAGGACATCCTACTAAAGAATGAATGGGTCAACCAAGAAATTAAAGAGGAAATTAAAAAGTATATGGAAGCCAATGAAAATGGTAACACCACAACCCAAAACCTCTAGGACGCAGCAAAGGCAGTCATAAGAGGGAAGTATATAGCAATCCAAGCCTTCCTAAAGAAGGAAGAAAGATCTGAGATACATCACCTAAAGTTATGCCTTAAAGAGCTAGAAAAAGAACAGCAAATAGAACTCCAAACCAGCAGAAGACAGGAAATAATAAAGCTTAGAGAAGAAACTAATGCTTTTGAAACCAAAAAAAAAAAAAAAAAAAAACAAAAAAAACAGTAGAGCAGATCAATGAAACCAGAAGCTGGTTCTTTAAAAGAGCTAACAAAATTGATAAACTACTAGCCAGTTTGATCAAAAAAAAAAAAAAAAAAAAAAAGAAAAGGACCCAAATAAATAAAATCAAAAATGAAAGAGGAGAGATCACAACCAAGACAGCAGAAATACAAACATACAAACAAACAATAAGAGAATATCATGAGCAATTATATGCCAATAAAATGGGCAATTTGAAGAAATGGACAAATTCCTAGAAACATATACGCTACTAAACTGAAACAGGAAGAAGCAGAAAATTTGAACATACCCATACCAGTAAGGAAATCAAATTAATAATCAAAAATCTGCCAAAAAACAAGAGTCCAGGGACAGATGGCTTTCCAAGGTAATTCTACCAAACATTTAAGGAAGAGTTAACACCTATTCTCTTGAAGCTGTTCCAAAATATAGAAATGGAAGGAAACTTCCAAACTCTTTCTATGAAGCCAGCATTACCTTGATTCCAAAACCAGAGACCCCACTAAAAAGGAGAACTATAGACCAATGTCCCTGATGAACATGGATGCAAAAATCCTCAATAAGATATTAACCAACTGGCTCCCACAATACATTAAAAAAATTATTCATCACGACCAAGTGGGATTTATACCTGGGATGCAGGGCTGGTTCAATATCCACAAAACAATTAACGTGACTCATCACATCAATAAAAGAAAGGACAGAGCCATATGATCCTCTCAATAGATGCAGAGAAAGCATTTGACAAAATAAAGCATCCTTTCTTGATAAAAACCCTCAAGAAAGTAGGGATAGAAGGAGCATACCTCGAGATCATAAAAGTCATATATGAATGACCCAACACTAATGTCATCCTCAATGGGGAAAAAATGAGAGCATTCCCCTAAGGTCAGGAACAAGACAGGGATGTCCACCCTCGCCACTGTTATTCAACATAGGATTGGAAGTCTTAGCCTCTGCAAGCAGACAACACAAAGAAATAAAAGGCATCCAAATTGGCCAGAAGGAGGTCAAAGTTTCACTCCTCACAGACGACATGATACTCTATATAGAAAACCCAAAAGATTCCACCAAAAAAACTTCTAGAACTGATTCATGAATTCACCAAAGTTGCAGAATACAAAAATCAATGCACAGAAATTGGCTGTATTCCTATTCACCAACAATGAAGCAACAGAAATCAAGAAATCGATCCCATTTACAATTGCACCGAAACCCATAAAATACCTAGGAATGAATCTAACCAAAGAGGTGAAAAATCTATACACTGAAAACTAAAGAAAGCTTATGAAAGAAATGGAATAAGACACACAAAAAATGGAAAAAGATTCCATGCTCCTGGATAGGAAGAACAAATATTGTTAAAGTGTCAGCACTAGAGAAGATGGCGGCATAGGAGGATGCTGGGCTCACCACGTCCTGCTGATGACTTAGATTCCACCCACATTTGCCTAAATAACCCAGAAAACCACCAGAAGACTAGCAGAACGGACTCTCTGGAGCCAAGCATAGACAAGAGGCCCACGAAAGAGGGTAGGAAGAGCAGAGAGGTGGTGTGTGCTATACGGACTGGTGGGAGGGGGCCAGGGCGGTGAAGGGGCAGCCCGCATGGCAAGGCAGAGCCCCCGAGTCTGGCTTGCAAAAGTAGAGGGGCCGGACTGCGTGAGTTCTGACAGCCAGTGGAACTTAACATCTGGGATGTTAAAAGTCAACAGCTCTGCTCGGAGGGCGGAAGGGCAAGAGGACAGCAGGAGGGAGAGGTGTAGAGCCCTAGAAGACACAGTTCAGCTCAGTGGCGGGGAACAAAGGCACTGGCCAGTACCACCTCCCTCTCCCATCCCCCAGCCGAAATCCCAAAGGGAACCAGTTCCTGTCACCGAACTTGCTTGCACCTCACAAACACCCAATGCTGTGCTTCTGTGGATCCATCCCTCCAACGGGTCTGCCTACCACCTGGTGCTGCAGGGCCCTTCCTGCAGGGGACCACCAATGGCAAAGCAAGCTAAGCCTGCCCCTCCTGCCCCTGTGCACCTTGCAGATCCACCTCAGCTAATACTCCAGATCCCATCAAAGCAGCACCACAAGCCTGAAAGTGTGCAAGTAGCCCAGACAGGGGCCACACCACTCCACACTGAGTCCTGGCCCTAGGAGAGGGGAAGATAAGGTACACACCAGTCTGACTGTGGCCCCAGTGGTGGGCTGGGGACAGACATCGGGTCTGACTGTGGCCCTGTCCACCAACACAAATTACCCCAAACAGCACAGGGGAAATGGCCTGCAGTTCCCTGACACTCCAGGGACTATCCAAAATGACAAAATGGAAGAATTCTCTTCAAAAGAAACTCCAGGAAGTAGCAACAGCTAACAAATTGATCAAAAAACGATTTAAGCAATATAACAGAACATGAATTTAAAATAACAGTCCTAAAATTAATCGCTGGGCTTGAGAAAAGTATAGAGGGCAGCAGAGAATCTATTGCTACAGAGATCAAAGGACTAAGAAACAGTCAGGAGGAGCTAAAAATGCCATAAATGAAGTGCAAAATAAAATAGAGGCAACCACAGCTTGGATTGAAGAGTCAGAGGAGAGAATAGGTGAATTAGAAGATAAAATTACAGAAAAAGAGGAAGCTGAGAAACAGATAAAAAAATCCAGGAGTATGAGGGGAGAATTAGAAAACTAAGTGATGCAATGAAACACAACAATCTCCGTATAATATGGATTCCAGGGGAGGAAGAGCGAAGGGGGCTGAAGGTGTACTTGAACAAATCATACCTGAGAACCTCCCTGATCTAGGGAAGGAAAAAGGCATTGAAATCCAAGAGGCACAGAGAACTCCCTCCAGACGTAACTTGAATCGATCTTCAGCACAACCTATCATAGTGAAAATGGCAAAATACAAGGATAAAAAGAAAATTCTGAAAGCAGCTAGGGATAAACGCACTCTAAAATATAAAGGGAGACCGATAAGACTATCTACTGAAACTTGGTAGGCCAGAAAGGAATGACAGGAAATCTTCAATGTGATGAACACAAAAAATATGTAGCTGAGAATCCTTTATCCAGCAAGTCTGTCATTCAGAATAGAAGGAGACATAAAGGTCTTCCCAAACAAACAAAAACTGAAGGAATTCATCACCACTAAACCAGCCCTACAAGATCCTAAGGGGGATTCTGTGAGTGAAATGTTGCAAGGACCACAAAGTACCAGACACATCACTACAAGTATGAAACCTACAGACATCACAATGACTCTAAACCCATATCTTTCTATAATAACACTGAACGTAAATGGACTAAATGCGCCAACCAAAAGACATAGGGTATCAGAATGGATAAAAAAAAACAAGACCCATCTATTTGCTGTCTACAAGAGACTCATTTTAGACCTGAGGACACCTTCAGATGGAAAGTGAGGGGATGGAGAACTATCTATCATGCTACTGGAAGTCAAAAGAAAGCTGGACTAGCCATACTTAGATCAGACAAACTAGACTTTAAATTAAAGGCTGTAACAAGAGATGAAGAAGGGCATTATATAACAATTACAGGGTCTATCCATCAGGAAGAGCTAACAATTATAAATGTCTATGCGCCAAATACGGGAGCCCCCAAATACGTAAAACTGTTAATCACAAACATAAGCAACCTTATTGATAAGAATGTGGTAATTGCAGGGGACTTTAATATTCCACCTACAACAATGGATAGATCATCTAGACACACGGTCAATAAAGAAACAAGGGCCCTGAATGATACATTGGATCAGATGGACTTGACAGATATATTTAGAACTCTGCATCCCATAGCAACAGAATATACTGTCTTCTTGAGTGCACATGGAACATTCTCCAAGATAGATCACATACTGGGTCATAAAACAGCCCTTCATAAGTATAAAAGAATAGAGATCATACCATGCACACTTTCAGACCACAATGCTATGAGGCTTGAAGTCAACCACAGGAAAAAGTCTGGAAAACCTCCAAAAGCATGGAGGTTAAAGAGCACCCTACTAAAGAATGAATGGGTCAACCAGGCAATTAGAAAAGAAATTAAAAAATATATGGAAACAAACGAAAAAGAAAATACAACAATCCAAACGCTTTGGGATGCAGTGAAGGCAGTTCTGAGAGGAAAATACATTGCAATCCAGGCCTATCTCAAGAAACAAGAAAAATCCCAAATACAAAATCTAACAGCACACCTAAAGGAAATAGAAGCAGAACAGCAAAGACACCCCAAACCCAGCAGAAGAAGAGTAATAATAAAGATCAGAGCAGAAACAAACAATATAGAATCTAAAAAACCTGTAGAGCAGATCAATGAAACCAAGAGTTGGTTTTTTGAAAAAATAAACAAAATTGATAAACCTCTACCCAGGCTTCTCAAAAAGAAAAGGGAGATGACCCAAATAGATAAAATCATGAATGAAAATGGAATTATTACAACCAATCCCTCAGAGATACAAGCAATTATCAGGGAATACTATGAAAAATTATATGCCAACAAACTGGACAACCTGGAAGAAATGGACAAATTCCTAAACACCCACGCAATTCCAAAACTCAAACGGGAAGAAATAGAAAACTTGAACAGACCCATAACCAGCGAAGAAATTGAATCAGTTATCAAAAATCTCCCAACAAATAAGAGTCCAGGACCAGATGGCTTCCCAGGGGAATTCTACCAGACATTTGAAGCAGAGATAATACCTACCCTTCTCAAGCTATTCCAAAAAATAGAAAGGGAAGGAAAACTTCCAGACTCATTCTATGAAGCCTGTATGACTTTGATTCCTAAACCAGACAGAGACCCAGTAAAAAAAGAGAACTACAGGCCAATATCCCTGATGAATATGGATGCAAAAATTCTCAATAAGATACTAGCAAATCGAATTCAACAGCATATAAAAAGAATTATTCACCATGATCAAGAAGGATTCATTCCTGGGATGCAGGGCTGGTTCAACATTCGCAAATCAACCAATGTGATACATCACATTAATAAAAGAAAAGATAAGAACCATATGATCCTGTCTATCGATGCAAAAAAAGCATTTGACAAAATTCAGCATCCTTTCCTAATAAAAACCCTCGAGAAAGTCGGGATAGAAGGAACATATTAAACATCATAAAAGCCACTTATGAAAAGCCCACAGCTGATATCATCCTCAATGGGGAAAAACTGAGAGCTTTTTCCCTGAGATCAGGAACACAACAGGGATGTCCACTCTCACTGCTGTTGTTGAACATAGTATTGGAAGTTCTAGCATCAGCAATCAGACAACAAAAGGAAATCAAAGGCATCAAAATTGGCAATGATGATGTCAAGCTTTCACTTTTTGCAGATGACATGATATTATACATGGAAAATCTGATAGACTCCACCAAAAGTCTGCTAGAACTGATAAATGAATTCAGCAAAGCCGCAGGATACAAAATCAATGTACAGAAATCAGTTGCATTTTTATACACTAATAAGGAAGCAACAGAAAAATAAAGAAGCTGATCCCATTCACAATTGCACTAAGAAGCATAAAATACCTAGGGATAAATCTAACCAAAGATGTAAAAGATCTGTACGCTGAAAACTATAGAAAGCATATGAAGGAAATTGAAGAAGACATAGGGATATGGAAAAACATTCTGTGCTCATGGATTGGAAGAATAAATATTGTCAAAATGTCAATACTAGCCAAAGCTATCTACACATTCAATGCAATCCCAATCAAAATTGCACCAGCATTCTTCTCGAAGCTAGAACAAGCAGTCCTAAAATTCACATGGAACCACAAAAGGCCCTGAATAGCCAAAGTAATTTGGAAGACGAAGACCAAAGCAGGAGGCATCACAATCCCAGATGTTAGCCTCTACTACAAAGCTGTAATCATCAAGACAGCATGGTATTGGCACAAAAACAGACACATAGACCAGAGGAATAGAATAGAGACTCCAGAATTAGACCCACAAAAGTATGGGCACCTAATTTTTGACAAAGCAGGAAGGAATATCCCATGGAAAAAAGACAGTCTCTTTAACAAATGGTGCTGGGAGAACTGGACAGCAACATGCAGAAGATTGAAACTAGACCAGTTTCTCACACCATTCACAAAAATAAACTCAAAATGGATAAAGGACCTGAATGTGAGACAGGAAACCATCAAAACCCTAGAGGAGAAAGCAGGAAAACACCTCTCTGGCCTCAGCCGCAGCAAGTTCTTACTTGACACATCCCCAAAGGCAAGGGAATTAAAAGCAAAAATGAACTACTGGGACCTCATGAAGATAAAAAGCTTCTGCACTGCCAAGGAAACAACCAACAAAACTAAAAGGCAACCAACGGAATGGGAAAAGGTATTTGCAAATCACATATCAGACAAAGGGCTAGTATCCAAAATCTATAAAGAGCTCACCAAACTCCACACCCAAAAAACAAACAACCCAGTGAAGAAATGGGCAGAAAACATGAATAGACACTTCTCTAAAGAAGACATCCAGATGGCCAACAGGCACATGAGAAGATGCTCAACATCGCTCCTCATCAGGGAAACACAAATCAAAACCACACTCAGATACCACCTCACACCAGTCAGAGTGGCTAAAATGAACAAATCAGGAGCCTATAGAGGCTGGCGAGGATGGGGAGAAATGGGAACCCTCTTGCACTGTTGGTAGGAATGCCAACTGGTGCAGCTGTTCTTGAAAACAGTGTGGAAGTTTCTCAAAAAATTAAAAATATATCTGCCCTATGACCCAGCAGTAGCACTAATAGGAATTTACCCAAGGGATACAGAAGTGCTGATGCATAGAGGCACTTGTACCCCAATGTTTATAGTAGCACTTTCAACAATAGCCAAATTATGGAAAGAGTCTAAATGTCTATCCACTGATGAATGGATAAAGAAATTGTGGTTTATATACACAATGGAATACTACTTGGCAATGAGAAAGAATGAAATATGGCCTTTTGTAGCAATGTGGTTGGAACTGGAGAGTGTGATGCTAAGTGAAATAAGTCATACAGAGAAAGACAGATACCATATGTTTTCACTCTTACGTGGATCCTGAGAAACTTAACAGAAGACCAATGGGGAGGGGAAGGGGAAAAAAAAAGAGGTTAGAGAGGGAAGGAGCCAAAACATAAGAGACTCTTAAAAACTGAGAACTAAAGGTTGATGGGGGATGGGAGGGAGGGGAAGGTGGGTGGTAGGTACTGAGGAGGGCACCTGATGGAATAAGCACTGGGTGTTGTATGGAAACCAATTTGAGAATAAATTTCATACTATAAAAAGAAAGAAAATAAAAAAAGAAAATAAATAAAAAAAGAAAACATCAACAAATAACTTCAAAAAAAATCAAATAAAATGTCAATACTATCCAAAGCAATCTACATATTCAATGCAATCTCTATCAAAATAACACCAGCATTCTTTACAGAGCTACAACAAATAAACCTAAAATTTGTATGGAACCAGAAAAGACCCCAAATAGCCAAAGCAATCTTGTAAAAGAAAACCAAAGCAGGATGCATCACAGTCCCAGACTTCAAGCTATTTTACAAAGCTGTAATCATCAAGACAGTGTGGTACTGGCACAAGAACAGACACTCAGATCAATGGAACAGAATAGAGAACCCAGAAATTGACCCACAAACGTATGGCCAACTAATCTTTGACAAAGCAGGAAAGAATAGCCAATGGAATAAAGACAGTCTCTTCAGGAAGTGGTGCCAGGAGAACTGGACAGCGACATGCAGAAAAATGAACCTGGACCACTTTCTTACACCATACACAAAAATAAACTCAAAGTATATGAAAGACCTCAATGTAAGACAGGAAGCCATCAAAATCCTCAAGGAGAAAGCAGGCAAAAACCTTTTTAATCTTGGCCGCAGCAACTTCTTACTCAACACGTCTCTGGATAAAAGGGAAGCAAAAGCAAAAATGAACTACTGGGACCTCATCAAAATAAAAAGCTTCTGCACAGTGAAGCAAACAATCAGCAAAACTAAAAGGCAACCACTGGAATGGGAGAAGATATTTGCAAACGACGTATCAGATAAAGGGTTAGTATCCAAAATCTATAAAGAACTTATCAGACTCAACATCCAAAAAGCCAATAATCCAGTGAAGAAATGGGCAAAAGACATGAATAGACACTTCTCCAAAGAAAATATCCAGATGGCCAACCAACACATGAAAAAATGCTCAATATCACTCATCAGGGAAATACAAATCAAAACCACAATGAGATATCTTACACCTGTCAGAGTGGCTAAAATTAACAATTCAGGCAACAACAGATGTTGGCGAGGATGCAGAGAAAGAGGATCTCTATTGCATTGTTGGTGGGAATGCAAGCTGGTGTAGCCACTCTGCAAAACAGTATGGAGGTTCCTCAAAAAATTAAAAATAGAACTACCCTACGACCCAGCAATTGCACTACTAGGTATTTATCCAAGGGATACAGGTGTGCTGTTTCAAAGGAACATATGCACCTCAATTGTTATAGCAGCACTATCAACAATAGCCAAAGTATGGAAAGAGCTCAAATGTCCATTGATGGATGAATGGATAAAGAAGAAGTGGTATACACACACACACACACACACACACACACACAATGGAGTATTACTCAGCAATCAAAAAGAATGAAATCTTGCCATTTGCAACTATGTAAATGGAACTGGAGGGTATTATGCTAAGTGAAATTAGTCATTAAGAGAAAGACAAAAATCATATGACTTCACTCATATGAGGAGTTTAATACACAGATGAACATAAGGTAAGGGAAGCAAAAATTATATAAAAACAAGGAGGGGGACAAAACATAAGAGACTCTTAAATATGGAGAACAAACAGAGGGTTAGTGGAGGGGTTGTCAGAAGCAGGAATGGGCTGAATGGGTAAAGGGCATTAAGGAATATACTCCTGAAATCATTATTGCACTATATGCTAATTTGGATGTAAATTAAAAAAATAAAATTAAAAAAAAGTAACTGTACCAACTCTTTGTTACTAGTTTCTAAGTTCCTAAATAAAACAAAGCTTTTCCTCCAACCCTGCAGTTAACCTTAAGAGATAGTTTCTGAGAGGTGTGTGTGTGTGTGTGCGTCTGTGTGTGTTTGGTTATGCGTGGGGAACGATGGGACACAGCAGGGAGAACGAAGACTTTGTCAAAGGCATTTTTTCTAATGTTAATAAGTTACTTCTACTTGTTCCTCTTCTTTCAGATAGCTATTTATCATTTCACTGAACTCAACTTGATTGGGTGGCATGATTTCCCCTTACGTAAATCATTTTATTCATCCCTGAATAGATTATGTTTGCTTAAATGTTCAACAATTATACCATTCACTACAAATTCCACCAGCTTCCCTGACCTTGAAGTAAAAGCAAGCAGTCTGTAATCAAAAAGGGCCTCCAATGGAATGCTTTGCGTGGATCGATTACACAGTAATGATAAGATATGCATTTTCGCCAGCAATGGTAATACACTCATGTGTGCTTGAAAAAGCAAAGTTTTCCGTAAGTACCACTTGGTCAAATTATTTTATTCTTAATCTTTAGCATTTCCAACTCCCAGTTGGGCATCTTATACTATAGCTTTATTATTATACATACATTTTAAAATCCTGGACATACATACAACTTGTTTCTCAAAAATGATATATATCAGTTAACAGGCACCTGAAAATCTAGAGGCAAAAACCCTCAACACTCTGAATACCGAAAATATATTCTCTTCCACAGAACCTACTTTCCTGTTATCAGAAAGTACTCTAATTTTGTTTTTAGTGATGTAATTTTCAATAACAGAAAAAAAATGCAAAATATTAAACCTAATTCCACCCAGAGAAATACATTCTGAAATTTCCACTGGACACATTTGGGCCAGCAGTTCACATGCCTGATTACAAAAATGTATGTTATGTTCAGCTCTCAACTACTCGCAGTGTGAAGAACGGAATATAAGAGCAACTGAGTTGGATCACAAGATGTATTCACCACGGGCATTTGATCTATTGTCCATCCATTTACAGGAGTGTTCCAGGAATGTTCTGGGAGAGAATTTATGCTAAGGAAAATGGACTGAATAAACCCTCCTGGTTCAACAGAGGAAAAAAAAAAAAAAAAAAAAAAGGAGGGCACTGTAGTATGGTAGTTAGAAAATGGGATTAGGAATCTGACCTAAGTTCCTTAGAAGAACCTGAGATGGGTTTTATTGGGTTGTCCTCTCAAAAGTGAAGGAAATAGAATAGGTCAAAGGAAGGAAGAATGTGAGATAGACATTAATTTCAGTTTGATCCCACAGCAAAGCCCTGGAGCATAAATTGCACCACAGATTGAGCCTTGCCTTGAAGCAAGTGATTTGCCCTTTGTAACCCCCTCTGTAATTCAGTCATTTCTCAAGATCTACTGGGTAGGAATAGGAAGAATCAGAGCAATACACTAAGTCCTATCTACTGGGGGAATGGGACAATAAGCAGGGTAAAATGGATTTGGTTGTAGGATCAACATCTACTACAGGTTCCAACTAATCTGGCTTTTAATTCCACCATATAAACAGTTAGTTATACAACACTTGGAAAGTATTTAGCTCTCTGATGTTGGGTTCTTGATCTATAAAATTGGAAAATGATACTTGTCTCTCAACGTTGTTTTGTGAATTTAGAAAAATGCACGTGTAACACTTGGGCTGATAGTGATCAAATAGATGTTTCAAAAAATGCTAAGTAGCCAGAAAGCAGAAGTGATTCAAATAATAGTATGATTTCTTTCAAATAGGACATGCTGCTTAGCCAAGTTCTACAAGTAAGGAAGTAACGTTGGGGATCCTTTCCCACAAAGCATTAAATAATAAGGGCATTCTTGCCTGTTTTTACAGATGCCTGCATTATCACCAAGTTTCCAGCAACTCAGTGGCAGCACTCAATGAAAGAGCCAAAGCAGTGGGGTGAGTGCTGTGAATTTCAGAAGTGCAAGAGCTTTGCCCAGAAGGTATCCAGACAAAGTCAAAACACCCAGAAAAGGGAACCAGAATAGGAAGAAAATAGAAAATTGTTGAACCCATGCCACAGCTGACCAAACTTATTTGTGAAGACATATGAGACACTTGGGGGAGGAGGTTGCACCGAACACAATACTCAGGTCCCACAATTCCAAGGGGATGATAATGGAGTTAGATAACAAAGAATAATAATAGATACCTAGGCACTACTGCTCCATCATTTTTATTAATGTTTGCCTAACTTACAGGTACCGGCTCAGAGGTGACATTTGTGATGGTATCAAGTTCAGTTAGCTTGCCTGGAGCACTATTCTAGGGTCATCAGATACATCAGGAATAAAACACAGACGCCTGTTATAGGAGCCTATGATCTAGCATGGGATAAACATAATAAATAATATACTGCACTATGTAAGGAGGTGGTAAATGCCATGGAATTAAAACCAAAGAGTAAAGTAAGGTAGGAGACAGGTTGAAGGAGCAAGCTGGAGTATTAACTAAGGTGGTCAGGTAACTATAATTAACAATACCATATTATATATTTGAAAGTTGCAAAAGAAGATCTTCAAACTTTTCATCACAAGAAAAAAATGGTGACTATAGTTAAAAATACTGTACTATATATTTGAAAGTTTCAAAAGAGTAGATCTTCAAAGTTCTCATCACGAGAAAAAAAATTGTAACTATGTTGTGATGGATGTTAACTAGACTAATTGAGGTCATCATTTCTTAATATATACATATATCAAGTCATTACCTAAAATGAATACAATGTTAATATGTCACCTCTTTCTCTCTCTTTACCTCCCTCTCTTCCCGTCTCTCCTGCTCTCTCGTTATATATACATACATATGTATATGTATATATATATACATACATATCTCACTATGGTCACAATAGGAAGGGTAAGGAAGAGGGTAAGATTTTAATAAAGACATAAAGTAAAGGATGGGTTTAGAGGATATCTTGGAGGGAGCATTTCAGACAGAAGGAACAGCTACAGCAAAGAAAAGTCAGAAGAGAATCTAGTGTGTTTAAGGAAAAGCAAGGAGAGGAATATACAAGGGGAAGAAAGTGTTACAAAGTGAGGTCACGAGAGTAACAAGAAGTGACATGTGCGGCAGGGGATTAGAAGTGGAAGGATACTTTGGGGGGTTGTTGCTGATCCTCTCTCTTTTGTGGCCTGGCTCTCGCCCACGTTAGAAGATTAGAAGCGGCAGCTGTTTTGTTGTGCCTGGGTGGCTCCGTCCGTTGAGCCTCAACTTTGGCTCAGGTCATGATCGCACAATTCATGGGTTCGAGCTCTGCGTCCAGCTCTGTGCTGACTGCTCAGAGCTTGGAGCCCGCTTCAGATTCTGTCTGTCTCTCTCTCTGTCTCTCAAAAATAAACAAACATTAAAAAAATTTTTTTAAGAAGCTGCAGCCATTCTGTTGCTATGTTAAGCATCATCTTTTGCCTACACTTGCCTTTTGTTGTGTTTTGCCTACTGGATTAAACTCATCAACTTCTCTCCCACCCCCTGGTGCTAACTCTACTCAAGTTTGTGACATTCTTGGGATTTTCCAATAACTAGCATATATTTCTCCTTAGCCTTGCCACTTCCACACTCCCCTCATCCAAGTGACTTCCTCTACTGAGTTCTTCACCATGCTAAGGAGTGGGTGCTACAGTTCAACTTTTCAGGCTACTCCCATCAAAACAGAAATGAATTAAACCGGGCTTTTATGTGTACCTTGCCCAGAAAATAATAGTTCACTTTTGCTTTCAAAAAGTGGAGAATTGGGTGAAATGACTATATTCTGACAGATGATATTTTGTAGTAAATACACTCACAATATTAAATACCCTTCCATGGTGTTTCTCAAAGCCTTTTTAAAGTAAGCTCTACGCCCAATGTGGTAAACTGATGACCCCAAGGTCAAAAGTCACATGCTCGGGGCGCCTGGGTGGCGCAGTCGGTTAAGCGTCCGACTTCAGCCAGGTCACGATCTCGCGGTCCGGGAGTTCGAGCCCCGCGTCGGGCTCTGGGCTGATGGCTCGGAGCCTGGAGCCTGTTTCCGATTCTGTGTCTCCCTCTCTCTCTGCCCCTCCCCCGTTCATGCTCTGTCTCTCTCTGTCCCAAAAATAAATAAACATTGAAAAAAAAAATTTAAAAAAAAAAAAAAAAAAAAAAAAAAGTCACATGCTCTACCAACTGAGTCAGCCAGGTGCCCCTCTCAAAGCCTGTCTTGGTGTCGGGCAATATTTGTACAACTATGAAACAAAAGACACCTAAGTTCAAATCCAAGCTCAGACTTAGTGATTCTGGTCAAGGTAATTAAATTTTCTAACCCTAAGTTTTCTCAAGCAAAATGGGGCTGACATGTAATTCTCAGGGTGATTTCCTGACTTAAATAAAATAGCATTGAAAAAGGCCCCACATATTGTAGGTGCTCAATAGTAATTCCATTTCCACCTTATATATGCTTTTTCTTCTTTGTTTTGTTGCCTTCCATTTATCTTGCTGATAATACTCAGCATAAAACTGTGAAGCTTTAAAAGGTCTATTCTTTAGCTCAATACATATTAATAACTCATACAGGCTTGGTCAATCTGGATACCATAAGAACGTAAGAAAAACAATGGCTATAAAACCAGGTTAGAACAAGGAGACAGCTGCTTCCCTCTCCCAAAATATACTAAATACCATTCAAATAGCCCCATTTGGAGATCTGTTCTTCAAATAACAAATTACATGAGGTACATTTCTGAAATTTTTCTTGGGAGGCCAAAAAAGTTCCATCTATACCACTGGTCTATGTTAATGTGACAATTCCAAACATGGCTTTAAGCCAAATATATGCAATTCATAGCTTTAATTACTGTATACATATAAATATAAACTTTTTAAAAATGAAAATATGTGCCAGAGGTAACTTTCTACAAGTTCACAGCAACTGTTTTATGTGGTTTCTATGGCATCAATGACTGCATAAATACATTTTCTAGAGTTAAATTGACATCTTTCATAAACTTGCGACACTGAAAGAGGAAAGCTATTTGACATCATGGTATACAAACAAGAAGTCTAATAAAGGGAAATAATGATCAATTTTGTTTACTTATAAAAGTTTATAGAAATTTAAAAATCAACATTGCCTAGTAGAACAGGAAAACATTAGTAAGGAAAAAAACTAACTTGATTATAAGAAAACAAATCAAATATTAATTCCAACAGAAAAAAATACTTGACATAAATAAGATCGAGTTTTTAATTTCTTTCAAGCAATAACAACAAAGTGTACAATTCATTTCCTAAAAAGAATTTACAAGTACTTGAGGTAATAGATTATATAAAATAGAGCCATAAAAATGTGCCAAAATTTCAAATAACTAATGGAACTAGTTCTTATAAAATATGGCACCTCAGAGACCATTGTTAAGAAAACAAATTGAGATATGTTTAAACACTCAATTTTAAAGTTTTAAGCCTTTGTCTAGGTGGAAAACTTTTTAATGTAATACTGGTTTTGATTCTTCTGTAAATTTTATTAAAATTTGTCGTAAAGTAAAAACATCTATACTTGCAGGTGTCTATGAAGAATGGCCTGGCTCTATGTAGATTTGCGTTGAAGTCTCTGATCTCTTTGACACAACTTTGATCTAGTATTCCCAATTATCAAATGCAAATGGTCACACCTACCTCTGTCTTTTCCTCAAGGATTTATGAAGAAATCACAGGTATGAAAATCTGCATGAAAATCCTTAGAATTCTTTGAAAGGGAGTCTTTACAAATTTGAGTTAACAGTATTGTTTATTATTGGTTAAGTAAGAAAATATAACAGCAATAGCAAACATTTATTTTTATTTTTTACATGTTAGGAAGTTATATGAGAGATCACTCACAAAAGAAGGCATAATATGGTGTCTTGTAAGGCTTTATTTCCACAATGTAGAGGAGTGACTGAGAAGAGGGTGGACTCTGGAGGCAGACCACCTGAGTTGACTCCTGGTTCTATCATTTCTTTTTTTTATTTTATTTAATGTTTTTTATTTATTTTTGAGGATGGGAGGGGCAGAGAGAGAGGGAGACACAGAATCTGAGGCAGGCTCCAGGCTCTGAGCTGTCAGCACAGAGCCCCACGTGGGGCTCGAACTCACGAACTGCTAGATCATGACCAGAGCTGAAGCCAGATGCTCAACCAAATAAGCCACCAAGGCACCCCTTGGTTCTATCATTTCTTAGTTATTTGACATTGATCAAGTTTCATAACTTCTCCGTGTCTTACTTGTAAAATGGCAATAAATAACAGTGCCAATTTAGTAGGGTTTTTATAAGGATGACCTGGATTTGTGATAGTTACTGTTGGCTACTTAACCCAACACCTGTTATCAACCTTTTCCCTTCTCCCGCTCTGCTACAAAGCCTGAAAAAGTGTAATACCTGATTTCTCAATCTCCCTTGCAACTTGGGATGCTAGGTGACCCCAACAGAGGAGACAAAAGTAGAATTCTGTTGGAGCATCTGGAAATCCTTGACTTCCCTGATAAAAAGGGACAGATGTGAGTGGGACCATCTTTTCCTTCCATTCTCTGGCTTTCAACAACAACACATTGCTTTGAGCTTGGAGAGACAGCTTACAGCTATGAGGACAAGGCCAAGAGAATGGGATAAATACTGCCAGAAACCACTGTCACTGAACTAATGCCTGTTGCCAGATTCCTTTTAACATGAGAAAAATGAACCATATGTTTTCAAGTCATTGATGTCGAATATTGTCACTTGTAGCTAAAAATATTCCTAACTAAAAAGAAAAAAAAAAGCATTGCTGACAGAGTTAATGCGCACAAAATGCTTGGCATAGTTCTTAGCAATGGTATTCAATATTTTAACTATAAGTTTTACTTTGCAGTTAATCATGCATTGTATGTCATCCATTTACTATTCATTAATCTGTGATCTGTTTTTGTCTGGTTTGTATATCTTGTCTTTAAAATTCTTTGCATTTTAAATACATGATAAATTCAGACTGTTGATTGTAGTAATTAACTTTCTTTTTTTTAAGTTTTCAAATTTATTTTGAGAGAGAGAGAGTGAGAGAGAATCATAAGCAGGTTCTGCAAAGACAGCATGGAGATCAATGTGGGACTCGATCTCATGACTGTGAGATCATGTCCTGAGACAAAATCAAGAGTTGGACCTTCATCCAACTGAGCCACCCAAGTGCCCCTAAAAGCCCACTTTCTGCTATCTGCTTTAATTCAGGAGCCGGTTATATTTGTTGAGCTCCTCTTACAGTTCATCAATATATTATTATTTTAAAAGTGCTCTTTAGTCAAGTAAGTTTTGGAAATGATGCTCTAGAATTTCATAATTAGCTAGCTACCTTTTAATCCCTTTTTAAAAACTAGTCGTTTTTCTGCAATGTTTCTAACACAAACTACTCAGGAATTTATGACCTGCTATTATGACCTACAGAAGCTTAATATCCATAATGTTTTATTGGAAGTAAGAGTTAGCATATTCATAAGACACTCTCTTACATGATTCCTATCTCCAATGCAGCAGCTTTATGTTATACATTAAAAATCTAGGGAAGAAAAAATAAAATAAAATAAAACTACACATAAAAATTTATTTAAATATATAAAGGGTGCCTTTACAAGTGAAGCATAGCTGCGTAAATTCCTAGCTAATACAAGTAAGAAACAGATATAAAATTGAAGACAATTATTCCAGGAAACGAATAATTCAGTTGCGAATCTGTATCTCTCTACTTACTACCCCACTTTAGAGTTGATTAACACTCTCTACATTATGAAGTACAAACTGATACTCTTGATTTCAGTAGCCACCCACACCTATGATACACACATCCAGGCTCTTCCACCCATTTTCTCCCATTGTAGTAAATTCAACCATCATTCACTCAGTTTTTCAGTACTAAGTTTTGATATTGTCCCTGACCCTCTCTTTCCTTCTCATCTCACTTTCCATCTACCTGATGTCCCCACAAAACATATATAGCCTAAATCTGACATCTAGCCACCTTCAAGATAACTGCTCCAGACCCAGCCTCCCATATTTTTCTACAATCATTTCCTTTTTTTATGTTAATTTATTATTATTATTTTTTTTTTTTTTGGAGGGAGAGAGGGAGGGAGGGAGAGAGAGAGTGCACATGCAAGCAGGAAGGGGCAGACAGAGAGGGAGATGCAGAATCCAAAGCACGCTCCAGGCTCTGATCTGTCAGTGCAGGGCCCAACATGGGGCTTGAACCCATGAACTGTGAGATCATGACATGAGCTGAAGTCAGATGCTCAACCGAATGAGCCACCCAGGCGTCCCTACAATCATTTTCAAACCTGGACTACATATCAGAATATTTGAAGAAATAAACATGATACAAACATTTTCATTAATCATTACTTCTTATATTATACTAGTTAATGCTTGTTAACTAATAGCCATTTTCATCATTTCCTGATGATTATTTTCTTCTTTGTTTAAGGATATGTTTTGTTATTCCATCTAATCATATTCCTTAAGGAAGAAAATAGATCCAGATAAGGATCCATTCCTGTTTTAATAGCTTAACTTAAACATTCTGATTTTTTTACTTTTCCTACTGGATATAGATAATTACTCTCTAGACCTGGCCCCTGACATCTTTTTTCCACAACTTTTTTCAACCCCAGCTACATATTAAAATGATCAGAAGAGCTTTGAGAAATATCATCTATTATATCTTATCCCCAGAGATTTTTATATAATTGGTTTAGATTGGGACTGGCTAGAATCACCTCCAGAGGATTCCAATATACAGGTAGGGCTGAGGACCCAGAATGTTGTAACAACTCTTAACTGGTATTCCTGATTCTACTCTTGTTCTCCTACTCTTGTTCTTCTAGTCTTTTCTCCTTGCAGCCAGAATGACCTTTTAAAATGAAAAATCAAATCTTTGTTAACTTCCTGTCACAATAAGAATACTTCAGAGAGGTCTTCCCTGACTGTCTTGTGAATTTTAATAATGAAACATGATTTTTAATAATGAAAAAAATGTGGTTACCACTTGTATGCCTCCAGAATTATCCCTAAAAGAGGCAGTTAACCCAAATGCATCAGACAGGATTAAGAATTAAGGATCCCAACAGAATATTTCAAATTATTGAAAGTGATACCACACATATTACCATAGAAAATAAGCAAGGATTATAAAAAATGTGATAGCATTAAATTTAAAACAAGTTCCTCACAAAATACAGCATCATCATGAGTAATGATGAAATGAATTGTATTAGCTAATCATCACTAATATCTAAGGCAAGACTCAAAAGTTAAAAAACAAACCAAAGACACCCAGGAACTAAGAAGAACCTAAATTTGAGTAACATTTATTTCTCGGATCTTGCCCTCTTTGTTTTACCAGTCTCCTGTCATCAGTGAACCGAGCAGAACACTGCAGTCATTAACAACATGGGTAGGTGGCTTTCTGACCCACTCCAGGAAGTCACCCTCGGGGAATTCCCAAGTCACTTCAGACAAAACCCAATCACCGATTTCTTATCTGTCCAGGAATGAGACCTGTGATTAACCTGTAAATGAATCAACGTTTACTCTGAGCCTGATTTACTAGTCAGAAGATGAAATCAGCTTGGGAAAGGAGCCCTAAAGTGTGAAAGTGAAAACCCACAGGTGAAACAGATACCCCTCAGCTAAAGAGAGAGTGCTTTTGAGGGAACTCATTCCCACTCTGGAGCCAGAGAGCGTGTTGTGAATTCTGACCATCCCACTTAGCAGTTGTATGATCTTGGGTGGTTTATGTAACTTTTCTGTACTTCAGTTTCCTCATCTGTAAAATAGACATATTTTATAATGTATAAAGTCTTTACAACACCACTTACCTCAAAAAGCTACAGTGAGGATTCTATGAATTAATAACTATAAAAGGCTTAGATCAGTGTCAGAGGACAGGAAAGTGCAACATCAGTGTTAGACAGACAGTAATTAAGGACTAAAAGCATAGACTGCAGTGCTGTTTCCTGAGTTAGAATCCCAGCCCTGGTAGATGACCCTGAGAAGATGACTCTACGTCTTTGTGCCTCCACTTCCCTTTCTGTAAAATTGAGATAGTATTTACCTCAATGGGGCTGTGAGAGTATTAACTGACTTTGTATAGGTAAAGCCCTTAGAATGGTGACTGGCATATAGGAAGTACTATAAAATGAATTTATTGTCATTACTGCTATCATCACTATATCTCAGGCATATGTCAGTGCAAGATTTTTAAGACACTGATTTCTTCTTAGTCTCCTGCTTCTAAGATTACTATCTCTCAGGCCCCTTTGTTGGTTCTTTTTTTTTTTTTTTTTTTTTTTTTTTCTTTTTTTGGTGGCTTCCTAAAAAGAATAGTCATTCCCTAAGGATATATTCCTGGCCCTCTGACCATCTCATTCTATCCTTTCTCCTGTAACAATATCATTGCTCTGATATGTCCATTATTGCCTGTTAGGAAGATGAATTCTAAAGCTTAACTGATGGCCCAGGCCTCTCTGGGGAGTTCTCAACCTTATGTGGACATGGATTTTCTTCAGGCATTTCAAACTGTTTCTGTGCAGAATAAAACTTACCTCTGTTTCCTCAAAACATTGTCTTCTTCCTGTGGTTTTACCACATCAACTTTGACTCCTCTCTCCCCCTCAACCTTCATATACAGTCACCAAATCCTATTGATTCTAATTCATGATAAATTTTGAATGCATCCTCTCCTCACTGAATCTTCCCTGTCCTTCTCCAGTTCACAATTATAGTAACTTCTAATGGATCCTGCCATCTTCTGAAATCATCTTCTGAAATCAATAACACACATTATTCAATGTAAAAAGAAATGAAGTATAGAACATGCTACAATGTAGATCTGGAAAACATTATGCTAAGTGATATGTATAGTGTACTGGATTAAATAGTGCCCCCCCCCCAAATTTATGTCCACTCAGAACCTGTGAATGTCATCTTATTTGGAAATAGGGTTTTTGCAGATGTATCAAGTTAAGATGAGGTCACAATGAATTAGAGAGAGCCCTAAATCCAACATGACTTACAAGAAGAAAAAAATTTAGATAACACAGGCATGCAGAGATTCAGACATACAGAAAGGAATGCCTTGTAAATACAGAGGCAAAGATTAAAGTGATGCATCTAGGAGCCAAGAAATGCCGAAGAGTGCCAACAGGCAATCACTAGAAGCTATGAAGAGGGGAGGAGGGATCTTATCCTAGAATCATCATAGAAAGCATGGTGATGTTGACACCTTGATTTCAGACTTCTAGCCTCAAGAATGGTAAGAAAATAGATTTCTCTTGTTATAAGCCACCTAGTTTATGCTAATTTGTTATTGTAGTTCTAGGAAACTAATATATATGGTACAGATATCACATTTTCTTTATCCACTCATCAGTTGGTGGACATGTGAGTTGTTTACACTTTTTGGCTACTATAGGAATAATGCTGCTATGAACATTTGTATATACCTATCATCCATTTTGAGTTAATTTTAATAGAAGACATGAGGGTCAGATAGGTCCTTTTTTTACCCATGGATATTCAGTTGATCTAGCATCATTTGTTGAAGATAATCCTTCCTCTACTGAATTGTTCTTACACCTTTGTCAAAAATCAGTTGGCCTAACTGTGTGGGCCTATTTTTTAGCTCCTCTATTCTGTCCCATTCATATATACATACATACATATATATATATATATATATATATATATATATATATATATATACACACACACACACACACATATATATCCCTTTTCCAATACCACACAGTCCTGATTACTATAGCTACACAATAAGACTTAAAATCAAGTTGAGAAATTCTTCCTACCTTATTCCTCTTTCTCATAATTGTTTTAGCTATCTAATTCTTTTGCCTTTCCACATAAATTCTACAATAATCTTATCTATTTTCATGGTCTCTTTGGGCTGCTCTAACAGAATACCACAGACTGGATGACTTATAAATAACAGAAATTTATTTCTCACAGTTCTGGAGGCTACAAAGTCCAAAATCAAGGTGGTGGCAGATTCAGTGTCTGGTGAGAGCTCACTTCCTGGTTCATAGGGCATCTGGTTGTGTCCTCACATGGTGGAAGGGGCAAGGGAGTTCTCTGGGGTCTCTTTCATAAGGACACTAATCCTATTCATGAAAGCTCTGCCCTCATGACATAATCACCTCCCAAAGCCCCTCACCTCCAAATATCATCATTGTGGGTATTAGGTCTCAACATAAAATTTTAAGGGAAAGAACACAAACATTCAGCCTATAGCAACTATATTTACAAAAAAAAAAAATCTTGCTGCATAAATACCCAACTTTTTTTTTTAAATTTTTTTTTTTAACATTTATTTATTTTTGAGACAGAGAGAGACAGAGCATGAACGGGGGAGGGTCAGAGAGAGGGAGACACAGAATCTGAAACAGGCTCCAGGCTCTGAGCTGTCAGCACAGAGCCCGACGCGGGGCTCGAACCCACGGACCGTGAGATCATAACCTGAGCCGAAGTCGGCTGCTTAACCGACTGAGCCACCCAGGCGCCCCATAAATACCCAACTTTTAACAATCAATTACATGTGGGGAGGAGTCGACAGGCAGAGAAGTAGGGGGACCCAAAATTCCTTCGTCCCTCAAACACAGCAGTATTCAGGCCAGAAGACTTGGAATTCCAGGAATCGGGGCTACAGAAAGACAGAAACATTTCTACGGGCCCACGGGGACAACATGGCGGGCCATGGGTGTGTGATTATGAACTGAGAGAGATAAAACTGGTGGTGTAGGCACAGAGGGGAGGGATTCTCCTCTGTGGAGAGATAAAAGGAAGAGAAAGAGAGGCTGTGAAAGTGTAGGACTGAATTTAGACAAGAGAAAAACCATGAACCAGCGAATGGAAAAAGCGGAGAAAGAACGAATTTCTAACTGTGGGGCTTTCCCTGCCGTTAGTATGCCTGGCAATGAGGAGAGCCAGCCCCAGGCTTGGTAGCTAGCTCCCAGGTGCAGTTGGAGAGAGCAATCCTCTCCCCTGAGTGCTGTGGGAAGAAGGAATATAGCTGCTCCAAGGACAAAAGACCCTGCAGCCACCACCTCATTCCCCAACCAGCCAAAGGCCCTTTGTCGGTGGGCTGGGAGGAGTGGCACTTCCCCTAGACCAGGGTGCACGGAACAGGATCCTTAAGACAATGGGGTTTGAATCCCAGGCGAGCACCTGGGCAGCATGGGAGACTGTGGAGTGGAACAAACCAGCCCGCTCATGCCCGTGTGGCACTGTGACAACAGCCTGAAAAGAGTGCTTTAGGACACGCAGTCTGGGGAGGAGAGACTGGAGTGTCGCATTTTTCTCCCCATCACCTACAAGGTGGGGTATCAGAAAATGGACAACAGGGACACAGTGGAGGCAGGAAACCTACACCAAACCACGCACCTCCGTGCCTGGTAACTGCGTATCTACCAGAGCAAGACTGATGCTGGGAGAACCAGAAAGTCCCTCCTCTAGACCAGCACAGCCACCAGTTCCAAGGCACCATCAGATATCTGTCCAATGGTTTTGCATTCTCTGATTTGATTCTTGGTCAATTCTTATTTTATGTGCATATATCCATATAAACATTTATATATATATATATTTTTTTCCTTCCTTTTCTTCCTCTTATTTCTTCCTTTCTCTAGTCTGGTTATTCTGGTTGTTGGTTTGTTTAAGCAGACACTTTTAATCTATTCTTTTTATACCTCTTCTGTATCTCTTTCTTCTTTATTTTCCTCTATCTCTCCCTGGACTAAGCTATATAGTTTCTCTGATTCTCTGCCTGGTCAATTTTTTTTCTTTTCCTTTTCACTACCCCCTGTCATTTCTCCATTTGTATGGGATAAGGCCCCTTCCACCACCCCCCCAACTTTAAAAATTTTTTTTCCAGGGATACTTCAATGAACAAATCAAAGCACACCTGGTGGAAGATCCAAACACCACTATGAGTAGGGAGATAAAGCAACCAGATTCACAACAATAGAGAGCACAAAACACACTCCAAAAACACCTCCTGAAAGCCCCAGCCCTGGATAGCATATGACCCCTTTGTAATATAGTGCTCAAAGATGCAGGACTCATAACAAGCTATTAAAATACATAAGGGACAGAAAACTAGCCAATATGATGAAATGGAAAAATTCTCCTCAAAAGGAATTCCAGGAAGAAATGACAACTAGAGAATTGCTCAAAATAGATGTAAACAATATAACTAAGCAAGAATTTAGAATAATAATCACAAGATTAATAGCTGGGCTTTAAAAAATCACAAAAGACAGCAGAGAATCTATTGCTGAAGAGATCAAGAAACTAAGAAAAATTCACAATGAATTAAGAAATGCTATAAATGAGGTGCAAAATAAACTAGATGCAGTAACAGCAAGGATGGAGGAGGCAGAGGGGAGATTAAGTGAAACAGAAGATAAAATTACAGAAAATGATGAAGCCAAGAAAAAGAGATAAGAAAATACTAGAAAATGAGGGGAGACCTAGAGAACTAAGTGGTTCAATGAAACATAATAATATCTGTATTATAGGAGTTCCAGAAGAAGAAGAGAGAAAGGGGCAGAAGGTTTACTTGAACAAATTATAGCTGAGAATTTTCCTAATCTTGGGGAGGAAGTGGACATCCAAATCCAGGAGGCACAGAGAACTCTCTTCAGGTTTAACAGGAATAGATCTTCTCCGTGGCATATCATAGTGAACTTGTCAAAATACAAACATAGAAGGAATTCTGAAAGCAGCTAGGGACAAATGGGCCTTAACCTACAAGGGTAGACACATAAGGGTAGTAGCAGACCTGTCCACTGAAAGTTGGCAGGCCAGAAGGGAGTGGCAGGAAATATTCAATGTGTTGAACAGGAGAAATATGCAGCTAAGAATCCTTTATCCAGCAAGGCTGTCATTTAGAATAGAAGGAAAGATAAAGACTTTCCCAGACAAACAAAAACTGAAGGAGTTCATGATCACCAAACCAGCCCTGCAAGAAATCCTAAGGGGGTCCCTGTGAGAAGAATGCTGCAAAGACTACAAAGGACTAGAGACATCACCACAAGCATGAAACCTACAGATAACACAATGACACTAAATCCGTATCTTTCAATAATAACTCTGACTGTAAATGCACTAAATGCTCCAATCAAAAGACATAGGGTATCAGAATGGAAAAAAAAAAAAAAAAAAAAACAAGATCCATCTATATGCTGTCTACAAGAGACCCATTTTACAGTTGAGGACACTTTCATATTGAAAGTGAGGGGATAGAACCATCTATCATGCTACTGGAAGTCAAAACAAAGCTGGAGTAGCCATACTTATATCAAACTAGATTTTAAACTAAAGGCTGTAACAAGAGATGAAGAAGGGCATTATATCATAATTACAGGGTCTATCCATCAAGAAAAGCGAACAATTGTAAAGGTTTATGCTCCAAACTTGATAGCACCCAAATACATAAATCAATTAATCACAAGCATAAACAATCTTATTGATAAGAATACTGTAATTGCAGGAGACTTCAATACTCCACTTACAACAATGGACAGATCACCTAGGCAAAAAAACCATAAAGAAACAATGGCCTTGAATGATACATTGGACCAGATGGACTTGACAGATATATTCAGAACTTTTCATCCAAAAGCAGCAAATACACATTCTTTTTGAGTGCACATGGAACATTCTCCAAGACAGATCACACACTGGGTCACAAAACATCCCTCAATAAATATAAAAGAAATGAGATCATACCATGCATATTTTCTGATCACAACCATATGAAACTTGAAATCAACCACAAGAAAAAATTTGCATGGAGGTTAAAGAACATCCTACTAAAGAATGAATGGGCCAACCAGGCAATTAAAGAAGAAACTTAAAAATATATGGAAGCAAATTAAAATGAAAACACGACAGTCCAAACCTTTTGAGATGCCACAAAGGCAGTCCTAAGAGGAAAATACATTGCAATCCATGCCTATTTCAAGAAACAAGAAAAATCCCAAATACAAAATCTAACAGTATACCTAAAGGAACTAGCAGCAGAACAGCAAAGAAACCCCAAAGCCAGAAGAAGATAAATAGTTAAGATTAGAATAGAAATAAATAATATAGAATCCAAAAAACCAGTAGAACAGATCAATGAATCTAAGAGCTTATTTTTTGAAAAAATAAACAAAATTGATAAACCCCTCACCAGACTTTGGAAAAAGAAAAAAGAAGACACAAATAGATAAAATAATGAATGAAAGAGGACAGAACACAACCAACACCACACAAATACAAACAATTATCAGAGAATACTATGAAAAATTATATGCCAACAAAAGGGACAACCTGGAGGAAATGGACAAATTCTGAATGTACAGAATGTACATTCTGAATTCTGAATGTACAGAAATCAGTTGCATTTCTATACACCAATTATGAAGGAACAGAAAATCATGAAATCCATCCCATTTACAATGGCACCAAAAACCATAAAATCCCTGGAATAAACCTAACCAACGATGTAAAAAATATATATGCTGAAGACCATAAAAAACTTATGAAAGAAATTGAAGAAGACACAAAGAAATGGAAAAACATTCCATGTTCATGGATGGGAAGAACAAATATTGCTAAAATGTCAATACTACCTAAAGCAATCTACATATTCAAGGCAATCCCAATCAAAATTGCACCAGCATTCTTCTCAGAGCTAGAACAAACAATCCTCAAATTTGTATAGAACCACAAAAGACCCTGAATAGACAAAGTTACGTTGAAAAAGAAAACCAAAGCGGGAGGCATCACAGTCCCAGACTTTAGCCTCTACTAAAAAGCTGTAATCATCAAGACAGTATGGTACTGACACAAGAACAGACACATAGACCAATGGAACAGAACAGAGAACCTGGAATTGGACCTACAAATGTATGGCCAACTAACCTTTGGCAAAGCAGAAAAGAGTATCCAATGGAAAAAAAGACAGTCTTTAGCAAATGGTGCTGGGAGAACTGGACAGCAACATGCAGAAGAATGAAACTGGACCACTTTCTCACACCATATGGATGAAAGACCTAAATGTGAGACAGGAAACCATCAAAACCCTAGGGGAGAAAACAGGCAACAAACTCTGACCTCAGCTGCAGCAATTTCTTATTCAACAACACATCTCCAAAGGCAATGCAAATAAAAGCAAAAATGAACTACTGGGACCTCATCAAGATAAAGTTTCTGCCCTGCAAAGGAAACAATCAACAAAACTAAAAGGCAACCCACTGAATGGGAGAAGATATTTGCAAATGACATATTGGATAAAGGGTTAGTATCCAAAATCCATAAAGAACTTACCAAACTCAACACCCAAAAAACAAATAATCCAGTGAAGCAATGGGCAAATGACATGAATAGACACTTCTTCAAAGAAGACATCCAGATGGCCAACAGACACGTGAAAAGATGCTCAAAGGCACTCATCATCAGGGAAATACAAATCAAAACCACATTGAGATACCACCTTACACTGGTCAGAGTGGCTAAAATTAACAACTCCAGAAACAATAGATGTTGGTGAGGATGTAGAAAAAGAGGAACCCTCTTGCAGTATTGGTGGGAATGCAAACTGGTGAAGCCATCCTGGAAAACAGTGTGGAGGTTCCTCAAAAAATTAAAAATAGAACTACCCTACGACCAGCAATGGCACTACTAGGAATTTACCCAAAGGATACAGGAGTGCTGATTCATAAGGGCACATGTACCCCAATGTTTATAGCAGCGCTTTCAACAACAACCAAATTATGGAAAGAGCCCAAACGTCCATCAACTCATGAATGGATAAAGATGATGTGCTTTATATACACAATGGAATACTCCTTGGCAATGAGAAAGAATTAAAACCTGCCATTTGAACAATGTGGATGGAACAATGTGAAATATGTCAGTCAGAGAAAGACAGCTACCATATGTTTTCACTCATATGTGGAACTTGAGAAACTTAACAGAATACCATGGGGGAAGGGAAAAGAGAAAAAATAGTTTCAAACAGAGAGGGAGGCAAACCATAAGGGACCCTTAAATACAGAGAACAAAATGAGGGTTGATGGGGGGGCAGGGGAAGAGGGAAATGGGTGATGGGTACTGAGGAGGGCACTTGTTGGGATGCGCACCGGATGTTGTATGTAAGGGATGAATGATGATTACCCCCGAAACCAAGAGCACACCATATACACTGTATGTTAGCTAACTTGACATTTAATTACACAAAAAATAAAGAAGGGCCAATGGAGAAAAGATCTATTATATGTGTATAATCACCAAATTTATATCTTTAAGACAGCCTTTCTCCTGAGCTTCATACCTGAACATCCAACTACCCACTTGATAGCTACACTTGGATGTTTCATTTTGAATATGTTAATTTTGAGATGTTCGTTTCATCTTCAAGTTTATCCTCTGGTCTTTCCCCATCTTAGTAAATGATACCACTAATTAGCCATATGTTCAGACAAAAACCTTCTTTACAAAAGAGTTTGAGTATCTTTACATACATACATACATACACATACACACACACACACACACATCATACACACCAGAATGTCTTTCATTTGTTGAAAAATATTTAATGTTAAATTGATTTTAAAGTAAAATCCAAACTACTTACTTAAGTCCCATAAGGTCTTCTTATTATACACTCCTTCCTTCATGATGGTCCAGCCTCAGGCCTCCTTTCTGGTCCAATCAGGGCAAGGATGAAGGGGAAGTAAGTGTGGTGTCCAGGGTGCAAAATACAAGGATTGCAAGATTCTTCCCGAGAGGGAGTGCTTATTTAAATTTTGCATGTGATGCAGAACAGTATAGTTACCCTCTATACCACCAGCTTAAAGAAGCCTTACTTGCCACCTCAGTCCCAGGCCTGGGTGCAAGCTTTTTCCTGCCTTCAGGCCTTGGTAGTAGCCATTTCCTTTGCCAAGAAAGCTCTGCTCTCTGATTTTTTTTATGGCTAACACCTTGTCATTCAGAATTCTACTCAAGTCTCAGTACCTTATATAAAATAATGACAATATTAGTAGTAGTTAAAATTTATTTACCTCTTCTGTTGAAACTGAGCCCATTGCTTTATTTACTTTATTCAAACAATATTATATTATGAGTACTATCATTATCTCCATTTTACAGATTAGGAAACTAAAGCAGAAGAAAGAGGCTAAATTGCTCAAGGGCACAGCTAACGGCAATAAATTGTTTGGCTGGGAAACCTAAGTGGTTTGATTCCAGAAACCCAGCACATTTATCTCCTTTGTGGCACCTATAATTTGCAATAGCCTTGTTTATTTGTTTACTTGCTTATTGTCTTTCTTGGTTAATATGTGAGCTCCTTGAGACAGTTTGGTTTATCTTTGATTTTGTCTTCACAATGTGCCTAGTTGTGCTCAACGATCCAGATCCATAACATTTACTGAAGGAAGGCAATTAGAAAACACAGGTATGGCCCCAAAATTACCAAACTGCTTAAAAATACCCACCTATGAAAGTCTCTGAAGTATATAATTTCAAAATCGTACACTGGAGATTCTTTACGAAAAAAACTATATCACAAAGACTTTTAAAGAACAGTATATGGCTATTTTCCTTTTAAATCATCTCAAGGGTGTCACAAATGTGCCACATTCCTTGGATCTACTTTCCTGTGACAAAAATAATTAATGTATTACCATTTCATCTAGAAGTTACATGCAAAAAAGTGAGTTTGAGGTTGGTCAACTTTTACCAGGAGTTGCTTGTATTGTTTACTTGCTTTCTCAATGTCTAAATCATATCTCCTTCCTAGCACTTTTGATTCACTCTCCAACTCTTCCTTTGTTGACTTTTTTCTTTAAGGCAACCACACTGTCTAGCTGGGAAAGCGTTTCTATGCGCTGAAGTTCCCATATCTAAACTCAGATCTGAGATCACATGATATATAAAGGAAGAATTCTTCCTTTGGGATGGTATTTCCTCCTGGTTCCTTTGTCAGCTCCCTACTGTCTGATGGCTTCTTGAATGTAAGGGCAGTGTTCCTAAGGGTTGTATTCCTGCCAAGAGTTGTCTGTCTCCTACAAGGTCGCATGTTTGACAGTGCGTTTGGCAGGGAGCGGATGGATGGGGTGAGGGAGAAAGCCTAGTCTTACCTGGCTTTATAGCTCCCATTATGCTCCACCGAAAGTACGGCATCCCTTTAAGGGCAAAACTTCATCGACCAAATACCCTAAAAAGAATGAAGAGTTAGTACCTGAAAGGAATTAGAAGCACCAGCTAGGAAGATGGTGTTCAAATCTTACCAGCCGGTTCAGGCACCCAGTTCCAGCTCTACCACGTTGGGCAGCGGGTTCACCCCCAGTGAACACAGGGCTGGTGGGCGGTCCGAGGAGGCGAGGGGCGCTACGCATGCCCGCGCATCTGCGCCTCAGGGCCCAAAGCCTGTGAGTTCACACGCACGCCTTCCCACGCAACCCTGCGTGTTTCCCCAGTGCGCAGGCGCCCGCTGAGGGGGCGGACACAGCTGTGCATGTTCGGAGAGGCTGGCGGGCATGGCGGCTGGCCCTGTGCGCGGTCTGGCTGTGGCCGGTGGAGGCGAGAGTAGTGAGAGCGAGGATGACGGCTGGGAGATTGGGTATCTCGACCGGTCGGCTCAGGTAGCCCAGGAGGCTTTGTTTTGACTGCACCTGGATCAGCCTCCCCCGGCCCTTGAAGGCCTACCTCGTGAAACCTCTTATTACCTTGCCTGTGTTTCCCCAGTGGAAATAACAGGCTTTTGGACTTCCAACAAACCCTCAGTTTTCCCGTTTCCCTACTGTTCTTTCCATCCGATGTGCTTCTTTAGGCTGTCAGTGTAGCTCTTCACTTGGGTTTGCACCCATAGCCTTACCCATTTCCCATTTCCTTTAAAGATAATTTTAGTCATGAATTCTTTATGAACGTTGTGTGTTGCATTCCCCACCCCCAAGAAGATGTATGTGAAACCAAACATTTCTTCTTGATGTAGTGGAAATGAAAATATGTATAACAATTTTTTTTAACTTTCTCCTTTTTTAGAAATTAAAAGGGCCATTACTCCCTGAGGAAAAGAATGAAACATTTAAGAAAGCATTGACCACAGGAGATATTTCGTTGGTCCAGGAGCTCCTAGATTCTGGTGAGAGATAAAGGATAATTTCAATCTAACACAGTTGCCTACCTTCACAAGAGTTCCTTATTTTAAAAGGTTTGAGTTGCTTTTCCAGTGGAAGCACAATGAATGTTAATGTATCAAGTGTTCGGCATATCTTACTTGACTCTGAGTTCTCTTTGCCTTATTTTCTTCCTCTACCCTCAAATTTGGAATGTACCCCCCCCCCCCCGTTTGCTTCCTTCAGTTATTCTACATCTTTCAAGAAGCCCTGTTCTGACTAATCCTACCCCACCCTGGTAGTTCCTACACATTTTTCACAGCATTTACTATGATATGTTTCTCCAGATTTTTTTCTAGGTATGTACATTTAGTTATATTTTTCCTTTGTGCTGGGTGTGTATGTGTATAATGGGGCCTGAGGTAGGAATCACAATATGTGGGTATCTGTTCCAGCTTTATTGCCTACTCATTGTGGTTCCTTGGGAAAGTCATTTAAGCTTCCAGAGCATCCGTTTCTCTATGTAAAACGTCATAATTCTGTCCAGGGTCCCATAATGTTTCTCTGTGATCAAATTAAGTTTTATTATTTTCTTGAAATATCTGACATAGGAATGTGAGTTGTTGATAATAATGATTGAAATTACTGAAGGAATAACAGGCATTTACTATCTACTTGTAGGTACAAAACATTCACACAAAATAGATAAGTGAGCTTTTATATAGCAAAACGTTTTTCTTATATGCTAGTGACATTGCATGGTTTAGTGAAAAGGGAATCATTTTGGAAACAGTACGTTTCTGGGTTTGATTACTAGCCCTGCTATTTGATGACTCTGTAATCTTGATCAAGTTATCAAACCTTCCTAAGCTTTAATGTCCCCCTTTTTCAAATGGAGCTGCATAATATGAAAGGGTTTGGGGGGTATTAAAATGAAAGAATGCATAAATAAAGATCTTAGAACATACATACAATACATAAATATTAGCTGTTGTAACAAAAAAGCTGTGTGACTTTGTGGACAATAGAACTTGAATTTGTAATTGAAGAATGAAACTGTATAAAATTTGAGTAATAGAAACAGGCCTAATGCTTAATATGAACATAGACAGGAGCATGCATAATGCTGAGGGGAATGGAAAAGGCAGAAATTTGCTTTAGAAAAGAGAGTTGCTTGGGGCTTCATTTTGTAATGGGACTAAGTGCAGTGAGTCCTTTTAGGTGGAGGCTCCTAAAGGATTAAGACTTAAAAAGACCTACTGGTAAAGTAGTGAGCTTTTTAAAAAAAGTGAGCTTTTTAAAATTTGTTGTTAGGGGCGCCTGAGTGGCTCAGTCAGTTGAGCATCCAGTGTCGGCTCAGGTCATGATCTCATGGTTCATGGGTTTGAACTCCGCATCAGGCTCTGTGCTGATGGCTCAGAGCCTGGACACTGCTTCAGATTCTGTATCTCCTCTCTTTGCCCCTCCCCAATCCATGCTCTGTCTCTCTCAAAAATAAACGTTAATTTTTTTTTTAATTTTGTTTTTAATTAAAAAATTTTTAAAGATTATTTTTCAAAAGCCAGTAACATGTAGGTATAAGTAGAAAGATACCTTTGTTCCTACTTTCACCCCCAGCATTCCTGAAGTCTTACTTCCTCAGGTAACTCTTCTTTTAGTGTTTTCTAGTTTCCTTCCAGATGTCATTATTTCACACTTCTAAAAATATTTTTAGGTTTTTGCCTTTCAAAGTTATTCTTAATTTTGATACATATTTCTGCAGCAGTTGAAAATTTTAATAAAAAATGAGCATTCCCTTTGAGTCAGCTACTTCTAACAGTTTAAAGATGTCTCCAGTTTTTGTTATTCTGTTAATATGTTCAGTTATCTTTAAATTATAAAATATTTCAGACATTCTAAAAGGTATGGCAATTTCTCTCCTTATTCCTGGAGATACCACTTTCCTGTAGTTGGTATTTATCATTCCTATGCATATCTTTATATTTTTATTCAATGTGTGTGTATCCCCAAACCAGACAGTGTTACTTTGAATGTTTTTGAGCTACAGTCATGTACTATGTCGATCCCTTTAAACTTAGCATTTTACACTATGCCTAGAACATAATAAGTGCTTAATAATTTACTTTTTTGAGCATTAAAAGGTAATGATGATGGAGAATTTTTATATTAAAGTGCTACATTTAGGGGCGCCTGGGTGGCTCAGTTAGTTGAGTGTCCAACTTTGGCTCAGGTCATGATCTCACAATTTGTGAGTTCAAGCCCCATGTTGGGCTCTGTGCTGACAGCTCGGAGCCTGGAGCCTGCTTCAGATTCTGTGTCTCCCTCTCTCTGCCCCTTCCCTGCTCATGCTCTGTCTTTCTCTGTCTCTCAAAAATGAATACATGTTAAAAAAAATTATTTTAAAATGCTACATTTATTATCTTCTTCACATCTTTTCCTTTTTACCTTTGGTGTCACAGGTGGAGCAGTAATGTCAACAAGGAAAGAATAATGAGAATATAAAATGATCTTTTTTCTCATCTCATTCATATGCTTTCAGTTACAGTAGTTGGAAGAGGAAAATTGATTAGAGAAGACTAGTTAGGCTAGCAGTGTATGTATGTACTAAGATGGTTTTATTTTGTTTTCTCCCAGGAATTACCATGCACCTTTTATCAATTAAAGTTAGGCCGTTGGGAATTTGACATATATAATCTTTCAGCAACTTAGTGTTCCTACAGAAAAAAAAGTCAGATTCTCCTCCCCACCCCCAACAAGTTTTCATTCCTTTGTTGAAGACGAAAGTGATGTGACCTTCATCTTTGCAAAGGGAACACTTTATAGCCAGAGACTATAAAACCTATAAATTATAAGGCATTACAGAGAGGCCTACAGTGTTTTTCACATACAGGTTTTCTTTCTTTGAAGCAGAAAAAAGTTCTGGTTTTTTTTCCTTAATATTAGCAAATATTTCTTAGTTTGAAGAGAGAGATTTCCACTTAAGACCTTATTATAGAAATGACTTTACCTAAGTTTAATGGGTTGTCTTCACTGCCTCATTGTATCTTTGTCTTCATGTCACATTTCCTGTGCTCCTGTTCAGTCCTAGATCCAAACCTAGATCAGTTGAACCATTTTTTTTTTCTTCTTTATATGACCAAACCAGTCAGTGCTGTTGGAGAAAATCAAACGACTCCAGGGATTTGTATCATTAATGATTTGAGAATTCTAAGGTCTGCTGGCTCTTGTCCTTTCTTAACAGTTATTATCTATCTCTTCCTGTCCTGTTTTGGATAGTGGCTATTTAAAACTTCTTCTTGGGGTGTCTGAATGGCTCCATCAGTTGAGCATACGGCTCTTGATTTCAGCTCAGGTCATAATCTCAGTGTTCGTGGGATTAAGCCTTGAGTTGACAGCATGTAGCCTGCTTGGGATTCTCTCTCTCCCTCTATCTCTGCCCTGCTCACATGTCCTCTCTCTCTCTCAAAATAAATAAATAAACTTAAAAAAAAAAAACTCAACTTTTTCTTACTCCTCAGGCCTGATACCTCATCTTTTCTTCTCTTTATTCTAGCTCAGTGCTTATTTGATTTCTCAAAGGCAGAATCAGAGAGTCATTTTTTAATTCTTTTCCATCACTTTTTAAAGCAGCTTTAAATTCTAATGAATTTTGGAATTTTTGGAATATCCTTTTGTATCCCTCTCTCTGTCTCCACTGCTCTTGCTCTGACTTTTGCATAAACATCTATCCTCATAACTGGTCTCCCTGCCTCCTGTACCACTCTAAACAGTGATACCTGTGTTGTTTTTGTAATACAGATATAATGATGTCAATCCCTGGCTCACACAATGCAGTCTGTATTTTGTAATTTCTTCTGATAAAGTCCAGGTGTAACTATTTTCTATTTTTTTCTGAAACCATTATTACTAAGATTCTCTTTAGTTATAAAGTATATGATATATGTCACTATGAGCAATACTTTAAGCATATGAAGGTGGCAATGATTTTTCTTTTGGTGGGGAGGCTGTTAAAAGCTTGTTTTTATATTTACAGGCCTTAGTGTAGATTCCAGCTTTCGGTATGGATGGACTCCCCTTATGTATGCTGCTAGTGTTTCTAACGTAGAGCTGGTTCGAGTCCTGTTGGATAGAGGTGCTAATGCAAGCTTTGATAAGGGTAAGATGTTTTAAACATTTAAAATATGTGAATATTTACTGTGTATATATCTGTGTAGAAGCCTAATTATAGTCTTTTTAGGGGTGGTGATGTACATTTTCCATGTTCTGTTTTTATATATTCACTTTAAAATAAACCTTTGTCCTTGAAAAAAAATAAGGTGAGATGTTGCGGTAACTTAACTGATTATGTTTACTGTGATTTTCTCGATTCCCAAGCAGCTATTACATGAAGTGAAAAAAATTAAAGCAGTTTGAAAAACAAACCTTCATATTAGTTTTATTATGTAATCAAAATACAAAACCAAATTAAAAATCATAAATATTTTGGAAAAACTCTTTCCAAAGAGGTAGTAGATTCATTTGTATTAATAACTGGTTATGTCATTACATACCTCTAACTGTGTTGGAGAGTTTGAGTTATTTTTAAAGGAAAAATGCATTGAAAGAAAACATTAGAAAGCTGATAGTTTTGTCAAAAATTACTTGAAAATCAGTCTTTAGGGGTGCCTCGGTGGCACAGGCGGTTAGACTCTTGATCTCTGCTCAGGTCATGATCTCACAGTTGGTGTGTTCAAGTCCCTCATCCGGCTTTGTGCTGATGGCATGGAGCCTGCTTGGGATTGTCTCTCTTTCTCTCTGCTCTCCCCTGCTTGTGCTGTCTCTCTCTCTCTGTCTCAAAATAAATAAATAAACTTAAAAAAATGTTTTTATAAAGAAAATAAGTCTTTAGATTTTAAAACTCTACTCTGAATTATATCACTGAAGGTTGTTTGAGAGGTAGCTTATTAAATCCATATGTGTTTTATTGTTAAATAATTTCTACTCAGTACTACTTTGAATGCTTTTGAAAAAATGAGCGTATGTGCAAATCCAGTTAAATTATTTTATGGAATTATTCCAGTAGGCAATTAAATTCATTTCATAATTCAGATATAAATTTCATTTTAGAACTAATTTTCACATTAATTTTGTACCTGTGTTAGATATTTGTGAAACCATTTCTATGCTGTTTTCTTATCTATGTATTTTGTACAAATTCCCATCTTATCATTAGTTTTAATCTGCTGCTATGATAGGTTTTTCTTTTTATTATGTCATTTAAAAATATCACCCCTTGGGGCGCCTGGGTGGCTCAGTCGGTTGAGCGTCCGACTTCAGCTCAGGTCACGATCTCATGGTCCATGAGTTCGAGCCCCGCGTCGGGCTCTGGGCTGATGGTTCGGAGCCTGGAGCCTGCTTCCGACTCTGTGTCTCCCTCTCTCTCTGCCCCTCCCCCGTTCATGCTCTGTCTCTCTCTGTCTCAAAAATAAATAAACGTAAAAAAAAATTTTTTTTTTTAAATATCACCCAATGAGGGGCACCTGGGTGGTTCAGTTGGTTAAGCATCTGACTCTTGGTTTCAGCTCAGGTCATGACCTCCTGGTTCATGAGTTCGAGCCCCACATTGGGCTCTGCTTGGGATTCTCTCTCTCTCTCTCTCTCTCTCTCTCTCCCCCCCCTTCCCTCTCCACCCCTCTCTTGCTTGTGCTTATGCTTGCTCTCTCTCAAAATAAATAAACTTAAAAAAAAATTTTTAATAAAAATTTAAAAAATACCACTCAATGAAAGCAGTACTTAGGAATGAGATTTATGAAAGTGTATAAAATACTCTGCTCAAAAAAATTAATAGTTTTCTTACCTACAGAGAACTAATGGTTCCCAGAGGAGAGGTGGATGGGTGGAGGGGAGGGATGAGTTAAATAGGTGATGGGAATTAATGAGGACATTTGTTGTGATGAACATCAGGTGTTTTATGTAAGTGTTGAATCACTAACTTGTACACCCGATACTAATGTCACACTGTATATTAACTGGAATTTAAAAACTTAAACTAAAAAGAAAGAAATAAAAGCTTTCTTTCTCTGCTTATTGTAATCAGAGGGATACCTTACAGTTATAAAATGTAGTAGTTTATATTTTTCACAGCATGTTTACATAAATTCGTTTATATATTCAACAGTAGTCCCACCAGGTAAGGAGGGAAGATTCCTATCTATAAATTAGGTCTTCTGAGATGTTAAGACATCACTGCAGTGACAGTTTATCAGTGGCAGAATTGAGACTAGAATCTTTATGCCTGATCAATATTAAACCACTGATGTAAACCATAGCTGTCATGGCCTATTTTGAATTCCCCTATTCTTACCTGAAAAGTGTTTTTGTTTTTTAATATACTGTGATCTCTGCTTGTGGCATAGAGGCCAAGAGAAGAAGGTTTTTAGGAAACAGGTGATTCCAGAGAGATCAAGAAAAAATGACCAAAAAGAAACCAAAGGATATGGCAGTTAGTTCATTTTCAGTAGGATGGTCTGGATAAAAACCAGATTTCACTGAGATGTCAAATGAATGAGAAGTAAAGAAGTGAAATCAGATAATATCAATTCCTGTTTTTTAACTGCAAGTTCAGCAAGGCAAATTTTAGTCAGCCAAAAACTATTCACCTCCAGACAGCATCTCTACATAGAGTCCATGTTATTACCCCTTCCCTATTTTCTTGAAGAAAAGGGAATAGGGAATGGAAATTAAGAAATGAATTGTAGATGTATTTTGGAAATTAAGGCAGTTCATCTCTGATGTCATTTTTTGGTGAAGGAAGACAGTTACCTGCTAAGAGTAAGAGATTTGGAAACAAGTTATAAAATGTTAAGAGTATGGTAAGTATTTAGAATCTTTTGAACGGTCAAAGAAGTCTGTTAGATATACTTCTTGATGTTGGGCTGGGGGGTCCTCACTTTTCTTTACAGATAAGCAAACTATTTTGATAACTGCATGTTCTGCACGTGGCTCAGAAGAACAGATCTTGAAGTGCGTAGAACTACTGCTCTCAAGAAATGCTGATCCAAATGTTGCTTGTAGGTAAGAGCCTTAATACGTATTCAAAAATTATGGATATTTTTATTTGATTATTAGCCTGTTAAACATTTGATAGCATGATTTTTTAAAAATCATGAACAATTTGTGTTTACTTGGCCATTTAGTTGAATGAAAATAGGTCATACAGTCATGGTTCCAACTGTATAAGATTATCACAGGAAGGGCATATCATGAAGGTAGTCTTTCAGATTTTAATTTTTAGAGGAATGTTCTAAGAATTTGAAGTGAGAAGGAAATGAAGACAATGAACTATATCATTTCCTATGAATCATATACTCCAAGGAACAGTTAAGCTATAATATTTAAACCTTTAGTATTCTCTCTGTATAACAGTTACCTGCTAACCAATTCTATACAAATATTAAAAATTTCAAATAATACATTGAAATGTTTTAATTTTCCTAAGAATTTTCCAATTATGTTGTTTCATATAGGTAACAGTGCCCAGATGTGTAGAAAACAAGCTATAACTGTATCTTGGATCTGTTGAAATGTCAGTAATTTACAAAATAAATCAGAAAGCTTAAAATTTCATTTAACAACTTCTTTCTTAACCTGGCTTTATCTTCGTGTTAAATCTCTTTCTGTTTTATTTATTCTTCAAAATTAATAGAGTAGGAAGTAGGCTTTCTAACAGAAATATGTCTAGCATGAATAGAATTATTATTCATAATTCATTAATTCAAATAAGGGTGATCTAGTGCCTAATATATAGAGGTAACTTTACTTGATTATAGAAGTTTTTGTTTACCTGATGTAGTTTCTTTGACACCTAGACAGAAGGTGTCTGTTTTGTCTCCCAGTGGACACTTGGTAATATCTGGAAACATTTTTGATTGTCACATCTGGGAGATTCTGCTGGTGTAGAGTGTACCGCTGACATACTGGGTAGAGGCCAAGGATGCTGCCAAACATCCTACAGTACATTGGACAGCCTCTCAAAACAAAGAAGTATCCATCTCAAAGTGTCCTGATGCCAAGGTTGAGAAACTAGTGTGAGAAAAGTCAGGCTTATAGAGTGGATAATCAGTATTTAATGAATAAAGATTTTTTAAAGATCTGGAAAGAAACTACCTGCAAATTTTTAGCAAATTGATTCACAAGAACTTTTATTCTGTCATATATGGTATAATCCCTAGTTACATATAAATTTTGAATTTGACTGTACTTTGGAATATTTCCAAGATACATAGCTAAAGTAAGCCTCAATAGGTTCTATAGTTTTAATTTTTACATTTAGAAGTGGGTTTTGATAAGATTTGCCTTTCTGGGTTCAATGGGAAATTGTTTTTTTTTTTCTGGTGCTCTTCAATTTTTATTTTATTTTATTTTTTATTGCTTCTGCACTGTATTATAGAGAGTAAAGCCTTTACCCTCCCAGTCACTCACTGTCTTGAAACACACTGAAGGAAGGTCAAGCAAGCCATTGTTATAGGTTCTAGACTTTGCTGCTTCCAGAAGAACTAGAAGGTATTTTTCTTTGATACACAGGATATATTTGGGAAAAAAAATATTCCATTTGAATTAAAATAATATCACATTCGCATCTCAAGCTAAAACTACAGGGCAGCCACATAATTTCAAATCTGAAAACTGAAATTTCAAAACTGAATCTGAAAGAATATAAAATTTGGATGGATCTGTACTCAACTAAAATGGAGAATTATACTGCATGGTTGAAGAAAAGAACAATCTGCATTTAATTAACAAATATGAGAAATACCTGAAAAACTTTTCAATTGCTTTTATTTTCATGCTCAAATCATAAAGCAGTGAAATAATTGAATTGTGTTTTCTTGCATAAAATGAGGATCTTAATAGAGCTGAAAAGAATAAGTCATGGGAAATAGTGCTTTTAGGCTGCAGATTTTATAAGGATAGCATTAGTGAACAGATGGGGATAGTGTGGTGACAGCATACAAGAAAAAAATCTCAGGACACAGGAGGAGTGCAATAAGATTTGGTGGAATTAAAAAAAAATTTTTTTAAATGTTTGTTTATTTTTTTTTTTAATTTTTTTTTTTCAACGTTTTTTTTAAATTTATTTTTGGGACAGAGAGAGAGACAGAGCATGAACGGGGGAGGGGCATAGAGAGAGGGAGACACAGAATCGGAAACAGGCTCCAGGCTCTGGGCCATCAGCCCAGAGCGTGACGCGGGGCTCGAACTCACGGACAGCGAGATCGTGACCTGGCTGAAGTCGGACGCTTAACCGACTGCGCCACCCAGGCGCCCCAAATGTTTGTTTATTTTTGACAGAGAGAGAGAGAGAGAGAGAGAGAGAGACAGAGCATGAGCGGGGGAGGGGCAGAGAGAGAGGGAGACAGAATCCGAAGCAGGCTCCAGGCTCCAAGCTGTCAGCACAGAGCCCAGCGCCGGGCTTGAACTCACAGACCGCAAGATCGTGATTTGAGCCGAAGTCAGTCGCTCAACTGACTGAGCCACCCAGGCGCCCAAAGATTTGGTGGAATTTTATAGACAATTCATTAGCAGTGATAAAAATCAAAACCTATTAGAAGATCAGGAATTTTAGTTTCAATCCTTCTCCTTCCTACCCCTAACCATCTTTTCTTTGTTTTGCTTCATTGAAAAATTTTTATAATGGTAAAATGTGTGGTAAGAACATAAAATTTGCCATTTTAACCATTTTAAGCATATAATTTAGTGTATTTTTCTACTATAAACTTTTGCCCCAGGCATCTGAAGTTTGCAGCCTTTTGAGCACTGCTCACTTTTCTAGCCTGAGATCTGAGCTGAGCTAAGTAGAGACAAGTAACTTCCATTTACTTCCGATACATGTGACTATCTACTTTTTTTTTTTTACCTACTGAATTGTTTTTTGGGAAATCACATTTGGTGTTTGTTGCTGTTTGTTTTGCTGAAACACTTTAATGCAGCTTAGTCATATTTAGCCCTAAACACAGGTGGCCTGCAATCATACTACTTGGAATTTGACAATTGTGCCATAGTGTGGACTAATATTCCTTTTTTTTTCTTTTTATACTGATAATGTAGTTACCAGTGACGTTATAAATTATTAAAGTTTAAAAGGTCTATATTAGATTATTGGATATATGATAAAATTTGAAACCTCCAATCTAGCCTTAAATTTGGAGTTGAAATATTTGTTAGAGTAATAATAGTAATTATAAAGTATATATAATTAACATTTCAGTTTTTAGGAATTGTGTGGGTTTTTTTCCTTCAGGTGTTCTGAAACATTTTCTTATATTAAAGGATATGTATTTTTTTTTACATTAAGGGAGAAATTTTTCTGGCAGAGAAGTTTATTATATTCCGATTGCTCAGACATGAGATAAAGGTTTTGTAAAATCATGTGGCATTTTAATTTTCATAGATGTTTTTATTATCGTTGATAAGACAGTACACATTAACTGATATCCAAGGTTTTGACGTAATCATTGTGGGATTGTTAACTTATTGAATGTTACTGCCTGTGTTAATAGACAGAAAATACTCTGGGAAAAATTTTACTTTCTTTCTCAGAATATAAATTTAGTTGTAAATGTCACTGGAGCAGTTTGGTAGATTGAGGTCTAATTCTGCATTACAAGATTAACTTGTTTTTTAGTCATAAGTAAATATGTAACATATCTTTGCTCTGAAAACATAGACTGAGGGCACAATAATAGTCTCAGAAAGACTTTTTTAAAAGAGCTTATTTAGAAAGCAGTACTTGAAATTGTTATTTTGTGATTTTTTTCCTTCATGTAGATTTTTATAAACCACCTATGCATATCCTTTGTGAATCTTTTTATTTACCTGTGTTCTCTTTATCACACATAGCAGCTTTGTTAGCAGTTTTATATGTATGCAAACAGTGACAAATACCTTAGTGTTGCCTTGCATTTAGGGCATGGCATTAATGTTGCTGTTCATATACCTGCAAGTCTAGTTAGTCCTTTTGGAAGCACAGAATGGAGAGGATAGAGGTGAGAAAAGCTAGTTGATAAAAGCCCTTGACACTAACCTCTGAAAACAAATGCATAGAAACCAAGACCTTAAAACAAACAAACAAATACCTTCCAAATTCTTACTTGACTTTGTTTTATTGGTGTCTAGCGCCAGTGGTAAGTGGTGTGGTGGCTGCTAAAGCTTCCACTTGGAAGAGACCCGTAGCATTTCTTCGATTTTATTGTGATCACATGGTCATATCTAGCTTCAAGGGAGTGAGGAAGTATAATCTTACTGTGCCACAGGGGAACCAGGAATATTGGGTGGACCGTTCTGATGATTTACCATGTCACCCTAAGTGTATTTTCTTCAGGGCATAACAATTGTATTTCCTTTTTACTGTATGTTCAAAGTAATAATTTTGAGTTTTGAACATAAATTTGTGATGAGGAAAATTGGTATTTATCTCAAACTTTTTCATTCACTTTTATATATAATCTGTCCCTAATTTGTTCTTTATAATGTCTCTTAAAATTGGGGCCCCTGAGTGGCTCAGTCAGTTAAGTGTTGGGCTCAGGTCCTGATCTCATGGTTAGTGAGATATTGCCCTGCATGGGGCTCTGTGCTGACAGTGTGGAGCTTGCTTGGGATTCTCACTCTCCCTTGCTCTCTGTCCTTACGCATGAGCACGTGCACACAGTCTCAAAATAAATTAAATAAATAAATGAACAAACATACATTACAAAAATGTTATAATGTCTCTTAAATTCTTTGCAACTTTGATATTTATAATTCTACCTTAAGGGGTACTTTAATAGCCTCCTAAATGACATTTTTGACGGCGCTATGTCTGTACTTTAGTCAGTCTCGTCTCCTGTTACCTATAGAACACACTTCCTTTTGTCTATTAAGTAAAAGCCAAAATTCTCTGCAATTTGATCCCATCTTAATTATTTCTCACTACTCTCTAGTATCTAACTTCTTTTTCATTTTATTTCAACATTATTCCTCAGATACACAGCCATTCCTACCTTTATGTTTTTCCTTTTGTTATTCTTCAGTTTGGAGTATCTTCTTCTTCCCTCACTGTGCATTCAAATTGTGTCTTCAGGTGCCAGATTAATAGTCTATGATGCTTTCCTGTGTTATTAAGCCCACAAGAGTACTTTTGTTCATAAGCTATGATTTTGGATGGGTGGTTATCTTATTGAGGACACTCTTCTACATCTCATTGTTCTTTCATTGTTTTCCTGTAGGAAAGTCTGGATTTCCCTATGAGCCACTTGACTACCCTAGTACCATACATAGTTTTTTATTCCTTCACAGTTCTTTCATGTGATATTTATCAAGTTCTTATTGATTTTAATAGATTTGTCACGGAATGATCATTTGTCTCTTTTATTTCCAAAACGTAACTGTGTTTGTGAAGTAATTCACAGTATATGTGAAGTAATACATTAATCCATTTATACCACAGAAAACATGAAACATGACTTAGATGCTGAATGTCTGGGTCCAAATACTATCTCAATAACTTGTCTAAGCTAATATAACCATTAAGTCTTTTTGAAACATTTAAGTCTCAGTTTCTTCTGTGATTGGTCGATGTGATACCTAACTAGCTAGCAAGGCAGCTGTGAGAATTGAAATAGGATGATGACTATGCAAATACTTAACATGCTGCCATTTCATAGTAGGTGCTTACCAAATGTCACATTTACTTAAATTGGTAGTATTTCCTGTGCTTTTATAAGAGCCACAATTTCTGAAATGCATATTTCTTATTGATTTATAAAATTAAACTGATGAGTTTATTTTACTGTTTTCCTTAAACATTTTTACCATTTTAACAAAACGTGCCTAAGTGAGCAAGTATATTCTTATCTTTTGTTTTGACTGAAATTTAAAGATGATAATTTAAGTATTTCAATATGATGAGTATCTGGATTATTAGTATGGTGGTTTAGGGGTAAATGAGAGTAGCTTAGCAAGAAAGAAAAGATACAGGATGTTGGCTAAATGGGAAAGTCAGGTACGCTATGACTTCAACAGTTAGTCTTTTAACTCTCTTCTAACTGCTGAAAGAATGATTTTTTTTTAAAGTGAAGCTGTAGTTTGCCTAACACTCCTCAAAAAGATGACCCAAGTAGTGAATATAATATTTTCAAATCCTTTGTAATTAGAAATTATAATCTGTGGGGGTGTCTTGGTGGCTCAGTCGGTGAAGCATCCAACTCTTGATTTCAGCTCAGGTAACAATCTCATGGTTCCTGAGTTCAAACCCTGCATTGGGCTCTGCAGTGGCAGTGTGAAGCCTGCTTAGGATTCTTTGTCTCTCTCTCCCTTTCTCTCTGTGTCTCCCTGTTTGAGTGCTCTTTCTCTCTCAAAATAAACAAACATTTTTTTAAAAGAGAAATTATAATCTATCCTCTTCAGATGTCTCTCTTTGAACTTTGGTATTGATTAGGTTTAGGTCACCATATACATTTTCACACACAAAATCATTAATTTGAAATAAAAACCAACCATATTTCATGTATTCTGACACATTTTTTCACATATCAGTTAACATCTCTGAAATTGGTTGTGTCTCCTGAAATTGATGGCGTCATACATCATGTGAAATATGGTCGGTTTGTTACTTACCTATTTAGTAGTTTTGTCTCCGGTTATATTTTTTGAACTCAGGGTTGTCCAATGGTACTGGAAGTCCTGGAAGAAGTGAGCAGTGTAAAAATGACATTTTAAGGTTTCTATTATGATTGAAGGTTTTTTTCTTAAATATACTCTATTTCAGCGTTTTCCCACAAGAATAGGTTACTTTCTACATATTAATAGTTTAATAGTTTCTACATATTAATAGTTTAATAGAAGGATGGGTTGCTGACGCAATGAAGCATTAGATAAAAAGAAATGATTTATCTCTCCATCATGCACCTTGTACACACATATACATGGTATTTTCTTTATTTAGAAGCATACTGCTACAATTATATTTCTTTTTGAAAATTTTCCCCACATTCAAGTGTTACAACAGTCTCATGAATACCTACACATAGAAATGAATCCATTCTTGTTGGGAAAGTTTAATATCTCCTGTTATATGTCTCTGTACAACTGTGCACATTATAATTAGGATCTTCACTTAGTCAAGAATTTACTGGGTCTTAATCTTACCAAGATACTAATTTTTTTAAATTTTTTTTAACGTTTATTCATTTTTGAGACAGAGAGAGACAGAGCATGAACAGGGGAGGGGCAGAGAGAGAGGGAGACACAGAATCTGAAACAGGCTCCAGGCTCTGAGCTGTCAGCACTGAGCCCGGCGCAGGGCTCGAACTCACGGACCGTGAGATCATGACCTGAACCGAAGTCGGATGCTTAACCGACCAAGCCACCCAGGCGCCCCCCCCCAAGATACTAATTTTTAATATCCATTGGTACTTATTAAAGCCTATATAAGACTTATTAAGAATAAAGAAAAAACACACCAAACTTCTGCATATCAAAGATATACCTCTTTTAGTCTTTGAAAAGCCATGTTTTGCCTAATCTAATACTGCTTTAAATATGTTCAGAATAATACAGTGTAATTAAAGACCCTGTGCATCTTCCCCAGGGTCATATTCACTTCACTTCTGTCTTCCTTGGAGACAGCAAGTCTTATAATTTGCATGTATTTTTCCTGTTCCAGTTGGGTTTTATATTAATATGTAAGTATTTATATAAATATATATAGAAATAATATATTTATTTATAATTCTTTTTACAGTAAAGCCTTGGTTTACAAGCATAATTCATTCCAGAAACATGATTGTAACCCAAAGCGCTTGTATACATCAAAGGAAATTTCCCCATAAGAAATAATGGAAACTCAGATGATTCATTCCACAACCCAAAAATACTCATATAAAAATGATGATGGGGCACTTCGGTGGCTCAGTTGGTTAAGCATCCAACTTCAGCTCAGATCATGATCTCGTGGGTTTGTGAGTTTGAGCTCCACATCGGGCTCTGTGACAGCTCAGACAGAGCCTGGAGCCTGCTTCGAATTCTGTGTCTCCCTCTCTGTCTGCTCTTCCCCTGCGCACGCTGTCTGTCATTCTCTCTCTCTCTCTCTCTCTCTCAAAAATAAACATTAAAAAGTTTTTTTTAAATGATTACAGTACTGTAATACAAAATTAAAGAAAAATAAATTAATTTGCACTTATCTTTGAAAACTTTTGTGGTTGATGTGAGGAAGCCAAGAGAGAGGAGGGTTATTGTACAGGGCAACTTTCACTGTCATTAACAAAATCACTGCTGTCTATTGGCTCATTGGAATCTTTTTCTGCATGGAGACCATTGTATATGTTTGCACAGATGTTGGCTACAGTGCAATATTAATAAACTCTTATTGTATACTGTATTTAATGTAACTGGCAAAAAAGGAAGCAGAGGAAAGGGCCTCTATCTGCAGGCAGCCTGACCTAGAATGAAGCAAAGCATTCCTAAGCTTACTCTTATATGGAAAAGCAAAGAACTGTCCAAAGAACCATAGGTTCTTTGAAGTGACAAGAAATACACTAGTGCCTGTTGTGGACACCTTCCAATGTTCTGAAAAATCACTGATTTCTGCCAGATACCGCAGCCTGAAACAGAGCATCTGAGCGTGGGAGACAATCATCCACAATCCCACAGCGAGAGAGAGAGAGAGAACGAGAACCCTTGGCTCATTTGTGATCATGGGATGTTTGGCCTTACGTACTGCTCATGCTACAAGATATCACACTCATTTATCAAGTTAAAATTTATTAGAAATGTTTGCTCATCTTGCATAACACTCGTGAAACAAGTTACTCGCAATCCAAGGTTTTACTGTATTTATATAATTATCCACATGTACTTACATATAATCATCCATATATCTGTAAAAAATGTATAATTTTATCGTACATTTTCATTGAGAAAGAATTTATAATGTGAAACGCAGAGAACTTATGTGTACAGTTTAGAGAATGACAAATATACCCATGTAGCTCACACCCCTTTCAAAATATAGACCATTTTGCCATTACCCTAGGAAGTTCCCTTAGGTTCCTTCCAAGAGGATTCTCTGAACCATAGAGGCCACCACTGTTACTTTTTTCTACTCTGGTTAATGTTTCCTTTAGTGCATCATACATTATATATTCTTAATATCTGAATTCTTCATTCAACATAATAATTTTGAGATACATCCGTGTATTATATATCAGTAGTTTGCTTCTTTGTATTGCTGATAAATAGTACAGTGTTTGAATATGTCACAGTTTTTTTCATCTCTTAGTTTTCTTTTTGTTATTTATTTCTGTCTTTATTCCACTGTATAGCTCTCTATGATTTCAAATCTTTACAACTTGTTGAGATTTTCTTTATGGCCCAGAATGTGGCCAGTTTTTGCAGATGTTCCATGTTCACTGCCACTAATAATTTGGCAATAGTTGGGAATAATAGTCCATGTGTATTAATTAGACATTTATTTGTTGTCATCAGATCTTCTCAATGACTGCTGATTTTTTTTTTTTTTTTTTTTTTGCTTGTTTGTTCTGTCATTTACTGTGATTTCCATATTGGCCAATTTTTCCTTATGTTTTAAGGCCACTATATTCCTGATGCATTGACCTTTTATTCTTATGAAGTGTGTTCCTCTCTCGGTTTAGTAGTGGTTCTTTATTATAGTACACTTTCTCTACTGTTAGTATGGCTATATCACCTTTCTTTTATGTTTGTATAGTATATATTTTTCCGTCCTTGTGCTTTCAGCTTTTCTGTGTGGTTTTGTTTAAAGTAAGCAGCCGGAGCGCCTGGGTGGCCTAGTTGGTTAAACATCCAACTCTTGATTTCAGCGCAGGTCATGATCTCACAGTTTGTGAAATCGAGCCCCTTATCAAGCCCTTGGGAGCCTGCTTGGGATTCTCTCTCTCCCTATCTGACCCTCCCCAGCTTGTATACTCTCTCGCTCTCTCTCAAAATAAACAAACATTTATAAAATAAAGTAAGCAACATATACAGGTTTTTCAAATCCACACTGATTAACAATAGTTTCCTTGTAATTGGAATATTTAGTTCATTGGCATTTAGGGTACATACTGCTATGTCTGTTTAATTTAGTGTTGTTTTTTCCCAAGACTGTTTTTGGATTAATCGCTTTATTATTCAGTTTCCTATCTTGCTAGTTATTCATTCTTCTATTATTCTTTGAGTGGCTACTCTAGAGATGGTAGCATGTACTTTTTACTTCTAAGAGTCCATTATTTACCAGTACTTTGACAATTCCTGGACAATGTCAGGAATATTTTAACTTTAACTTTAGAATATTTGAACTTGGTTTGTTCATACCACTCCTACCTTACTGGTGATGTCATATATTTTAAATCTCTATGTATTTTAAACCTCACAGCACATAATTACCATTTTATTATTGTTATCAATTGTGTTGTTGTTATATAGACTCTTAGTTAGATTGACTCATACTGATTCTTGTATTCTTAATTCCATCTCACATTTTCATGTTTCAATCAGGGATCATTTTTTTTCTAAAAACCTTTCTTTTGTGTATTTGCTGGAGATAAAGTCTGTTTTTGTTTGAAAACTTTTTTACTTCACTTCAATTTTGAAAGTTAATTGAGCATAGACTTCTAGATTAGAAGTTAATTTCCTTTTAGTAACTTAAAGCTATCATTTTGCTATTTCCTGGCCTCCTTTGTTTCTATTGAAAAGCTAGCTGTTAGTCTTATTGTGGAAGGTATTATGTTTGAGGGTATTTTATTCTCTGATGGTTTTTATGATTTTCCATTTGTTTCTTGTTTTAGGCAACTTTGCTATAATATTTCTAAGTATAGTTTTCTTTGAATTTGTTCAGCTTAGGGTTTATAGAACATCTTGAATCTGTTGTTTAATTTGTTTTGTGAGTCTGGGAAAATTTTCAGCCAATATGTCATCAGATACTGCTTTTGCCTCATTCTCCTTCTCTCTTCAAATGGAATTTAGACCATTACACCCGTATCACATATGCCTCTTAACAATCTTTCTTTATTTCCATCCTTTTTCCTCTCCATATTTCACCCTGGGTACTTTCTCCTGGTCTCCTTCTAACCTCCAGGTTACTAATCTGCTGCTGCTGCTGCAGTTAATCTGCTGTTAAACTCATTTATTAACTTCTTAATTTCAGTACATCTTATTTTTAAGTTCTATAATTTCTGCTTACCTTTTATCTTCCCTAAAATTCAGGTCTCTAGTTAAATTCTTTCTTTGTCTTCTATTTTCTGGGGCACATTAATCACACTTATTTTGAAGTATGTTTCTTATAACATCTAGAGGTCTTTTTAATTGTCTCTTCCTCTTTTAGTCACGTGGTTTGTCTCCTTAGAATACCTAGTAATTTTTGATTGAATGCTGGATATTATGTATAAACTTTTGTATAGGCCTATTTACTTCCAGAAAATAATTAATTTTCTTCTGACTGGGAGTTAGAACCTTGATCCAATCAGGGATTATGATAGTTCAAGGTTGGGTTTCAGGATTAATCTATTTCCCCTACAACCCTTCAGTGATCTCAGCTCCCAAGTGGGGATTTTACCTGAGTCCCTCACCCTTTAAGAAGACAAACTTTATTATTCTTCTCAGTTTTATGGGAATGCTAAAAGCCCTTCTTACCTCTTCAGCCTCTTACCAGCTGTTTGAGGGTCTTCCTCCCTCCTCCCCACACATAATTCATGTTTCTTAGGAATTTTCATATGCCTTGAAGGTAAAAGCCCAGCAGAATATCACTTCTCTTCAAGGTCCCTTTTATTTTCTGCTATTCCTTTTTTTCCAGACAATTCTTGAAGCTCTTGGTTGGTAGCCCTGAACTCCATTTTTTGTGTCTCTAGCCCCATAAGAAGGCTTGTAAGCCCTGATTTTTGCTTATGCTACTCAGGAATTGGCAAATGTCTCAAGAGAAAAAGTGACAAAGAATTTAAGACTCAATTCAACAAATGCCTCTTTTCTCCCCAAGATATTGGCTTCTCATATTCTGGCTGCCTTGGTTTTCTACAAGGCCTTCAAACATAGTTTGTATTTTGTCAGCTTTTATAGCTTTTGTTATTAGGAGGTTAATATAATAAAATTACTCTGATAGCTGAAAATGGATGTCCAATTCATAGCATTTTATTGTCCACATCTCCTTTTTCATAGTTTCATTAAACTCCCAGCTAAAAGCTGATTATTTTAAGCAGAGTTAAAAAAGTAGATAATACTGAACTGTACAGTAAAAATGCGACATGAAGACAAACCATCCATTTTACCCTTGGTACAGAGAAGTAATAAATACATCATTATGAAGGTACATTTTTTTCCCGTCACATTGAGAGTTTTGTTTCTGCTTTTCCTTGTATGCCCTCTAGTGGAAGTTTTATTGAAATGAAATAATTTAAAAGTGATGAATAAAAAGCTCTGCATCATCCAGGAAAAAAAAAACTGTAATTATGGTAACAATGTGTAAACTTACTTTTTTAAATTAAAAAAAAATTTTTTTATTCATTTTTGAGAGACAGAGCATGAGCAGGGGAGGGGCAGAGAGAGAGGGAGACACAGACTCCAAAGCAGGCTCTAGGCTGTGAGCTGCCAGCACAGAGCCCGACACGGGGCTCAAACTCACGGACTGTGAGATCATGACCTGAGCCGAAGTCGGACGCCCAACCGACTGAGCCACCCAGGCACCTCATAAACTTATTTTTTTTAACCGTCACTTGGCCATTAACAATTTGAGGAACTTTGATAGATGAAGGAGAAAAAAACAATATCACTAATATATTCAGCTGGGTTTAGTTAAACAATATATGCTAAGCCCTAGGAGATACAAGGTAACATCCATTCTCTGCCTCAAGAATTTGACAAAATAATATAAGAGATTATAGGACTTTGAACATTTATAATAGAGTAAGACTAGAGGTAGTAGAGGATGTCCCTAGGAGTAGAAATTGGGAGAAAATTTAACTGGGATGAAGATGTCAAGTGGAAAATTCCTATAGCTTTTTCTTGAGATTTGAAGAATGAATAGGATTTAGTCAAAGGAAGATGATAGAAAATAATATTCAATGTAGAGGGTGGCACCTCTAGAAATGGATGAGAGCACCTTCTATTCAGGCAATTGTAAGTTATATAACCAGATCATACGGTATTAGAGTAGAAATGGAGTCAGAATTTGGCAGTGGCTAGATAATAATCTGTGAACCATGCTAGAAACTATGAATTTCATCCTGAGAGCTATTAAACAATTTTAAGAAAAAGGAATGTATTAGTATTTTATAAAGGTTATTCTGTTAGTAGGTTGAGGATCAGTTGGAACCAAAAGGTCCAGTTAAACGACTGTTGCTCTTGCCAGAGACTGTATATTCAGAATTGAAAACAGAAGTAATTTTGCCTGAATTTGAAGAACATTTGGGTTTCAGGGTTAGTCTGTTTCCCTTCAGTGATCTCAACTCAAAGTTGGGATTTTACCTGAGCCACTCACCCTTTAAGGGCCATGAATGATAAATTTCCACTGTACCTCAAGATAGTTATCAAAATGTATTTTTATTTAGGGGCGCCTGGGTGGCGCAGTCGGTTAAGCGTCCGACTTCAGCCAGGTCACAATCTCGCGGTCCGGGAGTTCGAGCCCCGCGTCAGGCTCTGGGCTGATGGCTCAGAGCCTGGAGCCTGTTTCCGATTCTGTGTCTCCCTCTCTCTCTGCCCCTCCCCCGTTCATGCTCTGTCTCTCTCTGTCCCAAAAATAAATAAAAAAAAAAAATGTATTTTTATTTAAAATTCTGATCACAAAAGGTTCTGGTTAAAAATTTTTTTAAATATGTAACTTAGAAAGTGAAAAGTCTTCTTTTTTCCTACTATATAGCAGGTTATTTTATATTCTTACAGAATTTCTTCCATTTGTTAGCATTTTTTTTTGGTTTTCTTTCATCTTTAAATAGGATTATATACTATATAGTGTATTTCAATTGCTTTTTTTCACCAGTGTTTCACAGACACTGTACTGCCAGTATGTATACCTACAGTTCTCTCTTTATAATGGCTGTATAATCTTCTACTATATGGATGTGTTATCATTGCTTAGCCTAATATTTTACTGAAAAACATTTGGATTGTTTTCAGTTTTTTAGTATTGCAAAAAATGCTATGGTCAACATCTCTAGAAATATGAGTAAGTTTTCTATGGAACATATTCCTAAAGTACAGTTGCCGACTCAAAGATAATGTATATTTAGAATTATGATAGGTGTTGCCAAATTATCTTCTGAAAAATTTGGATTACTTTATACTACCTTCAACAGTTTTTGAGAGGACCTACACAGAAGTATCACTGGATATTTTTGATATTCTAAATTGTCCAATCTGATTCGTATGTAATGGTACTTCATTTTAGTTTGCATGCTTTTCAGTAATACTTAATTGATCAGTCTTCCACATTTTTGTTAGTTGTTTATGTTTCTTTGTTAGTTAATTTCCTGTGACCTTTGCCATTTTTCTGTTTGATGGTCCACACGTTCCTTACCGATTTATAGGACCTTTTGGAAAATTGGATCTTTTAGCTTTTTATTGTTACATGTGTTGAAAATGCTACTTCTGGTATGTTTTTATTTGTGCTTTTTTTGTTGTTTTTAGTTTTTATGTTGTGATTTCTGTCTTTTGAGGAAAATTGTCAGAAAGCTAACTTCCAAAAATGGTCCTAAGCTCAGAGAGTGGAACAAGTTACTACTTTTTAATTACCAAGGAATAGATTACACCAATACAATTTAAATATTTTCAGAGTATAAAAAAAAAGGGAAGCTTTTCAGTTGTTTTTTATAAAGCAAACACTAATTCTGAAATCCAGTAAAAAAAAATCCACTCCAACAAACTTTATAAATCAATCTCAGTTACAAATATAAATACAAAAATCCCAGATCCTTAATGAAGTGTCAGCAAAATGAATGTTATCAGCAAGTACAGTGATCATATGAGATTCATGTCAACAAAAAATGGCTCAATATTAGGGAAATATATTTTATAATGGGTCAAGAGATTTTTAAAGGGGGATATCCCATCATGATAGATGCCAAGAAGGGTATTTTTATTTTTATTTATTTTTACTTTTATTTATTTATTTATTTATCTTTAATGTTTGTTTATTTTTGAGAGAGAGAGACAGAGCATGAGCAGGGGAGGGGCAGAGAGAGAGAGGGAGACACAGAATCTGAAGCAGGCTCCAGCCTCCAGTTGTCAGCACAGAACCCGATGTGGGGCTCGAACCCACAAACCACGAGATCATGACCTGAGTGAAAGTTGGATGCTATACCGATTGAGCCACCCACATGCCCCTAAGAAGGGTATTTTTAGAAAAGTTAAAATCAAATCCAATTTTCATGACCTTAATAAAATTTGATTAGATGAATAGTTCCTTAATTTCATAAACATATAACTAAATCCAAACCAAGTTATGTGCTTAACAGAGAAACTCTAGCAGCATTTGCATTAATGCCAAGAAGATCCTGGTCAGGATGCTTATTATAAGTTGTCTTTAACACTGTTTTAGGAATTGTATGGCAATTCAGTTATGCAAAAGAAGAAAATAAGTGGTACAAATAATAAACATAGGTAATAATGACAGAGCATTTATTGCATGCTTAGTACTCTTCTGGTTGTGAAACATTATTATCTCATTACCCACAAGTTATAATATCACAAATAGGTGCCACAGATGTAGAAACTATCACGCCCATATAAAGTTGTAGAAACTGAGGCAGTAAGAGTCTAAGAAACTATCTTCAGCCAATAAATGCTGAACACTAGATTTGAACTTAGGAAGACTGACTGACTTTATACTTACAAGTATAATACTTCTGCTCTAAACCAAGGGTTTGCAAACCTCTAAAGTTTGACTGCAGCAAGGCTGTGCTCATTCATTTATGTATTGTCTGTGTCTGTTTTTGTGCTATAACAGTAGACTTGAGTGGTTGTGACACAGCCTTGCGTGCCCTATAAAACCTAAAATATTTACTGTCTTGCCCTTTACAGAAAAATTTTGCCAAATCCTGTTTTAAACCATTTAACTATGACTGATTATCAAACTATTAGGCTTTTTTATTAGGAAACAGGGGATAAAATGATAGTATTTTAGATTACATGAGTATATGCTTGGTAAACCCCAAGATAATCAACCCAGAAACTGTTCAAAATAATAACCATAAAATGAAGTTGTTTTTTAAAATACTAATAGGCAAAATTCATTTGGCTTCCAACTTATAAATAATAACCAGCTTGAAAATACAGTGAGATAATAGATCCCAATTTCAAGAGCAAAAAACATTAAATATCTAAAAGTGAGCGTACAAGACATGTGAAAGACCCAAATGAAGAAAAGTTTAAAACTACACTGAAATAAAAGGAGATTGAATAAATAGATGTGTCCTTTTCTTGGCTGGGATGACTCAGCATTAAAAAAAAAGAAATTTGGTGGTTTGTTTTTGGTTTTTTTTTTTTATCTAAATCAGTTTGTAAAATTAAACATCTCATTCAGAGATCCAAGGGGATTATTTTAACTTAATGAAATGATTTTACTAATTCTGAGAGAAAGACATGACAGGAAAGAAAAGACCAGGAATTTTCTGAAAAATAGGTTTGTGACTTCAAGATGTTAAACTGAACATATGCTAAAAGTCCTGCTCCTCCACAACAAATTTTAGATATCCATAAAGTTTTAGTAAAGTCTTTTGAAACAGGAAAGGTAGTTATCTGTGGAATGGAAAAGGAGTAACTTCCTAAAGAAAGAAACAGATAGGAACCCTCTCTGGCGATCCCTAAGAACGACAGTACTGATAGGCAAGGCCAGGATTGCTGGCTTGAATTTTCCATGCTTAAGAGGCTTTTACATGCCAGAAGATGGGTACACAATCATAGATCATCAAAAACTGGAGAATGTAAGCATCATAAAACAGGGACAACAAATTCCACAAAAGAGCAACTTAGACTGGAGAAAGTAGGAAAAAAAAAAAAACCCCAGAAGAATTTTAAGAGGACTTTATTTTTCTGAGCAATAAAAGAAGGATTTGCCTCCACTAAATGACAGACCTATTGTTGAATTTTAAAACTAAGTATCTGAATAACAGCACATGGGATTCTGCTGAACTGCTGATTAACGAACTGGAAGATAGATGTGAGGAAATCTCCTAGAATATGACATGAAGAGTTACAAAGGAAAAGATGTGACACATGGAGATCCTCACCAGAAATTCTGATATCTATCTAATAAGAGTTCCAGAAGGAGAAAATGAAAGAGACTATATTTGAAGTACTAAAAGCCCAGGGGTGCCTGAGTGGCTCAGTCAGTTAAGCGTCCAACTCTAGATTTTGGCTCAGGTCGTGATCTCACAGTTTGTGGGTTTGAGCCCTGTGTTGGGCTCTGCACTGACAGTGGGGAGCCTACTTGGGATTCTCTGTTTCCCCCATTCTGCCTGTCCTTCACTCACGCTCTCTTTCTCAAAAAAAAATACAAAAGAAAAAGAAAAAAATAATAGCCAAGAATGTTCTCAAAGTGAAAACCCATATCCTTAGGTTTGAAAGATCTTTGAAAACAAGATTTATACACATACACACATAGATAAAGATGTATTTTTTAATTAAAAATTAAAATATATGGGCACATCATAACTTCAGAATATCAAGAATAAAGGCAAAAATCCTAAAAGTTACCTGTAGAAAAGACAATTTATCAAAACAATTTCTATCAAGAAATGACTATCTGATAATAGAGTTCTTAATAACAACTATATATGGAAGAAGATAAATGGTCTGAGGAATAAACTTTGAACCTGTGAGTCTGTATTTAGCTATTCTGTCATTCAAACGTGAAGGTAAAATAAAGACATTTTCATGTATATGAAAACAAAATTGTTTCAGCACAGGCACAATTGACATTTTGAGTGAGATTGTACTGTGTATTGCATAATATTTAGCATCCCTAGCCCTCACCCATTAAATGCCAATAGCTTCCTCCAGTCATTTTGATAAACTAAAAGGCTTCCACATATTTCATAGGAAAGTGTTCCTGGCCAAGGTTGACTATTCTTCTGACTCTTAAAAACATCTAAAAAGTGCTGCAAAAAGAAAAATAAACCCAGAAGAAATAATGGGATGTAAAAAATAATGTTGAATGAGAAATGAATAAACATATTGGTAAATCTAAATAACTATTGGCTGTTTAAAAGAAAAGAGCTTTTAATGATAAATGGCAAGTTACACTAAATTTCCATGCTGACAGTTTTGGAATTTGGGTGGCTGAGGAGAGAATGAAGTAAAATAAAAGTAAACTTGCCTTTAGATGAGACCACAGTTATTGATTAACTCTTCGTTAAATGGTAAGAGTAAGATTGTTGGGAAGAAGCTGAGAAGGAACTAAAAGTAAATACTAAAAGAAAAGGGTGTTGTAAGCTTTCAGATGAAGGGGATAGGGATGGGGGTAGATAGAACAAATAGAATTTGATCTAACAAGACTGAAAAGGAGTCATGGAAGCATGTATTTATAATGGAAACATAGTAAATAAAAAGCACAATGTCAGAAATAAGTCTAACCATATTAATAGAAAAGTCATCTAATTGGTAAAACTCAGTGACTAAAATATAGTAACTCTCATATTGGCTGAAACCAAAATCCAGTGAGAGTGACAAATAAAAGAATATATAACAGTTAAAAATAAAGTGATCAAAAAATATGTTATTCATTTAGCAAATATTTATACCTGGTAGATATCGAAACAAAAAAGACCTCTGGGGTAAAAAGCAAAAATTTAACAAGATAGTTTCAATATGTGTGGCTTTAAAATATATAAAATGAAGCTAGTAGAATTTTTAGAAAGGATAGATCTATAATCATATTTGAATATTTTAATAACGATTAGATAAAAATAAAGATATAGGAAAAAAGTAAAGACGGGAAATGTGACACACTTAGCAAGTGTATCTAATTGATATTTATCAAGAATTCTGACTCTTAACATAATTTACACACAAGGATTCTTTTCATATACATGTGGATTATTTTTAAGATATGGTGATGTTCTAGGCCACAAAGGAAGCCTTAATAAATTCCTTTTAAGAAAGTGATCTCTTTCACTTTCACTAACAACAGTGTAATGAATTTAGAATTTAACAACCAAAAGCCTCTCCAATGCATAAAACTGGGTACTTAAAATTAAACATAATAATTTGTAGATTAAAGAAGAAATCAAAATAGAAGTGATAAAACTTAGGTCTGAACAATTGAAGCCTTGCAATAGCAATTTTTTGAAAGAAACTTGTGTGATTGAGAAAAAGCAATACTTAGAGATAACTTAGAGTCTTAAATTTATTGGCAAGTCAAAATATTGCATGAATAGCATGATTTATTTATGTTTAAAATTGCCATTTTTCTGCATATATTTATACATGTAAAATTTATTATTTTCCTTTGCTAAGATCTAGAAAGATAGCTAATTCATAACAGTGATTATCTGTAGTGTTCTCAGGGAAAAATGCATATATGTATGAATTAAGTAATTTTTAAAAATTAATACATCTTGTTAAAGAGTAATGATATAGAGGGGCACCTGGGTGGGTCAGTTTGTTAAGCATCTGACTTTGGCTCAGGTCATGATCTCACAGTTCATGGGTTTGAGCCCTGCATCGGGCTCTGTGCTGACAGCTCAGAGCCTGGAGCCTACTTCAGATTCTGTGTCTCCCTCTCTCTCTGCCCCTCCCCCACTCATGCTCTGTCTCTCTCTCCTTCAAAAATAAGTAAAAACATTTTTTTTTAAAAAGAGTCATCATATAGAATTAGCCTTATATTAAAAATAAATCACAATAATTAAAGCAGTGTGGTATTAGTGGAAAGCTGGCTATCACTAATCCCTAGAAGGAAAACAAAAGAAATCTAAAGCAATTCAAGAGTATACAAAATTATTATATATGATTAATCTGGCATTTCAAACTAAAGAAAGAAAATGGATCCTCATTTTGGTGCTGGGGATTTGCATAGCTATTTGAAGGAATAAAAAATGCTGGATTTGAACCTCGCACCAAAATTATTTCATATGCCTCGAAATATTTAAGTATTAAAAAACATAAAAAATTACTAGTCAAAATATTGCATCTGGGTGGTTCAGTAGGTTAAACGTCTGACTTCGGCTCAGTTCATGACCCCACAGTTTGTGAGTTGGAGCCCCACATTAAGCTGACTACTGTCAGCACAGAGCCACTTTTGATCATCTGTCCCTGTCTCTGCTCCTCCCCACTTTCCCAAAAATAAATTAACATTAAAAAAATACTAGATGAAAATGAGTATAAATATATATTGGATTGGCAAAGGCCTTTATAAACATGGCACAAGGATATCTGGGAATTTGCAACCAGAACATCATTCTCTTCCTTTTTGTTCTCAACTCTAAGCTACTTGCCTTTCCTGAGCCTTAGACTGCTGAGAGTTTAAGACATCTGGGTGCTTAGGAGGTCTCAGGCTCTTATTCTTATCCCTGCAAAATGGTGGGAAGTCATCAGGGGTAAGTCCAGATGGAGAGCAGCTAATCCTATAAAAGCTTGACATTAGGAGATTTATGGACCTGGGATGAAGCCGATCCTGCATGAATATCTTAGGTTTCCAGACTCCTAAAGACTTGAAGCTAAACAAGTTGTCTCTGTCAGTCAGGTTGGGAGAATTTGGGAAGATAGGAAAGCAGAGAGAATACTCTAGTACTCCTAGGGGGAGCCAATACGCTGCTCTTAAACTATGAACCCACTGCACAAGAAATTTCTTTGATTTTCAAAATCTGTAAGGATTTCTGCCATTAAGAATATTCCAGATTGGGGGCTCCTGGGTGGCTCAGTCAGTTAAGCGTCCGACTTCAGCTCAGGTCATGATCTCACAGTCTGTGAGTTCGAGCCCCGTGTCGGGCTCTGTGCTGACAGCTCAGAGCCTGGAGCCTGTTTCGGATTCTGTCTTCTTCTCTCTCTGTCCCACTCTTTGCACTCTGTCTCTCTCTCTCTCTCTTTCTCTCAAAAATAATAATAAACATTAAAAAAAGAATATTCCAGATTGGTAAGAGGACGTAAAACACTCAGTATTTGCAGATGACCAGATACTAAATACAGAAAACCTCAAAGACTTTGGGAAAAACAAGTACTACAATAGATAAGTGAATTCAGTGAAGTTGCAGAATACAAAATCAATGTAAAGAAATCTGTTGCATTCTCATACACTAATAATGAAGCAGAAGAAATGGAAATTAAGAAAACAGTCCCATTTACAATTGCACCAAAAACAATCAAATATGTAGGAATAAACCAAAGAGGTGACTCTGAAAAGTGTAAAGCACTGATGAAAGAAATTCAAGACAATGCAAAGCTGTGGAAAGACATTCAATGCTCATGGATTGGAAGAACAAATATCATTAAAATGTCTATACTACCCAAAGTAACCTACACATCTATTGCAATCCCTATCAAAATACCAACAGCATTTTTCACAGAACTAGAACAAAAAATCCTAAAATTTGTATGGAACCACAAAAGGCCTTGAATAGCCCATGCAAACTTGTGGCAGGTGTCACAATTCCAGACTCCACATTATATTACAAAGTGGTAGTAATTAAAACATGGAACTGGCATAAAAATAGACATATAGATCAATGGAATAGAACAGAAAACCCAGAAATAAACCCACAATGATATGGTAAATTAATCTTTCAGAAAAGAAAAATGGATATCCAGTAGAAAAAGGACAGGCTCTTCAAATGGTATTGGGAAAACTGGACTGCTTTCTTCCACCATACACGAAAATAAACTCAAAGTGGATTAAAGACCTGAATGTGAGACATGAAACCATAAAAATCCTGTAAGAGTGCACAGGCAGTAATTTCTCTGACATCAGCCATAGCAACATTTTTCTAGATATGTCTCCTGAGGCAAGGTAAAAAAAAAAAAGCAAAAGTAAACTATTGGGACTACATCAAAATAAAAAGTTTCTGCACAGTGACAGAAACAGTCAACAAAACTAGAAGGCACCTACTGAATGAGAGAAGATATTTGTAAATGACATATCTCATAAAGGGTTAATATCCAAACTATATAAAGAACTTACATAATTCAATACCCAAAAAACAAATAATTCAATTTTTAAAATGGGCAGAAGACACAAACATTTCTCCATAGAATACATACAGATGGCCAACAGACATGAAAAGATGCTCAACATCATTCATAATCAGGGAAATGCAAATCAAAACTATAGTAACATATCACCTGTCAGAATGGCTAAAGCAAAAACCCAAGAAACAACAAATGTTGGCGAGTATATGTAGAAAAAGGAACCTTGCACTGTTGGTGGGAATGCAAACTGATTCAGCCACTGTGGAAAACATTATGGAGGTTTCTCAAAAAATTAAAAATAGAACATACCCAATGATCCAGTAACCACACTACTGGGTATTTACCCCAAAGATACAAAAACAGTAATTCAAAGGGATACATGCACCCTTGTGTTTATTGGAGCACTATTTACAATAGCCAAACTGTGGAAGCAGCCCAACTGTCCATTGATGAATGAACAAGGAAGGGGTGGTATATATACAATGGAATATTATGCAGCCATAAAAAGGATTAAATCTTGCTATTTGTAACAACATGGATAGAGCTAGAGAGTATAATGCTAAGTGAAATAAGTCAGAGAAAGACAAATGCCATATGATTGTATTCTTGGAATGAGTGAAAAGACTTGGGAAAAGGCTAAACAAAAAAAGGAATCAGAACAGAGACCTCAAGAAGACAAAGGATGAAAAGAGGAAGCAATGAAGAGAGATGAACTTTGATGTATGTGTACTTAATGGATAATATTAGACTGTCTGAAAATGTGAAGTATGAGTGCTAAATAAGGTTTTTGGATACAGACAAAACAAAGTACAAGTAAAACTCAAATAAGTACTAAATCATACCAGCAAAAATCTAAGAGCTATAGTTTACAGAGAGTGGGTGCAACTTAAGAGTAACTAAGTATTCAAAAGATCTCATCCTATTAGACTAGAAGCACGAGAAAATTATGGCATGGTACTGGAAGAGACCATAGTCTCATTAGGAGAAATAGATCTTATCTTGCTTACACATCATATGTGTTTTACTAAGAGCAGAGAAAGATGATAATGTTTAATGACATTTTTTTAGAAAAGGAAAAGCAGAGTCATATTTTCAAGGCAGAAAAATGTAGTGAATAGCAATTTTATTGAACCAACGAAAATGAAAAAAATATTGTCAATTAAATTATCAGTCATTACACTAAATGAGAATGGGCTGGATTTATCAACTGAGATATTGGCTTAAAAAACAAAAGATGGGGGCGCCTGGGTGGCTCAGTCGGTTAAACGTCCGACTTCAGCTCAGGTCATGATCTCGCGGTCCGTGAGTTCGAGCCCCGTGTCGGGCTCTGTGCTGACAGCTCAGAGCCTGGAGCCTGTTTCAGATTCTGTGTCTCCCTCTCTCTCTGACCCTCCCCCATTCATGCTCTGTCTCTCTCTGTCTCAAAAATAAACATAAAAAAAAATTTTTTTTTTAAAAACAAAAGATGGCTAAATGCTCTTTACAAAAAAAAGAAGAGAAAGGAGTATGAAAAACCCTTTACAATGAAAGCAAACTCATGGAAATCAAGATTGTCAGCATCAGGTATTACTAATGTTAAATGCAGTATATAGAATAAAGAACTTTCTATTACAATAAAAGGCAAAAATCAATGAAAATATAAAAAGCATAAACTTGGACACACCAGACTACATGGCCACTAAATCCATAAATCAAAGCCTATTAAATTCAAGAAGCGGATCCAATATAGATATATATAAAATGAGTAAGGACATAGATACATTAAAAATACAATAAATAAACATGTAATTATGGAATAGAGAAGAAGGTCCTGCCTGTATTAAATGTAAGCATGACACAAAACATAGAAACAGACCATTCATTATACTAGTTGCTGTATGGATTGGGTGTGGATACAGATACAGGTCAGAGTCCTTATCCTCAAAGCACTTATAATCTAGTTGAAAAAAAGAGATGAATTGAACAAATACATTTTGGCCTGATAGATGAACTGATTTTTAAAAAACACAAAATACTAAGAGAACATAGAAGAGAGAGGAATTGGTATTTAAGAGGAGGTGGGGCATCAAAAAAGTAGGGGTATGTTGGCTTCTAAAATGAAACCTTAGAAGTAGATTATGAATAAGTCAGTTGACAAAAAGAATGAAAAGACATTGCATTCAGAGAGTGCTCTGAGTATAGGCTATCCAGAGGAGAGATAAATTGGAATCCATGAAATGCAGACATAACCTAAGTCTATTATTAGGATGGAGTAGGATTGGAGGTGCTAAAATGGTAGACAGAGGACTTAGCATGATAGATACACTTATGACAGGTATAACCTTGAAAATTTTAAATAGTGAATTGACGTGATAAGATTTGCAAGTATGGAGGAAAGACTAGAGCCAAGAAGGCAATCATCCATGTAAGAAATGATGAGACCTGAACACTTGGAAGAAGAAGAGAGAGAGCAAAGTGTACAGATACAAATGATAGGAAGGGGGTAAAATTCATAGGAATGCTGACTTAAATATGAAAGTATGACAAGGAGCCCTGGATAAATTCCGATTTCTGGGTTGAGCAGTGCATGGATTGTGATGCTGTTCCCAGAGGTAAATAATAATAGAGAGAGTTGTATGTTAGAGGTAAGTAAGGTGGTGACTTCAGATTTGGATATGCGTTGCATATATGTTTTGTTAGGATAACCATGTGGCAATGACAGATATAATATTGTGCTCAGGAGCAAAGCCTGGGCTAGAGATACAGATGGAGCAGCCATTAGTGTGTTGACAGTAAAGTCAGGAGAGTAGGTGAGATCATCCAGACATGGTGTTTATGTAGTGGAAAGGGAGGAGCATTGAGGACCTTTGAAATCCATACATTTTTTTTTTTTTAATTTTTTTTTTTCAACGTTTATTTATTTTTGGGACAGAGAGAGACAGAGCATGAACGGGGGAGGGGCAGAGAGAGAGGGAGACACAGAATCGGAAACAGGCTCCAGGCTCTGAGCCATCAGCCCAGAGCCCGACGCAGGGCTCGAACTCACGGACCGCGAGATCGTGACCTGGCTGAAGTCGGACGCTTAACCGACTGCGCCACCCAGGCGCCCCTGAAATCCATACATTTAAGTGCTAGAAAAATAAAAGGAGTCCAAATAATTGTTGACCTTTGCCAAAGCAATTTTGTTAGAAGGAGCAGACAGAACAAAATTGCAGTGATTTAAAGAGAGAATTGGAAGGAAAAAATTCTTTACATTAAATCTCAGGAAATAGATGGAAATTAATACTGAAAGTAAAGTTATTAGTAGCACAAATTGTTATCATGTAGACCAGTTATTATAAAGTTTTATAACTTCCCTGAAGTTCTTAAGATTGTTCATAAGAGTTTATAAAATTGAATAATTCATTTAGATTTTGTTAATCAGTAACAGGCAGGAAACTACAGATGTTACAAATTTCTGTAGATGTAAAACAACTGGAAGAATTGTTCTCTCCCCTCTCAAAATTGTCATGCAACATTACTGATGGTATCAATAACTTTAATAACTGTTTAGAAGCTAAGTAATAAACCTTCTAGATAATCTAGACCCTATTACAGGAGTTTGCTGTTACTTTCGATAAATTAAGCTTTTCTTAGAAGAAACCAGTGCCACATTTTAAACACATTTTTCAGTAGTAATCTGAAACTTCTTAGTAAGCAAACTATGCTGGCCCAGTACTTTTCTTATCTAGGAGGAAGTAGGCATCTCTAAGAAGCAATTTATGTCCATGTGAATTGGCCAAAAATTATAATTCTGCTGGTTCAAGATTCTAAGAGATATTGATATTTCAAAGAACCTTAATTTTCAGTGCAATTTCAGAACAAATCAGAAAATTCACTTACAGTTTTCAATAATGAGGTTCAAGCAAATGCAACTCAACACTTTCATGTCACCTTCTCTGGATATTCTGCCAGAGTGTCACTTCCTTCAGATTATATTTTAGCCAACTTTATTTAGTTTTCCAATTTTGTTATATTGTAGAATGAGAAAAAGAGAACTTTAGATTTCTCTTTATCAGGATAGATTGCAAAAAGTAATTTTCAGGAGATGGGGGGGGGGGCAATAAACACAAAAATCTTAGTTCCGTCACACACTAACAGTGATCTTTCAGCAAAAGCTACTTATTTCTCAACCTGTGTTTTCTCATCTCTAAAGTGAGAATAGTTTCTGTTTAATAAGGTTGCTGTGAACAGTGAATGAGATAACTGCTTAGCCATGCATAATGATTTTGTTTCTCTAATAGACAGTTAATGCTGAGGTTACAAAATTTTGATGATTCTGTGCTCTAAATTGGTGTTTACACGTAAGTTGTTTTTTATTGGGGTTGAACTATATGAACTAAATTTTTATAAATTAGAAATTATTCTGCCTGTGGATTTTAAAAATTCTCTGTAGTTATGGCTTATCATGAATTCACAAATTGAAATAATAATTTTAACGTTTATTTATTTTTGAGACAGAGGGGGACAGAGCATGAATGGGGAGGGTCAGAGAGAAAGGGAGACACAGAATCTGAAACAGGCTCCAGGCTCTGAGTTGTCAGTACAGAGCCCGATGCGGGGCTTGAACTCACCAGCCGTGAGATCATGACCTGAGCCGAAGTCAGACACCCAACCGACTGAGCCACCCAGGCGCCCCTTGAAATAATAATTTTAAATAATGCTGTGTATATTCCATTAGATCTTGTATCCTGCAACCTTGCTAATTCATTTATTAGTTCTAGTGCTTTTTTGGTAGATCCCATAGGGTTCTCAGACTGCTGTCTGTGAATAAAGACAATTTTACTTGTTTTTCTACCTGGATGCCTGTTTTTTTCTTGTTGTGTTGCATTGGCTAGAGCTTGGAATACAGTGTTGAATAGAAGTGATGGGAACAAACATCTGTCTTGTTTCTGATCTTAGGAGGAAAGCATTCATTCTTTCACCATTAAGTATGGTGTTAGCTGTAAAGTTTTCCAGTTGAGGAAGTTCTCTTCTACTCTTAACATTGCTAAGAATTTTATTAGATGTTGGATTTTGTGAAGTACTTGTTCCGCATTTGTTGAGATAATGGTGGTTTTTCATTTTTTGGTCAGATGTTAAACTAATCTTGCATTCCCAGGATAACTGTACTTGGTTATGATGTATTATCCTTTTTATGTATTTTTGGATTCTGTTTGCCAAAATTCATTGAGGACTTTTGCATCTATGTTCAGTGAAGATTATTGGTCTATATAGTTTTCTTTCCTTGCAATGTCTCTCTCTGGTTCCTGCTAGTAGAGTAAGTCTTGCTAATAGAATGAATTGGGAAGTATTCTTTCCTTTTCAGTTTGCTGGAAGAGTCTGAGTAGAATTGGTGTTACTTTTTTCATTAACTGTTTGGTGAAATTTACCAGTGAAGCCATCTGGACCTGCTCTTTTCTTTGTGTGTGTTGGTGGGGGGGGGGGGGCAATGGGTTATTTACTAATTTAATTTTTTATAAATATAAGACTATTTAGGTTCTTTTTAGTGTGTTTTGGTAGCTTGAATCTGTTGAGAAATTTGTCCATTTCATCTAAGTTGTCTTACTAGCAGAAATTTGTTCATAATATTCCATTATACTTTTAAAACGGGGAGAATCTGTATTGTTGTCACCTCTCTTATTCATGATACTGGTAATTTGTGTCTTCTTTTTATCTTGATAAATTTGGTTTTGTTTGTCAATTTTATTGGTTTTTGCCTCTTAATGGGGATCTGAATAAGGTGAAAAAGTATGCAATATGAAGTTCTAGGAAAAGGCAGAGAGAACAGCACTTGCATGGTCCTTGGAAGGGGAAGAACTGGGCATTTCCAAAGAGAATAAACTCTAAGGGGCCAAGACAGAAGCATGAAGAGTAATTATGAGGCTATTGCAATAACACAGGTGAGAGAAAGATAATGATGGCTTAGACTGCTTACAGTAGCTAACAAGATGGTGAGAAGTGGCTAGATTCAGAATATTAATTATGAAGGTGGAGCCAGAAGGACCAGCTGATGACTTGTATATGGAGTGATGGAGAAGAGTCATGAATGATGCTTAGTCTTAGTTATATAGTTATGGTTGTTTTGTGAAATAGGGAAGACTGGAAGCAGATTTGGACTGTTAATAGAGAAGGTGGGGTGGAAGAGAGGCATCAAGAGATTTAATTTAGACTTAGTGGAGAATTTGAATTAGTTGACTCAAATAATTTTGTTCTATTGTGTATGTTTTCATTATTTGTTTAAGTTATCCAGGCAATTCCCTCTTTACTTTGTAAACATTACCTGTCTAATGAAGCCAGTGTATAGGAGATATTCAAGATAGAAGAGGCAATGCTTGACAGCTACCTTAGCATACAGTTTCCAATAAAACATTGAAATTGTAATATCCTAGGAAATAGAATAAAGAGAGAAATGTGTGAATCTTTTTGTGCTGAAGACATTAGTATGAAGTGACCAGATTCAGGATATACCTTATGTTAACAAGCCTTATAGAGAAATATTGTTTATAGGTGGTGTATGTAATGTGAATAACCAAGATGAACTTCCTGGAGATCAAAACAGATTTCTGAAATTATTTACTTTGTTGTTATTTTGTGAAGTTCTTTATATATAAATCAGATATTTGAGCCAATTCAGGAAGATTGAGCCCAGAATCCCAGACCACCTTCAAAACTGACCATGATACAGTTCAGCCCAAGTAGAACTGATAGAATCTTTCTGGTATCCTTTGTAATAGAACAAGAAGCTGACTAACTTCCAGGAGGAGAGGGATTGAATCTCTGTTTTGAGAAATGATACACGAGAGGGAAACCACTGTGCTCTCCCAGAAAATAGTCTGAGAGTCTGGCTAAACTATTAAACTAATCTCTTTCTTAACTAGAGTAAGCCTCCAAGTCAGGGTAAAATTCTTTCAGGCTTATACTAAAATAGAATCATAACAGACTACATTAAGAAATAAGATAAAGTTTTAAACTTATATTTTTATTAAATGTAATAAATAAAATATAATAAGCATTTAATAAGTATGAGCTATCCTGAGAGGACAGGGACCTTTTTTGGGTCTTCCATCACTGTATTCCCAGCATAAGCATAGTACTCTGATACTCTCCTACATGAATATGTAAATTATTGAAACCTCATATTAGAAAGTATGGCTTTTTTTGTGATTTTTTTTTTTAAACATGTGTCTTCACTAGAGGGTGCTGTGTAAGCATTCAGTACTTTTACGTGTCTTCTTCCTTCACATTTATTTGCTGGGAGATTGGATTTTTAAATCACCTGATTTTTTAAAAGCTTTCATTTCCTTTTCTTTGATTTCAAAACAATACATTGGTATTGTGTATGGTAAAATTAATGAAATTGAGTAGCTGTTAATGTTGGCATTAACACAGATGTTTCTTTTCTTCCTCCTTGTTAGGAGACTTATGACTCCAATCATGTATTCTGCGCGAGATGGTCACCCTCAAGTTGTTGCTCTCCTTGTTGCCCATGGAGCAGAAGTTAATACCCAGGATGAGAATGGTTATACCGTGAGAGTTGATTGTACAATGTCCCCTTTTCTAAGACATTGGTATCTTATCAGTAGTGCACAAAAAAGTTTTTAAGAAGTAAAAATTACAGAGGGGCTGGGATACAATTGCTGTTTGGTGAAGAAAAGCAACAGCTGAAACAAAAAAGGAATTATCTGATTCTCCTTGTCCTCACCCTTGGCACAAGAAGCTGTAACACACAGCAAAGCCTGGGTTCTAGAATACACATAGAATTCTATTTTATAGAAAACAGTTCAGTGATTGGCAAATAAATTATTTTATTCTATAAAGCACTTGACTGGGTAAAATATTATATGATTTGTAAAATCTGTGAGCACTGGCAGTCTGCTTTGCGGTTATAACTTTGGAAATATGTTTACTTTAGATTGTAAAATGAAGAGATTGCACCATTCTGTTAATTAACTATGCTCACTGTTTTATTGTGCCATAAATACTGTTGAAAAGTTTTCCTTTCTGTCTCATATACACTCCCTCTCTTTAAACAATCTTCTTTTTCCCCCACTTACAGGCTTTAACATGGGCAGCACGTCAGGGTCATAAAAATGTAGTTTTGAAGTTGCTTGAACTTGGAGCTAATAAAATGTTACAAACCAAAGATGGAAAGACACCGAGTGAGATTGCTAAAAGAAATAAACATCTAGAGGTATCCTATGTATTAATTTTTCTGTGGCATGTTATGTTATTATTTCTAGAACTTTTGTATTATTTTCTTAGAACTCACAACTGTCATAATACCGTATCTGGCTATTATTAAATGTTTACATATGTAATTCTCCTCTGGCCAGGTAACGTAAACTTTATTTTCCTAGAGTATTCACGTTTACTAAATAAGAGGCATATATAATGTGGTAATTTAAAAGCTATAGAAATAAATAATAAAATCTTATTCTGGCCCTAGAAATAAAATTGTAGTAGACTATTTAACATTTCAGACAGGTCCAGATTTTTAGAAATTAATTAGTGTATTGAGAAAGCTAATAAAATGCCAAAATTTGAACATGTAATTATTGAACATGTAATTTTAATTAGTACATATTAGACATTTTAAAAAATAAGTAAGTTAAATTTACTCCTATACATGTGACAAGGTATTTAATAAAGAGATAACATAGTTGAGTAGATGATCTACTGTCATTCACATATTAAAGTCAGTAATAAATATTTGCCATACGTTAAATCACTTTATTGATAGGAAGTTTTAGTCTGAATATTAAAACTTTGGATCAAAGGGCTATAATTTCTAAGCAAGGGTGAATACAGTACAAGTGTAAAACTAAGTTATATAGTTCAAGAGCTTCCAGACCTGAATTTGAAAGCATGTAACATTCCAGAGGTTCTATCATATAATCAGACCATGCCACTTTCTTTATTTTTTAACAAATCTGATAAACATGCCTATCATCTTCTAACTCAAGTCTACATTTACGGAAGTATTCTAGAATAATTGCTAACCACTAAAGCCCTGTGAAACTTCAAAAGAAATTTATGGTGCTTCTTCTAAGCTTTGAAAATTTGAAAATTTTTAATTGGTTTACTGCATTATTAAATTTAGGGTAGATGACACTGAATTTGACATATTAAGAAATTTATGAATGTCAAAGATTATTTTGAGCCATAAATTGTTTCTTAAAGTGAGATTTGATTTTGTGTTCTGGTTGATTATGTAGCATAACCCTGACTTACTAAAAAGTTAGATTTTAAGTATAAGTGATAGTATATATAATGTTAAGTATATTTGAATGGCTTATTAACTTTTTGCAGATCTTCAATTTTCTTTCTTTAACTTTAAATCCATTGGAGGGAAAGCTCCAACAGCTAACTAAAGAAGAAACTATTTGTAAACTATTAACAACAGATTCTGATAAAGAAAAAGATCACATATTTAGGTAACAAAGCATGTTTTTGTTCAACAAAATACCTATAAATGAGTAAAAAATGTGTGTGTTTTATTACTTTTAGTAAATGTGATGACATTTAAAATAGGATATTTTACACGATTACAATCAATTTTTAAATATCACTGAGAAATGTCTAGATGTTAAATGTTTTTTTCTACAGAATTTTAGAAAAATTTTACATATGTGTACTACTAACAGTAATGAGAATAATTTCTAACTTTAAAATATCAACAAAATTTATTTCTAAAAGTGTCTAAGATTATATTTTTGTTAGTGTTCAAACTAGACTGCATCTTGCTTTCTAATTCTTTTTAGCAGATTTCTGATTTTATAAGCTAAAATTAAAAGTACACTTTTTTATGAACACAGTTCAGTACATGGCCACAAAATTTTTCTGTGCTTACCTACATTAAAATTATTAAATCTTTACTTCCTACAATTAAAGAGATTTTCATGTATAGAAACCCCACAAGGAATATACATATTGGCAACTAATTTCATTCTTAGGAAAGATGAGCTACATTTTACTGTCGTCATTTTCTCTGTTAACTTATATCTTCACTCAAGAAACCTTCCTTATTCCACTGATATAACATAGGTCTAGTGTGTAAATTTGCACCTATATTACATATAGATACATTCTTACTCATTCTCATTCTGTATCTATATTATAAATATATATTGATTGTGCATTTATAGTCTGTTCTGAAATTGACATTGCTATAAATGTGTCTAGTTCATATACAGCATTTGGAGACCTGGAAATATTTTTACATGGTCTTGGGCTTGAACATATGACAGATTTATTAAAGGTAAGATTTTGTATAAGCTACAGAGAATTATAGATGTATGTTTATTTGTTGGTTAACTAAATATTAATGCTTAAGCATGCTTAAAAAAAAATGCCAAACACACTTTTCTCCATAATTTATACTAGATCCCATTTTAAGGCTACAAACATTTGAAAAATTTATTATTCTAGAAATTTAAATAAATTTGAATTTGGCTGGAATAAACAGCTTTTATTCACTGCCTGAAACTTCATAGAACTCCTCCTTGTACATCTAAGCCTTTAGATTGTTTTTTTTTTTTAATGTTTATTTATTTTTAAGAGAGAGAGAGCATGAGAAGAGGAGGGGCAGAAAGAGAGGGAGACACAGAATCCCAAGCAGGTTCCAGGCTCTGAGCTGTCAGCACAGAGCCCAACGTGGGGCTCAAACTCATAGTGAGATCATGACCTGAGCTGATCAGACGCTTAACCAACTGAGCCACCCAGGCACCACTGCCTGGTGCAGATTGTTTTTAGAGTTGCTTCCTGTATAGAATATTAGAAGCATGATTTTAAGTCAAACAGATCTGGTATCAGATTCTTGCTCTAATGATTGTTTAGCTGAAATATGTGACTTAAATCTCTTTTTTCATAGGATGATAATACCTAGTGTAGGATTGTCATAGATATTAAATTAGATCATATGCCAAGCACTGTTTTAGGTACTTTATTTATTTATTTTTTTTTTCATCGTTTATTTATTTTTGGGACAGAGAGAGACCGAGCATGAACGGGGGAGGGGCAGAGAGAGAGGGAGACACAGAATCGGAAAGAGGCTCCAGGCTCTGAGCCATCAGCCCAGAGCCCGACGCGGGGCTCGAACTCACGGACCGCAAGATCGTGACCTGGCTGAAGTCGGACGCTTAACCGACTGCGCCACCCAGGCGCCCTGTTTTAGGTACTTTAGGATGCATTATGGGGTTTGAGTTATGGTACGTTAGGTATGCATTATAGGGTTTGACAGTTAACCATTTAGCTGAATGAAGCAGTAAAGCACTTTTTAAAATAGGCTCTCCTTGGGGCGCCTGGATGGCGCAGTCGGTTAAGCGTCCGACTTCAGCCAGGTCACGATCTCGCGGTCTGTGAGTTCGAGCCCCGCGTCAGGCTCTGGGCTGATGGCTCAGAGCCTGGAGCCTGTTTCTGATTCTGTGTCTCCCTCTCTCTCTGCCCCTCCCCCGTTCATGCTCTGTCTCTCTCTGTCCCAAAAATAAATAAACGTTGAAAAAAAAAAATAAAAAAATAAAATAAAATAGGCTCTCCTTAGGAATGGGCACATTCTGTTTAGGTAGTTCAGAATTGTGCTTCATTGTACAATCTTGAAACTTCTTCCTATTTGAGAAATACTGAGTAAAACTGAATGTTATTGATTGTTTAATATGATGCAGTTACAAATTTAAAATATTCATAAAACATAACTTCTGTCAAATTTTATAGAGCTACCTTCCTTTTTATGTGAGCATATATAAACTGTAATAATTTTCTTTGAATCTGGGAAACCGGTTATGTTTGTACTTTTTTAGGTAATCATTTACGCATGTTAATGACACTCATCATCTAGCCAGTAGCACAATTCTATACCTGCATATTCTATCCCCTCCTAGAACTGAAAGTTGACTGACTATAACTGACTAATTTATAAATGACTAATTTATGACACTTGCCTACTTTCCTTTCTAATGTTTTACTTATATTGAAAGGTGGTGTTTTTTTTCTTCTCTACAGGAAAGGGATATAACTTTAAGACATCTTTTGACCATGAGGAAAGATGAGTTTACAAAGGTTAATATCAGTTTCAAAAACTCCAGACCTTCTTTCATATTTTAAGAATTGTGGATGTTTTGATTTTCTATTTTAAAAATTCTGGGGCTACAGACCATAAATGATCTTTTACTAGTTCATTTGATTACATATGATTATGGATAACCATATCTAAAATCTTCTGTTACAGTATTAAGTTGCTTTAAGAACATTGAAGGACTTAGAGTTGTTTTTCTTTCTTCAGATTAATCATGAGAGCTCAACTAAAACTGGTTCTTCATTTGTAAATCTGAAATAGTTTTGTAAAAGAGGTTACTTAGAAATAAGAGGTGGCTTTTTGTATATGTAAGTATGAATATGTGTCATCGAAATTCTGCCTTTTGCTGGGTTCTCAAAAGATCAAGACCTATTATTTTGCCATCTAACATTATTAAGTAACAATTTGAAAATAGCTTTGAAAATAACAATTGAAAATATTAGAGATGTTTAATACTAATAAATAGCATACTAAAAGGTAATGATTTTCCTCCTCACACACATTGGAAACTTGAAATCTTCAGTATTGTTGAAAGTCAAAATAAACATACTACTTAGCTAAACCCAAAAGAGAAAATTTAATTAACACCAATGGTAAAATGAAGACAAAAGACATAATCCTTCTTTAATCACTGGTAATATTTTAAATAATACTTTGAAGGAAAATTGTTTTACTGTGGTGGTTTTGGAAAGATTATCTTAATATCTGATCATTTGTTTTTAGAGTTTTGCAAAAAAAATTGACTACAGTCACTATATATCTAAATAAAAATCTAAATGACGTAACCTTGTCAGTCACAGTTATAAGTAAACCATCTATCTTTCAGTATGTTTCTTATTTTTCTAATATGTATGTTTTTTCAAGATATAAATTAATCAAGGAGAAAACTTTTTCAGTAAGTTTGGATATTAAATTACTCAAGTATGACTGTCTTGTTGCACCTTAAAATTATTTCTACTTAGAATGGAATTACCAATAGAGATCAGCAGAAAATTCTGGCTGCTCTTAAAGAACTTGAGGTAGAAGAGATAAAATTTGGAGAACTACCTGAAGTGGCAAAGTTGGAAATCAGGTAAACTTAACATTAATATTGTTTAGAATGAGCTGTTCTTAAAAAAAGAACTAAAAAGTTTAATTTTGATAGTTTCTGGGTCTTTTTACTTGATACTGTAATTTTACCGAGGAAATGGATAGTTCATTTTATCATCTGTTGTGTTCTGAAATGGGAAGTCATTTATAAAGTCCATTTTTATAAAGTCATTTTACCAGGAAGCAAAACAATGCATCTTCTTATTAACTCAGCTAGAAACATTCTTTTATTTTTTCATTGCATCTTGTTAAATGAACTATGTGAGATGCCATGCTTCCCATAGTATAGCTCTTACTCTCTTTGAGTCATTTTATGTGTCAAGTTGAAAATTCAAAGTAGTAATTTTTTCACATAGGGCAGTAAGAAAGCATTTCTTAATGTAGCTCAGCCCCCATTTTCAGCCTATTCTTAAGGAATTAAGTTGTCAGTATATAAAGTTTGATTTCAATATTATAAATTTGTCAAGCACTGATTATTAGTAATATTAGTAATCTAAAATCCATTTTTAAAATAATTGTATTTGATTTTATTAATATTTTCTGGGGCAGTAAATTGTTCAACTTTTTATTTGAAATCATTATAGGATCACAGGAAATTGCAAAGAGATGTACAGGGAAGTCCCATACAGTCATTACCCAGTCTCACCCAGTGCTAACATCTTGTATAACTATAGTACAATATTAAAGCCATAAAACTGACATATATGGTACAATGCACATAGTTTATTTGCATTTCACTGGTTATACATGTGCTCATTTGTGTGTACCTGTATAGGTCTATTCAGTTTTATTGTATGTGTATCTTTATGTAACCATTGCCACAAACAGTACACTTAACATACCATCACCATAAGGCTCCCTCATACTACTCCTTTATAGCCATACCCATCCGCCCAATCCTTAACAACCAATAATTTGTTATCCATCTTGATAATGATATTCATGAATGTTACTTAAATGGAATCATACAATGTGTATCCTTTGTGATTGGCTTTTTTCACTCATCCTAATTCCCTTGAGGTTCATCCAAGCTGTATCTTATAAAATATACTTACAAGTACAGTACTATCATCACTAACGTAGCCTATCTAAAACTAACATTGCAACTGTAATAAACATGAATTAAAAATGATAGATTTCCACACCATTTTAGAATTTAGAGAGGTTTTACATGGGATAATTTAGATGATCCAGATTTCTTTAAAAAGCTTATTGCAAAATTAACTTATTTCTGTTTCTCTTACTCTGCCTCCTTATAATAAGATGATCTGTATTCAAAATAATGCCTCATTGTTTCCAAATAACATTCTAACTGTTAAATATTTAAACACACTTAAATATTTAAAAGGATTTCAGTTGTGAGGACTTAAAAGTAGCAAACCTTCTTGAATCTCTGTTAATTTTCTTAATTTTTAAATTTATTGTCTCTATGAAAGAATATTCTAAGTTCTACATGACTAGCTTGGAAATTAAAATTTTTAATATAACTTATTTATATGATGGCAGAGTTGCCTTTAAGAATTTACTTTGAGGAATTTAATAGACTTAAAGAATGTGCAGAATCCTGAATGGTTCACTTATTAAAACTGCTGAATTTTTTTAAAAATATAACTGGCAGACATATATTCCAGGAATTTGACCTTGTTATTAAATCACAGACTGTGTTTACAGGCTGTTATGAAAAAGGTTTTACTTCCCATTTGTTCAAAGTCATTCTTTAAAGAAGAAATTAGTCATTAAGTCATAAGAAAACTAACAGCAGGAAAAGCTGAACTGATTGATTATAATCTTCTGGTAATGTGACTTCACCAATCTAGCTACTGATTTATTTTATGATACTTTCCTTCTACGTGTTAAATTTTCTAAGGTAGTCTGTTACAAGAACATATATGCACAGTCCTTTTACTTTTTTCTACACTTAATCTTACTATGTTTGCAGAATTAGAGAATGCACTTTAAAAATAATAACAACTATTCCATTACTACCTTGAGATATTTTGAACAGAAATAGTAAGCATTCATCCATATCTTGACATTTTCAACAGTTTCTGTCCAGACCTTTCCTCTAAGCCCACCTGAGTGCTGCTTAAGTCTGTCAAAAGCATCTCAAAATTATGTCCATTAAGAAAACTATTTCTCCTCCAAAAAGAAAAAGATAAAGAATTTTATGTAAAAATATATTGTTCACATCTATTACTTATTAAACATTCTAAAATTGGAAACTCGAAATATTTAACATTGGGGAATGATTGAATTACATTGCATTAACATATTTTATTCTGTCCTTAAAATTATTTTGAGATTTAATATCATAGAAAAATAATAAGTTTAAGAGACAAATATTAAATGGAGTGTGAAGCATAGTGCCAGTTGTATATATGCATACGAAAAATACTAGTAGAAAATATTCTGGAAGAAAATAGTACCAGTCAGTATCTTTAGGTGATAAGAGTAGTGGTAATTTTAATTTTTCCAGATATTTTATAATAAGCACATAGTTTTGGAGTACCTTTATTTAAGGTGTGAATTCTATCCTAACACTTGACTTCACATTCTTTTTTTCAAATTTTTATTTAATTTCTAGTTAGTTAACATATAGTGTAATAATTGGTTTGAGGAGTAGAATTTAGTGATTCATCACTTACATAAAACACCCAGTGTTCAATACAGTAAGTGCCCTCCTTAATAGCCATCATCCATTTAGCCCATCCCCTACCCACCTCCCCTCCATCAACCCTGTTTGTTTTCTATAGTTAAGAGTCTCTTATGATTTGCTTCCCTCTCTTTTCTTTTTCCCTTCTCCTATGTTAATCTGTTTTGTTTCTTAAATTCCACATATGAGTGAATTCATATGGTACTTTTTTTCTCTGACTTATTTCACTTAGAAAAATACACTCTAGCTCCGTCCATGTTGCTACAAATAGCAAGATCTCATTCTTTTTAAGTTTGAGAGAAACAGCATGAGTGGGGAGAGTCAGAAAGAGAGGGAGAGAGATAATCCCAAGCAGGCTCCACAAGGTCAACATAGAACCCTACAAGGGGCTCAATCCCATACACCATGAGATCATGATCTGAGCCAAAATCAAGAGTCGGACACTTAACCAACTGAGCCACCCAGGCCACCCCAAGATTTCATTCTTTTTGGTGGCTGAGTAATAATTCCATTACATATATACACCGCATCTTCTTTATCCATTCATTAGTCAATGTACATTTGGGCTCTTTCCTTATTTTGACTTCACATTTTAAAAACAGCCTGTTGTTTTAGTCAGCTTACACTATGTTATGCTTCAGTAACAAATAACTTCTAAATCTAAACAACTTATAACAAAATTTATTCCTTGAGTACCCATATTATGGCTGTACCTGCAGTGGATCTCCTTCTTGTTATTACTCTGAAAACAGGCTGGATAAACAGCCCCAACTGGGACATGCTGTTCTTATAGCACAGGGAAAAGAGAAGTATATTGTACCAAGAGGTATATTATACAGCTCTGGGGTAGGCAGTGGGCAGCCAGCCATTCAGGGTATGTAATGAATGCATACTATAGAGTTGTGATTTTTACAACTTGCCTGTCGATATTCAGTGGCCCTGAAAATTATACATCACAAGAAAGGTATGTATTTTCCTTATATTCATTCAGACTGATAAATTTGTATTCAAGTATCTATCATCTCTGTGAAACATTACTAATTATCTATTCCCATTATACTACATTCATTATCTCTGAGTTTTGATGTCTCAGCTATAAGCTAATGTTAATATCTACCTTACAGGAGTCGTTGGGAGGAGCTAAAAGAATAATAAATGTAAAATAACCAGTGTAGTACCTTCACATAATAGATACTCAAATATTGACACTTATATTCCTTCTTTATATGTCCCTTTGAATAATGATGTTACAATTCCATGTCTGCCTCAAATGCTGAAGCTTGAGATCCTCAAGATTTGAGACTTGTTATACTCAATGTCTGTTTCAGTTGTTAATATATATTAGCTATTCTATAAATATTTTTAAAGAATTTAGTAAATATTATGGCTAGACATTAACTATCCCAGTAGAATGAAGTAAATTGCTCATATTAGTGATTCCTATTTGTTTGTTTCCTCTATTTAGTGGTGATGAGTTCCTCAACTTTCTTCTGAAATTAAACAAACAGTGTGGCCATTTAATAACAGCAGTACAGAATATCATTTCTGAGTTGCCTGTAAATTCCCACAAGGTATTCTATAAAAGTTGTTAAGTGAAGAAAAGTATGAATACTGAAGAACATTCCAGATAAGTTAATGACAATTCAATAAACAGTTATCTGGTAAAATTGTAGCTTTCTTCTACAGTGTCACATAAAATCTAAATAGGTCAATTTGTTTAATATTACTTTTACTGTATCTTTTATTTTTAATTAATTGAAAAACTCTGTGTTCTAGCTCTCAGGAAAAGGAAAATGAGTCAGACCAAAAATTAAACTGATCTGTGTATTAAACTTAACATTTGTTCTTAAAGGGAATTTAGTTGTTTAAAATACAAAGTGACAGGAGACCCAAGTGAAGGTTGGAACAAAACAATGTGTTGAGTGTTATTAAAAACCATATCAATGTAAGGTTTTTTAATGAAGGAAAATTTAAATAGAGAAAGTGTAAGTGGCCTGTAAAAGCAAACTTTTTTGTAGAGTTTTTCATGTGGTTTGGTTTTAGCTATTTGTTTAAAAAAATTTTAATGCACTTGTTTTCCTCTGATTTTTTATAGAATACTAATCTAGGAGTCCTATCATTCTTAAAATCTTCATGAATTTATTTATTCACCATAAATATTATTACTGCTAAATATTAGTCTCCATAAAGTCATATATACATAATCTTAGTAAATGTATTCAGGAAACTAAGATTTGACTGTTTATATATATACAATCACAAAGTTCTTTTTGGTATCATAATTTATTCTGAACAAAAAAATGCTTTTCAGTTACATAATATAAAGAGTGAGAAAACTGTATCATTTTTGTAGATACAAAGTTGTAAAAAGTTGTTTCCCATTTTTTAAAATGTAACTTTTGAAAATATTCACAGATAGTACTAGAATGGTCTTCTCCCCGGAATTTTACTTCCGTTTGTGAAGAACTGGTTAGTAATGTTGAAGATTTGAGTGAAGAGGTCTGCAAACTAAAAGACTTAATTCAGAAGGTATATATTTAACATTAAAAAGGGGGGAAATGATGTACAGCATAATATGTTAGACGATGAAGCAATTCTGACAAAAGCAACTTGCTTCCCCTAGACAAGTGGGAAAAGAATAGTTTCCAAAGGAAGACATAAAGATAAAAAACAAACTTTGTGGGTCATTATAGAAATGCAGACTAAAAGAATAAGATCTATCCTTTTTCATCTCTTAAATTAGCAAGGGAGAACGTTGGTGATTCACCAAGCTGACACTTTCACGTGAGACTGGTGTCTCAACTCCTTTCAAAAATAGTTTGGCAAGATGTGCCAAGGACCATAAAAATATGTGCATCTTTCAGTAGCTTAATGATTCTAAAAGTGTTATGTACCAGAAGTATCGTGTGCCAGGAGAATGATTTAATAAATTATGGTACAACCACTTGTTACAGTGATACGTAGCCAGTCAGAAAAACAATGAAAATCAAATATTTATGAAGTTATAGATATCATAAAGATATGAAGTTGTATTTGTAGAATTTATTTACATATAAATATGCAGATGAAAAATTATGAAAACGACAGGTTTATCAGCTCTGTTAATGATACAGGTTTTTAGATGAAATATTCTATTTTCTAGACTTTCTTAAAGAGTGTGGGCCTTTTTGGTTGTTTTTTCTGTACTCATAGAAGTGTACATCTGGATTTAAGGACAGATGATTTTCCCTCCTTTAAGAAAATTGGCTGTAACAAAATCCATGTTGCTAAAATAGGGAACTCTGTTGAAGATAAGTAATAAAAAAAGGAAAACATTTTCATTTGACTAAATAACTCACTTGTGAGTTCTCCAAGTCTATTTAATAAATATACTTGGCATCTGTAAACTTTTTGTGAAATAGCTGAAGTGAATGTTAGATTATGCATTAAATTTGTATAACTTCAACCCATAAGCCGCTTGATATTTTTGTTAATATTTTATCAAGAAAAGTTCTTCTCAAAATCAACTTTATACATGTTCCAAGTAATTTGTCATTCTAGCTATTAACATATGTTCAATTAAAAGGAGTCTTTAAAAAGTGAACAGAAATTGTAAAGCAAGTTTTACAAAATAGTAGGGGAATAAATAAAGATAAAATGGGGCAAATGAGTAATATATCTCAAAATTCTTGTAGGAGATACCTCCCTTCTAGAGAAAGAGGCATCTTAGAAGTTGTATTATCTTTGACATTTATTCATTCACAGGCGTGAGGGTGCCTGCTGTATGTCAGACAACCATGCTACACATCAGTCTTCTAATTATTCTACTTCCACTTTTGTGTTCCTTTAATCCACAACCACTCCTCAAACAAACTTTCTCATACAAAAGTCTGATTTTCTACTTTCTGAACTTGTTGATAACATGAGGACTATAGCACTGCTCATCTTCACTACCTTCATCATCTCCAAGAAGTGAAGGAAAATGGTATTGATTTGACTTAGGATAATATCTTTCATGAGGATCCAGGGGAAATTTGGAAGGATTTGTGTACAGATACTTCCTGCAAAGCCTCATCCTTTAATGTTTAGAGTAGGAAACTCTCCCAGGACATCTTTGCCTCAGGATTGGTAATTATTTGGTTTCTCTAAGATGAACTAAAAACATTTGGGGAGGGGGAGGAAGACTGAGATGAAGCTAAAGAGAGAGGACAGGTTTTTCCTAAAAGAATGAAATAAAGAAACACTGCTCTGGGGGTGACTTTGACTCTAAAACATAAACGATTCAATCAGGTACCATAATATTTATTTTAATAACATATACCTATAAGGAGAAATTTTAGCTTTCTTTAGCTAATGGAAAGTCTTTTTTCTGTGGCCTTCTCTACCTTGAATTTATACATTTCTGTATAAGAACCAGCCTCGAAAACACATTTACTGATTTATAATAATTGCAGATACAGTACTTTGGTCAGGAAAGTCTTAATTTTAGAACAAGCTATTGCAGTGGTTTTTCTGGATTAGTCTTCAGTAGTAATCACCATAGTGAGACTTGATTGAGAGAACTGTGAAGGCTTCCAGATTTGGGAGTATGCTATTATCTGATATTTCAGTTTACCAATAATAACTGAAGCAAATTAAAAAACATATGAGTTACCATCAATAAGTGTATGGAGGTAACAAAGAGGGAGGGTAGGAGAGGTCAAGGCTAGACTTTAACACCACATCACTCTCTTTCAAAGCAACACACTGACAGGCTCCTGTCAGAAAGGGTCATTCTAAGTAATTGGTTAATAAAAGGAATGGCTGTCTCAGGATTCAGTAAATGGAGCATCAGTGTCAAAAAGGAATCTGTTACTGAATGAAGCCATTTGGAAGTTAGGCCAAGAATACAGTATTAATGAGATTGGCATTGAAGTCTGTTTTCTGCTGTAAATTTAAAATTAATTTTGCAGGCTTTTTAAATTAAATATTTACACTGTAGATTTTAGAAGTAGTTATTCTTGCTAATGTTGAAAATATTTATGTCACCACTCCAGCCCAGGATGTTTCTAGTATATATCACTCTATAAATGTGCCTGATTCTTTTTATCTTTTGAGGATCTTTTGGCTTTTACTCATTCTCCCTCTTCTGCCCCTCCCCCATCAACTATCTTCTCTCTCTCTCTCTCTCTCATACACACAATGTACACACACAAGTTGGGGGGCCTTCTGTAGCAACAGAGTTCAGTGTATAAGTATTTATAAACTTACTGAGCCTGTACTTTAATTGCTGAGAAGCGCTAAAAGATCCACTTAGGTTTTTGTTAGTATTTGTTCCTGCAATTATATTTAAATAAAGGATTAAACTTCTGGCAGTTGCATCAAACCTTTGAGCTTTTGTTAAATTTAATGTTTTGTAGGTATGCTATAAGAATGGTTCACTTTTTTCAAGAAATCATTTGATATTTAATGTTGAAGGGAAAAATAACAACTGTCATTGCTTGTAGGTAGAAATGAAGACTTTAACGTTCAAGGAACTTTAGCTCCTGATACAAAAACATGATTTTGAAATGTAATAATCTATGAAAGTATTTATTCTTAATGTGAAACTAATAATTTACTATAATGGGATCCTGGGGAAAAACGACTGTTTTTTGAGACATTTAAGTGTTCACTTTAAATCTTGCATGAGAATCTTGCTTTGGCTGCTTCTACATCAGCTGAATTAACGTGGATATTTTTAAAAATCAAAGATACTTTTATTTTCAGTGTACTTTACATTAACTCTTTTCATTTTCTCATACTAAATATTAGTTGCAAAATGAGCGAGAAAATGATCCAACTCATATACCATTAATGGAAGAAGTATCTACATGGAACAGAATTTTGAAGAGGACAGCTGTTACAGTGTGCGGATTTGGGTTTCTTCTTTTCATTTGCAAGCTGACTTTCCAGAGAAAATAACCCTAATATTGTGTTTTGAGTAATATCTTATTCAAATTACCTACAAATGTTGCTTTTAACTATTTGTGGCACAGCATAACTACATTCTTTGCTGATACTCCATAGGAGAAATTACAATAGCATAGAACAGAAAGTTTCCTTAGAAAGTGGTTTGTCAGTTTGAGTTAAAAATGTAATTTGTTGTATTTTTATGTTAATTTTGGTCAAGCAGTAAATTATGTGATTCATAAGTTTAGCACTATGATTCTAAATCACATTCAAAATAAAAGTTTTATCTGATATTATTTGACCCTTAAAAAACAGTGTGTTCCTGACTCCCTTAACTACAGAGAACAAAATTGATGGTTGTTACCAGAGGGGAGGTAGGTGGGGGATGGGCAAAATAGGGGATGCGGATTAAAGAGTACACTTACCATGATGAAAAAAACTAAAACAAAAAAAGAACAATGTGTTCCACTGTCACAGTGAATCTTACAGAATGTGTAAAATGTTCATAAATAAGTCCCTTTCTTTTAGTCCTTATTTTTCCCTTCCATTATTATGTAATAAGGAATTTCTTAATTTTTTAGTTCTGTAACATTAGGAAATTAATGACTTTGAAACTATTTCAGAGCATGCAAAGAATAAAGATAAAATGAACAATTTTTGAATTATGGATTAAAAACCTAGGGAAAATATCTAAAATGTAAATTTAAAAAAATTTAGGGGTGCCTGTGTGGCTCAGTAGGTTGAGAGTACGACTCTTGATTTCAGCTCAGATCATGATCCCAGGGTCCTCAGACTGAGCCCCACATAAGATTCTTTCTCCCTCTCCCTCTGGCCCTCTCCCCTGCTTGTGCACTCTCTCTCTAAAAAAAAATTAATTAAAAAAATAAAAAATTTTAGACAATAGTGTGGAAAGTACACAGTACATTAAAATTTTTTATGTAATGTACCTATGGGAACTATGACAGGTACTATGTGTAACATTCTTGACGATGTTATGACAGTGAGTGGCATGTGGCATGTGATGTCTATCAATCTAAAAAGCAATACATGATTATGTGGGGTTTTTTTCCCCAAACCAAATGATGATACTCAGATTTTAAAAGTGAAGGTGAAAAAGGGCAGGCCTGATTTCACAGGGAACGTGGCAGTTAAATATTGCTTGACTTAGTGGATCTACAACAACAGATGCAGTGGATCTACAAAAAAATTGTAGAAAAGAAGAATATAATTAGTGGTAATTTCTGCACTTTGTTATACAAGAGCAGCAAGACTCGAATAATTCCTTTTCTGAGAATACACTCAACCATATGTCACTGGAAGGAACGTATCTGACATTTTTACCGAAGTGCCATAGCAAGACATTTTTTTTTTCTGATATCCCTCAATTTAAGTGGGTTCAAGACCAGAATAGGGGTAGGAGAAGAGGTCCTTCTTCTAACACAGATCATGTTTCACTCCTAGCACGTTTTTTTTTTTAATATGAAATTTATTGTCAAATTGGTTTCCATACAACACCCAGTGCTCATCCCAACAGGTGCCTTCCTCAGTGCCCATCACCCACCCTCCCTTCCCTCCCAACCCCCCATCAACCCTCAGTTTATTCTCAGTTTTTAAGAGTCTCTGATGGTTTGGCTGTCTCCCTCTCTTTTTTTTTTTTTTTTCTTCCCCTCCCTCACGGTCTTCTGTTAAGTTTCTCAGGATCCACATAAGAGTGAAAACATATGGTATCTGTCTTTCTCTGTATGGCTTATTTCACTTAGCATCACACTCTCCAGTTCCATCCACGTTGCTACAAAAGGCCATATTTCGTTCTTTCTCATTGCCAAGTAGTATTCCATTATGTATATAAACCACAATTTCTCTGGAAAACAGTGTGGAGGTTCCTCAAAAAATTAAAAATAGATCTGCCCTATGACCCAGCAATAGCACTGCTAGGAATTTACCCAAGGGATACAGGAGTGCTGATGCATAGGGGCACTTGTACCCCAATGTTTATAGCAGCACTTTCAATAATAGCCAAATTATGGAAAGAGCCTAATGTCCATCAACTGATGAATGGATAAAGAAATTGTGGTTTACCCCTAGCACATTTCTTAGGCAAATAGAAGGTGTTTAATACATGTTAGTTTCCTTTAAAAAAAATGACTTACTATCTGATTATTTAACAATAGTCTTTCACCTCAGTTCATCTTTAATGATGATCATATCTCTTCTTTTGGCCGAATAGGTCACTATTTTTTTTCTTCTAATCAAACCAAGCTATATGTATCTCAAATATTAGGATAAACTATGAAAATTCAAATTGATAAAATATTTTATTTCCAAAAATATTAGCAAATTCCTTAAAATAGTGATCTGCTGTAATGTATTTTAAGTATGATTATTCAGGGGAAAGAAATACTGTAAAGTCCATTGTATCTGCATATTCTAAGTATATTTTTACTTCCTTGACAAATACAGTATAATTTTCAGATTGCAGATTAAAAATAAATAGGACCTTTTTGTGATTAAATTGTTCATGCATAAAGTATCAATAGAATACATAAGATTTTCCTCATTGTTTAGAATAGGTAATTTTATCTAGAGTGTAAGTCTCTTCCTACTCTGTTTGACTTGATTACAGTGCTTTACCACAAGGGTAAACCTTTTGAAATATTCATTCTTTTACAAGATAGCACAAATCATTTTTCTTCTCTTCTTGAAACAAGTTCCACAGAGACCCCTCTAAAACCACAGATATAAATGTAAACCAAGTTTTAATTCTATGCAATTGAAAGTAATAAAACTTTATTTTTTTATTAACTGATACTTAATTTTTAATTAGTTGGAATCAGAAAATGTTCCTACACCTTTGGAACACAAATAATGCCTCTTAAGCACCTCTTGGGATGCAAGTATCTTTCAAAAATGCATACTTGCCACTCTCCTTAAGTGGAATGCTTAGTGCCATTTGGTAGCTCTATTCCATTTCCCTTGTACACTTACTTTTTCACTGAATAACTATTTTCTGGTTCTCTGTCCTCAAATTTCTAAGACCTCCTCCTCATCTCATTCTTAAATGGTGGACTTACTTCTTACTGCCCTGGGGAATAGAATCAGTTAAAGAAGAACTTCCACACTGGATTTCCTAGACTTTCTTGTAAAGGGCTAGATAGTAAATATTTTAGTCTTTGTAGCCCATGTGGTCTATATCACAACTTCTTAATATAGCTATTATAGTACAAAAGCACCTGTAGACTGTACATAAATGAATAGATGTGAGTGTGGTACAAAATTTTATTTACAATAACAGGTAGTTGCCCAGATTTAGCCCCCAACCTATATTTTGCCAACCTAGCCAAAGGTCACAGAGTTACAACTAGGAATTTTGGGGTGTGTGTGTGTGTGTGTGTGTGTGTGTGTGTGCGCTTTTAATTTTTATCCAGTCTGACAGCCTCTGCCTTTTGACTGGATTGTTTAATCCATTCATATTCACTGTTACTAGTGGTATATTATTGATGTATTGGGCAGAAATAACCATTTTACTTTTGTTTTCCATATGATTGATATAGAAAAACCTCTTTATTAATTTTTTTCACATTTTTGAGTTATTTTCTTAGTGGTTGATCTAGGGCTTACCATATATGTATTTAACCTATAAGAATCTCTCCAGACTTATAACTAACTAAATTCCAGTGAGATATGGAAATGTTAATTCCTATATAGCTTTATTCTATTGTCTTCCATTTTTTATACTATTAATATTATGCATATTACATCTCTATGTTACAAATCCAGCAGTATAGTGTTATAATTATTTTGTATAATTGTATATCTATTGAAGAAAGAAAAATGATGAAGTTTATACTTATAAAATATGCTATATTTACATTTTTATTATTTCTAGTTTTCTTCATTTATTCCTGTGGGTTCAAGTTACTGTCTATTATTACTTCTTACTCCAGTACAGCTCTGCTCCCACTCACCTCCTTTGTGCTATTGTTTTCAAATATGATGCATTCTATCAGTGATAAGCCCAACAATACAATTATATACATACTCCTTTACATAGGTTCTTTGTAAACCATAAGGAGAAGAAAGATGCATTTATATTGTCTTTTTTAATTACATAATTACTTTTACCCCTGATTTTTGTTTTTTGTGTATATGGATTTAGATTTCCATGTGTGTTTGCTTGCTTCTAATCTGAAGAATTTTATTCAATATTTCTTTATAAAGTTGGCCTGCTAGCAGTTAATCCTCTTAAACTTTTGTTTATCTGGACATGTCTTTGTTTTGCCTTCATTTTTGAAATAAAGTTTTGCTAGATACGAGATTCTAGGTTGATAGAGTTTTGTTTGTTTGTTTTGTTTTGTTTCAGTACTCTGAATATGCTGTCCCACTACTTCCTACTCTCCATGTTTTCTATGAGAAGTTGGCTGTTTACTTATTGGGGTTTCTTGTAAGTGACAAGTCCTACTGCTCCTTTCAAGACTTCCTCTCTTTAAAATAAAATAAAGGAGCACCTGGATGGCTCAGTTGGTCAAGCGTCCAACTTCAGCTTAGGTCATGATCTCATGGCTTCATGGGTTTGAGCCCCACATCAGGCTCTGTGCTGGCAGCTCAGAGCCTGGAGCCTGTTTTAGATTCTGTGTGTCCCTCTGTCTCTGCCCCACCCCTGCTCACATTCTGTCTCACAAATAAGTAAACATTAAATTTTTTTTAATTTTTTATTAAAGAATTTTTTTAATTTTTTTATTAAAAATGTTTTTAATGTTTATTTTTGAGAGAAAGAGGGAGAGAGAGACAGAGCACAAGCAGGGGAGGGGCAGAGAGAGAGGGAGACAGAATCCAAAGCAGGCTCCAGACTCAGCCATAAGCACAGAGCCCGACAGAGCTCCAACCCACAAACTGAGAACATGGCCTGAGCTGAAGTCGTAAGCTTGACCGACTGAGCCACCCAGATGCCCCTAAATAAAATTATATTTTAAAAAAAAGAAGACTTCCTCTCTTGTGTTTGGCTTTCAGCATTCTTATGGGTGTGGATCTCTTTATCTTTCCTACTTGGAACATAGTAGGCTTATAGATTAATGTTTTTCATCATTGTGGGAAGTTTTCAGCCATTATTTCTTGGAAGGCCTTTTCTATTCCTTTCTCTTTGTCCTCAGTTTCTGGTATACAATGTTTCAGTTTCTGAAATATAATGGTATTTCCATTGTATTGGTGGACCCAAAAGTGTCCCACATTTTTCTGTTCACTTTTGTTCATTCCATTTTTTCCTCTCAATGTCTGTCCATGTATCTTTAAGGATTCTTCTGCCAATTCAAATTCACTACTGAGCCACTATAATGAATTTCAGTTACTTTTCAAATTTTCAACTTCAGAATTTGATTTCTCTTTATTGATCTTCTCTATGATGAGACATTTAGTTCAGGCCTTCCTTTGCTTCTTTAGCCTGGTCTTCTTTAGTTCTTTGAACATAGTTGTAATGGCTTCTTTAAAGACTTTACCAAATATGACATCTAGTCCCTCTCACAGTTTCTATTGCCCGCTCTTTTTCTTGTGTATGGGTCACACTTTCCTGTTTCTTTGGAGGTCTTACAATTTTTTGTTAAAAACTGAATATTTAAAAAAATTTTTTTCAACGTTTTTATTTATTTTTGGGACACAGAGCATGAACGGGGGAGGGGCAGAGAGAGAGGGAGACACAGAATCAGAAACAGGCTCCAGGCTCCGAGCCATCAGCCCAGAGCCTGACGCGGGGCTCAAACTCACGGACTGCGAGATCGTGACCTGGCTGAAGTCGGACGCTCAACCGACTGCGCCACCCAGGCGCCCCAAAACTGAATATTTTAGATAATATAGTAGTTCTGGAAAAGTGATTCCTCTCTCTTTCCCCCACCCCCCCCCACCTCCAGGAATTTTTGTTACTGTTTCCTTGTTGATTTGTTTAGTGACCTGGCTGAACTAGTCTAGTGAAGTTTGTTTCCACAAAGTGTGAAACTCCTGATGTTGCTCTTCAGAGAGTATATAGTCGTGGGAATGTGTACAGTCATCCAGAGATGACAGTGGTTTTATCAGGGACCTTTTTAATGGTCTCTTTTCCTGATTATTGTGATAAGCTATCTGCCACATTTGGTATTACAACGAGCCCACTAGTTACTAATCCACTAATTACTGTTTGATTGCGCTAGTGTTTATGGCATGCCCCAAGGCATGAATTGCCCAGCAATCTGATAGAATTAAATTTGGACAGGGACAGTTGTTGGGTTTTTTTGTTTTTGTTTTTGTTTTTTTAATGTTTATTTATTTTTGAGTGAGAGACAGCATGTGAGCAGGGGAGGAGCAGAGAGAGGAGACAAAGAATCTGAAGCAGGCTCCAGGCTCTGAGGTGTCAGCACAGAGCCCAAGGCAGGGCTCCAACTCATGAACTGTGAGATCATGACCTAAGCCTAAGTGGACACTTAACCAACTGAACCACTGGCACCCCTGGACAGGGGCAGTTTTTGAAGTCAGATTATGAGGTTTATTCTGACTAGGGGAGGGCCCTTTTTAGCTGTCTCTCCCGGGTTCTATCTGGTGAACTAGCTTGCCTACAGTTTAGCTTGTTGCTCCTACTTAAAAAGAGCTGTTGTCCTTGAGAGTGACCTTAGGCTTGATTTTCTCCACATTCTCTTTCAAATAAAGGCAGTTCCTTTGGGGACAAGTTTCGAGCTCTCCTTTCTTATGGACTGATGCTACCTCTTGGCAACATCTCTGAACCACTACTCTGAGTGCTAGGTAGGGCAGTAGCGTCTGGACTTTTGGGTTTGATTCTCACAACTCTGCCCTATAAGTGAGCTGGCATGAAGGAGATCAGGGCCCAAGTATTCTGGCCTGCAGTTTCCAGGATACAGTCATTATCCTGTGGGGCTCATAGGAAGGAGAACACCTTTGTCTGTATCACAGCAGAGTTGGAGGGCATAAGAAGTGCTGGTGGCTTGTCTTTTGGATGAGCTATAGTAACCTTTATCTGGTAGCTGAGGGGAGAGGCAGCTCATCCTCTTGGCCACATTTTCCCTGAGGGGGACTTCTGCCCAGCTGAGCTGACTGGGAGCTGCAAGGGGTAGGTGGAAAGGGAGAGAATGGGTCATGATTTAATGTTCTTACTGAGTTTTTGTAGATTTCCTTGAGTAAATGTTTCTTCATTAGTTCTGAGCCCTTAGGACTCTTTCCAGGGACTTTAAATAAAGGTTGTGGGGCGCCTGGGTGGCTCAGTCGGTTAAGCGTCCAACTTCAGCTCAGGTCACGATCTCGCGGTCCGCGAGTTCGAGCCCCGCGTCGGGATATGGGCTCATGGCTCACAGCCTGGAGCCTGCTTCCGATTCTGTGTCTCCCTCTCTCTCTGCCCCTCCCCCGTTCATGCTCTGTCTCTCTCTGTCCCAAAAATAAATAAACGTTGAAAGAAAAATTTAAATAAAGGTTGTGTTTTTATAGCTTTGTCTAGCTTTGCTGGTTTCTCTGGGGAGTAATACAGCACTGCTTGCTCCTCACGCTCCCATCCTGGCAGTGACACTCCTGAACCAATATTTCTAGGGTATCTGCTATGTGCTTAGTATAGTGCTTGGCCCAGAAACATTAGCTAAGTACTTTTCATGTAAGCTTTACCTAGTTCTACGTTAGTCAGTTCTACGTCAGCATCATAGGATGCTGAAAAATCTGAGAGCACCTCAAGTCTATTGGAGACAAAAGGGAAAGACTCACCAAGGTTTGGCCATGATATATGGGGGCTAGATAAATGATGGGTAAATCAAGCTTGCACTCTCAATTTTGAAAGCTTTTCCGGTGGCAGGTATTTCAGCTAATGCCTAATTTAAATTAATTGTATTGAGTGAATATGGAAAACAATATTTAAAAGTCTCAAAGGGTATAACTCAGAAATTAAGCCAGCTACAGTTTCAAGCACCAGAAGCAAAACTGAGTTTTTGTTTCTTTTATGTGATGATTTTATAATGCCAACTTTTTTTTTTTAATGCTAACACGATGTGAACACTAATCTTTAAGAACATAGATAACCATGATGACTTCTGTTTTGCCCTCCAAGTCACTCTGTCCCTGCTTAATAAATAATCATTTGTAGCTCTGTGGGGGTGGAAATAGGGTGGGGATTTTCTTTCTGGCACATCCACTAGTGAGTAATACATTTATTTCAAGTGCCAATAAAAATGTTATACTGGACTTATGTGACACATTTGTTAGTTATTAGAGAAACTAATTCTAAACCATTGGAGCAGTGCTCTATTATATTTCTGTACCTATAAGTGCAGACTATCAATATTCTGAACAAAATGCACAAATTTTTAATACTGCATAACAATTTTTGAGAGAGAGTAAATAAAATAAGGACATTTTCAGGAGTAGCACCATCTCTGGATTTCTCTCCAGAAGATAGTATTATCCTCTTTTTCTTTTCAACTGATCTTTCACAATTGTTTCCCTGAATTTTCTTTCCTCCTGGAATCTTTGAAATACTCTAATCTCCTTTATTTTTTTTTCCTTTTGAAATCGTGTCTACTGTTACATGCTGCTGCTTCCCTTTCACCCCCTAACCTGGCCCCCACCTCCACGATGACCCTGAGATAGAGGATAAGGTAGGCGAGGTTCCAGCCATGTCATTAGTGTGTACATTCTCTGGGTCTTGGTTTCCTCATCTATAAAATAGATTTTTCTAAGACTCAGAATAATGCCATATTCAAAAATAGATCCAATTGGGAATTCTTAAAATAGAACAAAACCTTAGGGGCTTTACGAGAATCAGTGTTTACTAAACAAATTGAATCCCTCATGAGTGGTTTTGTTTTTGATCTCACATTCAGAGATCTAATGTGTGAGAATTTATCTTAATATTTGGTTGCTGCCAATTATTTTATAATTTTGGCAAAACTACTAATGACACTTCAACTCATTAGATGGTTACTGAGTGCTTTGTATGTTGAAGACATTATACCCATTCATTATATATTTTATATATATAAAATGATCAAAAATCTAAATACTTAAACTATTACTAAAAGAGACAATGGAGGAGGGGGCCTGGGTGGCTCAGTTGGTTAAGCATTTCTTGATTTCAGCTCAGGTCATGATCTTATGGTTCATGGGTTCAAGTCCCATGTTGGGCTCTGTGCTGACAGCTCAGAGTCTGGAGACTGCTTAGGATTCTGTGTCTCCCTCTCTGTCTGCCCCTCCCCTGCACATGCTCTGTCTCTTTGTCTCTCAAAAATAAACATTAAAACAAATTTTTTTAAGAGACAATTGGATTACTGTTATTTTAAGGATGTAAACAGTTGGAAAAAAAAATAATTTTGTAAGACTGCTTCATAGGAAAGGGTGTGGTTTAGTGGCTTGTTTGTTTGTTTAAATGTCGACAATTGAGAGTGTGGTGATAGACTGACTTATCTTTCCTTGTGGGGGTAAGGCTCAATGTCAACTGATGCCCTCCCACAGAACACAGTTACAAAGGAAAATGGGCAAAATTCCCAATGTGCGAAATCTTTTAGAAGAGACTTAGACCAAATTTAAAGTAAATCTCTACTCATCATGGATCCAAGGCTCATTAGTGTTAAGCAATTTTGGGAGTTGCAGATGCTCCCTCCCGCCCCCAGTTTTCCTTGCCCCTCAATGTAAGGTATTAAAATGAGACACCTAGATCTTCAGTAGTAATACTGTGAGTATCCAGTTAGGGGTAATAAAACAATTGTGATATCAGTGGCAGTATTATAATAACACTATGGTTAGCCGTGGCCAGCTTAAATGGGGGACTTCAATAGGGGAAATGAAAGATTAAAGTTATTATGCAAAGTCCCTAAGTCAGTTTCTAGATAAAATAGGAATAGCATTCTAGAATGAAAGAAAAACTGCAGGTTTTATTCTTCATAAGGTTTCATTTCCTAAACTGTATTCTGTGATGTGGCTCCTAGACCTCCCTTTAGAAGTAAAGGACTTATTACCCCAGCTTCTGTGAGTGCAGGAAGGAGACTGACCTCTTTGAGAGAGTTTTCTCTACTAAAGCAAGCTGCCTTCCTCAAAGTGATAGTAGCTTTCCCACACTATTCCCAGGAATGGCTCATCAACCTATGGGTTTAAAGGAATCTTGTCTCAACTCAAAATAACCCTGAAGACCATTCTGCTTCAGAGCTCCAAGGGGGCCTGGCTGAGGCCTTCACCAAGACTGTATCATAGCCCATCTCTTCCCTCTGCCCACTTACCTTGCACAGGTATTCCTGTCCGGAGCGCTCCCTAAGAAATGTCCAGTATACTAATCTCCACCACAGTATCTGCCTCCCAAGGAACCCAGCTGTCACCAGCAGAGCCTTGCAGAAGTCATGAAATACATGATTATTAATAATAATTCTTTTCTCTGAAACTTAGTTTCCTAATTTGGAGAGTAAAAATTATCCTGAGCTAGGGGTGTTGTTAAGAGTGTTAAGTGCAGTGACATAGAAGGGGTTGTTGAATATTCTAATTAATGCAGATTTGTGGCCAGGAAGACCTGAATTCCAGTTTCACCTCTTCCACTTACTAGTTATATGGGTTTTACAAAGCTAGCTAAACCCTGCAAGTCTCTGCCCCTTTGTCTACAATATGAGAATGACAATAATAATCATACTAAAAAACTATCTTTAATCGGGCAATTACTATATGCCAGTCATTTAGCTAATTTAACAAAATGTATTCTTTTTTTTTTTAATTTTTTTTTTCAACGTTTATTTATTTTTGGGACAGAGAGAGACAGAGCATGAACGGGAAAGGGGCAGAGAGAGAGGGAGACACAGAATCGGAAACAGACTCCAGGCTCTGAGCCATCAGCCCAGAGCCTGACGCGGGGCTCAAACTCATGGACCGCGAGATCACGACCTGGCTGAAGTCGGATGCTTAACCGACTGCGCCACCCAGGCGCCCCAACAAAATGTATTCTTAATAAACCTACTTAATTAAACCGATAAGGTTTAGTGAACTAAGGCATATAAAGTGTTTTCTACAATGTCTGGTATGTGACATGCGTTAAAAAAATGGTAGCCGATATAAATTGTGGTTATTCATCTAAAGCATGTATTGCAGTGCCTTACATATACAAAAATGATACTCTACACGAGAAAAAAATGTCAGGACTATATTGCCAGGACTACATTTTTTGTTTCTAATTGCCAGGACTATATTTTTGTTTGAGAGAAATATTTTCTATCATGTAGTGATACATAACTAAAAATGCTTAAATTGTCTAACCTGACAAAGATGTATTCACAATCCACAAGATAACAGTTACTAGGTCTTGCAGATAATAAGTTACCTGATAAGACTCCCTCTGTTTCCCCTTTCCCTCTTTAACAGATGGCACCAGGCTCAAATACAGAGGTGTGCAATAAGCCACAAGTCAGAAGTAGAAACCACTTGTCTATAAAGCCAAGCTTATTAAACCCTTTTGTGATACTAGAGAGAATTGGAGTTTGCATTCTTATTGTTCCATGGATGAAGACTGGGTGGTATAAAGAGGTACGTGACTCAGTCGTGGTCAGACTACTGGCTTGATACCTACCTAATACACTTTGACCTTCTCGAGTCAGAGAGGACCTCATCTCCCTGAAACATTTTACACACCACGAGGGGTGCCAGAGTTTATACACCTGAAAGATACACACTTTCTTAGGTTTTTATTCATTAAATTCACCTGACTTGAAAAATATTTATTCATTTCATGTCTACTTGCAAACTAATACTAAAGACATTGGAAAATCTGAGTTAACTGAATTGTTAAATAATCTGAAGTGATGTAATTTTTAACACAGATATGTGGCTGCTGCAAATTGCCTAAAAGCCATAAGATGGGTCCATACACTAAGAACAGTGAAAGAACCCTCCTTGTACATTTCCTGGAGCAGCTGCACCAGCTCTGGATAGTCTAACTCTTCAATGTGGGATTATTTTTCTCACATTATTTTTCTCACAGTGATGAAACCACTGTGGTCGAGTTTTATGTTAATGATGCCAAAAATATTCCCAACTAATACAGGGTTATACTTATGTTTCCTCATTCTATAATTTGGTTCTTCCCTCAAAACTGTTTTCCAATATATCCATGTTAAAAAGTGAAGATGTAATTAATTCCTTTAAACTGCTGTATAATATATAATCATATGTCCATCCCACATTTTATCAACCTGTTCCTCCACTGATAAAATTTTAAGTTATTTTTTATTTTTCTCAACAGTATACTGTACATACTCGTGCACGTATCCTTATGTACATGTGACAAAGTTTCTTTAGCTATATTTAGCAGTGGAATAGATAGCTGTAGGGTACAAGTATTCAATATCATTAACTATTGATGTTGCCAGGTATTTCTGCCTTCCCCTCCAGATCCTCTCTCACCTTCGACCACCCTAGGAAGCTGAATCTATGAACCACATCAAAGGACCTTTAAATTATTTCTTGATTGGGTTTATCCGATGGGGAACTCCAGCAGAATACCTGAGGTAGAACAAGGTTCACGAATGTATTCACATGGCTCTCCTCCCTGCAACATTGCTCTCTGTGTCCTTCAACTGAAGGGCACTGCACCGCTACAAGATTCATTCCTTCTGGGTTCCAAGAACCTTCACTTTCACACCCGTGCCTTACAGTTGGAGGATGGTAACAGTTCCTCTGCCTACACCTTCAAAAATAGTCTCTATAAATCAAACCTCCTTGAATTATCCCACCATGTGTTTCCAGGTGAGAGCCTTACTGTATCACTCCTATACTGTTCTTCAAGGAGCCTATATTAATTTACAGAACTTTCAACAGTGTATGAGCATCCATTACCTACCCCAAAGCCATACCAATACTTAATATTAACTGACTGACACTTTCTCCTACTGATGGATTCAATAAAGTTGTTTCTGTTCTATCTTGTACTTCTTTAACTACTAGTGATGGACTTAAAAAATATTTACAGAATGTTCTACCCAAATGCAGCAGAATATACATCCTTCTTCAATGCACAGTGAAAATTCTCCAGATCATATGTTAGGCCACAAAACAAGTCTTTATAAGTTTAAGAAGAAATCATATCAAGAAGTTTTTCAAACCACTAATGTTATAAAAGTAGAAATCGGGCACCTGGGTGGTTCAGTCGGTTGAGCGTCTGACTTCGGCTCAGGTCATGATCTCACGGTCTGTGAGTTCGAGCCCCGCATCGATCTCTGTGATGACAGCTCAGAGCCTGGAGCCTGCTTCAAGTTCTGTGTCTCCCTCTCTATCTCTGCCCCTCCCCTGCTCATGCTGTCTCTCTGTGTCTCTCAAAAATAAATAGATGCAAAAAAAAATTTTTTTTAAGTAGAAATCAATTACTATAGGAAAACTAGAAAATCCACAAATATGTGGATGTAAAACACCGTTCTACTGAACAAATGATAGGTCAGAGAAGAAATCAAAGAGAAATCTTAAAATATCTTGAGACAGATAACAATGGAAACACCAAAACTTATAGGATGTAGCAAAAGCAGTTCTAACAGAAGTTCACACATTAAGAAACAAATCTTATACTTCAAGGAGCTAGAAAAAGAAGAACAAAGCCCAAAGTTAATAAAAGGAATGCAATAACAAAGGTCAGGAAATAAATGAAATAGAGACTAAAATGACAGTAGAAAGGATCAATGAAATTAAGAGCTTGTTCTTCGAAAGGATAAATAAAATTGACCAACCTTTAGACTCACCAAGAAAAAGAGAGTGGCCTCAAAATTAGAAATGAAAGAGATATTATAACAGATACCACAGAAATACAAAGGCTCATGGAACTACTACGAACAATTATACACCAACAAATTGGAAAACCTAGAAGAAATGGATGAAGTCCTAGAAACACAACATATTAAGACTGAATCAAGCAAAAAGAGGAAATCCAATCAGACCTATTACTAGGTAGGAGACTGAATCAGTAACTTTACAACAAACAAAAGTCAGAACCATATGTGGGTGCCTGGGTGGCTCAGTTGGCTAAGCCTCCAACTCTTGATTTCAGCTCATGTCATCATCTCACTGTGGTGGGATTGAACCCCCCCCCCCACCACAACCAATGAGCTCTGCTCCATTAAGAGAATGGAGTCTGCTTAAGATTAAGATTCTCTCTCTCCCTCTCCCTTTTCCCCTCCCCTGCTCATGTGTGCTATCCCTCTCTGTCTCTCACAGAAAGAAAAGAAAAGAGAAGAAGAGAAGAGAAGGAAAGGAAAGGAAAGGAAAGGAAAGGAAAGGAAAGGAAAGGAAAGGAAAGGAAAGGAAAGGAAAGGAAAGAAAAAAATAGGACCATATGGCTTCACTGGTGAATTCTACCAAACTTTTTTTTTAATGTTTATTTATTTTTGAAAGAGAGAGAGAAAACATGAGCAAAGGAGGGGCAGAAAGAGAGGGAGAGACAGAATTCTAAGCAGGCTCTGAGCTGACAGTACAGAGCCCCATGCAAGGCTTGATCTCAAGAACCCCAAGATCATGACCTGAGCTGAAATCAGGAGTCAGATGCTTAACTGACTGAGCCATCCAGGTGCCCCTCTACCAAACATTTAAAGATTAATTAATATCAATCCTTCTCAAACTCTTCCAAAAAATAGAAGAGAAGAGAACATTACTAAACTTATGAAGCCAGCATTATTACCCTGATACCAAAACTAGACAAGGTGACTACAAGAAAAGAAATTACAGACCAATATCTCTGATAAACAAAGATGTAAAAATTCTCAACAAAATATTAGCTAACTGTATACAATAATATATTAAAAGGATCTTACAGGATGATCAACTGGGATTCATTCCAGGATGCAAGGATGTTTCAACATCCACAAATCAATGTAATACACCACATTAACAAAAGGAAGGGTAAAAAATCACATAATCATCTCAATAGATACAGAAAAAGCATTTGACAAAATTCAACATCCATTCCTGATAAAAATTCTCAACAGACTGGCTAGAGAGGAAATGTATCTCAACACAACAAAGACCTAAGCTAGGATTGTACTCAACAGTGAAAAAATAAAAGGTTTCTTCCAAGACCAGAAATATGACAAAGATGCCCACTCTTGCCACTTTTATTCAACATAGTACTGGCAGTCCTAGCCAGAGCAATTAGGCCAGGGGGGGAAGTAAGTCATTCAAATCAGAAAGAAAGAAATATAACTGTCTCTTTTTGCAGATGAGATGATATTATACATAGAAAACCCTAAAGACTTGACCAAAAATGTTAGAAAAAAATTCAGTAAAATTTCAGGATAGAAAATCAATACACAAAAGTCAGTTACATTTCTACACTATTGATAAATTATCAGGAAGAGGATTATGAGAATAATCATATTTACAATTGCATCAAAAAGAATAAAATACTTAGAAATAACTTTAACCAAAGAGGTGAAAGACATGTACACCAAAAACTAAGACATTGATGAAAGAAATTAAAGAAGACACAATAAATGGAAAGATATTTCATGCTCATGGATTAGAAGAATTACCATTGTTAAAATGTCCATATAAACCAAAGCAATCTACAAATTCAGTGCAATCCCTTTCAAAATTCTGAAGGCATTTTCACAGAAATGGAATAATCCTAAAATTTGTATGGAACCACAAAGACCCTAAATAGCCAAAGCAATCTTGAGAAACAAAGCTGGAGGCCTCACACTTCCATATGCCAAACTATTACACAGCTATAATAACCAAAACAGTATGATTTTTGGTATATAAACCAACACATAGACCAATGAAGCCAAATACAGGGCCCAAAAATAAACCCACACATATTTGGCCAGTTAATTTACAACAAAGGAGCCAGAAATATACATTGGGGAAAGGATAGTCTTTTCAATTAATGATATTGGAAAAACTGGACAGCCACATACAAAACAATGAAACTGCACCATTATCTTGCACTATTCACAAAAATCAACTCAAAATGGATTAAAGACATGAATGTAAGACCAGAAACCATAAAACTCCTAGAAGAAAACATGGGTGGTAAACTCTTGGACATCTGTTTTGGTAATGATTTTTTGGATTTGACAACAAAGGCAGAGACAACAACAGCAAAAATAAACAAGTGGGACTACATCAAACTAAGAAGCTTCTGTACAACAAAAGAAACCATCAATAAAGTGAAAGGACAACTTACAGAATGAGAGAAAATATTTGAACATTACTTATCTGATAAGGGATTAATATCCAAAACATATATAAAGAACTTATACAACTCAATAGGAAAAAAACCCAATTAATAAATGAGAAAATATACCTGAATATACATTATTCCAAAGACAACCTACAGATGACCAGCAGGACAGGACAAGGTGCTCAACATCACTAATGCGGGAAATGCAAATCAAAACCACAGTGAGATATTACCTAACACCTATTATAATAGCTATTATCAAAAAAAGACAAGAAATAAGCGTGGACAAGGATGTGAAGAAAAGAGAACCCTTGTGCACTATTTATGGGGAATGTAAACTGGTAGCACCACTATGGAAAACAGTACGGATGTTCCTCAAAGAAATAAAATTAGAACTACCATATGATCCAGCAATTTCACTTCTGGGCATTTATCTGAAGGAAATTAAATCAGTATCTCAAAAAGATATCTTTATCCCCATGTTCATTGTAGCATTATTCACAATACCCAAGACGTGGAAACAACCTAAGTGTCCCTTAGGAGATAAGTAAAGAAAATGGTGTGTGTGTGTGTGTGTGTGTGTGTGTGTGTGTATGTGTATGTGTGTGTGTGTGTGTGTGTGTGTGTGTGTGTGTGTGTGTAATGGAATATTATTCAGTCTTTCAAAATAAGGAAATCTTATTTTTAAACATGGAAGGACCTCAAAAGCATTATGCTAAGTGAAGTAAGTCAAAGAAAATACCGTATCATTATTTATGTGTGGAATCTCAACATTTTTTTAAATGACTCACAGATACAACAAACAGATTGGTGGTGGCCAGTGATGGGATGCGGGGTGGGTGAAGCAGATGAAGGTGGTCAAAAGGTACAAACTCCCAGTTATAAGATAAATAAGTCTTAGTGATGTAGCATACAGCATGGAGACTATAATGAACCATATTATACTGTAGATTTGAAAGTTGTTATATAGTAAATCTTGAAAGTTCTCATCACAAGAAAGAAAAATAATTTTAACTATGTGTAGTGATAGACATTAACTAAACTTATTATGGTATTTCACAATATATACATCAATCATTAAGTTGTACACCTAAAATTAGTTACATGTTAAGTCTCTATTTTTAAAAAGCAGTAATTTAGATGGAATATTAGTCATAAAAAAGAATGAAATACTGCCATTTGCAGCAACATGGATGGACTTAGAGAGTATCATGATAAGTGAAATACGTCAGAGAAAGACAAATACCATATGATTTCACTCATATGTGGAATTTAAGAAACAAAACAAACAAAGGGAAAAAAAGACAAACAAAAATATAGACAAATACAGAGAGCAAATCAGTGGTTGCCAGAGCAAGGGGTGGGGAAGGCAAGGAGATGGGTGAAATAGGTGAAGATCAGAGTACACTTACTGTGATGAGCACCATGTAGAATTACGGAATTGCTATACTGAACACCTGAAACCATGAAACACTGAATGTTAATTATACTTGAATTTTTTTTAATTGCATTTTTTTAAAAAGCAGTAATTTGGGAGGAAGGTACTTTGTTATATAGCAATAGATAACTGGAAAAGTTATTCATTGTATTATTTCTTTACTGGTTAACCTAGAGATTATACTATTTATTCTTGACTTAGAATATTAAACATGGTTTCATAATAATGTATTTTTATTCAGTTCAAAATATTTTGAAATATCCTTTGACACTTCCTTGACCCACACATTATTTAGACGTATGTTGCTTAATTTCCAAAAGCTTGGAGATTTTCTTGATTTCTTTCTCTTACTGATTTTCCATTGCATTCCATTTCAATCAAGGAGCATAATTCGGGGTGGATGGACGGCCCAGTTGGTTAAGCATCTGACTCTTGGTTTTGGCTCAGGTAATGATCCCACAGTTCATGGGATTGAGCCCCACATCAGGCTCTGTGCTACCAGTGTGAAACCTGCTTGGGATTCTCTCTCTCCCCCTCTTCCCCTCCCCTGCTCATGCTCTTTCTCTCTCTCAAAATAAATTTTTTTTAAAAAGGAAGATATTTTGTACAATTTCACCTCTTTTAATTTGTCAATGTATATTACCCACCATACCATCTCTCTTAGTGAATGTTTCATGTTCACTTGAAAAGAATGTATATTCTGCTATTGTAGTGTGACATTCTATAAAAAACTAAATTCAGTTGGTTGAAGGTATTGCTGAGTTCTATATCTTGGTAATTTTCTGTCTGCTCATTCTATCAACTACTGAGAGTGGAATGTTGCTATCAACTATAATTTTTAATTTGTCTGTTTTTTCTTACAGTTCAGTAAATTTTTCCTTCATATAGTTTGAAAGCCTATTTTTTGGTGCGTAAACATTTAGTACTGTATTTCTTCTTGGTATATTGGCCCTCATAATTATGTCATGTCCCTCATTATCCAGGTAAATATTTTTGCTCAGAAACCTACTTTGATATTGACATATCAACCCAGCTTTCTTTTAGTTAGTGTTTATGCGATGTATCTTCTTCTAGCCTCCTTTTTTGTCTACCTGCATTATTATATTTGAAGTGAGTTTCTTATAGATAGCACATAGTTGGGTCTTCGGTTTTTATATATTCAATCTTTGTTTTTAAATTTTTGTGTTGGGACCATATATATTTTATATAATTATTGATATGTCTTGATTTGGGTCTACCATTTATTTTGTCTCCTACTTTTGTTTTTCATTGCTCTGGTCCTCTTTCTTACCTTCTTTTGTATTATTTGAAGTTTAATTTTTTTTGTTCTTTGCTGTATCTCTTTGTATAATCATTGTTTGGGGGATTATGTTATATATGCATAACTTTTTACAGCTGATTCTAAAGTAAACATTTTCTAACTTCAAGTGGAATGTAGAAAGTTATCACCATATAAATGTCCCTTTACCCTCCCCACTTGATATTGTAGATTCTTATGCATTACATCTACATACAATGAAAACACTATCAGACTGTGACCTGTTTTTGCCTTCAACCATCAAGCATGTTTTAAATAACTGGAGAGAAGTAGAAGTTTATATTTACCTAGCTATTTACCATTTCTCTTGCCTTTCCTGCATTCCAAAATTTTCAAGTTTCCTTCTTTTATCATTTCCTTTTTGTCTTAAGAAATTCTCTTAGCATTCATTTTAGAACAGGTCTGCTGATGATAAATTCTTTGTTTCCTTTCCTCTGAGAGTGTCTTTATTTCCCTTTTATTCATAAAGGATATTTTCATTGTATATAGAATTCTGGGCTGGGGCACCTGGGTGGCTCAGTCAGTTAAGCATTTGACTCTTAATCTCACCTCAGGTCTTGATCTCAGGGTCATGGACCCATGTTGGCCTCTGCACTGGGCATGAAGCCTATTAAAAAAAAAAGAAAGAAAAGAAAAAGAAAAAAGAATTCTGGGCTGAGGGTTATTTTTTTCAGAGCTTTAAAAATATATTGTTTAATTCCCTTCTGCTTTCATAATTTCTGATGAGAAATCTATTTTCATTCAAATCATCATTTTCCTTTGTTCCTCTTAAGTAATGCATCATTTGTTTCTGTCAGCTTTTAAGATTTTATCTTTGCCCTTAGCTTTCAGCAGTTTCATTCTGATGTGTCTTGGCATGGGTGTCTTTAAGTTTATCCTGTGTGGAGTTTGCTGAGCTTTTAGAATCTCTAGGTTTATACCTTTGACAAAATTTAGGAAGTTTTTAGCCATTATTTTTGCAAATATTTTTTTGTTGCAATGGGATGTTTCTCATCTCCTTCCAGAATTCCATGACATGTTACACCTTGTGGAATTGTTCCACAGATCCTTGAGGCTTTACTTCCGTTCAGTCTTTGTTTCCTTCTGTTTTTTAGGTCTGCATAATTTCTATTGATCCGTCTTCACATTCACTCACACTTTCATCTCCATTTTGCTCTTGGTCTTGTCTAGTGAGATAGATATTTCACTATATCACTGTGAAAGATAATGTATACATTTTTCAGTTCTAAAACTTCTGTGTGGTTCCTCTTTCTGTTTTCTGTTTCTTTGCTATTTTCTATTATCCATTTGTTTCAAAAGTATTCATCCTTACTTCTTGGAGAATTTTCATAATAATTGCTTTGAAAGTCTTTGATAACTTCAACATCTGTGTCATCTAGGAATTAGTGTCTATAGATTACCTTTTCCTATATGATTTGGAATTTGCCTGGTTCTTTGCATGCCAAGCAATTTTTATTGTATCCTGGATATTTTGAATAGATTGTTAAGAGACTCTGGGTCTAGATTAAGTCCTATGGGGGCACTGGGTGGCTTGGTCAGTTAAGCATCCAACTCTTGATTTCAGCTCAGGTCATGATCTCAGGGTTCGTGGGATCAAGCCCCATATCAGGCTTTGCACTGACAGTGCAGAGCCGGCTTGGGTTTCTCTCTCTCATTCTCTCTGCCTCTCCCCGACTCACACGTGCACATCTATACTCACTCAAAAATAAATAAACTTAAAAAAAAAAAAGTTCTATGGAGGATGTTGATAGTCTTGTTTTAGCATACAATCAACCCAGTTGTGTTCAGGCTAAAAATTCTGCCCAACTTTCTGTGGCTTCATGTTCTAATGTTATCTTAATTTTCAAAGCTTTTGCGATGCCATTCATGCCCTTCTCATGTGTGTAAGATGGTTTGTCTGGGACCTGGGAGGTGGTCTGTCTCAAAGTCTTTAGAGTCAGATTCACATGTACACAGCTTAGGAAGTAGGCACAGGAGTTCACATATAATGTTACAGGATCACTTTCCCAAGTTCTTCATTCTCCCTGACTTACCAGTTATTTTCTGGTTCTCAAAGAATCCCCTTCTTGGTCCTCTGGGCAGGAACTATGGCTTTAGTTATCTCACTCTGCCACTTACATTCTGTGACTACCCATTTCTGGAGCCACACAGCAGAAGAGAAAGAAAAAGTCAGGGGGTGGGGAGGGGGAGAAGGCAATGGAATTTTGTCCTGCTTTCTTGAGACCACAGCTACTCTTTTTGGAGAGGATTTTTCCCATCTCTTAGAGTTTTAGACACATATGGTCTCTCATTGTTGCCACTATCACTACTGCCAGGTGTAAGAGAAATGGGGTTGGGTGATGGCACGGAGGGGATTTCCTCCACTCTCTCTGGTATGTTACAAGTCCCTTTTCATGCTCCTTGAATCAAAACCTGAGGGCTTCTCTGGAGACTTCACCTGTAGGTCTCTCTATCAATGCAAGGTACCCACTTCAAGTATTTGACTACCTTGGGTCCAGCCTGCAGGATACCAGAAGAGATAACAAAATAAGAAATTCATCCTAACTTATTAGTACTTAAAATTTCAGTTTTCTTTAATCCACCTACTACCATTTACTTTTCATGGTCCTCAAATAGCTTCTCTATGCATTCTTTCCAAGTTTTATCTCTGTATTCAGTGGGAGAGGCCAGGTGTACTTACTCCATCTTACCTAGAATCAGAGTACCCCCGCCTGCTTTTTGTGCTAGTGATGTCATACATTTTCCTTCCACATGTTTTAAGCCTCACAAGATATTATAATCATTTCCTGTTTTAGTAGTTAATACTATCTTATGTTTTCCCACAGATTTACTCTTCCCAGTGTTTATTCTTTCCTGAAATCCCGTAATATCATGTGGTATATAATTTTCCTTCAGTCTAAAGAACTGGCTTAGTACTTATTTTCTTAGCTTTTGTTTGAAAGCATCTTGGTTTTGTCTTCATTTTTTTAAATGTTTATTTATTTTTGAGAGAGAGAGACAGAGCATGAGCTGGGGAGGGACAGAGAGAGGGAGACACAGAATCTGAAGCAGGCTCTGGGCTCTGAGCTGTCAGCACAGAACCTGATGCGGATTCGAATTCGTGAACTGCAAGATCATGCATGACCTGACCCCAAGTCGGATGCTTAACCAACTGAGCCACTCAGGCACCCTTGTCTTCATTTTTGAAGGATCCTTACAATGATTATAGAATTCCTGATCAGCAGTCCCACCCACCACCCCTCTTTTTTTTTTTTAATGTCATTCCACTGTCTTCTGATTTCAATAGTTTCTGTTGAAAAGCCAACCATAGCTTATGGTCTCTCCCACGAAGCTACTGTGTCTGTCTTTTCATGCAGCTTTAATATTTTCTCCTTGTCTTTGTCAGCAACTTAAGTGTGATGTGCCTAAGAATGGTTTTTTGCCTGTGTTTGTTCTACTTCACGTTTGTAGATTTCTTGAATATGTGGGTTTCTTTCTTCCATCATTTTGGAAAATTCTCAGAAATATTTCTTTAGTCCCATTCTCTCTCTCCTCTTTTTCCAGATCTCCAGTTATATCTGGTTAGACATTTTCACTCTATACCTTATTTTCTTTTCTGTATTTTATGTCCTTTTAAATGTTTTTTAATGGGTTTTTTTTTTTGTTTTGCTTGTTTTTTGAGAGAGAGAGAGAGCACATGAGCAAGAGAGGGTCAGAAAGAGAGGGAGACACAGAATCTGAAGCAGGCTCCAGGCTCTGAGCTGTCAGCACAGAGCTTGACGTGGGGCTGGGACCCACGGACTGCGAGATCATGACCTGAGCTGAAGTCGGATGCTTAACGGACTGAGCCACCCAAGTGTCCCTATATCTTAGATCCTTTTAATTCTGTGCATTATCTGGATATTTTTTTATTGATTCCTCTTCTTGTTTACTAGTCCACTGTTCTGTTGATTCTAGGTAGTTCCTCAAACCATCTATCTAATTCTTAATTTCAGTCACACATTTTCTTCCCCTCCCTCAGTTCTAGGATTTTTATTTAAGTTTTCTATATGAGTTTCAAGTCTCTGTTAAAATTATGTTATTTTTTGAACTCTTAAAAGTTATTTTTTAACTCATATCAAAATTCTAAATTACTTGTGGGTCTGTTTTCTGTTGATTTGCTTGCTGGGTTTCAATTTTTAGGTTTGATGCTGGATATGATGGATGAAAATGTATAGAGACCCTGAATGATACTATGTTCTTTCAGGGAGAGTTGAGTTTTCTTATGACTCACTTTGATCCTGTCAAGAGTTGGTTTTAGGGGCACCTGGGTGGCTCAGTCCGTTGAGTGTCTGACTTTGGCTCAGGTCATGATCACAAGGCTCGTGAGTTCGAGCCCCCCGTGGGGCTCTGTGCTGACAGCTCGGAGACTAGAGCCTGCTTCAGATTCTGTGTCTCCCGCTCTCTCTGCCCCTCCCCCGTTCATTCTCTGTCTCTTCTTCTCTCTCAAAAATAAATACACGTTCAAAAAATTTTAAAAAAAAGAGTTGGTTTTAGACTTTATTGGTGTTGCTCTGTGTCAGTTTTGCCCTTATTCATGGAGTGTAATCCTTATTCCCAAGGTAAGGGGAAGAAGAAGAAACAAAGAACAGCTCCTCTTTCAATTTTGAAGGATATTTTTCACTTATTATAGAATTCTGTGTGGACTAGATTCTTTTCTTTAAGCATTTTTAAAAACTTGTGGGTTTTTTGACTCCTGACTCCAATTATCGCTAATGAAAAGTTAGCTGTAATTCAGATTCTTGTCCACTAGTATTTAATGTATCTATTGCCTTTGGCTGCTTTAGAGATTTTTTTCCCATATTTGGTTTTAAACAGTCTGATCATAATGTATATAGGTGTGATATGCTTCGTATTTATTCTGCTTGGGGTTTTCTGACCCTCTTGTGTTCTATCCTATTGAACAAATCTGATTCAGTGTCTTTTCATGTACATGTATGTAATTTCACATTTCCTCTCTTCTTTCTTTTTGGAACTCCCCTTGCACATATATTAGACTACATGATATTGTGCTACAGATATCTGAGTTTACATTTCTTTAACTTCCAGTATCTTTTCTCTCTGTTCCTCAGATAAGTTCTATCTTTACGTTTATCATCCCTTTCTCCTGACAACTCCATCCTATTGTTATGCCCATTCAGTGAATTTTTCATTTCAGACATTATACTTTTTGGTTCTAGATTTTCATTTGTTTCTGATGGCTTTCATTTATCTACTGAAATTATCCATCTATTTGTTCATTGTAATCATGTTTTCCTTTAAATGCTTGAACATAAGCTATTAAAACATTTTTTCCCACCTGTTCCTACATCTGGATCATCTCAAAGTCAGTTTCTTTTGACTTCTTTTTCTTGAGTATAAGTCACATTTTCTTGGTTTTTCACTTTCCTATTTTTTTTATTGTATGCACAACATTGTAAATTCTAAAATATGGTCTTCCTTTAATGGGTGTTGGATTATGTTGTCTTCCTTTAATGAGTGTTGGTTTTATTCTTGTAAATTTCCTTTGGCCTATCTTGTTTTTGTTCTTTGTTTGAGTATGTGAGGTGGGGAAACAAAGTTTTGAATCTTTGACCTAAATGACACTTCTACACAAAGGTGTGCCACTTACATTAAAGAGATGATCTTTCTAACATCTAAAGTGAATGGCTGAAAAGCTTGATGATGTTCTCCACACCACTGAGATGGAACTTGAATGTCTCTCAACACTGTGTGATATGCAGTAGGCAATCTCTACTAGGCTATGCAGAATCTTAATATGTCTATATTCAGCTCAGCTTTTAGCCAAGGACCCATGGTGAGTCTTCATGTAGACTTTTAGGGCTCCCTTTTTCACAGCTACCTACTTACAGATATGCTACCCCACCAATTTCAGCTGCTTCAACAACTCAAAACTCTAATTTCTCCCTAAGACATGGGTTCCGCTTTCTTGCACCTCAGAAAAAAAGTGCCTTTTGGCAGAAAAACCAGGACAATTATGGGATAGTCATGGAACATCCCATGCTAGAAGCAAGTCTTTGGTGCACATTTAAATACATACTGAGATTTAAATCACTGATAGTTTTAACTTTTTCTAAGAGGAATTTCTGACAAAGAATAGGTAAGAATGCACTTAATAAAATTTTTTAGGACTGACTAAAGAGGAAAAGGGACAATGTTTTGTTTTTTTTTTTTTTAACGTTTATTTATTTTTGAGACAGAGAGACAGAGCATGAACGGGGAGGGTCAGAGAGAGGGAGACACAGAATCCAAAACAGGCTCCAGGCTCTGAGCCATCAGCACAGAGCCTGACGTGGGGCTTGAACTCACGAACTGCGAGATCATGACCTGAGCCAAAGTCGGCCGGTTAACCGACTGAGCCACCCAGGCGCCCCAAGGGACAAAGTTTTTAGGTGCATTGAAAACAAACTTAAAATTTCAAACAACTAATGTTATGTATGTGACACTGTTAGTTGTATAGATTTATAAAAAAAAGATTATAATTATAAATATTCTATGTTGTTATTTTATATGTAATCTATGTTGTAATGTATATGATACTCATAGATTTAGAAAATAAAAAGATGTATTTTTTCTTTTCCATCTTGACCCATCCTGTTAATACAAAATGTTCTCTCTTAAGGTCACTGAATCTAAGTTGGAGATACTAGACCTTTGAATCATTGGTTAGTGAGTAGCTAAATTAGGAGTCACTGCCTTAGGAAGAAGCCAGTTCAGACTGAAACACAAATGACTATTTGGTTGAAGAAGTAACTCTCCATTTTTAGAGGGTGGAGATGGTTTGGTAGTAAATTAGTTCTCTCTCTGCCCTGGGAGATTAGACAAACAATGGATCTAACTGAGAAAATAGACTGACTCATTTGGCTACAATGCTATATTGAAGTTATAAGCAAACTAACATTAATCTCCAGAAAGAGAATCTGGTTCTGTATACTGTAAATGAATTTTACAGTCAATTCTGAAATTTCTCATTGAATAAAAAAAAATCAGACATCTATAGATGGAGTGGCACTCTGAACCCTGCCTTTCTTTACCTCATCATCTGCTATAGCATAGCTAAAGTCATATGCAATTTACTTCATTATTTATTAACTCTTCTTTAGGGTGGTAGTTTTTATTGCAAGAGAAATGAGAATTGCAATAACTTTCTTTCCTCTTAACTTTCTTGAGCATTTCCCAACTTCCTCTAGTAGCTGAACACACTGTCTTCAAAGTGAAAGGTCCATCTGAAGGACAGGTACAGATGAGGACTGAGGAAAGTCAGACCTGCTATGCAGGATGAAGAGTTGCACAGGCTAATAATGGGTCATAAGTGAATAGGGGTGGAGAATGAAGGGAAATATAATCACAGATCTGGAAGAGACAAGTCATCTGATCCAGACTGCCTCCAGACAGGTCAGGAAGGGGTGTTTGGGTGGACCTTTTTTTCACATCTGGATTTAGCTTCTCTTGAACTTTTCAGCTTTTGCCTTTCACCCAAGGCTGATTCCTTCTCTGCAAGTCATGTGGTACTTCTCCTGCCCCAGGATGAAGTCCTTTCAAGTGGATTTAATTAGTTTTGGGGATGGTCCGTTCTTTTTCCAGGAGGTCTGTTTCAGGTTTAGGTCATTCCAATGGCCTCACCAACAACTGAAGGGCAGATGTCCTGGCCACTCAATAATTCCCTGGGTGGAGAGGAAGGGCCTCTAAACTGATGGCCATACTCCTTGTATTTCTAACTCCCCTTAGCTGAGAGCACAGGAGGTGCTGAGGTGGGTGGAACTTGGAGATTGAGGAGCTTTTTTTGGGTAGTTTCAGGTCTTATAGTCCATGACAGAAGCATACAGCTGCCTACCTTTCCCAAAATCCACATCCACACCCCTATGTTATTTGCCGGTAAAAGTGAAATTTGGGCAACTTATGGTTCCTCTGGGGCCACTCATTTCTCCCACATGTCCCAAGTGTCTGGATTTACTACAAGAGACAGGACATAGTAGAGTGGAAGTAAATTATAGCTTATTCTTCTACTTCATCCAGGAAAGAGGTTTGTGAGCATAAGCAAAGAGGTAAATGAGATTATTTCTTGCTGTTCGGTGCCTATCACATCACTCACCCTGCTTTACACGCCACCACCAGCGTGAGCACACGCTGTGAGTAGAAATGCAACCCCCACCCTCTCCTGCCCCGCGCCCTCCTCACCCCTCCCTCACGACCGGCACAGACCGACCAGAACTTCCCCTGGGTCGCGGCCCAGCGATATGGAGCGGCCCTGGCGCAGAGCCCTGCTCTTCCCGAGTCGTGGGTGGCGCGGTGCTTGTTTCCCTCCCCTCCCTTTCCGGACCCAAACAGGGATGTATCTGGGTCAGGCTGGGAGGGGCTGGACCTGCCAGGGACCGGCGGGGGGGATGGGGGTGGCGATGACAGCATCTTTCAGGTTTTTGGCGTTTCTGAGTTTGGCCCCATCCAGCCTCTCACCGCGCTCGCGCCCAGCAAGGGCTGATGCTCCGGCTAGTCCGGGCCCTGGGGGGGGGGGGGGGGGGGGGGGGGTTGGAGGGGGGAAAGAGCCCGTCCTTCCTATCAGAACGGCCACCCCTCCTCGCCCTGCGAACAATGCAGCGCCCACCCCCACCCTCAACACGCACACACATTCCCCATTCCCCGAGGCACGCTCCCCTGGAGGGCGGCGGGTCCCTCCACCCCAGGAAGAGAGCAATGGAACAGTTCACGGCCGCCACGAGTTCCTGGTCTTCCTTCCTTTCCGGTGATAAACGGCGGGGCTACAAGCCAGTTGCTGCTTAAGATGCTCCACCCGCGAGCTTGAGCCTCTCTTGGCTCTGTGCGGGGGCCCAGATCCAGGACCCAGGGTCCTCTTACCCCCGCAAGGCGCAAAGGCGTGACCCGCGTTGGAGCGCAGACCCCCGGCAGCTCTGCGCTGCCTTGGTTCCTCCCTATGTGATCTTGTGCGCTCCATTGCGCCGGGGAGGAACTGAGTGTGCGTAAAAACCGCATCTTCCCCAGACACTTTGGCTGAGGTTGCCTGGGTGAGGTCCGGAGGGTCATGGACTCCCGGCTCCCCACCCTGCGAGCTCTGTATATAAGCCCAGCTCTGAGGAATCAAGGCCACAGGTCTTCATTTCCCTGAGGCCTGGCCCCGCCCTCCCCAACCTTGCCCGGCAACTACTCGGCAGCCCCAAATCTCTACTCGCTCTTCCTTTTGGCTTTGGGAGAGAAGCGGAGCAGTGAGTTGAAAATCATCCCTGGATTTTTGCATCCTGTACACAGTTATCTCCTCATCCTCTCCTTCGTTTTCCCACATTGCACTCTCGGAGACTTCTCTGTGCCGGAGGGTAGCCTCGCCTATCCGCCTATCTGGAGCACCGGTCCTGTGGCAGGAGCCCCACTGATGCTCTGACCAGGAGCTTCCCGAAAGGTGCCTCCCTCCGCGGGTGCCCAAGGCCACGCAGAGGTGCTCCTCCTTCCCCGCCTCACCTCATCTCCAGACACCTCTTGCCATCATTGCATCCACCCTTGTGTAAAACCCGCGCCCCCCGCCCCACCCGGCGCCGCACCCCCTCCCTCGGCTGCTCCCGGCAGGCGGGGAGCCGAACGGACTGGGGCGCGCGGGAGGCGCGCAGAGCTCGAGAGCTCTCGGGCTGCCCGAGCTCGCAGCGCCTGGGGAATTGGGCTGTGGGCGAGGCGGCCAGGGCTGGCCTTTATCGCTCGCCCCGCTGGTGGTTTGAAACTTTATCAGCGAGTCTCGCCACTCGCCGCAGACGCGCGGGGGGCGGGGGCGCGGCGAGGCGCCTGCGGCCGTGACGAGGCGCTCCCGGCGCTGAGCGCTTCTGCTCGGGGCACGCATGGCGCCCGCACACGGAGTCTGACCTGATGCGGACGCAAGGGGGTTAATATGAACGCCCCTCTCGGTGGAATCTGGCCCTGGCTCCCCCTGCTCTTGACCTGGCTCACCCCTGAGGTCAGCTCTTCATGGTGGTAAGTCCACGCGTATGGGTGCAGGGGGATTTTGGAGACGGGAGTCGGGAACGCAACTAGCCACAGAGACCTTTGCCGGTGGCGCTTCCCCGCGGCCACAGCCATCGAGATTCCCGTCCAAACCCCAGCTGCTGTCCTCTCGCACCGCCCCAGCCTCACCCCCTTCCTTTGCTTTTCCTCGGAAGACATTCCAGCTTTGACAACTCCAAAAAATAACCCACAATTTCCCTCAAATGAGAGCTCGGATGTTTGGTTGATTTGGATCCAGCTGAGCGACAGCAAAATCAGCCAATTTCTTATCCCGTAGAGAGACACGCTAGCCGGGTCTCTAGCTCTGTTGCACAGGCGTGTGTGTGTGTGTGTGTGTGTGTGTGTGTGTGTGTGTGTGAAAATTCACCTTGAAAACTACAACCGTCTCCCCCACCCCCTCCAAATAGCCTCAAGATAAACCGATGGGCCAATTCTGGCAGTCAAGAGCTACACAACCCAACGCGTATGATTTTGCATTATTTCCCGTCCTTCCACATTCCTAATGCTTCACCCCGTGGGGCGGAAGAACGCCTTGCCTGCAGGTAGAGACTACCACCTTAACGCGAAGATCCAGCCCCAGGGGGCTCTAAGATGCTACCCTGTTCAAACTCATAATCACCCCCAAAGAATAACTTTGCTGTCCTTTGCACGGTCTGTTATTTAGTTATTGTGCATAGCAAAGGAGGGGCAGAATGTCGATATGTAACAGGTCCTAGCGTCCTTCAAAGTTCCAAAGGAAGATTCACTCCATTTCCCTTCCTTCTGATCTTGAAAAGAGGTGGAGTTGTTAAGGTCTGTAACGTCCTTGAACCTACAAGTTTCAGAACAGATACTAAAATACTAATTCAGAAGGACCCATTATAGTGGGCTCTTTTTTAAAGAATCTGGCCAAAGTAAGAAGTCTTAGCCAAATTAAAGACTAGAGCAGGGAACTTTAGGAAGACCCTGAGCTCTTCAAAGGAGCAAGGCAAAGCGTTGATGGGAAGAGGGGTTCAATTCCTTCCTAAGCCGCTTTGAACAGAAAGGCGTTTAGCCTTGACATTGCTGACATAGGATCAAAGATTGATTTATCAGAGTGACCATTTTTCAATAAAATGACTATTTCTGTTTCCATGGGCATATAAACATTATTTATTGCCCAGGCTTTTTGTCACATTGTCTCTCAGCTGTCACTTAAATATATTTTTTGGAAGTCACAGCTGTAACGATTTTATGATCATATAAAATAATGAAAATACAAGAAAAAGACATTCTCCTTGTTTGATCGCTTCAAAAGACACCTATGGCAGCTTGGGTTATATAAAAAGGTACCTTTCTAAACATTTCACAACTAATAGAGAACATCTGGGTAGAGATGATGATGTAATTTTTTGTTAAAGTTCCTTTTCAAAAGTACTTTATGGAGCTATAACACTGTTTGATTCTTCCAAACATTTAGTGTCCTTAATAACAATAGAAAGAATTTTTTCCAAAGGTTCTCTATAAAAGCCAAAAAGAGCTGGAAAAATGGAAATATTTAAAGGATTCTTTGGTAAGGAAAGAAGGGCATGTCTGTGAGGAGAGTGGAACATCAGATACCAGCAGGTGTTGATTAGACAGATACAGACAGTTTCTAAAGACACTTAAACGTTAGGTCAGATAAATGGGAGCAAGCTGCTTCTAAAAGTTGACTCCAGGGGCACCTGGGTGGCTCAGTCGGTTAAGCGTCTGGCTTTGGCTCAGGTCATGATCTCGCGGTTCCTGAGTTCAAGTCCCGAATCAGGCTCTGTGCTGACAGCTCGGAGCCTGGAGCCTGCTTCAGATTCTGAGTCTCCCTCTGTCTCTGCCCTCCCATGTTCACGCTCTGTCTCGCTCTGTCTCTCTCTCTCTCAAAAATCAACATTAAAAAAATAATAAATACAAAATAAGTTAAAAAAAAAAAAGTCGACTTCCCCAAAGGGAACCTCAGACATATTGGGTCACTGAGATCAGAGCCTTCTTGGGAAAAGCCTTTGAAGGGTTCTCCCCAAAACGCACTGCCCCTCCCCTTCACTCCATTCTCTGACTGCAGACCTTGACTCTTCTACCCTGGCCAGATCACCATCAGGTGGCCCTGGCTTCATGTCTAAGACACACAGTCATTGCTCTGTTTTTGGGGCGGATTCTACCAGATCACTCTCCATGCCTGCTGTGTCCCTTCTTGCTTTCTGATATCCCCAAAAGGATAAGGAATTCGTATTTGAGCCCTGCTTTGAACTCTTTAGTCTCCTGGGAAACTTGGCACCAGCCCTCGCTGATTATGGCTTTTCCACCTCTGTGTTGGTCCTTTTCAGGTACATGAGAGCTACAGGTGGCTCCTCCAGGGTGATGTGTGACAATGTGCCAGGCCTGGTGAGCCGCCAGCGGCAGCTGTGCCACCGACACCCAGATGTGATGCGTGCCATTGGCCTAGGCGTGGCCGAGTGGACTGCAGAGTGTCAGCACCAGTTCCGCCAGCACCGCTGGAACTGCAACACCCTCGACAGAGATCACAGCCTCTTCGGCAGGGTCCTGCTCCGAAGTAAGTCTCCTGCCTTCGTGCAGCTCCATGGGCTGTCCTCTCACACACAAGTCCCTCACTTGGTCTTCAGAGTCCCTGCCCACCTTTTCTTGCATTTAATTAGTCAGAAGTTTGTTCTTTTTGGTCCCTGTTTTGTAGATGAGGACTAGAGAAGTCAAGGAACGTGCCTAAAGTTTTGGAGGAGGCCAGTCACGGGTTAGGATGTAGTGCCCCAGGCTGGTGTCTTTTTGCTCTTTGCGGTGTCCATCCATATCCTTTCACAACCCTGCCTGTCCCTCCAGAATCAGATTTTGTCTCCAGGAGAAAGGAGGAAGCAGCCACAGGGCCCTCTTGACTTTTTTTTTTTTTTTTTTTTTTTTTTTGGTAACAATTTTCTTTATGTTTTTATTTATTTTTGAGATGGGGGGAAAGGGGCAGAGAGGAGGTGGGGGACAGAGGATCTGAAGTTGGCTCTGAGCGGACAGCAGAGTCCCATGTGGGGCTTGAACTCACGAACTGTGCAATCATGACCTGAGCTAAAGGCAGACACTTAACTGACTGAGCCACCCAGGCACCCCTCTCTTGACTTTTTTATTCTTTCTAGGACTTGAACCTTCTAGAGGATTTGAGCAGATAAGGGTGGAATACTCAAAATTTTTTTCAACCAAAAAATATTTCAAAAAACACATGTGCTTATTAAGAAGCAGAGACAAATCTCTGCTCACACCTTTCACCTCCTATTCAGCTACTCAGCTTTGAGTCACTCTGTATCTAAATTCAACACTTTTCCCCAGTATATTCTGCATGGTAGGGACTAGCCTCTGTTCTCTGCACTTGCTTGATGCCTTGTGTGTTACAGACACCATTCATTCATTGAATGGTTGAATGAATGGATGAACTCATTGTGAGCACGTGTTGTTTTTCAGGCACATTTTAGGCAGAATAGTATTTATGGAGGATAGGGGTGAGAAATATGAATACACAGTTTTCAAGCATACATGTTTGTTTTTCTGTTTTACTTAGAAGGAACATTAAACACTATCTAATCACATAACAAATTTCTTAAAAGTTCTGAATATGGGAAGTAGCTGGTATAAAAATCAAAGCAAACTAACTGAAAATCAGATTTCAGTTACCCAAAAATACCCATCCCTTAAGCTGGCATTAGCATTCTTCAAGAAGTAGCATGGCCCATTTGCTACTGGAAATCTGACTGAAAACACAACAGATCATGTGCGAACCCCAGAAACAGGAAACTACACTTGTTTTTGCGCCCCCCCCCCCCCCCCCCACCAATCCTAAGAAAATCATCCAGGCTGTACACTTGGTAATGCTTAACAGAGGGTGTTTCTATCATGTAATCATCACAGCCCTAGGGTTTTATGAGGCCAAATGCATAACTGAATGTCTCTAAAATCCCCCAAGGGCGTAGTACTCTCACTCAGTGTATCCCTAAAGTTAATTTACTGTGATATTCTGCAATTTTATCCTCTAGTTTAAAAACTATATTCTTCTGCATTCCTTTTGGAGTTTCAATATGAGATCGCAAATTTTTGAAAGGTTAATAGTCAATTTCAGCTGCATGGAATTTTAAGACTTCACCTAGATTAGCTCACCAGTGAATCAATTAAAGTGCTGGACCTTGTCAAAGAGAGTTTACAAGTACCTAGCACACGTGATCTTCGGGCATGTTGTGTACAGGCTCTCTGTGTTTACGCTATATCAGGACTTTCTTTTCCAAAGTGCTCACAATCATTTTGCAATCACTACAAATTAAATGTACTTCTCATTGACAAAATGTTCGCCTCCAAAATCTGTCTGCGAAAATCCATTCAGATGTCTCCATACTGAATAAAAACCTTTAGATCACAAATCAAAAGAAGCAGTTTTGCCTACTGATCCTAAAGATAGCATGTCTGGGAAAGCTGGGAATTCATTTGTAAAATCCTTTAATCCTGGCTGTAGGGTTGCTGAGAGGGAAGAGGTTAGAACTGGAGGAAGGGGGCTAGTTCAACTTAGCCTAAGGCCTCAGGTAAATAAGAGAATCTAAGCTATACTTCCTTCAGGGTTCTGTCAGATGAAGCTGAGTGTTTTGCCAAAGTACTCAAAACTTAAAACACTCATGCTACACAATTTCTTTCCATTCTTCACAGAAGGCCAGATTTCTTCCTGGACATTTATATAAACTCCTATGACTGTCAGTGATGATTTTGTGTTGGTTATGGGAGGGCTGAATTTGGCCTAAAGTAGTTTATCCTGGAAATAATCAAGAAATTCCAATGAAGCTATCCAAAGATTTTTACAATTAATTGCTTGGAGGGAAATTCACATCTTAGGTTGCGAAGAACTCTCTTTTGGAAACCTAAATTTCCTTATAGATGGATAGGAAAGGCAAAGGCCAACACCAGTGATAGGAAGAACATAAAAGTCACTAACATATACCATGGTCATGGAAAAAAGGAAAATATGTGTTTGCCTCTTTTGCTTCAGAGAGCTAGAAGATGACAGAAGAATTTTTAGGAACACTTGTAATTCACTCATTCCACAGACTGTCACCAGCCATAGGCAGAGAAACTTAAAGACCAAACTAGTAAACCTAAAAATATTCCTGTAAGAATACGCCTCTAGAATTCTAGAATAAGCCTTAAAAAAAAAAAAAAAAAAAAAAAAAAAGGTGAGTAGGTCTCATCCTTGTAAATTTCCAAAAAAAAAAAAAAAAGGCAAGCGTTTGACGAGCGAGCTAAACGACCCTTAACCTTCCAGAAGTTGTAGTTTCTAGCATTTTGCCCTCCCCAAATTCTGCCCCAGACAAAAATGATGCCTATGCACTTGATAGCCATTTCTTGACTTATCTCACCCTCAAAATTAGAAAACTTCAACCACATCAGGAAATTAAGTACCACCATTTAGATTTGGATTTTATTTCATATTGTGATGGCTTTAAAAAGAATCCGTTTTTCTAAGAAGAGGCCCAAGATCAAAATGTGTTTTGTTACAAAGCCAACTCTTGAAATGTGCTACTATTTCACACATAGCATTTCAGTGATGCATCTAAGACATTTAACTGAAAACATCTTAAGGCCGTATATATACACGATACCAAAACATCTGGAGGTAAAATGAAAAGTCAGTCAATGTGCTAAATTTTGTGTGTAAATATACAGAGTAACATCTAGTTATTGAGTAATGTGTTTGAGTAATAAATGACAAATATTTAGAAAGGTGATATTTTTACTTTGGAAATTACTTCTGAAACACAGCAGATTTTAAGTGATTTTTCATCTTTCGGCAACAAGTCAATGTAATTGTTTGCAAGTTATGCCAGGATGAATTCTGCACGTAGGCAATTTATTCCTTTGCTGCTTTCAAAATACTCTCTGGTCACTAACACTCTACATCCATATCTTCCATACCTTCCCCCTAAAAGACCACCACACAAAATTGCTTTTCTTTCTCCTTAAAAAATAAGACTAGTGCTAAACACATTAAGCATTTGGAATTTTCCCTGTCTGTGATATCTCTGAATGTAGGCTCTGGACTCCAAATATAAAACCAGGCTTTAGCAGACCAAGGAGGTAACCCTCAACAAGGCATTTTCCTAAACTATAAAACGAGTGTAATAAAGTGTTTATTTACCTGAAAGCCACTGCCTGAGATTAAGCCACATTAGTATCTATTAATCACCTTCTTTTGCGAAACGTCTCAGTTCACTTAGAAAATCTGTGATCCTTATAATAGAACCTGGGACTCTTTAAAAGAGCTCTGCGACCATCACATCTCTCTCTGGAGAGTGCTACCTATGGCAAATATTCATATAATTGATTTTACCTATATATGGGGCATGATTGATTCCTTTTTTGATGGTTAGAGGTTTCAGGGGAGATATTTTTTGAAGGCTGAGGTAAGTGCCACTTAATATGGTGTAGATATGTTTTCCTGATTTTTAATAATGAGACTAGCAGAGCAAATATTGCAAGGGACATATAATAAATTTTAGCACCGAATGACAAACGGAAACAAGCAGGACTTCAATGCGAAAAGGTGGTTTGTTCTCCCAGCTGTGTGGTTCAAAAAGTCACACTCGTCTTGACACATGGAGTCACTGACTGGCTCTCCGTTTTCTGCCTTGTGTTGGCATTAGGTTGTTGAGCTGCTATTTTGCTTGTTAATATATTTGCTGCAGCACCCATTAATAAAGAGGCGTGCTAATAACAATGAAATACAGCCCCAGTTGAAAAATGAGGTGCACGCGGACCCTAAAGAGCCTTATATCTGTCACGATACCACAACGCCGTGTTATGAGTTACTACAGATTATTAAAATAATTTAATGTAGTTACTGCACTGAAATATGTACCTTTCAGCCTGTAAGGGAGAGTAGCCTGTGCTCTAATAAAGAACAATTCTAAGAAAGCACCCCAAAGGGTTCTTGCCCAAGTCTAATTATAGGCGGTAAATTTGTTTCCTTCCAGAAAAACCAAAGAAAAGCTTTTCACTGTCTTTTACCCATACCGGTGATTAGTGCAGGTGTTCCAGAAGAAAGTAAATTCACCTTAATAGTTAGACATAGTATGTAACTCAAGGATATTGCATATTGCCTTCAACAATCTCTCAATTACTCGTGAAAGTTGATGCCGAGCCAAAGCTTCACAGTGTTAACACACAGAGCTGGTTACTGCCTGAATTCTCTTCCCACCTCAGCCCCTAGGTTTCTTTGAATTCAGTATTTCAGTCTGGACCCTTCATCTGACAGGAGTGTCCTCACTAAGGCCTGCAAATTTGGAAGGGTTTTTTCAAGGAGAGCTACAGTAGCGTGAATACCAAACTGTTTTGTGGAATGGCAGAAATCGGAGAACTCAGGCTCTATTACAAGTTAAATGAAAGCCTAGAGAGAGCTCCTCTCTTCTAGCACAGGAAGCTAAGGTAAAGCCAGGGGTGGGCAGGGCAGGCTTTTGCTGCATTTCCTTTCATACGCTTAATTTACTCCAAGGTGTTTGTCACACCCATACCTACCTACACTGACAAAAGCTTTTATTATACGGAAGCAATTCATATTCAAAAGTGAGCCCTGGCTCTAGAAGAGAATCCTTCAAGAACACCAGGACCTTCTTGCCCTGGGGGGGGGGGGGGGGGTGGACTATGCCAGAGGTAGAGTGAGTGGCAAACAGCCATAGTGTGAAAGTTATTCAGAACTAGCAATTCCAGACCATGTTTAAGAAAAGCATTTCTGTTTCAGGTAGTCGGGAATCTGCCTTTGTTTACGCCGTCTCCTCAGCGGGAGTTGTGTTTGCCATCACCAGGGCCTGTAGCCAAGGAGAATTAAAATCCTGTTCCTGTGATCCAAAGAAGAAGGGAACGGCCAAGGACAGCAAGGGAAATTTCGACTGGGGTGGCTGCAGTGATAACATTGACTATGGGATCAAATTTGCCCGAGCATTTGTGGATGCCAAGGAAAGGAAAGGAAAGGATGCCAGAGCCCTGATGAACCTTCACAACAACAGAGCCGGCAGGAAGGTATGGACAGCAATGGTGCTCATTTTATAGACTGCATGGCCTTATAAATCACTTAAGCTGAGCTTATCTTAAGCTTTCCTAGAGCTGGTAAAATGCCGTACAGTCCCAACTTCCCACTGCCCCCCACCCCACGCCCCACCACCCAGCTGTATATTCTAAAGAATACCATGGACTGGGTTGAAATGTCTCCACCTGCACTCCACCTTCCTTCCCACAGCTGAGCTGGAGTCCACCCATTGCATTTCGCATTGTGTAGAGTCCAGTGTTTTATGGCCCTTCTGGATACTCTATCATCTAGACAGAAGATATAATCTATGGGTGAGGATAGTGCTTCATCCCACATACCAATGGGGCACTGAATGCTTGTGTCTGAGGGAATCAAGACCCAGAGCATCTTCTCTCAAACTCATCATGAAAGTAACTCACCAGGCATGGCTCGTTCACTTCTAGATTCAGGGATGTTCTTTTTAGAAACAGACCCAACTCTCATTCTTTTAAAAGCCCCACCTTGTCATTTCCGGGCCTGGATGAGTAAGCAGACCAGGGAAAGGCATACCCCAAAGGGATGCTCTGACTCCTTGTCCTCTAGTTCTGACTAACTTCCTGGACTATGGGTATCCAGTCATTATTCACCTCCTAACCCCCATTTGTCAGATGAATGAAGAGGCCCTTGGGCACTCAAGGTCATATGGAGAGTCTGTAGAAAAGTCTATTAGAACTCAGGTTTCAGCTTCTAGCCCAGGGGTACTTTGGCCCAGGATTAAACCATTTCGGAGCCAGTGTTCAGATCTATTGATGTACCGTTTCTTTCTGCATGGTGACATGACCAGAATAACTAGAGAATCTGAATGATGCACATTATCTCTTTCTTTGTGTAAGAAACACAAACTGGCTACGTTAATCAAATATTTGGTCAGAACCATTCTAGAATAATTGAATTGCCAATGAGAAGAGATAACCATAATTTGTCTTTTATCAACACAAAATAAAAATGTGCTTGACGTTAATATATAAAGAAAGATCAGCATAAAATTGAAAGGTCCCCAGGAGGGCTTTAATAGAAAAAAGAATTGAAAAGAATGCAGATCTGTTTGGATGAAAACCCTTTTATTAGGCTCATGGAAAGAACAAATCTCATTTAAAGGAAGTTGGAAGGAAAGTCTTGCTTAACACATGGAATGAAATGAGTGTGACCTGAGCTGTTTACAAATAGTACCTTTCTTGAACTTTAAATATCAACATTCCTTATTTTCATGAATGTATGAACTTATAGTGACTACTGCCAAGAATATAGACTATGGTTGTGCAATCCTACAACTATTGGTAATTACTGTTTGTGCAGTGGTTTAGATTAAAAAAAAATTTTACATTGACCTCTGTTTTGACATTGATACCACATGTATAAGTTATAAAGTGTGGTGTCTTTGATAGGACTGTGCTGCTAATTGTTCAAGCAGGGTGTATACTTAGATCTCTCGAACCGTTTGCGAAGGTAAAGGCATATGGTCATACACTGTAACCAAAAGAATGTTGACTTATCAAAATAAATGTTAATTTTGCTTAATAGGCCATTAGGTTTTGAATGTTTCACCTCCTCAAGACAATAGATCTTAGCTATTAAATTGTAGGCCCTGATTTAACATGACTTTTAATATAAATCACATGATTCTTCACTGTGTAGAGGTGAACAGCTGTCAGGCCTCAGATATTCTCCTGCCTACTCTGCAAAACTTAGGAGGCTACTTTTGATTGGAATAAAAGTGCACACACTGACTTTTTAAAATGTGGCTTTAATTAATGGTGGGTGGGCAGACTTTTTCAAGGAGATGCATGATGTCAGTGAATATGAACTTTAATGAGAGTAAATGTATTGAGATAAACATGCGTCTCTAATTCTCTTCTTGCGGTCATTAGACCCCCAGTCTCTACTCCCCCTTCCTACCAGCAGAAGGTCTGTGGAATCAAAATGAGAACAGGCTGGGCTTGTGTTTGAAGGCAGGCTTCCCGAGCTAAGCCTCCAACCGGCCTGGTTCTAGAAAATCCCAGCCTCTCAGACCAGATAGCAACATCGGTTCCTTTTGTGAGCTTTTCAGTGTTTCCCAGATTGTCCAATATGAACATCTTCTACCTTTTAAAATGTGGGTCGAGGAACCAATACATATTATTTAAAAGAGAAAACATCTATTCCAAGGTTATGTTTAGCCAACACTACAAAGTGAATTCAACATTGCCATACACAACAGGCCTTCATTTTCCCCTAGTATTTGAACAGCTGAATTCATTTATGATAGAAGCTGGTTAGAGCACCCTCATGTGTCTCTGTACTGTAATATCATTTCAGATCCTCTATTCTGGGATATCATTTTATTTTAGTCACAGCTTCAGAATTTATAACGATGGTTTTTTCCTTCACGTTTACTTGAAAATTCATCCCTGGTCAAGTCCAGTTTTCCACCTCTAAGATTATTGTTAAATTCTAAAACGAGAAACTACCTTGTTCAAAACCAACATTCTGTCAAGACAGAAGTTCCAGTTTCTCTCAACAGTCTAAGTCTAAAGATGCCATGCCATGAAAACTTCTAAATTATATTTTGATACACAAATTACAAGAAAAAGTTACTTAGTCAATATCCATCATTTGTTCCCTTTCATAGGCTTGAAAAGAGCTTCTACATTAGTCTACTTTTTAGAAATAGTCATAAATAATCACAACTAGATCACAACTAGATGAAACAATTGCAGCCTCTTTGACTTTTCTAAGAGAACCTGTATCAGAATAATACATGTATCCAATCAAATGCTGCCCTTTAATCACTGGAAATTTGCATGATAAGAATTCCATAAAAACACTTTCCCCCAAAGTTTTCTTACTACAGCGAAAATAAAAAGAACATGGGATTTGAAATCAGACCCACCTTAGCTTTAATCTTGCAATGCCACTGGCTTTGCTGACTGAAATTCAGTTTTTCTCATATGTAAAGAGTATTCCATGGTGCCACGGAAGACCAGAATAAGGCAAACAGCACAGAACCTTACATGCAGTGGTACGCAGTAAAAGTTCATTCCTTTGTCTTTAGTGAAGTGAAGGTCATCTGTAACATTAGTAATAGAGCCAGACACAAATCCAATATGAGCCATTATTTAGGATTCAGTCCGATTGCTCCATGAGTCCATAGACTCCTCCTTGGTACAAACATGCTAATGAACAGGCATGTACTATTTTCTAGTTTACAAAATACTATCAAACGTTTTGTAATTGGATCTTCCAAAAACACCGTAGGAATATAAACAAGCATTATTCCTACTTTTCAGAGGACAAGGTGGGCCTTCGCTGATGCAGTGACTAATGAGAGTCACACAATCATAAGCACAGGGCTTGGGGTACAAACCCAGTTGTGTTCACCCTTATGTCCTTGTGTACCTTCTCATGTTGTCTCTGTTGAGCATTTCTGAGAAAAACAGTGTTTCTGTATTTTAAAAAGAGCAGCAGCTGCCCTTGAAGGTGGCATAATGATGATATTCTTCCCTTTGTGTATGCCTTTATGTCACAAGTATTCCAAAATGAATTTGTATTACTTTTTTAACAACAGGGGAAAAGTGGTTTTAAATGCCAAAAACATAACTGCTAGTCATTGTCAGCATGCCTGAAGCAACTTAGCCTTATTTGGTGGATTCAGAAAACTTCAACTAATGGCACTACAGGTCTGAGAGCAGCTAAGTGCTATTGGACTAAGTGTAGTTCAACGGATAATTAAGGAATAACTCTGGGAAAGATGCAGTTTTGAGTACTAAGTCATATGTGGAAAAGAATAAGAGAAAGAAGCTCCTGGCCACAAGAAATGAAGTTTTCGTCAGGGGAACAAGTGAGACAAAGTCACAGGGCAAGCTCGGCAAGTTCCAGGCTGGGGGCATAATAGAAAAATCAGCCAAAGGGCCAGTTAGCCAGAGGAGAGAAAGGTTGTGTCATAAAAGAACTGGGTGTTTGAGCTGGAGATAAAGATTTCCCATGGTTGAGAGAGGGAAAATGCTTTCCAGGATGAAGGAACTATACGGCCAAGAAAGATACTGGAGCAGAAAGAACATCAAAGTTGAGGAATGACAAGAGCTCTAGGGTGGAGTTCATAACTGAGAGTTAATAGGGGCTGAGGCTGCAAATTTGAGTCTGCCAGATCTCAGCCTCCAACGCCATGCAGAGAGATTTGGAGGTCTTGGGAAAGCAACAGGAAGGCATAGGACAATGGGGGAGAAATTAAATATTTAAGTTCCACTTTCATGCATTCTTAATTTGTCTGGAGTCCCCTTTGAAAGAGTGAAAGATTTCAAAGTTCAGATGTTCTGGAATGTGTTTGAATTAATGCCTTAAAAAGCAGATTAGGAAAATTATAAGAAATTCTTACTTCCCAGAGTTTATCCTCAGCCTTAAATATACATCTAAGGGCTGATGTACATACTACGCTTCCTGATGTATACTAATAAAAAATTAGGATGTGACAACTGTGTTGATATTTATATTTTTAATGTAATCTTTACATTACTATTGACTATCCATTAGGAGTTCTTAGCTATTGACGGCATCTTGACTGAGGCAGTATGGAAGTTGGGGCTCTGGAATCAGAATATTGGCTGTAATACTTGAGCATGACTTTAGACAGGTTACCCAAAGAGGATTTCCATATAAAATAAAATGTATACACTAGGTTTTAAGCAGGACTAGAAGGCCTTACTCTCCATATTTTGCATATGAAGAGACAAGGCCAAAAAGGGTGGCTGCAATTAGCAAATAAAGTGAATTTACTTACTAGCTGAGATCATGTGAAATTCAAACTTTACTCAGCATCCTATATTTTACATGGGAGAAGTTTGGAGGGTAGAGGGATCCAGAGTTTCTAGTTCCATGCCCAGCCCAAACCCGTGCCTCTCAAGGTCAGTGTTGTGTCCTTTCCCCTGAGCTTGGCCCACAAAAGCAGATACTTCTAAGTTCTGCCTACAGGAAACATGTCCAAAGTCAAAAGAAATGGATATTTTCCGAGACAAAAGCACAGCCTTATAGGCAAGTAAATCTTGGGCCTAATAAAACTTTCTTTTTTTTTTTTTTTAATTTTTTTTTTTTCAACGTTTATTTATTTTTAGGACAGAGAGAGACAGAGCATGAACGGGGGAGGGGCAGAGAGAGAGGGAGACACAGAATCGGAAACAGGCTCCAGGCTCTGAGCCATCAGCCCAGAGCCTGACGCGGGGCTCGAACTCACGGACCGCGAGATCGTGACCTGGCTGAAGTCGGACACTTAACCGACTGCGCCACCCAGGCGCCCCCTAATAAGACTTTCAAGATATCACTTCCTGTGATGACCCTTAAGATAAATAATTAATAATTGGTCTGAACCAAGAGAACTGGACATGATTAAAAACAAACCACATTATCAAAAAGTAAGCAATATCAATAGAAAATGATAAAACCAAACTGAATTACAAAGCCAGATTGTTTTAACCTCGTATTCATCTAAACTCTCCTTTAAATAATGTTGAACATCCTTATGGGGCACAAATCCCACTTAAAAGATATTTGTTTTCTAATTAGTCTTAGTTTGTAGAATTAAATGCATTTAAAAAAGGTAGATCAGTTCCATCAACCCCAGCCCTGCCTTCTTGGACCTAAAAATAGTATGTGCTTGATACTATAGATCTTTATAGAGCATATGAATCAAAAACTAACCAGAATTAAAGACCTAAAGCAGAGAATAACTCTTCACAAAATTGCTACAGTTCCATGTAAAGTTCTATTATTCATAGAAATTTTTTTAGACTGGCCTCATTAGTCAATAAGAATTATTATATATATGGTTAGTCAACGGTAATGTTCTTGAATTCCTCAAATATAAATTCCACACCTTATATTTCCTAGCTAAGCCCACCCACAGTTAGTGTTTTTGAAAAATGACAGTGCTCAAGACAGTTAATAAATGATTGCATATGCAAATTAACTGCACAGGTTGCTACTAAATATCCCTTGTTTTCCTGGTCCCAGAGCAGGTATATTTGAAAGATATAAGTTGGTCTGATTTTCACTGACTCTCATCTTAGAGATGTGGACCTGTCAAAAAGACTTAATTGCTAATAAATGTACTTGGCTTTAAGCCAGCATCTGAAAATTAAATGTTTTAATGTGTGTTTCCCTCAGGAAAACTGATATAAGACCAGAAATATACTAGTTGCTTTGTGGCATACGCCCAACTAAAAAGTGAAGTCCTAACACTTTGAATGCCCCAGTTTAACTAAGTAATTTAGTTAAAACATAGCATAAAGGAGCTAAAATAAATTCTAAATTGAATTTCTAAGGCAAGGTCAATAGTTAAGTTGGCATATATTTCACACAGTATAGGGTTGATTGCCCTTGATAAGAAGAGATATCTTGTAAAGAAGTTGCACAAAGACGCCCTGGGGTTACTTGGGCTCCATTTTCAGAAAAGCTGACTTAAGAGACCAAAACTTCATTCTCCTTGGGAGAAGTCTGTCTTTCTAACTGGAAAATAATTCTTTGTAGACTATAGTTAGATATACAAACACTACACGTAAAAACCTTTATAAAACTCACTGAACTGAGAGAACATGAACCCCTAGGGGATGGAGTGGCAAACCGCAGTATGAGAAACACCGGCAGAGTGATTTGGGGCATGGACTTGGTGGCAGACACAGTTTAGGTACATCCTAACTCAGCCACACTGCCTGTAGGACCTAGGGCAAGATCCTCAGCTTTGAGGTATCTCAATATCTTCATCTGTAAAGTAAGTGGGGTAAAAATAGTATATACCTTACATGCTTGTGTGGATTAAATAAAACAGTGAATATGAAGTGTTTGTGTAGATTAAGTAAGCAGTGAGTATGAAGTGCTTAGCATGGTTTGACATATGGTAAGACCCTAATGGATGTTCTGCTTCATTATTATGCTCTGACAGTAAGTTGGGCAAATAAATATAAAATAGAGTTGTTCTATCTCACTCAATGCATGTATCACCTTCTTCTATAGCTTAAAAAAATAGGCTTTTGTCTCTTTGGTACAGAATGCTAATATTTAGAAGTTTCTTAAGTTCTAAGAGTAGAAAATAGCCTCTGCGGGGGCACCTGGGTGGCTCAGTCAGTTAAGTGTCTGACTTTGGCTTCAGCTCAGGTCATGATCTCATGGTTCACAAGTTTGAGCCTTGTGTTGGGCTCTGTGCTGACAGCTCAGAGCCTGGAGCCTGCTTTGGATTCTGTCTCTCTCTTTTGCTCCTCTTCCGCTCACACTCTGTCTCTGTCTCTGTCTCTGTCTCAAAAATAAACAAACAGTAAAAAAAAAAAAATTAAAAAAAAGGAAATAGCCTCTGCAAACCAAAGGCTTAGACAAATACTCAAAATTAGACATTTAAGGGCCACATAAAGAATCTGCTAAGTAAGATTTTAGCACTGAAGCAATTATGAGCCTATTGAAGATTTTTTGAGAAAAGTTATCTGGTAAGCTAAAAAAATGGTTTCTATGAGGCTAAACACCAAAAGAGTACTGCTGTCCTTAGCAGTCAAATTTATTTATTTTTTTTAAGTAGTCATGTCAAATGAGTAAGTATTTCTTCACCGGATGCCACAGAATAAAAATGAGATGGGATTAAGTGAATGGTGAGGGGAGAGGGGTTGATGCAGACCCTGCTGGCCAGTTTGGTGACATGAAAAGCCACGAGGACCATGAGAAGGTGCAAGAGGAGGTAGAGAAGACTGAATCTTGACAGCAACCTTTAAGCAGCAGCCATTAAGAATCGAAGAAGGAAGCACAAGAGATCCTTTAGTCGTCCTTAGGAAAGATTCAAGACAAGAGAAAACAAGACCTGTGTCATGATTCTGTTTTTGGAAGAAGCTTTCACCATCACACACTGGAGAGAGATAGCAAGTCATTGTAACCAATTCTTTCTAGTGTTCCTTCTTCCTGCTATGAAACAGTACTTGCTCAAACAAAAGTAAATGGAGCAGTTAAATATCTATGGAAAATGGGAAAATCCCCCACCTCCCACCCCACAGTCCTCATCTCCTTCCAGATATTTCAGTGGAGACTCAAGGCTGTGGACAGGACATACAGTATCTCACATCTTTCTCCCGAAACCTCAGTAAAATTATAGCAATGGAATCAAAATGGCTTAAATCAACAATAAAGAGAATGATCAAAGAAATGAGAGATCCAAAGAAATTTCTGGAAAGTGGGAAGCAAATGAAGAAGTTGTAACTGATGAAGAAGTTTGGAGAAGCCACAGTATAGGAGAGTAAAAGCAGATGGGAAAGGGGGGAAGAAAAAGCAGATGGGGCATTGGCCAAAGTGGGAGCCAAGATGCCCTGAGAAAAATTTGAATACTAATGAGCACAGGAGAGAAGCATGGTACTGAAAATGGGGAGTAACTGAAAAACACATAGGTGGAATAACAAACCCCATGCCCTCCCTCCACCCATGAGCGCAACTCCTGGAAGTCTGGCTTAACCTCCCAGGCCTTGCAGAGTTAGTCTCCAGCATAACAGCCAGTGTCCTACAGACTCACCAGAAAGCCAACCTCTCTGGCCCACAAACTCCACCCATATAACCAGAATTCCTAAATACCTTTTTATGATCTCATTCTTAAATATGAAAAGACTATCCAAGGACTACCATATATTTGATTAAATTCAGCAGCATGAAAGAAAAAGATAAAAAATTGCAGGAAAAATGACCTCATGAAGAAAACACAATAATTCAGGGATGAGAAGAGAACTTTTTAAAAGCCTAATTAGTCGCCTCATAAATATTTATGAAAACATTAACATCCATAAACTACAAGAATGGATGCTTTGAAAAAGTGACAAATAGAAACTAGGAAAGAATGTGGAAAAGATAGTCAAAGAAACCTCCCAGAAATTACAATGAGAAGCCCAGGAAAAGATTATGGAGATTCCTCAGAAAACTAACAATAGATCTTCCATATGATCCAGCTATTTCATGGCTGGGTATTTATCTGAAGAATATTAGAAGACTAATTTGAACAACTGTCTGCACCCTATGTTCATCACAGCATTATTTACAATAGCGACGATCTAGAAGCAGCCACAGTCACCATCAATGGATGAATGGATAAATAGTATGTGGTATATATACACAGTGGAATACTACTCAGCCATAAAGAATGTAATCCTGCCATTTGTGACAACACAGATAGATCTTGAGGGTATTATACTAAGTGAAGTCAGACTGAGAAAGACAAATATCATACAGATTTCATTCTTATGTGGAATCTAAAAAAACAAAATGAACCAGCAAAACAATACAAAACAAACTCATAGATTGAGAACAGATTGTTGGTTACTTGAGGGGAAGGGGGGTTGAGCAGTGGGTGAAATGGGTGAAGGGGGTCAACTATAGAATGGATGGTAACTAGACTTTTGGTGGTGATCACTTTATAATGTATACAGATGTCAAATTATGTACATCTGGAACTTGTATAATGTTATATACCAATTTTGCCTCAAAAAATAAAATAAAATAAAATAAAATAAGAAAAAGAAAAAAGAAGCCCAAAAGACAAATGGAGTTTAAGGGAATCCATAAAGAATACCCATCATTCCCACTTGAATTTGGTACCAATTGAAAAATGGATCAGGGAGGTGGATAGATAGAATAAAAATGTCTGTTGCTCTACTGAAAACAAGCTGCACTAGGGGATGTAGCTTTAAAGCTTAGAAATACTTCCTAGCACTCCACCCCTGAAATGGACAGACTTACTCACCCTGTCACAGGCTGCCTGCTGGAGCCCCTGCAGGGATCCCCTTGCTGGAGGGCAGGAACTGATCATAACTCATCTTCTCCACAGGCTGGCAGATACCCAATTAGCAGCAACTCAGGCACACAAGCCCTGTCCTTCCTCTAAACCCACCAAATGGACAAGTTACTACTCCCTTGGAGAGAAATCAGTAAGGGAATGGAGAGAGCCAGGAGTGTTGCTTTAATGGAATTTCTTTCTCAAGAAGCCAGAAAGTATTAAAAATATAAGAGAGAAAATATAAGGCATAACAGATTAACTCAGAAAGCTCAGCAGCTGACTAATTAGAATGTCATAAAGAAACTCAAAAGATTTGAGGGGAGGAAAATATTAAGAGAAAGTCTCAGTGCTGAAGGACATGAGTTTCCAGAGTGAAAAGACCCACTAAGAGCTGAGCAGGATTAATTTTTTTCAAATCCTAAATACCATGGTGATATTTCAGAACACCCAGGATAAAGGAAAGTATCTGGAGACTTCCATGTAGAAAAAAATACAAAGTGAAATGAAAACAAAAGTCACTTGCCAAAGAATCAGCCAGACATCAGACTTCCCATCTGCACCACTAGATGCCAGAGCCCGTGGAGCAATACTTTCACAGTTTTGAAGGAAAATTATTTTCAATCCAGAATTCTATACCCAGCCAAACTCTTAGTCTAGTAAGAAAGCTGAATAAAGACATTTTAGACACACAAGAGTTCAGACAACATATCCCCCATGCACCCTGAAGGAGTTACTCAAGAAGTTGCTGCAAAGAGAAGGAATAAACCAAAAAAGAGTGAATGTGGCATCAGCAAGGTAGTGTGTCCAGACTGGGAAGGCATGATGTTGGGTCTCAGCTGTGTAACCAGTCCAGGTTGGAAGATGATGGAAGATTGCAAAGACCCCAGGAAATGAGAGAAGTGGTAGGAAAGATGGAAGGACTGTGAGAGTGCAAAACAAATTAAATTGGTAGCAAGTAAAATGGGAAAACCACAAACTTCACCCCAGTAACATTCTTTGGCACAGAGGCTGTGATACTGGACTAGACATTAGGACCTGCTGTGCTGGCATGGTCCTTGGATGCGTGGTCAACAGTATCACCTAAATGTTGACTGTTTTCAATTTTTAGAATCAACGTCTAGACACATTGTGGGAGACAAGCAGAGTCACAGAACAGGACTTTACTGCTCTCATCTTTGTCCCTATAAAAGGACGGGCAATGCTGATGGAGACTGGGAAGCAGAAGGGGAGGAGGGAAGAGGGACTGCACTATCCTCAGATGAGACAGCACCTTTTGGAACAAGAACAGGTGTAAGTTTGCTCCTTGAAGTTGCCGAGATCACCAGAACTGTGATACAACCATGTTGAGAGGTGAGGTGAGGGAAGTGAGGACTAGGTTAAATTCCCAACCACTGTAAGAAGTCTCTTAGGAAATATACCATGTTAGTCAATAGGTTCACAGTCACACACGGGGCTGCCACATTCAGTTGTGCCAACACTGCACTGCACCCCTCCAGAGGGCTCTGTTCACCTCGTGGTTACTGTAGTAGATTTGTTTAGTTATTATGACAATTTTCTGGCAGATGTCTATCAAATGTCTTGAAGATGGGATGCCTGTTTTGATTTCTCCCTAAGTCAGGGGTCCGCTCACAGAGAACTGTTTGTATAAGCATTTAGGTAACCACCAGAAGGCTAAGCACAGAATTCATTTCGAATGACCATCTCTGGGGTTGTGCTGGGCTGTCAGAAAAAGTGGGAGTGAGGAGAAGGGTACAACAGAAGGTTTCTGCTGCTTTACCCCCTGATCTTTCCTGGACTATCTGATATTTTTAAATCATGTGCCCATATTTCTTTAATTAAAAATTCTGAAAGTCATAATTTAAAAGCAAACAAACACAAAAAGCCCAGACGGTCTGGCAGCCCCTGGGATGTCTCCAGGTCCCCTGCTTTGCCTACTCCCTCCTTTACCACACAGGTAAGTCTGCAGCTGCTCTCCTCCTGAGGGCCCTGTGGGGAGCCCACCAGCCCCTCCCCCCTCACCTCACCAGCATGTTCCCTCAGGCAGGCTCCTCCACTGCCGCCTGGTCCTCTAAAAGCACTTGGCTTTTACTCCACCCCCATCTTTGATTCCCTCCAAAATAGCATGAGCACAAATTGTTTCCTGTGGCCATTTCTTCCCGGAGACTAGAATGCTTTGGAGACAGGTTAGGACACAAATCCTAATTCAATAGTCAGCTCTGCCTGTTCCTAGAAATACAATGCGGCTCTCTGCCACGGGAGTGTCTCACCTGCTCCGGCCCTCGGTGGGCCCCGGGACGCCGGGGCAGTGCTGCTTCTTCCCTCCTCCAGGACCTTCCTGGCTTGGACGTGATTTGGGATTCACAGTTCTCCACCGTGGCCTCACATTAGAAGCACCTGAGACCGTTGTAACCTCGAAGCCGGGGGCCCACCCCCCGCCTAGGTTCTGTTTTATTCTGCCCAGGGAGGGGCCAGTCTGGGCTCTGGAAGCCATCCCCAGGTGATTTTAATGCCTAGCCACAATGAGAAGCGCTGCTCTGCTCTCTCCAGATGCCAGGGAGCAATCCCCAGATTCCTGTTGTTTTACTCTGCAGACTTCAGTACAGAGCTTGACCCCCCTTTTTTTAAGTTAAAGTATAATTAACACACAATGTTATATCAGTTTCAAGTGTACAACATATTGATGCAACAATTCTATACATTACTCAATGCTCACTGTTAGTGTGGTCAGCACCTGTCACCATACAACGTTATTACGATATTAGCGATTATACTCCCCGTGCTATACTTTTCACTTCCATGACTTATAACTGGAAGTTTGTACCTCTTAACCCCCTTTACCTATCAAAGAGTTTGACTCTGTTTTTCCCTCTCTTTCCAGACCATGCAACCCCTCAGACTGCAGCCAGATTGTAAAAGAACATGTGTTCCCTTCTTTCTCTGTGTATGCATCCATATCCAGGCCTTTAAAAAGTGGATCATACCACATATGCAATTATTTCTGCAATTTATTTTTGTCACTTGGCTTCCTTTCATTCTGTAATATTGATCTGCCTCATTATTCAAAGACCACATAATATTCCATTATTAAGCATATACCATAATTTGCTTAACCATTTTCCTGTTGACGTCATTTGGGCTTTTTTCCTAACATTTTGCTATTGCTGAGTATGCTGCAATGAACATCCATATGGGTATGTATCCTTTAAAGTTTGCGCAAATATTTTCAGAGTGGAATCACGGAGGTCAAAGGATACATAAATTTAAAATTTTGACAGGTGTTGCAAAAATGCTTTCCATTTATGAATTTACTCTTCCACCAACAGTTTGTTAAGGCATTTCCTCCTGGAACTCTTACGAATACCAAATATTACCAAGTTTTGTACTATTTGTTAATCTGATGGGCAAAAAAAGTATTGCCTTCTTTTAGTTTGCATTTCTCTGATACTGGTGAAGTTGAACATCATATGTATTTTTCTTGGGACTTTCTATTTTTTCTGTGGATTGCCTGTCAAATAGATTTTTGATGACTATTAGTTTGGAAGATGCAATATAATACCTCCTACTTAATCTCTCTACCTCCTTTTTCTCCATTATGCAGATAATCTTATCTAGCCAATTCTTAACTTATTCAAAAGAATGGAGGTAAACAGTATGCATAATGCAACATTTGAGAAAAGAACAATGCAAGTTATATAGGATTTTAAATGTTTTTAGAAAGAGTGCAGATCTGGGAATGAGACATTGACTCACCCCCTAGTTCTGCCTCTGTCTATCTGGGTAACTCTGGGGATTTTACTTTCCTCAGTGAGCCCTGGTTTTCATAATTATAGAATGGGAATAATAACCTATTTTGCCTAATTGTGGTAATTAGATAAGATAATGTGTGTGAACCACCTGTCACAGATCCTGGCCTATAAAACAGTAGAGGAATAAGTGGCTATTGTTACAGTGTTCTTATAACAACATTTGATTATGGGAATTCTTTTAAACTAGGAAGTTCCTGAACTCACTGAGTTTCTCAGTCCCATTCCTTATTCTTACATCAGCTACTCTATAAATCAGGCCACCTAGGCTTAGCTCCCCTTCCCTCTGCCTCTCTGATTGAGCAGAGTGTTGCCCTCTTCAAAGTTAAGAGTTTGAATTTCAAGTCTGCAGACCCAGAGGTGGAGGTGGCCCCGAACTGTGACTGAGCCCTGAACAGGCTGTGTGTTAAGAGTGGGGCCTGGAGGTGTGAGCAAACCCAGCATCAGAGAAGGTCTCCCTTCCCCCCAAGGTTAACTGTCAGATGGAGCCTGTGATTCATACACAGTCAAGAACTGACCATGGTTCCAGTTGAAATACTTTCAGTTGTAAGTAACAGCCCCTGGGGGCACAAACTTAATATCTTGGATCACAAGAAGGACAGAGACAGGGCAGGGCCAAGGTGGGTTCGTTAAAGCAGCTCAGCGACATCCTCCACACCCAGTTCTTCCCACCATCTTTCAATAGCACCACCACCAGCTTGTTGCTGGTCCTGTGTTGGCTGCATCGTGTCTCAAAGGGACTGCTGCAGAAAACTGCATCTGGAGACAGAGAAAAGCAGCTTCTCCTCCTGTGTCTCTTTTAAAGAGTAAAGAAATCTTTCTCACAAGTCTGCCTACAGATTCCTCCTAACGTCATACTGGCCCAAACTGAATCAGTAACAGCACAATGAAATTACTCTTACTGATTTGGGCCACTCTGGGTCAGAGAGAGGCCTGGCCGGTTCTGAAGCACATGGCTGCCCAACACTTGAACAAAACTTATGATGGAAGAGGGGAATGTCTATTGCACATGATGATGATGATCCACAGTGTGTACCACTGCTGTGTGTATTTTTAAGGATTCATAAGATGTGTAAAATCCAACTTTCAATTAATATGCAAATGCTTCAGTCAATCATCTAAAATAACAACTTCAAAGTTTGTAACCTGGAAGTTTATCAGTACAAAGGAAGGGCAGTAATAGTTCCTGTCATTTTTAGAGCTAAGAGTGTTATTTATGAGTAAATAACACAGTTTTAAAAGGAAAAAGCTTTGAAGAATGAATATTCAATTCCCAAGCACTTGGCACAGAGTGAGTATTATATGGCACTACTGAGATAGTGGGTCTCACGCTTGGACAGGTGAGACCCAAATAGGGCAGTCAGGGGCCAAGGTGACCCTCGTAGGGTTGTGTCTGTGGTGGAGGCCTGCTGTCCAGGTCACCCAGTGAACTACATACCAAATACCTGGAATATAGATATGGGGGTAGGGAGACACATGGTGGGAGTGTAGTTCCAGAAAAGGAGTTCATTCTATGACATTCCTTAAATACCCCCAGATCCCTGTGACCCAGAGGGCCAAACTGATGACACTCCCCCTGCTCACTTCTCTGTCTTTGCCCTTCAAGGCCAGCTCATGCTGAAGAGGACAGGTTTCAAATGTAACAGGGCACGTTCCACCATCAGGGGCAAAGCGGGAAACATAGGATGCTGAGGACCCAACTGGGAAGGGTGTGAGTGAAGTCACAACCATAGAGCCACCATGATGTCTTGGCTCCTTCAGCTCTAGAATGCTTTTTTGGGGCTGACTTTCTTGAATGAAGAACCTTTCTGCACACGTGGTTAGAAAAGAAACAATCTGTGAAAGAGGCAAAACCAGGTTGAGCAAAGTTACCCAGGTGAGACCCTGGAGAGGCAGCCTGGAATGCTGTTGTCTGCGTGTGTGTTTGGGGTGGGGAAGGGTCAGCAAGTGTACTGCAGGGAGCTCCCCCTGGGATGTGTGCTGGAGCCACCAACCCACATCCCACACCCAGACCGATTATACTGGAATCTCGGGGAGTAGGCAGGGCAGGACTGAAACTACCACATCCAAGTTCTTGGACATATTTCTCTCAGTGTGTTACCCTTAGAATTTTGTTCATAGTACCACCTTGGATAATGTCATCAAGGGGGTTCACTGCCCCCTCTGCCTATGCCTTCCACCCCGAGATGCTGTCTTGGGGATGCAAATAAGAGAGGATGGGAGCCCTCAGTTGGCTGGTTTCTCCCTCTCTGCTCCAAGACTGAGCCAAGGACCAACCACATGGTTTTAGTGAGACCTCTAAGGCTGGCCACCCACACTGCCCTTCTGTGTATCACGTTGTTTTGGGTATCTGATGGGGGAAGCCCCTACTCATCAGTCATGATCTCCCATGAGCAACAAAATGCTCTCTCAATGTAATAATAATTTGGAAAAGTGATTGATTGAACAAGAGATTAGCTCTGTAAGGGGGGAAATGACAATGGTTAAAGTAGTGAATCATAAGAAAAAGGGAACACAGGAAGGTTTTTAGTCAGAAAACATACTCTGAGAAAATATTTTGGGGAAATCCATTCATTTATACATCCAGAGTCTGGGTTTGCACCTGCCATTCCACACCCAGGCCTAGCAATGTGGGCCAGTCATCTTACTTCCCTGATCCCTAGTTTCCTCACTTGTGAAATGGGAACAGTGGTAGCTCAGGATGGCTCTGAGGACCATGGGTGCTCATGACCTTCTTCACTCAGCCGAGCCAAGGAGAGATGTGCCAGGGCCACCTAACACTCACAAAATTGCGTTGGGGCTGGCACAGGTCTGCTGGCTAATCCCAAGACCAAAACAGAAATGTCCCTGGGTGGTTCCAGGGTCCACCAGAGCCCTTCCCTGTCCACAGGCTTACAGCCTATTCATGGAGGCCATCCAGGCCATCCAAGCCAGCTGAGACAGGCTTGTCCCATGTGCCTTTGTTTCCCTTCTACAAAAAAAAACAAAAAACAAAAAACAAAAAACAAAAAACAAAAAACCAAAAAAAAAAAAAAAAAAAAAAAACAAGAAAAACAAACCAAAAAACAAACAAACAAACAAAACAGAGCAAGCTCAGCCCTGTCATCTAAGCTGAATACTTTGGCCAGACCTGAGTGACACTCTCCCAAATTTAATGGCATTCTCAGGGCCACTGGCTGGATTTCCAGTGTACCCTGGCTCTGTCCTATACCAGCTGTGGAACTTTAGGCAGGTGCTTTGATGTCCCTCATATTTGCTCTTCCATCATCTGCAAAATAAATATGGTAGCATGGGATTGTGTGAAGGTTCAGGTCACTGAGATAGAATGGAGAAAGCATTAGCGCAATGCCTGGAACATGGATAGGACCCTGCAAATGGTAACAGTCACTACTATTGGCTTACTGAAAGAAGCAGGCTTAGCAATTACTGAGTAGTACTATATATTTTTAATATAATAAAGCCATATTTATTTAGAAAGGAACTCTAATTCATTCTCTCGCTTGTCAAACTGGCCCTGTACCCTATAAAATTCAAATTGGTGAGGTTCTTGTTATACCGATAGCCAAATAGGGTTCACAGTCAGGCAAGCCCCCTGCCCCGATTCTCCCCAGTACCCCACCTACCGTAGTCAGGGGGCGTGGCTGAAGCGACCACCACCTCCCAGTCCTGAGCCCCAGGATCCTGTGTCATCAGAGTCACTTCTGCATTGCTCCGAGGTAAGGAGTTTGTAGCTTGTGTCAGGAGCTTGAGTCCGCCTGCACTGAACTTGCCCATCTCTTCCGGCAGGCGGTAAAGCGGTTCTTGAAACAAGAATGCAAGTGTCACGGAGTGAGTGGCTCGTGTACTCTGAGGACGTGCTGGCTGGCCATGGCTGACTTCAGAAAAACGGGCGATTACCTCTGGAGGAAGTACAACGGGGCCATCCAGGTCGTCATGAACCAGGATGGCACTGGTTTCACTGTGGCTAACAAGAGGTTTAAGAAGCCAACAAAAAATGACCTTGTGTATTTTGAGAATTCTCCAGACTATTGTATCAGGGACCGAGATGCAGGTAAGTTCAACGCACATTATTCACGGTACCTAATTCTTTCACAATCAATACTCCACAATTGAAATGCAGTTCTGTATTTCAGCCTGACAGTTCTGTAAGTGCAGCTTGATGCCTTCAGATTCAAAGTTCGTGTTCTTATAAGTCATATTTAAAGTGCACAGAGAGCTTTCCTAAGCAGCTGGAGAAATGGGTTGATAATGTGCAGGTTCTGGAGGAATGTGAACCCAAGAAAGTACATGGCAAGGAGTCAAAATATGTAGATTAGCAAGATTCTTCGGCCTTGACAAAACTCTAACTGGTCGACTAACGACCCTGTACAGCAACCCAGCATCTTTCCTGTGATCCGGGAGCCAAGAAGAGTAGAGCTATGTAAGGTACCTTCCCCCTCACAAATACCACCTCTGTGACTCTGGAAGAGGGGTCCAGGGCTTTAAAGTTAGCCTGCTTTGGGGGCACCTGGGTGGCTCAGTCAGTTGATCATCTAACTCTTGATTTTGGCTCAGCCCATGATCTCACGGTCGTGAGATCGAGCCTCACTTTGAGCTCCACACTGGGTACAAGCCTGCTTAAGATTCTCTCTCCTTTCCCTCTGCCCCTCCACTGCTTGCACTCACATGCTTGAGATCTCTCTCTCTCTCTCTCTCTGAAAAAAAAAAAAAAAACTAAATAAATTAAATAAAGTTAGCCTGTTTTGAAATCTGCCATACTTCTCACTCTCTCGCTCTTTCCAATATGCTGAGAAGTTGCCAAATACTAGAAAGCAAAAATTCATCCCACTGGCCTGGCTGTCAGTGGACAGTGGAAGAGAGCTGTGTAAGAGGCATTTTATTCATTTAAGCCACACCCTTCCCTTGCAGAGGGCACCTTCTCTGTCTTGAACTCATTCAAAGAGCAGCTCCGTCAAACTCAACATAGCTGTCCCCACCATTGTGGTTTTATGCGCCTGCTGGTCTCTGCCTTTCACTTCTCCTGGGCAGCACTGAGCTCCAGGCTTAGAACAGTCTTTGCAAAGACTCTGATACAAAATAAGAATGAGTACAAGTCTCAGTGGATAGGAGGAGATAGAAGCCCACAGCCAACTCTGGCTCAAGCCAAATTCTCAGACTTAGTAGAAAGCAAGGGAATTCATTATCAGGAAAAACATCCTTGAATTTAAATTCTGAGTTTGTTTTTGAATCCAAAGCAATTGCAAAGGAACCAGTAAAACAGTGTAGATGGCAGCCAGCTCCTAACAGTAGAGTGACCAAGAGGCACAATTACCAGGGAATGTCTCAGGAAGTACAGAACTTCTCCTTTGTCCCTGAGTGGCTGAATTTCTTCCTGGTTTGATGAGCACGTTCTTTACAGCATTTGGGCGGGTTTGTACATGCAGCCTATGGATTAACAAGTACCTAGCGCAAGGACCAGATGCTGTGCCCTGCTGCATTCCTGACATGCTTTGGGACCTCTAACAAGTCAGCCTACCTGTCAGGCTAAAGTTTCAGCCAAATCATCACAAAACCTACACTTTGATACTGGATTGTCCCAGAGGTCTGGCTCTCCTCTGCCAGTAACTAGCTGTTTAACCTCAGGCTCCTCGGACAGGACATGGGGATGATGACATCTTGATCACTTTAGGAATTACAATGGATTGACTCCCGTGTGCCAGGTACTGGGCTAAGATCATTGCACACATGGTCTTATTTAATCCTTAGAGCCGCCCTATGACATCAGTGCATTGGAACCAGTTACTGAGAAAAAAAAAAAAAAGAGGGTGGCTCCTGGTTGATCAACACTAACCAAGAACCAAATTCACATCTTAGCTTTTGAAATCAGATAAGCAGCCTTGAATATCATTGTCCCAATTGTACTGATGAGAAAAGTGAATGACTAGCTCAAGATCTCACTGGTCTTGGAGGGGATGGATGTCTGGCTGTCTGACCCCATGGCCTGTACACCTGACCCTGACATCACAACTCGTCACTAACTATCTCTATAAAGGTGCTACAAAGCAGAACCCTCATTTCAAATGTATGAAGACCTGCTTCCCCAAGAAATCTTTTCTGAGTTTTTGGATTGAAGTAGTTTGCACAGTGAGGCAAACGGTTTATTATGCTTGATGACCACTTAACTGTCTCATGCATATTATGAAATAAAGACCTTACTTTGTCTTCCCCACAGAGGAGATTCCGAATCTATTCCCTGATGCCTCTGCAGGATACTGTTATTCTTCCACACTTTGCTTTTTCTGTTCCCAGTATTAGAACACTATTGTTTCTTGATCCTAAAATAGCAAACTCATCTGTAGTACCTGCCATTCACTAGCACTTGACCTGCATTCTATCACTGATTCTCACAAAGAATCTATAGGTGAGTATGTTATTATCCCATTTTATAGGAGAAAAAACTGAAGCTCTGACAGACAGGTTATGGAATTTGCTCAAAAACTCTTGGTTGGTCAAGAAGCAGAGCAGGGGCTTGAATCAGAGTCTATCCATCCTTTTAACCATTTCACTCTGCCTCCAGATGCATCAGCCACAAGGCAGCCCATGGCAGGTGCTGACTTTCTAAGGGAAGTTTTATAATTTACTCACTCTCAATTTATTTCTATTCTATTTTAGGCTCATTTGAGCTTATCTCATTTTTATCTTAAAAAGTTGTGAATTTGGTTCTTGTTGGTGTTGATTAACCAGGAGTCACCCTAGTTGTTGTTGTTGTTGTTGTTCTTCTTCTTCTTCTTTTTAAGTAGCCAGTTTCAATGTATCAGATTGGATCAGATTTCCATTAAGATCCCTAGATTTGGGGCATCTGGGTGGCTCAGTCAGTTAAGTGTCCAACTCTTGGTTTTGGTTCAGGTCATGATCTCCCAGTTGGTGAGATCAAGCCCTGCATTGGGCTCTGTGCTGACAGCATGAAGCCTGCTTGGGATTCTGTCTCTCCCTCTCTCTCTGCCCCTCCCCCACATGCATTCTCTCTCTCTCTCTCTCTCTCTCTCTCTCTCTCAAAATATATAAAATAAACTTCAAAAAAGCTTTCAAATATTCTTTCCTTTGAAAAAAGAAAGATTCCTTGAGCTATACTTGATGCCCTTTTATAACTGAACCTAAGAAAATGCCAAAGTTATCCATATAAACTTTGCCATATTTCTTTTTAATTCTGTTGACCATCAGGTGGCTGTTTTAATAAAAAGACCATTCTGGTGTTGGCCATCACGTAGACAAAAGTTCTGACTGAAAGAGTATAGTTTTCATTGTTCATACTTGAATTCACATATGAATAGCCACCTGTATGAGATGCAGATTTTCCCTGAGAAAGTCTGCTTCAACTCACACAGCTGCTGGGAGTCTTGTTCTTGCCTGTGTAACCTATGGCTTTCTAAAAATTAAGCTTTATATGGGGCGCCTGGGTGGCGCAGTCGGTTGAGCGTCCGACTTCAGCCAGGTCACGATCTCGCGGTCCGGGAGTTCGAGCCCCGCGTCAGGCTCTGGGCTGATGGCTCAGAGCCTGGAGCCTGTTTCCGATTCTGTCTCCCTCTCTCTCTGCCCCTCCCCCGTTCATGCTCTGTCTCTCTCTGTCCCAAAAATAAAATAAACGTTGAAAAAAAAAATTTAAAAATTAAGCTTTATCTTGGCCATTTTCTCCTAGAAACTCACATAGTATACACTCTAGAAAATCAGTCAAAACAGTTGTCAAAGTGTGTGGTTCAGAATCGTTCTGGAACAGCCTCTAACCTCTGCCCACAGAGGCAGGGAGATGTGATAGAGCTGAGACCTACTAGAAGGGGGAGATTCCTGCCTGTACCTCACAGTGGCATTCCTTCTCTGAGCTGTGCTCCCTTGTCTTGAAAGGAAGGTGTTGGGGGTTACAGGGCTAACATCCTGTCAGTCTATATTAAATAAGCCCCCAGAATGTGCCACATTGCTGAGTGAGCACATCACTAAGGGACTCTCTTCCCTTCTCTAGAATCATTCCACCTAAGAAAGAGCCTGTTTTCTGGTAAATGGATCTCCCACATGTTTGAAATGGGTTTCCTTTACATGTATCCAGGCTCTCAAATACGTCAGAATTTGCAGTAAAATTTAAAGCAAATAATTTTTTTCATTTCTCTATTAAGATTAGCATTAACCTTTCCCTAGATTACATCTCATACCACTCAGCCTGCTTTGTTGTAGCCATATTGTTTTATTTTGCTTTTTTAAAATATCATACACATTTAATATTTAACTTATTGGGCACCTTCCACTTCTCAGCACTGGAAAACCCATGGTGGTGAGCACATTGAATATTGCCAAGTAATAGATGCCTGTAACTGACTGACTTCACTCCTGCCAACCAGCGCCTGCTTCCTGTTCAGATCAACTCAGGTGACTGACATGAGCCACTTCTTCTGTCAGTTTGGTTTTGTGGAATGGATGAAGTCTATAGGCACTATTTTCCAAAGTGAGGGTCTCTTCAGAAAACTATTAAATCGGAATCTCAGGGGACTGCTGCTGAGATTCTATATGCATTTCAAACTTAAGCACATTAAAATGGGAAGTCCATGTTTTAGGCGGTCCATGATTCCTTATTTTTTCATAAGTATGAGGTAAGAAGAAATCCCGGGAGACATTATATTCTTTGGAATACCTACTCTCTTACAAAGGAAAAAAATTCCTTATTTAAGGAGCTCTAGATAAGTGTCACACAAAAATATCTCCGGCCTGGGCTTGCCCAGTACAAGAGGGTGTTTGTTCTTCCACATGGAGGCCCTGCATTTTCAGGAAACTTCTTTCACTGTGAGTAAGCACATTAAAATGATTTCAGCCATCTAAGCTTTCATAGAAATTAGCTGGACAGAAATGATCAAGTAGGCCTTTTAGTGAAGTCCTAAAAGAGTGATACCAAGTCTAGTGAATTTCGATGAGAAATGCAGAAGGTGAGTCAAGACCCCGGGGTACTCCTGGGTGAGGACAGACCCAGACCCCAGGGGGAGAAGGGTGATGGGAACATGAGTTCCTATGAGAGTCAGGCCTATGCTACACACCTTCTGGGCATTTTCTCTGAATCTTCAGAGCAGTTACCCCAATTTATGGAGAAGGGAATGAAGGCTCAGAAAAGCTACTTAACTTGCCCAAGACTGTGTGAACTGTAAGCAGTAAAGAAAACAAAATAAATAAAAATCAAAAGTCCATACTTTTCTCATTATATCTACAGATATAATGAGACGTCGCAGAGAAGGGAGACCTGTGTACTAAAGAGGCAGTGTGAGGAAACCTAATGGGACAAGGGGCCATTGTAGAGAGGTAGACGGGTCAGACTGAAGCTTCCCTTGTGTTTGGCTCAGGTTGCCTCGAGGTCCCTTCCAATCACAAGCCCTTCAATTTTCCAAGAGTGTTAAATATCCTTAATTGTTCCCCCCCCAAAATGATAAGCTCAAAAACTGATTAAGGAAGATATTCTTAGGACAACGACAACAAAAGACATTTTCCCCTAGCCTTCAGTTGAACAAAGGGAGCGCTCTGATGTTTGACTGGAAAGACTGCTCAGATTCCAGGAGTACGTACAACGGCGTGATATGGTGCATATGACATTATGCAGGCCACGTTGGAGGTGAGATCTAGGAAGCGGGGCTTTTGGGGATGGCTGTTCTAGCAGTTGTGTGGTTATCTGCTCTGGTTATTGCCCCAGGCGTCTGCAAATCAAAGGAGTCCTCAAGTTAGAGATAGTCCATCTCTGAGGAATGCCGTTGTCCTCTCCAGAGAAGCGGTTGCACCTAATCACAGGCCACTTTCACCCGTTATGACGTAAAAACCCTGACCTGGGCCAGAGGTCACCCTGAGGTCTCCTGTCCGACTGTAGGAAACAAGCAACCCTCCACCTCTCCTCAAGTTCAAAAAACAGAGTTCAACGGTTGTATAACCTGTTGTCCACGGAAAGCCCGATAGATGGCTGACAGCTGCAGGCCTGGAGTGGTGCAAATGCTAAGGTATCACTGTTTTTTTCTGCACAAATCATATTTGGCAAACAGCTTGGAACCCTTGGGAACACAATCCCAACCACGGTTTACAGAGATTCACCGATCCAGACATGCCCTGTGGTGGGGCCTGGTTTGCTGAACCTCTGCGATTGTGACCTGACTGAAAACAAGGGAACAGCGTGTCAGCCGGTAGGAATGCATGGACCTTATTTTGATATTAAATGCGCAATTCCTACAGGACCTCCTGGGTCCCTCATTGCTTCATGGATCAAATATGTATTGAGCCCCTTCTGTACGCCAGACACTATGATAAGCCTTTGGAATGCGAAGACGAGGAAGCCAGACTCGGTGCTTGGCCTCACAGGCCTTCACAGGCCCCCTGGTCTCTGTAGATGAGCCAGGTGGTTGGCACGCAATAGGACACAGGCCAGGTGTGGGGGTCCTCAAGCCCAGACAGGAAGGTGGCGCTTTCTTGGTTTCTGTCCACACTCTGTTGCTCTATTACTAGGACTTACTGTACATTTGTAATTTGGAAAATTAAAGAATAGGTTATTTAGCCCTTTCAGCAGTGAGATTTCATTTAGAAATTCATGAATTGATATCTGAAAAGTGCTAAGACAACTAAACCAGGAGAGAATGAAATGAACAATGTATTGGTGAGGCTTATGAGTCACCATGTTCATAGGCAATTGTTGATTATGTTGTATGATTAATATTAATTACCATCCAGAGGACCATCCTTTCAAATTCTTAGTGGCATGTAACACAATTAGCCTGCCCCCCCTTCCCGAAACACAGTCTCCCGAGTTTCCTCCTGCCCCAAGAGCTGGTCTCCCCAATTTCAGTTGCTAGTGTCTCTTCTACTTGTAAATTTGGAAGGATTTTGGAAGAAGATCTTCAGGACCCAGGCAGGCCCTCTTCACTTCTCCATCTGCACTTTGTCCCTGAGCGGCCTCCTCTTTTACAATGGCTTTAACTGCATCTCAGGCCTCATCTGGGTCCTACCCCCTGCTCGACAGCACCTCTCAGGTTGCCCACATTGCTAGCGACCTGATTCTATTAAGTGAACGCTTGGTTTTTCCCACTCCCAAAACCTATTTTCCTCAGGCTTCCTCTTCTCAGAAAATAGCAGAGCCATCCACTCCATTGGCCAAGCCATAAGCCTGCAAGTCATTTGCTACCCTACTTTCTCACTTGCATAGTGCAAGTGCCCATCACCAGGTCCTCCTCAAATGTATCGAGGATCTATCTCAGAAAGCCTTGTTCCTTCTTTTAAAAAAATTTTAACGTTTATTTAGAGAGAGAAAGAGCGAGTGGGGGAGGGGGAGAGAGGGAGAGGGAAAGAATACCAAGCAGATTCCACACTGTCAGCATGGAGCCTGATGTGGGGCTCGAACCCACGCACTGCAAGATCATGACAGCTGAAACCAAGAGTTGCACACTTAGCTGACTGAGTCACCCAGGTGCCCCAGAAAGCCTTGTTCCTTGACTCATAGCATATACCAGGAGTTTTAGTTAATTTATTTAAATATTTGTTTGCTATCTGTCTGTCCCACTGGACTCTGATTCCATGATGGCAGGAACTATGTTCACCACTGGATCCTCAGCACACAGCATATAAACATGTGTTGAACTGAGTTGAATGGCAAGTTATAAACAACTTAAAATATGCTCATCATGAGCTGAAATGAAGTCTTAGTTATGTTGGTGCATCGTCATAGCTTAAATGACAGGTAAGTACTAAGCATTATAATCACCCATCACTGATTATAACACATGGCCTATGAAAATTCCCACTTAAACTGAACTGTTAAATGGAATTTTTCTCCTCATGTTCAAGTGCATTAGGGCACCATTTACAGAGCTCAAAATGTTGGCTGCCCATTTCCCTGGTGACATAAAAGTCTCAAATGCAGCAGTAGCCTGTATCGATTGCTTTTAGTTGCCACCAAATACTCTGTGTGGGGCCTTTTTCATTTCAATCCTACTATCAGTGGGATTACTTGTTAGTTTATCTGATTTAGTTGTTAATGTAAGCAAAAATACTTTTTACATCCAATATTTACTTTATGTTACAGGCATGATCTGTAAATCTGCATTACCGTTCAGAATATAGATGTGCTAGAATTATTAAACTTTTAGGATGCACTGAAAACGGGCCCGTATGTGAATTAACTGACAGTGGCAATCAGATTGAATTTGTGAAAACTGAAAAACAAAGCAGCAAACTTTTTTCAGAAAAAAAGAAAATTTCAGAAAAAAAACCCTCAAAAAATTTCATTTTCTATTTTGAAGTCTTCGACATAATTTGCACTAACAAAACATTTGTCAAATAGACGTCCTTTTTTGTAATAGAACAAAAATCATTGCCAATTACCATGTTAATATGCTACAAACAAAAGAGTGATGTTAAAGTATTTTTAAATAATATATTTGCTTCCGTCATGTAAGCTTTCCCCATGAGACCTATTTTGTACTGGTGTGATCAATCCGTTCTTTAAATCTATGTAAATCCCATATTTCCAAGGAAAAATCCTGGCATTACACATCAGCACACTTTCGTGCCACCTGTTGCCATTTTTACTGATTACTGACTGGGTAGCCGTGGGCAAATTAACTTCTTTAAGTTTCCTAAGATATGCAGTTCACCCAGAAACTCCCAAGGGTCCTATGATTCCATAAATGAATGAGTGAATTATTAATTAATTTCACTCTAAGTTTGCAGTAACAGAACTTGAACTTGATGCCACAGACTCCCTTAGGTTGTCATTTCGAATCTGTGAGATCTTTTAAAATGTTGTGATATTTTTTTGCGTGTTTTCTCTATATGCCAAGTGAGAACATGAGAGTGGAAAGCAGGCTGTTAGCTAGCTTACTCTTCCCATAGTGCCGGAGGGCTTGGTGGCTGCTCCCTGGAGAAGTGTGCCCTCCTTCAGCGAGGAAAAGCTGATCTTAATTTCTAAGAAATTGTTTTTAATTTAATATTTAATGAATTGGGAATCTGTATGTGGATGGCTGAGTATTATGCCGTGTATAGAAGAAATATAAGATCTAACTAACCTCTGTCCTGGGGGAGACAAGATGCATGAGAAATCATCAAATATTTCAAAACAGCATATGAGCCCTGTTGTGTGACATGCAATATAAGGGCTTCAGAAGGGGGCCAGGAAGGAGGGAGCAGAAGCAGGGAGAACTCTGTGGAAGGTGCTGAAGTAGGCTTGAATCTCGAAGGATGGGAGGACCTCCCATCTAATGGAGTGAGGACAGGCCTGGACAGCAGATGAGAGTACCTCCTGTGAGGAAACAGTCTACACAGCTGTGACATCAGAAAGTCACTTCAATGGGACAGTGAGGAGGTGGCCTGGTTATCAGGGGTCCAGGTAGGGGGCGGTGGGAAATAAACTTGGGTAGACTAGGTAGTGCCAGACATAGAAAGCCTTGAAGAGTCTGACCTTAACTTTAATTCCATGATAGGATTTGCTAATTTCATGGAACATGCTTTTTTTGCGCCAGTTGACCTTTTCCTGCTTAGTATACAAACGTTAAATAAAATCATCTGAGATAAGTGGAGATATTGTCTTTCCTAGTTTTAGTTTTGCAATTTTTACTGCGCGAAGGGCAAGCCGTGCATGTAGATGAATGTGCGGTCTCTAACATTTGCTCTAACATTCTTTTCTTCCCTCGATAAATCTGTGTCATTAATGACAACATGTAAGTCAACCAGAGGAGAAACAGCCGATTGGATGACGGGCTTAAGTGAATCTTGCTTTATGTCCTAATGGTCAACATATGGGCTTCTGTCAGCCTGGAGTGGCAGGAATTTCCAAAGACACAGGCCCATCCACAGAGAAAGAGCGCTCGAGAAAGCACTCTTTCTCCAGGTCCCAGAGGTGCAGGTCTGGGAACTATTAGCAAAAGCTCTGCGTCCTCCTCTGCTGTCAGGAAGATGCATGTCGGTGGAGACAGAAATGTTTTTGCACTGGGAACCCTGACTCCATTATTAATTTTATAGCTCTAGGGATGGGATGCTCGATTCTGTAATGTTCCCCTCGCATTGCCCCACTAAAAGTGAGTTCTCTGGTCCCAAACTTATGTGATGTAGAAACTCTGATTCTTCATCATCCTTTTCCCCCACTACATATGTGAGCTCTGTGCAGGGTGAGGACAATACCAGGGAGCAGAAAGGCTGGAACTCCCACCTTCCCATGGCATAGGTGTGACAGACTGCCCGGATCTTACGGACATTGAGTCTAGGCAGATGATCTAACAGTGTGGGTGAAGGTGGCAGAAGAAGGTTGGGCTCGCTGAGCCTGAGTCTGCCATACTGTCTGGGAACTAGGATCTGTACCCAGGCGGGCCATACATCTGAGCACATTTCACAAACTTAGACCTAAGGGAGTCAGGGGAAAAAAGCTTCCCACCTGCAACTTATCTTAAGGAAACTGAGGAAATCAAAGTGCAATAAAAGATAACACTACAAAGCAATATGAATGATTTTTAAAGTAAATGTGAAGCATCTAAATATGTTTTTATCCTCTTAACATATCAATTCGGGAAACTAATGATGGAGCCATTACTCAAAAGAGTTTTTAAAATTTCCTTTGAAGTATTTGTAGAGCCAGCCATACGTACTTTTGTACATGCTGTATGATGCAAACATTTGACCTATAAAGATCAATTTGGCTTTTGGAAATGTCTCAGTGAATCTTAGAGTAAAGTCAGGGGAGAGTCATGTGAGTGATCAGGCTAAGATATGCCATTTGAGGTGAGATGCAAATTGATGCTATTGGCCTACCTTAACCAGTAAAAGTTCTACTTGGCAAGAGTTGTTCTCAGTGTTTGCAGCCACGGCCCCATCAGTGACATATATTAAAGCCACCTTAAGGACACATACATGTTTTGGAGATGTGCATGTTGGCATTGCAAAGAAATCAGTCTCATCTCTCAAAAAGGTGACAGGAATTCCACAGGAATATCAGTGCAGGAAAAACGCAGTGTCAGCTGCTAACCCCGTGTTAATTAACTAGCCGTTTTCATTCTCGTGTAACTGTAGGAGTCTTAATTGTCTACGGCATATCACATGCTGGAGAAGAAGTCCCTTCCCAAAAGGTTACATGTCAGGACCTTTGCAAGTCCTTCATTTGATAAAATAATGAAGGTAGAGAGCAGGAAGGGTGCTAACACTCTGCTCTTGCACTTCTGCCCGGGAGCCTGCTTCCTAGGATCTGGCAGGGCTCGGGGATGGAGCTCTCTGCCAGATGTCACTGTCTCTGCCAGTTAAGAGCTCAAGCTCTGGAGTCACACGAGCCTGGCTTCAAATCCTGACCTGCCACCTGATAGCTGTGTGACCACGGGCCAGTTACTTACCCTTCTCCTTTTCCTCATTTCCAAAATGGTGACAACAGTATCTACTTCATAAGATTATAAGAATTAAATGAGATAATACAGGCAAAATGCTTATCACGGGGACTAGCCCATGTCAGTGCTCCATAAGTATTGGCTCCAATTATGAACAAAAAGAAGAGAAAGAAGATGAAAAAGAAGGCAGAAGGGAAGGGCGAAAGAAGAAGAATGAGGAGAAGAGAGGAAAAAGGAAAGGATGCATGGGCTTCAGGCTTACAGGTGTAGCTGACTTTCTTAACCCAGGGGTTCCTGTTGTGGCCCAGGCAGGGATAAGTGACTCATTAGTTAATGGACTGGTATATTGTTTGCAGAAAAAAACGGTCTAAAAGTGTGTATCTCAAATATTTAGAACTAAACAAGCAGGAAGATTATAAAACTCGGAGGGTCTCTTTCATAAAGAGCACACACATTTACAGCCTTGATTTTTGTCTGTTACGGTGAGAATAATGGTGATCTGTTTTGGAAAAGATAATGGGAGGTCCCTAAGACAGTATAGCCCTATTGCTATCAATAATAACGGGACTTTGTTATAATTCCAATAAAAGAAAGCAATGCCAGCAAATTTTGTATAGATTCTGCAGTCTAGAAATGTGCTTTTCAGGGCTTTGATGATATGGCTCTATATTCTGCTCAAATGACAGCAAGTGTCAAAATTGCCCTCCTGCCCTACAGTCCGTCATTAAGTCTAATTAGATCCAAACCCCAAAGCGGGGCCAATTTGTGGTCCATCATCCTGCAGCTTCATCCTCTCCCCAGACGACAGAGCCTGCCCTGTACCTCTCAGCTGGCACATTCCTGGGGGCCACGGGTACCTTGCAGGGGCCATCACTCCTCCAGGCTGTGACCTCACCACTGTTCTCACATCAGTGGCTCTCAACCTTCAAAAACCCCTCTCATCTTCCTTCTTCTGGGCCTTCATTACACCCTGTTTGGGCGACCAGTGGTATTAATTCAGATTCATGGTGTTTTCCAGCATTCTGTAACTGAACACTGAACTGCTGAGATCTCAATGCCAGGTCTTTGTTTCCTTTACTGAAACCACTTGTGAGTCAAGCTGTTGTCAGTGGCCATCACTTTGACTGCTTCTCCCAGAGTTTTCATGGTGTTGGAGTCCCTTCACTGAGCAATCCTTCTGTTCAGACAGGGTCGGGTTCAGTTTTGTGCATCTGGGGGACCATCACTGAAGCTGAGTCAGATCACAGCTCAAGACCTCCTTAGGCTTCAGCCCACTGGGAAAATGTCACCAAGTTCGATGTCAGTGAAAAGCCCTCAGTCTGATTCAGGACTGAGACACTTCACCTTCCTGTCCTAGCACCCCACCCCCACCCCCGTACCTCAAAGCATCAAGTGGGGAGAGAAAATTCCAGTTGCATGAATTCCTATTTTGATGACAGCATGTTGGCGGAAGCAAAGAATGCTTATTGGTGTGCAGGGCTTACCGACAAAACACAAAAAGGTGAAAGAAACTTCAGAGTCGCCTCTGGGGGTGGGGTAAGTGAGAGGGCTCCGCACACCCACTGGGGGTCATTTACACCATGGCTTCAGCTGCCACCTCTGAGGTAAAGACTTCCTAGTCTGAATGTCCATCCTGACCTCTCTGCGGAGTCCCGGAGGGTATTTCCATTGAACATTTCTACCTGGATGGCCCACTGTCACCCCAAACTCGATGTGTTGAAAACAAAACTCCATATCTTGGCTCAAAGCCTGCCCCTCCCCAGGTGCTCCCACCCCAGGGAAGGTCAGCAGCATAAAACCAGTCACTCAAGCCAGAAGCCTGGGAATACTGCTGACCCTCATCCTCCATATGTCCTGTCAGTCCTGCCTCCTTGATATCCCCCCCAAGCCCATAACCTCTTCCACCCCTCCCCACCCCTGCCACTGTCCTTGTCCGGCCACCTTGTGCCCTGACCAGGGCACTTCACTGCTCTCTAACTTGGCTCCTTGACTTCACCCCGGCCCCCCAGCACCCACAGTGAGCCTTCTGAAACATAAATCCACCATGTCCCCCTATTGTGTAAAAACTCTCTATCACATTCCGCTGCCCTTACGTTAAAAGTCTTAACACCTTGGGGCACCTAGGTGGCTCAGTCAGTTAAGCGTCCGATTTCAGCTCAGGTCATAATCTCACCGTGAGTTCAAGCCCTGCCTTGGACTCTGTGCTGACAGCTCAGAGCCTGGAGCCTGCTTCAGATTCTGTGTCTCGCTCTCTCTCTGCCCCTCCCCCACTCATGCTTTGTCTCTCTCTCTCTCTCTCTCTCTCTCTCAACAGTAAATAAACATTAATTTTTTTTTTTTTTTTTTTTTTTTTAAGTTTTAACACCTTAGGGCGCCTGGGTGCCTCAGTCAGCTAAGCATCCAACTCTCAATTTCAGCTCAGGTCATGATCTCAGAGTCATGAGATCAAAGCCTGCATAGGGCTCTGCACTGAGTGTGGAGCCTGCTTGGGATTCTCTCTCTCCCTCTGCCCCTCCCCCACTCGCATGCACATGCACTCACGCTCTCTCTCTTTCTCTCTCTCTCCCCATGACACAAGGCCTTCCATGTCTCGGCTTCTACCTGCCCCTGAAGCCTCACCTCTTGCCACTCTCCCCTTGGAATGCTGAGTTCCAGCCACGTTAAACACCTTTCAGAGCTTTACTGGGTTTCCTGGTTTTGCATATGTGGCCTCCTCCCTCTTCTTCTTGTTACTGGAACATAAAACACATACAGAAAAGCACACATGTCACGTGTACAGCTCAGGGAATTGTCTTAAATGAACATAGCCATATAATCTAAGTCCAGAGTAAGACCCGAAGAAGACTGATATTCTAGAAGCCTCCTTCACGTCCCTTTTCACTATTGCCCAAGGAAAAGTACCACGCTGGCTTCTAATAGCATAGACTGGTTCTTCCCACTTTGTGCTTGACGTAAACAAAAACCTACCAAATTAGGTCAGCTGTCTACTACTGCATAACAAACCCACAAACTTCATGGCCTAAAATAACCTTAAAGTCCCACCTTGGGCCTCATCGCTCCTTGCAGCCATGCTCTTCTGTCTGCTTTGTCACCAAGCTTCTTGAAAACTCCCCACCCCACACTCGGTGTCCCTCTGCCCATTCACTCCACGATCCACGGCTCCATCGTGTCATTCTGCTGAAGCGCCTCTCAGCAGAGGACCCCAGTTATCTCCTTCATGCTGAGCCAAATGAACAACTGTCAGTCTTTTCCAACGTGACCTCCTCCCAACTCGGTGAGTCACCAAGTCCTAGTGATTCTCCCTCTTTAACCCATCTCGCATTTGTCCTACCTCTGTCCCCGGTAATTATCTCCTGCCTGGACTAATCCCACTGCATGAAGGATACCTCCCGGCTCCAAGAAGCTGTTTCAGACTTCTCATTCCCACATGTTTTCTGTGGATTAAAAATCTGGACAGACTCACCACTCACCATGGAATAAAACCCACACCGCTGCCAGACAGGAAGGCTCTAAACCTGTGCCCCAACTCCATTTCCACGCTCTTTGCCTAATTCACACCTGTGCCGAAGCCGTGCTGGCTCTGCACGGGCTCGTGAGTGTGCCGCAGAGGCTGCTGGGAAGCTTTCTCCTACCTGGAATGCCTTCTGTCCCATGTTCCCTCCAGAGCTTCTACTTATCCTCCTCTACATCCTATCTCTGATGCCACCTCTTAAAACTGTGCTGTTAACAGCTCCTTTTCTGATCCTGTGTGCTATTGATATTAATAGCAATAATTATCATTATGACATGTTTGGCTCACTCCCTCTAGAACATAAGCTCCTCAGGGCAGGATCTTCATTTTGTTCCCTGATAGATCCAAGCTCCCACAGCTGTGCCTAGCACAAGGTAGACACTCCGCAAACCCTTGCTAAGTGAGTAGAAGATTAGCATTAATTGAGCACTTATTATGCCAGGTGCTTTCATGCATGATCTCATTCCCTCCTGACCACAGCCCTATGAGGAAGGAACTGTCTTTATTCCAGTTTTTCAAGGAAAGAAATGGAAGCTTGATAAGATTGCATAACTTGCCCAAGGCCACCCAGCTGATAGATGCCAAAGCTGGAACTTAAACTCTGATATGTCCCAGCTCTAAATAACCTCATTCTACCATCCTGAGCTTTGTTTACAGTGGTGCCTTGCACAAAACCCTACTGTGGGTTTTTTTTTTTTTTTGTTTGTTTTTTTTTTTTTTACTGCAACTCTTCAGCAAATGGAATATTTGAAGTAGTGGAGAGATCTCTTTACATATTTATCTCTTCATTATATTAGGAATTCCCAGAATATGGGAATAGGAAGTGAATTCTAATTATTTTATTTCCCCAGCACCACCACCCAAAACTCTACACAGCCCACACAGTGTCTTACACGTCTGTGTTCATTAAATGTTTGCTGAATTAAATGACGGGTGTGCTGCAAAGCAGGACTTGGCAGTGAGTCCCTTCTGCACAGGCAGTGGTTTTGAGCACTGTCCTGAATCCAGCCCCAGCTGCCGCCTCTTCTAACTCTGTGCTTCTTCAGCACGATAGAGGCTCACGGCCATCCTTGGCTGACCCCATCTTCCACCCTGACCCCGGCCCTTTGCCATCCTTCCTGTCATCATGAAATCCCCTGCCTGTCTTCCTGCTGTCAGAGGCGTGATCACGTACAGCAAGTTGTGCCCACCCCACTCCTCTGCTCGACCCCACGCCCTGCCTGGACCTGGCTGCTTCCCGGGTCGTTCGTGACAGGCAGGGCAACATGACATTTCTGTAGATATTTGGAGCACAGCTTGGACTGTGATAAACAGAGAGAGAGTCACGAGACACTGCAAGAATTATGAAGTGGGAGGAATTCCATGTTAAATGATGGAGGAACTGAAAATGAATGAAGTCACTGTCTTTCATTCCAATGTACTTTTTTTTTTTTTAATGAAGAGTTTAGCTTCTCTGGGTTTGTCAATTGTTTAGGATTGTTGATTGCAAGCAACAGAAATTGGAGTGGTTTAAGCTGAAAGGGGAAGTTTATTAAAAGCATGCAGAATCTCTAGGAACCCAAAGGTTAGAATGCAGCCAGGCTTCAGGGACAAATGGAAGCACCTCTGGAAAAATAGTCCAGGATCTGGGTAGCATCCGCTTTCCACGTCTTGTCTTGCTGTCTGTACATCTGCCTCTTTCTTATCTCTCTGTAGACCTCCACTGGTCCACACGCTTCATCATAGTACATGGCTGCCAATGGCTACTGAGTCCATATTAGGCAAGACTGCCTGCCTATCTCCAACAAACCTGCAAATCCCTGGGGAAACCTAACAGATTTCCCCAGCACAAGTCAGGTCCCCAGCTCTGGTCTGATCACCTGCCACCAGCTGAGCCGGGTCGTGTTGTTCAACATGGCTGCCAACTGCCCATTTCCGTGCCCGAGAAAGAAGCAGAAAGGATCATCATAGGTGGAGCAAACTACACAAATGCCCACTGCACTCTGTTCTGCTCCATTGTCCAATAATGCTCTTGTAAAAGACTTCTGGGTGCTTCTCCAGGAATAGAACAGATTAAGAGGCTTTCTATCTTTAAGAGTCTTTTTCAGAAACAAATTCATAAAGATGAATTGCCATTTAGGAAACCTCACCCTAATTAACTAAGACAACAACATTCCACTGGTAATTCCTAACAGGTCTTTATGCCAATTTTATTCACTGAAGGCTTAGAATCCTGGCTTCAACAAGAAGCCTCACACACATCTAGATGGCCCCCTGGATGGCAGCGCAAACGGTAAACCAGACCAGGCGTTGCTCCCTCCTCAAGGTCTTACACAAATGATGCCCACACCTCCCCTTCAGCAACGAGCATTCTCTTCTCTTTCTAAAAAGGCAGTGTGGGGGCGCCTGGGTGGCGTAGTCGGTTAAGCGTCCGACTTCAGCCAGGTCACGATCTCGCGGCCCGTGAGTTCGAGCCCCGCGTCGGGCTCTGGGCTGATGGCTCAGAGCCTGGAGCCTGTTTCCGATTCTGTGTTTCCCTCTCTCTCTGCCCCTCCCCCGTTCATGCTCTGTCTCTCTCTGTCCCAAAAATAAATAAACGTTGAAAAAAAAATTAAAAAAAAAAAAAAAGGCAGTGTGGTCAGGCCTGGGTAGGCCGAATCCTCTCCCTTTGAGGGTTCCACGCCCTGACAAATGCAGAGAGCACTAACCTGGGTCACTGCTTCCTTGATGTGGTTTGAGGTCAGGAGAGAGGGAGATATACTAGATCCTTCTTTCCATCTGATCTGGCCTTGCCCATGCAGTGACCCATCAATCCTAGTCTGGGTAAAGAGAAACTGAAAGGTTTATCCAGCTCAGAAGTGGGATCACTAGAGTTAAAGTTGCCCAAGGTAGGTCCAAAGTTTTGTGTCCATCTTTCCTGCACTTGGTCCTCTGGGCTCCACTACACATGCCGCAGCTGGCCCCTGGGGAGGACAGATGCTGCCTGGGCCACAGAACAGGTGGTACACAGCCCCAGGTTGGGGTTGGGGGGTCCAGGGCCCGGTCCCGGAGGGTGGATTCTCCTCCTCCTGAGGCATATTGTATTCTGCCCACAGCTTTGCGGTGACACCTCCCTCACTTGTCTTCCAGGCTCTCTGGGTACAGCAGGCCGTGTATGCAACCTGACTTCCCGGGGCATGGACAGCTGCGAGGTCATGTGCTGCGGGAGAGGCTATGACACCTCCCACGTCACCCGGATGACCAAGTGCGAGTGTAAGTTCCACTGGTGCTGTGCCGTGCGCTGTCAGGACTGTCTGGAGGCCCTGGACGTGCACACATGCAAGGCCCCTAAAAGCGTTGACTGGGCGGCTCCCACATGACCCCAGAGGAGGTTGCCATCACCTTCTCTCCTGCAAGGACTCCATTGGATCTGCAAGGACACTGGGCCTTTGGGTTTTCTCGGGGAGATATTTCCTAAGGCATGTGACTTTGCCTCAACAGAAGTCCTTCCTCTCCCACCCAGGGGGCCCCAGAACTGGGGCCACGTGTTGCACACAAAGCATGCCTTATTCCCTCCGCCTTCGAGCATTCTGGGCCGCATCTCTTCCTGGTCAGGACAGACTGCTAGGAGGGGAGGGGCCGGCCACATCACTGTCTCCACCCACCTAGACGTTTCCTCTTTCTAGAGCGGCTGGCCAGAGGGGAAAAGAGTGTCCCAAAGGAGCTTTCTCTGTGTCTCCCAATAAATGATCATAGTTCAGAAATCCCATACTTCTCTCAGGAGGGTAAAGACAGCAGGACCAACTGCCACCGAATTAACTGTAAATCCTGAAAAGACCAAGCAAGGCTTTTGCCTGATCAAGTGATTTTCGCAGCTACCGCGTCCAGGGGTAATTGGTAACTGCCTGGAGAAAGATGGCTTTCAAAGAACTTCAGGTTTAAAACGCATATTTTTCAAAGCACTTATTGCTATATTAAAATTTGACGTAACAAGATGGGACTGTTGTCCTTTGGTACAGTTTTGGAATCTTTACAATAGCAAGAGCCTCAGAAAGTCATTGCTTTGCATTGACTTAATATAAAGCAACTTTATATATAAAATCCCCTTAATATAAAGCAACTTTAGGGATCTCACTTAAGATCTGAAGGGAATTTAAAAGAAAGATTGATGATCTGGCAGTGTTCTGACCTATTGGGGGAGGATGGAGGAGAATAACAGTGAGTAAAATATCAGAAAATGTGTCTGTACAGATAAGGAGAAAAAGGGGAATAAAATTTCTATCTGGTATGATGCATGTGACCCATGGAATTTTGTAGTTGAAATGGCCTTCAGAATGATAACTTTTGGGACGGCAAGACTAGGGAACCAACATGCTGACAGAGAGGTTTCCAGAGGTAAGTCACGCCTACACGGCCTGCACCGTGAGCAGATGCCCAAAAGAGGTCTGCCATTTGTGCCAAGGAGCATCAGCATATACCCATCACCCTCCAAGCACATTTTAAAGACCTGCCATATTTAATTGTGTTCTTCTGAGGCTGACAAGATGTCAAGATATCATAGCCTCAAGCAAATGACACATAGCCTTGCTTATAAGGTTGGTAACCCTAGTATATTATATGGCAAACAAATCGTAATTTAGAGACTCTATTTAAGGGACCCAGCTGTAATTATGGGAACATCAGTGTGCAGATTGTGGCCGGCTTCTGTCATGATCCAAAAGATGACATCCAGGGAAAATGGAGAGGCTGCCACCCCATTTTGTATATTAAGTGAAAGAAAGGCGAAATATCTGAAGTTACTTCTCATCCGCTTGGCACAATTAGGTTCTGGTTCTAAATATGGTCTCTTTGCTGAGCTACATTTATTAACAGGATTTCCATTCTATGCATCTGGTGTCACACTGATGTTTGCTCATTCGTCCATAGTCTGGCCTTCAGTTTCTCCATCCTTGCTCTGCAGCAGGACGTTTAGACTGAGGCTCACAGACATCAACCTGCTGAGGTATTTTGTCATAATTGATACTTGCCTCCTCACCCTCGTAAAAACAACAGAATTTATCTCCTTTCTCTCACTCCCTAGAGTTAGTCATCTGATTTTTCCAAAGTGGTTCTTTCCTCTTTTTATTCTATGGATTCAGAGGCAGGAAGGGGGAGCATGACAGAATTGCTCAGAGCTCAGTGTGGGCCTTCGGCAGGGTGTGGGAAAGCCAGGCAGGTGGGCTCGGTCTTAGTTACACTGAAGCTGTCTGTGAATGCCTTCCTGGGGGGATGAGGGGACTTTCATGGTGGTCCCACAGCCATCAGCCCTTCTGCCTGCTGGATGAATTATGAAATCATAAATCCATAGGTGTGTTGAGAAATGGAAAGGATCTAAGTAGACATCTCAGCTCCCTTCAGTTTGTATCTGGGGAAACTGAGACTGCGAGAGGTGAAGATCTCTGTGCAGATATCTGCCACTGCTCTCAAGCCCCATGACAAACAGGACCACATGTTCAGAGCAGTCAGGAAAGCCAAGCACTTTATCTAGTTTGTCTCGGAATTAATGCAAGTGGAGTCTAAATAATTTTAGCATCCAAAAGGGATGGTCATTATCTCTTTTAATTCTTGGGATGCTTTCTTTAAAAAAAATATTTTTAATGTTTATCTACTTTTTGAGGGAGGGGGAGGGGCAGAGAGAGAGAGAGAGAGAGAGAGAGAGAGAGAGATACACACACAGAATCTGAAGCAGCCTCCAGGCTTTGCACTGTCAACACAGAATCCTGATGCGGGGCTCGAACTCACGAACAGCAAGATCATGACCTGAGCTGAAGTCAGACGCTTAACTGACTGAGCCACCCAGGCACCCCATAACCCCTAGGATATTTTTATCTGACTTTGTTTTTTTGCTGAGATGCACCCTACTTGATAAGGAGCAAGGGAACAAGGTGTACCCATGCAGGAACCTGCATAAATTTCCCTAATCTGTAAGGGAGACTCTGGCAGCCATCTGAAATGCCAGTAGGTATCGCCATTAGGGAGGGTATAACAAGAGACTGAAAGATTTTTATCTGTTTTCAAATAGAGGAAATCTCCACTATGGAAAAAAATTAAAAACAGGTGAAGATAATTTCAAACTCATTTTCTTTAGGGCTTGGTTGAGGCTCCACAGTCCACGATTCTAAACTATACTAAAGTCTTGATTACCTGAGGCTTTTAAGGCAATGTATGGCACAAATTACCCAAAACAAAATGAGAGACTCCATTCAGATCCCCTTAAAAATTTCCTCCCGATAAAAATCTTATTACAAAACAAAGTTTTCTAGGCCCACGATGATGCCAATTAATGTTCTGCAACATCTTTAAAAGTTCTAACAGAATAGGAGATCTTGACTAATTCAGTGGAGTTTTCTATAGTAAAGATGTAATCTGCACGTGACTCTGAGTTTTAGCAAATTTGTTGTCCTCAATAAATTTGCCTCCCTAAATTGGTCTGTATTGGACTGATCTTTGTATTCTGTGAGCACCTTTGTCAAGGTGCATCTTCAAAGTATAAGAGACTTAATTAAAAACTGAGAACAAACTGAGGGTTGATGGGGGGTGGGAGGGAGGGGAGGGTAGGTGATGGGTATTGAAGAGGGCATCTTTCAACACCCCTTAGCACTTAGTGCTTTCAATACCCCCTGAGCACTTAGTGTTGTATGGAAACCAATCTGACAATAAATTTCATATATTAAAAAAAAAAAAAAAAAGGTGCAATCTAGTTACAACATCTTGGATAGCCTCTCACGTTTAGCTCCAGCACAAAAGCCCCAAGTGCCAGGACCACACTCAGCAGTGGGTCTTTGCCCCTCCAGGACGGAGGCCCTGGCATATGACTGGACCACAGATGCTCAGAAGTGGGAGAATCATAGGGCACCCCAGAATACTGATTATCTGCTCTCCCTTATATGGATGTCACCAGACTGAAAGGAACATCCCAGAAGAATCTACTAATGGCAATTTATTCTGTATGGGGCTGGATAATGGGAGAAGGATTAAGAGGGAAAGAGTCAGGTGGCTGCTATTAAGTGACAGGCTGAGTGAGCGTGGTGATGGTGAAGAGTGGCTTTTTCAGCTCTTGGGAGTAACCTCCACCCTTCCTGCTGTCAGTTGCTTCCCTGTCCCCTCCCAGCACCTACTTCCCAAGGCGTCAGGAGGCCCAGAAGTGCAGGGCCTCAAGCCACTGCTCACATTCTCCATACCTGTTGTGTAGCTTTGCTCAAGGCTGTCAAGGTTAATTTCAAGAGATGTTCTCAATTGTCACAGCTGTATTCTTTTTTATTGGAGTTATTACAAAGCTTGAAAAACATCAGGTCTCACATTTCCTTTTCAAAGAAAGTAGCTTTAAAGCGAGAAAATCTAGCTTCACGTTGACATTTCTCAGCTTTATTAATTTATTAAGGAACCTTACATCAACTCTGCAAAACCTAAAGCGGGGCTCCCTTAGAAGCAGCCAACATGACTGTACACGCACTTGTCCTTGATGGCATTTTTAAGCCAACATATTGTGATTACTTCTCATTTATTAAAGGCTGGTCTGGAGCTGGTATTGTCTCACTCAGCTGAAGAACATTCATCTCGCCTCTTGCCTGCTCTCCAAATAAAGGCTCAGAGAGGTGTCCAATAGACCAGAACCATTCTTTTGTGTCTATTTACTGTCCTTCAACCCATGTTTCCTTATCTTAAGAGCAAGAAGTGTACTCTTAACAAATAAACCTCACCAGTTCCAAAGCCGGTAAATTGCTTTTGTCAGGTCTCTGCTGACCTTCTGAAAAACAATCTGCTGGTGTAAGCTGACAAAGGCCTGCTTATTTTGACCTTCTCCTTACCTAGGCAGAGAAAATTTTCTGTCACTCATCCATGAGAATGTTCTTTACATTTTTCAGGGGATCAGCAAGGTGACAGGTGGTTTGCAAAGCCCAACATGATTATTATTTTTCTAAATCATAGTTGTTCCAACTCCAGCTTTTTTTCCCCTGATATTCACATGATTCCTGTTTAACCAAACCTCCCACATCCATGAGCTAATAAAAGTGTCACGCAGATTGTTACAAAGAACTATTGTTATTTACAAGTCTACATTTTCTGTGAAATCAAAACATAATAAAGTGAATTTTCAGTGTTGACTTTGTTATTTTAAACTTGTGATAGTCTTGCCAAACCCTCTGGTGAAAAGAAATCCCTGCAGGTTATGGGAATTATTCCCTTGTCTTTTCTCAGGACTACACGCAACACAAGTTGATCAAGAGGTGCCTTTCAAGTTTGTAAAGATTTTCAGGGAGAACAATTGGCTTACCTTACTGGTAAATACTCTTGTAAGTTCATGGTTAAGACTCCCATTCCTGATTAGAAAATTATTCCACATTTTCCCCCTGTGTTCTCCCCTGGCTGCCACAGGAGTGCTTACCCTCTCTAGGAGTCAGCATGCTTTGGCTGTGTTTGTAACCTCAGTGTCTCTCCACGGCAGCTAGACCTACCCTCCACTGACTTCTCTTAATTATTACTTTCCATGTAAATGCTTGCTTTTGGCCTACATGGTATTTTTTCAGCTTGATTAGAAACATACAGGATCCCTTGCCCCTTTCTTGAGATCTGTGTATCCTGATTTTGTGTGCTACTTATACACAAGTATCGAAAGCCCAGAAAATGAAAATAAACTCCCCTCCAGCAAAGAAAATCCACCTAACATTTGCTCTTCCCCGATGAACTGTTTTGGGGTGATCTAACTAAGCAAAGTGTTGACTCTGCACTTCACCCCAAGGTGGCCCCATAGTCAGTCATTGTCCCTTTCAGAAACTCTCATGCTTAGATGATCTGCAGAGGAGGTGGTGATACAAGTGTCCGTGTGTGTTTTCCAATGAACATTTTCCCCCCAATATTTTTGCCCAAACATCAACGAAGTTTCCCTATTAGCTAACCCTTTGGGTGAGAGGACTGTCCTACACATTGTAAGATCTTTAAAGCAACCCTCGTCTCTCCAGACTAGATGCCAGAGGTACTCTCCTGCTTCCCAGCTGTGACAACACAACTAACAATGTCCTCAGACGCTGCTAGGTGTTCCCCGTGAGCGGATAAGGAAGCAAAGTGTAAGACAAAACTGTTCCCAGTTGAGAGCCACTGATGTAACACTTTGGGTCAAGTCCTCTATTGAAATGCAAGCCATATACATTTCTGCCATTTTCATTTAGGAACACTTCACTGGGAGTGATGGCTTAATGGGATTCTCGGTATTAATGCATGAGACTAACTGGGAAGGAATCTCTTGGAATGGATGTAGTCATAGAACCCCCTCAGCAGCATCGGGCAGAACAAGACAGGCTGAGACTTGAACTTCACTGTGTGTCCTGGGAGGGTGAGAAAGCATGAGGCTCCCGGGTTTCTGAGGATGGGAATCAAAGGAAGGATGGAAGCTTAGCAAGGAGAAACAATAATACGGTTTTAGAAGCTGAAGGCAAAAATCTTCACAGGAATGCCTCAGTTTCATGACACTCACTGGGAAAGAAACCCCCCAAATAAGGCCTGGAAGGTGGAAGAGTGAGAATGTTATAACTCTGCATAAAATAGTTGTAATTTTGAGTTTCTCAGGACAGAGAGGAGGGTGATAGTAAAGAGGGGGCACTGAAAAATGGAGAAATACTGAGTTTCAAGCGAAAGACTAGAATCTCCAGTTGAAGACCATGGTGGATATCATTTGCAGGTTGATCACTGAACACCTGCCCCTACACACACACAAATACAGACACACCACAAGTTGTCACTATTGCAGGTAATCCTAGCCTTGTCTGGCTGGTATTTTAGGAGCACGAAAAACTCAAAGTGCTCTCTCACATGTGCCAGCAAAGAGTGAGAAAGGGAGTTCATGCTGGATGCAACACAGGGCAGAGTGGAGAAAGAAACAGGCCTGGATGACAGACCAAATAAAGGATAACCCCAGCTAGAGGGTTGTGGGGCAAATGACAACTGGCTAAAAGAAGGAACTGGAAAGCCAATCTTCTTCTACTTGACAATTTTCCATGGGCCAAACTGAATTTATGTCTTAGGCTGCCCATGGAAATAAAAACCAGACAGAAACACTTAGATGAACAAATAACTCTTCATCTGTTCCCTCATGCTATTACCTAGTTCTAGATAATACAGCATGATTAAAATCTGATCATGATCAATTTACCATTTACACTATTTTTGGACTCTTAACTTGATTTTGTAATTTCCGAGTAGTGACTGACCCTGTGAAAGCCCCTGTAATTGAATCATAGGCTCTGGATTTCCCCAGGCAGTCCACCCAATCCTATTTTAATAGCATTGCAGGCCTTCCTAAGTTCCACAGATGAGAGGAGTCATATTACTGCCCGTAAACCCAGTTCAAATAATTAAATGACGAAGATGCATCCAGTATCCAGTCAACCAGATTGCTCACATTGGTTTCTTCAGCAGAGGCTGGGGAGCTTGGCAAACCCATCTGTGAATGTTTAGGGGCTTCATGTTACAGGTGGAGGTCACACACTAGCCAAACAAATAGCAGGACATACAGAAAACGAAATCTGAATTGGAGTCTCCAAAAGTCTACCCACCCAAATAAACTTTGGCATCTGCCCCTTGATCATTATTCTCCAATAGTGATGATGACTTCGTGAAAGGCCTTGAACTCTGAGTTGTCATTGTGGATTCATGCTTAATCAAGACAAATATTCCCAGCCTAAGAGTACAACTAGAAGAAGGGAGTACTGGTTTGATTTTCTTATATATTGCTGTAACTATAAACAAGGCCTTATCTTCTCAGCAACTCTCAGGAAATAATAAGCACCAGTGTTTTGTGGGTATTTACACCAGCCCTTGGAGATTTTATTAGAATCATGATTCACAGATGAGAAATTTTCCTCTTCTACAGGGTTTAGTAACTGGAGTAAGAATTACTCAGTACACTGTACAGACAAATGGATTTGAATCCATCTGGCTATTAACCATTCATTCACTGGTGGTTTTCTTTCTTTCTGAACTGACCGAATGATTGGGTCAGGATGATCTCATTATCCCATTATTGTAGACATATACTTAAATGGTGTCTGAGAACTATGTTGTTCTGTCATACGGATACGAGACTTCAACAGAGCAATGAGGTTACAAGACACTTCCAGGATTCTGAGACTGAGGAATCATGGAATCACAGAATGTCACATTTGGAAGGAACAATGCCCGTAATTTATTCTAACCTCCACATTCTATTCCTGGGAAAACACGAGAAATTTCATGGTTCAGACTGTGATATAAGCAGGACACTCTGAATCATCTTTAGGGAAGAAGTGTTATTATTCATTCAATCAGTTTGTAGTGAGCATCTCCTGTGAGTCAACTGCTGTGCTACAGTACTGGAAATGCAGCAGTGACTAAGACAACGTGCCCCTGCTCAGAGCCTTCTGGGAGGGCTAACACAGAACACGTGTACCTCACTTCTTACCTTACAAGCACTTCCGCGCGCATTGTTGGATTTAGTCCTTACAACCACCTTTAGATATATATATGATTAGCCTGTTTTTAAAGATGATGCAAATTTCAGAGAGATTTGGTAATCAGCCCAAGATCACAAAGACTTATAAGAGGCAGGGCCTGGACTCAAATATTTGTCTTCTAACTTTCATTCCAGTGTCCTTTCCAGTATATCAGAGCACCCTCTGATTAAAACTCAGTCAGAAGTATTCTGTCCAATGGGCTATTGAAAATGACTTGAGGGGCGCCTGGGTGGCTCAGTCGGTTAAGTGTCTGACTTTGGCTCAGGTCATGATCTCAAGGTTCATGAGTTCGAGCCCTGTGTCCGGCTCTGTGCTGACAGCTCGGAGCCTGGAGCCTGCTTTGGATTCTGTGTCTCCCTCTCTATCTACCCCCACCCCCTGCTCACGCTCTGTCTCTCTCTCTCAAAAATTAATAAACATTGAAAGAAAATGACTTGATTGGTTCAATGACCACATTTTCCAAACAAAAATTAGGATGTGTGGACTGCAAATTTTTTTTATGATTTCTGGTTAAATTTATATGCAATCTGGAGAACAAATCATATGGAGATACCCATTTAAAAAAGTTCTACTAGAATGTAAGTGACTTTTAGTTCTACATTTAACAAAGCACTTTTATTTCAATTAAAATGGCTTTTGAATTCCCCTAGAAAATCAGAGATTTCTAGTCATAAGAAATCTACTTTCCTTATCATATGGAGATTCAATCCACAGTTGAAGATGGTTAAAAATATCATGGACCATTTCAAACATGGTATAAGTCATGATTTATTGAAGTTTTCCTCAACCCCCCACCTAATGCTTGATTACTCAGGTTGAATTAATATATAAATAATTTTTAAAAATAGCTTTCACAATAGTCTTGCCCTCTTACACACTGAGGAAGAGAGACAGTTAAAATTTCCTTAACAACAATGCCCAAGAAAAAATTTTTAAAATTGTATTAAATGTAACAATGTATTCTAAAATAATTTTAAAGGTACAAAGTACATATAAATATGATATTAGCATCTATTAGGAATAATAATATTTTCACCTCGTTTAACATAAAGTATAAGTTGTCTTTTTCTCCATAAGGCATATTGGGACAATTTGTATAATCCTAGATTATTAGATACTGTTTCTAGAAACAACAGGTGATCTTTCCTCTACCTTCTAATATAGAAACAATCCAGCAGGGCTGGGATATTACATGTTGCTGGCACTGACCACCAATTGGTTTCAAATCAACTCATCACTTAATCCAACCTTATGTTTGGGATTTTTTTTCTGGTAGGGGCCACATTAGCAAAAGAAACGTCTCTTCAGAATGTAAGAGAACGAGTGACAAGTCCTTATACGAATATCTGAGGAGTGTAGGAGAGGGAGAAAGAATCTTTGTCTAAATGGAATCTCAAATGGATGGGTCAGTGGAGAGGGTGGAGCATTTGTCACAATTATTCGAAAAATGTATGGAATAGATTTACATGCATGTTTATTCATGGTGAAAAAAAAAATTGTCCCCAGATATGAATTTTAATTTGTGAGAAGGCTGCTAAGAAATGTGAGATCATGGAGAAGATGGTCCTTAAACTAAATAAATAAATAAATAAAATCTAGGGAGTGTAATCCCGCCTAGAATGTGATTCATTCTTTTGGAGCAATAAATAGAGTGAGATGGTGTCCAAAAGCAATTTTCCTATTTCTTGGACACGGAAGCACTTTTCCTTATAACAACTATAGCAGAATCAGATCCCCATGTAGATTACATTGACAACCATGAGGGGAAACAACTCAGCCCCAAATGTTTTCCTTTCATCGACCTTGAGTTGGGCCTAAAATTCTCACCCTTACCAATGTTGCCTGGGGGTTAAGAACCTATCTTTGAAATTTTTCTTTCAAAATGTATAAATGTTATTCAGCTTTCTTCCTTAATTCAACAATTACTTGTTCAACAAGTATCTGGCAAAAAATATTTTCCCCAGTGTTGGGGAAACAGTACTGAGTAAAGTAAATGAAATAAATGAGACTTCTATTTCTGGTAATATGGCAGACTAAATAAGACTTCTGATGCAAAATGCTTAGAATTTGACATAAGTTAAAGAAGCATGCTTTAAAATATATAAGTAAATTCTCCCCATTCCAACCTTCAAATACATGATAGTTCCAGAGGCCAAAAATGAAGGGGACACTGAAAACTCAAGCATTGGTGCCCCCAGTGGAGGTTTATTAATCTCCCTCTCTAGAAGATTGGGTTTTAAATTAAAGTCCCAGGCAGGGAAGGAAACAAGATTTTGCACCTTCTTGAAGTGAGGAGTTAGAATTAGGATACGGCATCCCATCCCTTACCACATGAAGTCAGAACCTTTCAAAGGGCCATGCATTCAATAAAGCAAAAATCTGACCACCAGCACAGGGAATAGACTGGGAACTAGTTTCCTGTGTAATGGCATGAGTGTAGTAAAATAATTAATTAATTAAAATAAATTTAGAGCCCTGACTATTTACAGCTACCAGCCTTTCTTCATTTAGTTTGATGTTAGAATGAATATAATTTGTATACTTCAGGAATTGCCTAGCCAATAAATTAGCCTAAAACAAACAAACAAAATCATTCTAGATTGAGGTGCCTAGCAGATACAAAAACAAATCCTCTTTGAGGGTCACATTTTCAACCAGGATGCAGAGAATTCTCACATATAAAACTTCACTGAATCTGAGCTGATAATTTAAAATTACAAAACATACCACAAAATAAGCCACCATGATTGAGAGTCACAGAAAAAACAAACCATACACTCAGATCTCCAAGAATATCAGATAATAAAATTATGATACACAGGCTATAAAACAAATCTGTTTAGGAATGATTTTTAAAAGAAAAATGAATAATAAATATGAATAATATACATAACACTTAAAGGAAAAAGATTAAGCTAAAAATATTTGAAAAAGAACTAAAAGGAACACCCAGTAATTAAAAATATACCCTGACATATAGCTATGGCTATTAAAACAGTGATTTTTCTGCCACAGCTGAGGAAGCATTCTTCAACTCTTTCCTCCTGCCTCCATCATGTATAAATCAGAGTTTCTTGAGGAGCCCTAAGAACTGTAGAAGCTCTTCATTAAAGGTTTGAACTTTCAAATAACCAATAGAAGACTGCAAAGCCATGCATAACACTCACAGATTGTGTGGTAATGAAAGACCCAAATACCAGACGCTCTAGAAACTTTGGGCTTGTCACATATGCCATTGTGGTACAAGTATATGCAGTCATGAATGCAAGGCCACGCAAGATGAATGTAAGAGTCATAGAACCAAAGAGAGTTGTCTTGAGAGAAGGTGTTTCAATACCAAGTGCACAGTTACCTATGAAAAAGACCTTTGTTAGTAGCATTAAAGATGGCCCTGAACATCATGTAAGAGATTATTTTGAGCAATATAGGAACACTGAGGTGGTTGAAATCATTACTGAGGGGCGCCTGGGTGGCGCAGTCGGTTAAGCGTCCGACTTCAGCCAGGTCACGATCTCGCGGTCCGTGACTTCGAGCCCCGCGTCAGGCTCTGGGCTGATGGCTCAGAGCCTGGAGCCTGTTTCCGATTCTGTGTCTCCCTCTCTCTCTGCCCCTTCGCCGTTCATGCTCTGTCTCTCTCTGTCCCAAAAATAAATAAACGTTGAAAAAAAAATTAAAAAAAAAAAAAAAAAAAGAAATCATTACTGAATAGGATAGTAACAAGAAGAGAGGTTTTCCTTTTGTAACCCTTGGTGACCATAACTCCATGGATAAGACTATCATTCAGAAATACCATGCTGTGAATAGCTATAACTGTGAAGTAATGGGAGCCCTGCTTAGGCAAGAGATGGCCAGTGTCTCACCTAAGTCAAAGCAGTTCTGAAAACCTTGGCAGTGGTTGTGGAGGTTATGTTAGAGGTAATGACAACTTTGGTCAGGGAAGAAACTTCAAAGGTTGTTATGGCTTTGGTGATGGTGGATATGATGGCATTAATTGATTTGGTAATAATGGAAGCAGTTTTGGAGGTGGTAGAAGTTACAATAACTTTGGGAATTACAGCAATCAATCTTCAAATTCTAGATCCATGAAGGAAGGGAACTTTTCTAGTTTTTTCAGTGGTGAAAGCCAGTACTTTGCCAAACCACAAAACCAAGGTGGTTATGAATGTCTAAGAAACACCAGTAGTTATGGCAGTGGCAGAAGATTTTAATTACTGCCAGGAAAAAAAAAAACTTAGCAGAAGAGGAGAGCCTGGGAAGTGACAGAAAAGCTATGGGTTACTATAGGTTTATAAACCCAGCCCAACCACACCGGCAGAGCCTAACTGCTACAAGAAAAAAAAAAAAAAAAAAACCTTATATAACAAATATTTTAGTGTATTTTTTTGATATATGAAATTTATTGTCAAATTGGTTTCCATAAAACACCCAGTGCTCATCCCAAAAGATGCCCTCCTCAATACCCATCACCCACATCCCCTCCCTCCCACCCCCCATCAACCCTCAGTTTATTCTCAGTTTTAAAGAGTCTCTTACGCTTTGGCTCTCTCCCACTCTAACCTCTTTTTTTTTCCTTCACCTCCCCCATGGATTTCTGTTAAGTTTCTCGGGATCCACATAAGTGTGAAAACATATGGTATCTGTCTTTCTCTGTATGGCTTATTTCACTTAGCATAACACTCTCCAGTTCCGTCCACGTTGCTACAAAGGGCCATATTTCATTCTTTCTCATTGCCACGTAGTACTCCATTGTGTATATAAACCACAATTTCTTTATCCATTCATCAGTTGATGGACATTTAGGCTCTTTCCATCATTTGGCTATTGTTGAAAGTGCTGCTATAAACATCGGGGTGCAAGTGCCCATATGCATCAGTACTCCTGTATCCCTTGGGTAAATTCCTAGCAGTGCTACTGCTGGGTCATAGGGTAGGTCTATTTTGAATTTTTTGAGGAACCTCCACACTGTTTTCCAGAGCAGCTGCACCAGTTTGCATTCCCACCAACAGTGCAAGAGGGTTCCCATTTCTCCCCATCCTCGCCAGCATCTATAGTCTCCTGATTTGTCCATTTTGGCCACTCTGACTGGTGTGAGGTGATATCTGAGGGTGGTTAGATTTGTATGTCCCTGATGAGGAGCGACGTTGAGCATCTTCTCATGTGCCTGTTGGCCATCCGGATATCTTCTTTAGAGAAGTGTCTATTCATGTCTTCTGCCCATTTCTTCACTGGCTTATTTGTTTTTCAGGTGTGGAGTTTGGTGAGCTCTTTATAGATTTTGGATACTAGCCCTTTGTCTGATATGTAATTTGCAAATATCTTTTCCCATTCCATTGGTTGCCTTTTAATTTTGTTGATTGTTTCCTTTGCTGTGCAGAAGCTTTTTATCTTCATGAGGTCCCAGTAGTTCATTTTTGCTTTTAATTCCCTTGCCTTTGGGGATGTGTCAAGTAAGAGATTGCTACAGCTGAGGTCAGAGAGGTCTTTTCCTGCTTTCTCCTCTAGGGTTTTGATGGTTTCCTGTCTCACATTCAGGTCCTTTATCCATTTTGAGTTTATTCTTGTGAATGGTGTGAGAAAGTGGTCTAGTTTCAACCTTCTGCATGTTGCTGTCCAGTTCTCCCAGCACCATTTGTTAAAGAGACTGTCTTTTTTCCATTGGATATTCTTTCCTGCTTTGTCAAAGATTAGTTGGCCATACGTTTGTGGCTCTAGTTCTGGGGTTTCTATTCTCTTCCATTGGTCTATGTGTCTGTTTTTGTGTCAATACCATGCTGTCTTGATGATTACAGCTTTGTAGTAGAGGCTAAAGTCTGGGATTGTGATGCCTCCTGCTTTGGTCTTCTTCAAAATTACTTTGGCTATTCAGGGCCTTTTGTGGTTCCATATGAATTTTAGGATTGCTTGCTCTAGCTTCAAGAAGAATGCTGGTGCAATTTTGATTGGGATCGCATTGAATGTGTAGATAGCTTTGGGTAGTATTGACATTTTGACAATATTTATTCTTCCAATCCATGAGCATGGAATGGTTTTCCATTTCTTTAAATCTTCTTCAATTTCCTTCATCAGCTTTCTATAGTTTTCAGCATACAGATCTGTTACATTTTTGGTTAGATTTATTCGTAGGTATTTTATGCTTCTTGATGCAATTGTGAATGGTATCAGTTTCTTTATTTGTCTTTCTGTTGCTTCATTGTTAGTGTATAAGAATGCAACTGATTTCTGTACATTGATTTTGTATCCTGCAACTTTGCTAAATTCATGGATCAGTTCTAGCAGACTTTTGGTGGAGTCTATCAGATTTTTCATGTATAATATCATGTCATTTGCAAAAAGTGAAAGCTTAACTTCATATTTGCCAATGTTGACGTCTTTGATTTCCTTTTGTTGTCTGCTGATGCTAGAACTTCCAACACTATGTTAAACAACAGTGGTGAGAGTGGACATCCCTGTCGTATTCCTGATCTCAGGGAAAAAGCTCTCAGTTTTTCCCCATTGAGGATGATGTTAGCTGTGGGCTTTTCATAAATGGCTTTTATGATTTTTAAGTATGTTCCTTTTATCCCGACTTTCTCGAGGGTTTTAATTAAGAAACAATGCTGAATTTTGTCAAATGCTTTTTCTGCATCAATTGACAGGATCTTATGGTTCTTATCTTTTCTTTTTTTATTTTTTTTAATTTTTTTAACGTTTATTTATTTTTGAGACAGAGAGAGAAAGAGCACGAACAGGGGAGGGGCAGAGAGAGAGGGAGACACAGAATCGGAAGCAGGCTCCAGGCTCTGAGCCATCAGCCCAGAGCCTGACGTGGGGCTCGAACTCACGGACTCCGAGATCGTGACCTGAGCTGAAGTCGGACGCTCAACCGACTGAGCCACCCAGGTGCCCCTTATCTTTTCTTTTATTAATGTGATGCATCATGTTGATTGATTTGCGAATGTTGAACCTGTCCTGCAGCCCAGGAATGAATCCCACTTGATCATGGTGAATAATTCTTTTTATATGCTGTTGAATTCGATTTGCTAGTATCTTATTGAGAATTTTTGCATCCATATTAATCAAGGATATTGGCCGGTAGTTCTCTTTTTTTACTGGGTCTCTGTCTGGTTTAGGAATCAAAGTAATACTGGCTTCATAGAATGAGTCTGGAAGTTTTCCTTCCCTTTCCCTTTTGGAACAGCTTGAGAAGGATAGGTATTATCTATGCTTTAAATGTCTGGTAGAACTCCCCTGGGAAGCCATCTGGTCCTGGACTCTTATTTGTTGGGAGATTTTTGATAACTGATTCAATTTCTTCGCTGGTTATGGGTCTATTCAAGCTTTCTATTTCCTCCTGATTGAGTTTTGGAAGTGTGTGGGTGCTTAGGAATTTGTCCATTTCTTCCAGGTTGTCCAGTTTGTTGGCATGTAATTTTTCATAGTATTCCCTGGTAATTGCTTGCATTTCTGAGGGCTTGGTTGTAATAATTCCATTTTCATTCATGATTTTATCTATTTGGGTCATCTCCCTTTTCTTTTTGAGAAGCCTGGCTAGAGGTTTATCAATTTTGTTTAGTTTTTCAAAAAACCAACTCTTGGTTTCATTGATCTGCTCTACAGTTTTTTTAGATTCTATATTGGTTATTTCTGCTCTGATCTTTATTATTTCTCTTTTTCTGCTGGGTTTAGGCTGTCTTTGCTGTTCTGCTTCTATTTCCTTTGGGTGTGCTGTTACATTCTGTATTGGGGATTTTTCTTGTTTCTTGAGATAGGCCTGGATTGCAATGTATTTTCCTCTCAGGACTGCCTTCACTGCATCCCAAAGCGTTTGGATTGTTGTATTTTCATTTTCATTTGTTTCCATATATTTTTAAATTTCTTGTCTAATTGCCTGGTTGACCCACTCATTCTTTAGTAGGGTGTTCTTTAACCTCCATGCTTTTGGAGGTTTTCCAGACTTTCCTGTGGTTTATTTCAAGCTTCATAGCATTGTGGTCTGAAAGTATGCATGGTATGATCTCAATTCTTCTATACTTATGCAGGGCTGTTTTGTGACCCAGTATGTGATCTATCTTGGAGATGTTCCATGTGCACTCAAGAAGAAAGTATATTCTGTTGCTTTGGGATGCAGAGTTCTAAATATATCTGTCAAGTCCATCTGATCCAATGTATCATTCAGGGCCCTTGTTTCTTTATTGATCCTGTGTCTAGATGATCTATCCATTTCTGTAAGTGGAGTGTTAAAGTCCCCTGCAATTACCACATTCTTATCAATAAGGTTGCTTATGTTTGTGAGTAATTGTTTTATATATTTGGGGGCTCCCGTATTTGGCACATAGACATTTATAATTGTTAGCTCTTCCTGATGGACAGACCCTGTAATTGTTATATAATGCCGTTCTTCATCTCTTGTTACAGCCTTTAATTTAAAGTCTAGTGTGTCTGATCTAAGTATGGCTATTCCAGCTTTCTTTTGAGTTCCAGTAGCGTGATAGATAGTTCTCCATATCCTTACTTTCAATCTGAAGGTGTCCTCAGGTCTAAAATGAGTCTCTTGTAGACAGCAAATAGATGGGTCTTGTTTTTGTATCCATTCTGATACCCTATGTCTTTTGGTTGGCGCATTTAGTCCATTTATGTTCAGTGTTATTATAAAAAGATATGGGTTTAGAGTCATTGTGATGTCTATAGGTTTCATGCTTAAAGTGATATCTCTGGTGTTTTGTCTCACAGGATCCCCCTTAGGATCTCTTGTAGGGCTGGTTTAGTGGTGATGAATTCCTTCAGTTTTTGTTTGTTTGGCAAGACCTTTATTTCTCCTTCTATTCTGAATGACACACTTGCTGGATAAAGGAATGTTGGCTGCATATTTTTTCTGTTCATTACATTGAAGATTTCCTGCCACTCCTTTCTGGTCTGCCAGGTTTTAGTAGAGAGATCCATCACAAGTCTTATAGGTCTCCCTTTATATGTTAGAGCATGTTTATCCGTAGCTGCTTTCAGAATTTTCTCTTTAATCCTTGTATTTTGCCAGCTTCACTACGATATGTCGTGCAGAAGATCGTTTCAAGTTATGTCTGAAGGGAGTTCCCTGTGCCTCTTGGATTTAAATGCCTTTTTCCTTCCCCAGATCAGGGAAGTTTTCAGCTATGATTTCTTCAAGTACACCTTCAGCACCTTTCCCTCTCTCTTCCTCCTCTGGAATACCAATCACGCATAGATTATTTCTCTTTAGTGCATCACTTAGTTCTCTTATTTTCCCCTCATACTCCTGAATTTTTTAATCTCTCTTTTTCTCAGCTTCTTCTTTTTCCATAATTTTATCTTCTAGTTCACCTAGTCTCTCCTCTGCCTCTTCAATCCGAGCTGTGGTCATCTCCATTTTATTTTGCAGCTCATTACTAGCATTTTTTAGCTCCTCCTGGCTGTTCCTTAGTCCCTTGATCTCTGTAGCAATAGATTCTCTGCTGTCCTGTATACTGTTTTCAAGCCCAGTGATTAATTTTATGACTATTATTGTAAATTCACTTTCTGTTATATTGTTTAAATCGTTTTTGATCAGTTCGTTAGCTGTCGCTATTTCCTAGAGATTCTTTTGAGGGGAATTCTTCCATTTCGTCATTTTGGATAGTCCCTGGAGTGGTGCGAAACTGCAGGGCACTTCCCCTGTGCTGTCTTGAATAACTTGCGTTGGTGGGCGGGGCCACAGTCAGATCTGATGTCTGCCCCCAGCCCACTGCTGGGGCCACAGTCAGATTGGTGTGTACCTTCTCTTCCCCTCTCCTAGGCGCGGGATTCACTGTGGGGTGGCTGGCTCGACTGGGCTACTTGCACACTGCCAGGCTTGTGATGCTGGGGATCTGGCATATTAGCTGGGGTGGATTGGCAGGGTGCACAGGGGCGGGTGGGGCAGGCTGGGCTCGCTTTTCCTTCGGTGATCTGGTTCGGGAGGGGCCCTGCAGCACGTGGAGGGAGTCAGACCTGCTGCCTGAGGGATGGATCCACAGAAGCACAGCATTGGGTGTTTGTGCGGTGCAAGCAAGTTCCCTGGTAGGAACTGGTTCCCTTTGGGATTTTGGCTGGGGGGGGTGGGCGAGGGAGATGTTGCTGGCGAGCGCCTTTGTTCCCCGACAAGCTGTGCTCTGTCATCGGGGCTCAACAACTCTCCCTCCCATTGTCCTCCAGCCCCCCCGCTCTCCGAGCAGAGCTGTCAAATTATAACCTTCTAGATGTTAAGTCCCGCTTGCTATCAGAACACACTCTGTCCGGCCCCTCCGCTTTTGCAAGCCAGACTTGGGGGCTCTGCTTTGCCGGCAGGCTGCCCCTCCGCCCTGGCTCCCTCCCGCCAGTCCGTGTAGCGCGCACTGCCTCACCACCCTTCCTACCCTCTTCCGTGGGCCTCTCGTCTATGCTTGGCGCTGGAGAATCCACTCTGCTAGTCTTCTGGCAGTTTTCTGGGTTATTTAGGCAGGTGTGGGTGGAATTTAAGTGATCAGCAGGACGAGGTGAGCCCAGCATCCTCCTACGCCACCATCTTCCCAAATATTTTAGTTTCTGTTCTCTGAAAAGTGAAAAGCACTCCAACAAAAGGTTTTAATGTAGTTTTTTCTTGCCGCTCACATGTTAATTGATAAATATAACGGTCTGATCATGATGCTGATTAAATGTGTCTTTAAAAAAAAACTCAGTAGATGTGGTAAACAGAAAACTAGATACACCTAAAAAGAGAGTTAGTGAAGTAGAAGACAGATCTAAGGAAATTAGCCCCAAATCTCTGCTCCACTGCCCTGTCCTTTCCAAAGAAAGGTGCTCATAATGGGGTGATCTAATAACATTGCAATGGAACCCACTCTTAGCCACTCAGCACACCAGGTTTCTTAATAGACCCAACAGCCTTGAGTGCTGGGAAGAAATATCCCAGGGCTGAGGAGGTGGCTGGGCATTTGGGGAAATAGGAAAAAACACAGCCCTGAGATTTCTGCCTGTGTCTTTGCTTCAGCACCCCAGGCCGTGGATGAAATATTAACAACTTTTTATCTGCGTTGATGGAGAGGCTCTGAACCTAACAGTAAATATATATATTACAGTCTTAAAAGGAGTAATATATACTAGGGTGAGTGGCTTTTGGTTTTGAAGAAATGGAAAATATGAAAGGAGCTGAGATACAGGGAAAGTAGAATTAATAGGCCCATCATATGTCTTAAAACAGGAATTCTAGAAAGAAAAAAGACAGGAAGTGAGAAAGATGAGCAATTTCCAGAATGGAAGAAAGATATAAATTTTCAATGTCAAGAAGCAGAGGTTCCAAGTAGTTCCAAAACTGAATAAAATATATTGTTGCAAAAGTGCAGAGAGCAGAGGAAAAAGCGATTTCAAAAACTACCAGAGAGGGGTGCCTGGGTGGCTCAGTTCGTTAAGCATCTGACTGCAGCTCAGGTTATGATCTCACAGTTCCAGAGTTGGAGCCCCACATGAGTTTGAACCCCAGGTCAGGCTCTGTGCTGACAGCTCAGAGCCTGGAGCCTGCTTCAGATTTTGTGTCTCCCTCTCTCTCTCTGTACCCCCCCTTTCATAAATAAACATTGAAAAAAAAAACTTTTAAAAAACTACCAGAGAGAAAAGACAAGTTATCTGCAAAAAAGATTAGACCAAAGGGAGACTTTTGTAGAGCAATGATGGAAGCAAGAAGGCACTGGAATCATATTTTCAAAATCCTGAGGAAAAAAAATCAATCTATAACTTTATATCCGGCTAAACTATCATTAAAGAGCAAGAGTAAAGAGATTTTCAGACAAACAAAATATACCAAGAGCAGATCCTATCTATAGGAAATTGAAAAAACATTTTCCAATGAAATGCAAGAGGAAAAGTTGAGCAAATAAATTTGTATACATGCAGTGAAATTTACAACAATGAACATATAAAAATAACTAGGAATTACTCATTTCTGGTAACAGAGCAAGGTGAAATATAGTGTTGGCAACAATATCAGGATGGAAAGGGAGGGACCAAAATTAAGCATTTTAAGTTTTTTATATTGTTGAGAAGGAGAGAAGAAATAATCTTGAGGCATTGTTAGGTAGCCACGTTAAAATTTTAAGGATAACCATTAAAACAAAAATGTGTAATTTCTTATCTAGTAGTGAGATAAAAATAATTTTCAAAACTCTCAATCTAAAAGGAGGATAGATTTGTAGGTGTGGATGTGGGAGGACTTAGACTGTAATGAAAATTGTGTAAGGACTTTGGATTGTAGAAAGTAGGGAAACTGGTTGGGAATCTATTGTTCATAATAGCAATATAAAATCTGTGTATAAACAATAATGACTGTGCATAATTAAAGAAAAAAACACTAAAAACTTTAGTAATGGAAATAAGGGATACTTTGAATGGAGAGATTTTGATAGAAAGACCCAATATTATAAAATGTCAACTTTTTATGAAAATTAATCTAGAAAGCTACAAGATCTGCCAAGGCTCTCTCCCTTACACCCTCTTGTTCCCTTCACCAATCCCCCTTTCACTTCTCACTCTTGATTCAACTAGAGAGCACAATGCATGTAGCAAATATTCAATAAATCAATATTCTTTTAAATAGAAGAATAAATGACTCATTTATCTGTTCTGCAAGCAATTTCTGATTTACATTTTTAAAAAAAAATCCCATCAAGCACAGTACACAGTACTCATCCAGATAATATCTAACTTTGAATCTCTGCATAAGTATGCAAGCCCACCCTTGCCAAGGATGTTTTGTGAATTGATTACAGCTGTTAAATTACTGTAGCGGTTTTCCTGAGAGACACAAATAGATGATAATATTGACTTCTTAGTGTTAACCTGATGAAAATAACCCACAATAATTAAAATATAAGACCATTACTCATTACTTCCTAAATACTTCTTAAAATCAACAAAACTCTGATTTTATATAGCAATTTCTATAGCTCCCTAAATATCGTGTGGCTTAGGAAGTGTGTTCATTTTATATATATACTTTATATATATATTTGTAAAATATATATATTTGATATTTATTTATATGTGTGTATTGTGTATATATATATATATATATATATATAGAGAGAGAGAGAGAGAGAGAGAGAGAGAGAGAGAGAGAGTAACCCACTCATGAAAGCATCAGAAATTCAGATTCTGATTAATTTCCTATAAAGGATCAGAAAGGTCCCAAATGCCTAATGGTCCCTGACAGCTGGTTGTCTTGAAACACATAAATATTAACATGTTACTAAGAACTGTATTTCCCCACATCTTTGTCCCTATTCCAAATGAATAACTGGAGCTTAAAAACTAGTATAACTGGTGTAACCCTCTTTATCAGCTTTACACATTTCCCCCATTTATTGCTCAGTTATTCCTAATTAGCAGAAATCCAGGAGCTCTCTTGGGATTCCTACTTCAAATTGTCCAAGAATCCCAGGAATTCACTGAGACCAGGTGGGTCAGTACTTCCAAACAGCATAACTGGAAAGTCTCTTTGGTCTATAGGCACTCTTGCTTCTGTGACTTTTCCAAGTACCATGTCATCACAGAACACAAATCCTGTAGAGTTACAAGGACTCTGGCTCAAGGATCAGGTGATACCCTTGCTGAGCCAAATCCCTGCACAACCCAAAACTTATGCTTGGGATCTGAGTTTATAGCTTTTTGCGTTTTCACTCACATATTCAGCCATTGCTCTGAAAGAGTGACAAAACACCTTAGCGGCTAGGTCCAGACATTCTTCAGTCTCACCTGTGTGTTTTTCTGGAACTCTTTGTTTTTCTCCAGCCTGTATCACCAGCAGATCCTCTCATAAGGAATCCCCCGTTGGGGTTTCTGGAGTCCTCTCATGTCAGCAGACGTTTGTTAATGCCACACTCTTAAAAAGCAGATTTCTCTAATTTCAACTCTCAGGAAGAAGAGCATGAGGTTTTGCATTCATTCCCTACCAGAAGCCTCCGGGTCTCTTTCTGCAAACTAAGCCACAGAAAATTTTTAAAATTCTGTTACATCTTTTCTGTATGCAAGGAGAGTCTAGTGTCTTTACATTAACATAACTAAGACTCACACACAAATGATTCCTCTCATAGTGAGATCTGCTCCAGACGTTCCTGTGGGTATTATTCTAGCAACGCTTCTTCCTGCAACAGCAGCTTGCCCGTTTGCAGGTTTTCCTTACACCCCAGAACAAGCTTCACTGAGGCTCTAAGAGACACCAGCACCACCTGGGCAGGACCCCTGCTTCAGCTCTTCTCCAAGCTTCCAATTTCTAACCCAGCCTTTCCTCTTTGTCCTTCTACCCTTGTGGGCAGTGGCCGTTTCCTGCATTTCCTGTCTCTAAATACGTCAGAGTGTCCTTTATGTCCTCCAGAACCCGGTTACTAATTCTTCATATTAAATTGCCTCTGTTAATATAACTGGTACGGTATGTATTTCCTCATGGGCCCCTTCCCAACATTTCCCCCCTCCAAGTTGAATACACACCTCATTGCCAGAGGCCTCCACTCCATCCCATGAACTCTCACAAATCCCCAGGAGAGATGGGATGACCTTGGAAATAAATTTCTGATATGACTCTCTTGTCTTGCAATCAAAGCAGCTGAGATTCAAAAGTTAAAAAGGCAGAACCTTCACCTGGTTTTCTTGCCTGCTTTCTACCACAAATGGCCCACATGGACCATTCACTTAGCAATAAATCATTTGAGGCCCTGAAGCCTCTTTTAAATTACTGACCTAGTATATCATTTAACTGAGACCAGTTAACTTAGCCTTAGGCATCTTTATAAAGGAACACTCCTGTGTGAGTCACTGGGCTCCAAATAGTACTTAGCTCTGTATTAGGCACTGTATATATGTGTGGGCACGTAGGGCAGACTCTGAATAAAGTTCAGTGAATGAATTGTTTAATTGGTCCAATCCTCTGAGCATAAGTGACGTCTAGATCTCTCACGTGTTCTAGATTACTGCTAGCAATGATCAACATCTGAATCCAAAACATCTGAGAAGAGTAGTTTCATGGCCTTTATAGATGCTGAAAGGTCTCCTGTTGTTTGCTTCTTAGATGCAGCAGAACAGAAGCTTTAATAGGATTTTATAAGAATGTATATCCTACTAATTAGATAGGAAGTCCACATAAATTCACAGCACAGTTTTATTGGGTGATGTTTCCTCACTGGTGGAATTTAACACTAAAAGTTATAGATAAGTCTTAAATGGGACAAAACATTTTAAAGGATAGTTTTCAAAAAATTTTCCATCAATTTTGGTGTGATAAAATAAACTGTGCAAAGAGAATAGTAATTTCAGTGTGGGCAGTGGCTAACCCAATGAGATTTTTTTCCCAGCAATTTCTGGGGCAGTGCATGGTTGTGACAGCCTGCCACAGAACAGCACGAGGACTCAGAGAGTGTGACCTGATCGTTGCCATGGTCTACACCTTCTATACATGCTTCCCCTGCCATGTGCCAACTTCTCTTCCAAAGAAGGTAGGCTCTGCCTTGGGATCAGTCTATGGAGACAAGTCATGGCAACATGCAGCTTCTGAGTGATGAAAAAGGGGAAGGGCAGGAGGGTGTCCAGGAGGCCACGTCTCTTTGTCAAAGAAAGGCAATTGACGAGCAATGAGTTTAAACAACTTTGGCCTGATGCCTGGGTGGCTTAGTCAGTTAAATGTCTGACTTCAGCTCAGGTCATGATCTTGCAGCTCATGGGTTCGAGCCCCCACATCAGGCTCTGTGCTGACAGCTCAGAGCCTGGAGCCTGCTTCAGATTCATTGTCTCCCTCTCTCTCTGTCCCTCCCCAACTTGCACTCTGTGTATCTCTCTCTCAAAAATAAATAAACATTAAAAAATAAAATTAAAACAACTTTGGCTTGTGCTTCCTAATTTCTTTATATTGATTTGGGAAATTTCATTGGAAATGAATTTGGGGCTCTTGTTAGCCAGATAACTAATTTCTTTCTCTACTTGTTTTTGCTTTTGAATTTTTGCCAACCTTAGAATTTGGGGATAAAATGTCCAGCAGAACAGAAAAGCATTTGGAGCAAATATTTAGGGCAAATATATATTAAACACACTGTGTGCTGGCCTCCAGGGAAGCACTGAATAACCTAGGGAGGTGCTTCCCAGACTTTGCTGAATATTAGAATTACCCAGGCAACTAGAAAAATAAAACCGCACACCCTGATCCCTGGGTTGCGCTCCACACCAATTCAATCGGAATGTCTGGGTCAATGAATAGTGCCGAAAGATTCTTCAGGTGATTTCCATGCACCATGAAGATTGGGAATAATTGGTGTAGGGGAACGAGGCTGAGGTTTGGGGTAAACCAGCCCTGGGTTCATGTTCTGGTTCTTCCACTTGCCAGCTGTATGACCTCAAGAAGAAGTGTAACATCTTTGAGCCCCAGTTTCCTCTTTGGCACAGGGAGATACCAATACCACTTCAAAGAGCTGTGGTAAATATTAAATGGCAAGAACAAAAAGCACAACCCTTACCCAATAGGCACTTGTTAAAGAACTCACAGATGGAAGGGGTGCCGAGGTGGCTCAGTCAGTTAAGCGTCCAACTTGGGCTTAGGCCAGGACCTCATGGCTCACCAGTTCGAGCCCTGCGTCAGGATCTGTGCTGACAGCTCAGAGCCTGGAGCCTGCTTCGGATTGTGTCTCACTCTCTCAGCCCCTCCCCTGCTCATGCTCTGTCTCTCTCTCAAAAAATAAATAAACATTAAAAAATTAAAAAAAAAAAACTCACAGACAGAAATAAAACTAACCTGTTACAAATTCAAAGCATAGTCACCTAAGTGCTAGAAGTAACACACAAGGGAAGACAATAGAAGGGGCTACTGTCCAAGGAGAATCAAATCTTTATAGAAAAGATGACCATTGACCTGAGGTTTGACTGATGGGACCATTTGGGTTGGCAGAAAAAGAAGAGAAATATCTTCCTGACAGAAGCAATAGCAAGTGGAGGCATGGGATAAAGAACAGCAGGTTCAGGGAACAGCGGGGAGGCCCATGTGGCAGGAGCGAGGGGCACTGAGGGTGTGGTGGGAAATGTGCTAGGGATACCATAGAGGGCCTCAAATGCCTTCCCAGGAGTCTGAGCCTTTCCCCGTACACAATGAGGAATCAGTGCTATCTCTGAGGTGGAAATAAGATGATTAAACCTCTGTTTTTAAGCTTGAGAAGAGAGGAGTTTGGAGGTGGGTGAACCAGGCAGATGGTGGTGGTAGTTGAGCAGGAGGAGGGAGTTAGGGCCTGAATTACAGACTGCACACAAACTGCATGGCCGCCAGGCAGCATGAGCTACTCATTCACTATGGGAAGTCACTCTCCAAGGTTTCTATGTACATGTCTGGTTGGTGGTGTCATCTACACGTGACGGGTGACTTTTAGGGTAAAGACATTGAATTTGGTTGGAGACATGCCAGGTTTGAAGTGAGATATCCTGGTGGCGTTGGAAATGTAGGTCAAGAGCTCAGAAGAGATGGGGTGGAGTCCAAGTGGGTGGGGAAAGTGACCAGCATGTGGGTGAAGCTATGGGAGAGAATGAGATGGCTCTGGGAGGGAAGCAAAGCAAGAGAAGGCCTTCTAGGACCAAGCAAGATGAGATCTTTGGGAGAGGCCCACATTTAAAGAGTGACAAAGGAAAACATGGATAAGAGAGTTTCAAGGAGAATCTGGAGAAAGAGTGTCATGAAGGCTGAAAGAAGAGATTTCCCAGGGCTTTGTGGTCAAATTGGAATTAGGAAATTGGGCAGTCATTGTTTTCCATTGAAAAAGCAGGTTCTGTTGGAACAGAGTTTGGAGGGTTGAAGAAGCAATGTGTGAAGAGATACCCAAGACAGAAGTTGAGTATAAGCTCTAAAGAAGGGGGTGAGAAGGTAATGATGGCAGCTTCAGGGAGATGGAAGATATAAGAAGGATTGATTTCTGTAGAACTATCTCACCATTCTTTTAAATCAATGGGAAGGGGATCTGACGATAGAGACGGTAGAGAAAGAGGAAAAATGGATGTGGTTGTACCCTGAAGGAGACTGGAGCAAGGTGAGTAGGAGTTCAGGTAGAAGGAGAATTGGGACAAAGAAGAAAATAGAGATTGGCAGTTAATGGTGAATTAATAAAATCACTGTCAATGGCATTTAAATGAGAAAGAGAGAGGGAGAGGGAGAGAGGATGGAGAGAATGACATGCCTGAGTGATATGGGGCTGAGCAGCAAGAGCAGGTGTTGGGGACAAGCAAGACAGACAGGGTGAGGGAAATAGAGATCTGCTGTGCGTGAATGAATTTGGCACCAGCTTACTGCAGTGTTTCAGTGGCCAAGTATGGGATGCAGGTGGGGTGGGGAAGAAACCAAAGGCAGCTGGGAGTTTATGAGATTAGGGAAGAGTAAAGACAGAGGGTCTGATGAATCCTAAAAGATGGTTCACTGAGAGAAACTAAGGGGAAATCATAGGAGCCCAAGAGGTTTTCTTCACTAAAGGAGAACAAAGACATCCAGGTCTTGGAAATGAGGCCTGTGTAAGGGGATGAGTCTATGGTATGGCTTTGGGAGCCTAGTTCAAAAATCAAAACAGAATGAAGTTATGACTAGGAAAGTATTTCCTAAGCTATAGGATATGTGCTATTTTTTATATATTGTTTTCATTATTTTTGGAATGGATAGGGTGAGGAAATATAAGGATAACCTAGTGTATGAATCATCCATGTTGACACTGAAGTTGTCCAGGATAATGGTAAGGGAAGGAAGGAGAAGAGAACTTTCTACATTTATTAGGGAACATTGAAAAGTGTCTAGATATCAGTGGATGACAGCGAAGAGGACGGTACATCCTCAGGCTGGACATGGACCTAAAAAGAAAGACAGTTGCTTTAAAAAGTGTTGCAGAAACATCTGGGAGGCAGCACTGTGGGGTGAGAGGAACAGTGACCCTTTTCCCAGGGCATGGGACAACAGTCTCCAATTGACAGAAATTGAAGACAATGCAGCCATCAAGAATGTTCAAAAAAGGCTCTTTTTATGGCAACAAACAAATGAAATCACAGTAGCACAAACAAGGGTAGCTTAGTCTTAGAATATAGAGATCTAACAGAATCCCTGGACAGAAAGCAAAGTGCAGCTGGGCTTTGAATGAACTCACGGTTATTTCTAGAAAGCCATTGGAGACCAAGGTAGCTTACTCTCCACTTTTCATTCACGTGATGGCCTCTCTTCTCTGTAGTTCAGCTTCCTCTTCCTCTTTCTTAGTCTCTTTCCTCACTTGTTTAAAATTTCACATGGTCAAACATGACTGCTGGCCCCAGCTCCTCATCATGACTTTGCACTTCCCATTCTCTGTTTCTCCCTCTCTGTCCTACTTCAGTGAAAGAAAGAAACTAAGCCTTCTCACCAGGCATATCAAGGGCTTCTTGCTGGTCTCTGGGTTAGCTGTCCAGAGGTCAGGGGTCTCCCCTCCTAGGTAGCTACATAGGGTTCAAGTCCACTTAGGAAGTGCTGGAGTAAGGGAAAGAAATGTTGGTCATGTGGAGCTCAAGAGAGAAGTCAAGACTTCATTAAAGTCTTGGAGGGAGTGTGGGAAGTCACACTTTAAAAGTCCACAGCAAAAAGGACTTAGAAGGAGGTTGACAGAGGACAGAGAGCCCAAGGAGGGTGATAAAAGTATCCAAATGGCAGGGGTTACATCTTGGTTTCCTTGGCAGATCAAGCAGGCAGGAGCCGGGATACAGACTGGAAGGCCTGGGTGCTGTGTGCACGAGCACCCTGTAGGAGTCTAGCTTGTCTTAGCCCCTGGGCTCCATTCAGAAGCCTAAGGTAACCAGAGGGCCCCACCCCATGGGCTAGTCTGGCTGAAAGTCCTCACCCTGAGCAGAAGCAAGGATGGCTGGATTACTCAGGCCTTTCAGATTTTCCTTCTCAGAGGAGAAAGGATTCCAGGTATGGAAGACCTGGTAACAGCCCTCAAAATTCAAAGAGTTTAGGAAATCAGTCCTGGGAAAAGCTGAACTAGGAGGCAGAACAAGAAGTCAGTTGTCCTCACAGTGTAAAAGGGTAAGTCAGCCATTGGTGCTTGGGGATGACTCACACATATTCAGAAGTCTAAGCTCACTGAGGTCATGTATCCAAAAGTCCTGGAGCCAGATTTCCTCAATGATGGCCAGTCAGTTGTCCAGCATGCCTGCCAATAATAGGCCAACCTTTCTCAGGACACGGGGCTGCCACTGTGTGGCTTGCTCCCCACAGTTAGTGCTTCCAAATATTAACATAGAAGCAGTATGGGCTGTGTGGAGGCGGAGCAAGGAGAGGGAGGGAGAGGCGCGCTGGTGGTAAAGCCACGGCATGTGGAAGGAATGAGGAGAGAAGCAGCAGAGAGAAACTGTCACAACAACATTCTGGAAAATGCACAGGAGCAAATACATTCGTTCTCAAAACATGTTCCATTTTCCACTAAAAGAAACCCAGAGCTCCTTTTAGGGGCAAAGAAAGTACAAAACAAGCTTAGAATGTCTTGTTGTGCCAGAAAGCCAGGAAGTGACCAAAGAACGATGGGGACATGTCAAAAAGACACAGTCAGACTGCATGGACTCCTTCTAGCCAAATGTGGCACAATTTGAACATCAAAATAGTGATCATAATAGTTTATAACCTATTGATAAAAAAGGAATTCACCAGTCCTTTAGATACAAATAAACCCATGAATAAAATAAAAGTTGGTGAATAATAGGATCTTTAGATAGTATCAAAGTCCTCCCCACAAAATACTTATTAATTAATTTACAAGGGGTGGGGAGATGGGGAAGGGTCACATGGCAGATACACCTTAATCAAGTGATCGACATCTTCATCGCCAGTAATTGTACAAATGGAAAACATGTTTCCTGATGCAATGAGAACACAGCATTACTCTGGAGTCGTCCTGAGAAATCCAATCGTGAGGAAATGTCAGACAAGCCTTCAGACAAACTGAAGGACATTCTACCAAATAACTGGCCCTCAATCTTCAAAAGTGTTAAGGATTTGAAACTCAAAGAAAGTCTGAGGATCTGTTGCAGACTGAAGAAAACTACAGGGACAACTAAATGCTGTGTATGAATCTGAAGTAGATCTGTTTGCTATAAAAAAAGGAAAAAAACAAGGGTGCCTGGGTGGCTCAGTCAGATGAGCATCTGACTTCGGCTCAGGTCATAATCTCATGGCTTGTAAATTCGAGCCCTGTGTCAGGCTCTGTGCTGACAGCTTGGAGCCTGGAGCCTGCTTCAGATTCTGTATCTCCTTCTCTCCTTGCCCCTCCCCTGCTTGCGCAGTCTCTTTCTCTCTCTCTCTTAAAAATAAATAAACATTAAAAAACTTTAAAAAAAACCCGTATTAGGACAATTGGAGGAACTTGAATGGATCGTTGATGTGGAGAGTGATGAACTGGGTCAATGTCAGTTTTCTGTTTTGATAGTTGCATTGTGGTTAAGTACAGGAATGTCCTTGTTTGCAGGAAATGCACACTGAAGTATTTGAGGGTGATGGGGCATCATGAGAGCAACTAAATCTCCAAAAAAAAAAAAAAAAAAAGGGTTTGGACTACATTCCCAACTTTGACGTAAATTTTTGTTTCAAATGCTTAAAAAACATAAACTATTAAAAAAAAAATCAACTGGTGTTTAAAAAAAGGAGCTTTGCTTTAGAGTATGTAATGGGTTGAACGGGGGCCCAACGGAGAGCATCCACATCCCAGAACCTGTACGTGTGACCTTACTTAGAAAAAGGGTCTTTGCAGATGAAATTAAGTTAATGATCTGGAGATGACAGCATCCTGGATTATCCAAGTGGGCCCTAAATCCAATAACAAGCGTCCTTTTAAGAGACACACAGGGAAGAGACGCACAGAGGAGAGGCCATGTGAAGATGGAGGTACAGACTCGAGTGATACAACCACAAGCCAAGGAACACCAGAGCCACTCTTCCCCGGAACGGGAAAAGGCGAGGAAGGATTCTCCCCTAGAACCTCAAGAGGCAGCGTGGCCCTGCTGACACCTTGGTTTCAGACTTCTGGCCTCCAGAACCAGAGAAAATAAATTTCTATCATTTTAAGCTGCCCAGTTGGTAGTAATTTGTTACATCAGTCCTAGGAAACTAACACAGAGTACTTTTCTCCTTTATTTGTTGGAAATAGAAAACTAGCACATCAAAGCAAGATGTGCTTTGGATGTCTCCACCAGTTTAGGCTAGAAGCCAGATGGAGGACATTCATCTTCTCAAAGGGGAACACCACATTCCTGAGAAAAAAGGACTTTCCAGATCACAACACCACCAATACTGCATCTGGCATTCACCATTTGCACGTCGAGTGCCAAAGTTCTAGCTTGTTGGGATTCTTCCTATGGCAATGGTTCTCAAGCAGGAGTGATTTTGGCCCCCAGGGGACATATGACAATTTCTGGACACATTTTTGGTTATCATAACTGTGGGATGGGGTTGCTACAGGCATCCAGTGGGTAGAGGCTGGGGATGTTGCTAAATATTTTATAATGCACAGGACAGACCCTCACCACAAAGGGATTCCTTTTTTTTCTACGAAGAATACTCAAACTTCTCTGTCAGGATAAGAACAGAAGGAAAGAGGAGGCATTCCACAAATACTTCTGGACTATGTTTTTTCATTGTGGTAAGAAAAGATAACATGAAATCTACTCTCGACAAATTTTTTGATGTACTGTACAGTATTACTAACTATAAGCACTATGTTGTACAGCAGATCTCTAGAATGTATTCATCTTGCCTAACTGAAAACTTATACCCTTTTAAAAGCAGCAACTCCCCATTTCCCCCTTTCCCTATCCCTTGACAACTACCATTTTACTTTCTGCTTCTATGAGTTTGACTGTTTTAGATATCTCATATAGGGGCACCTTGGTGGCTCAGTCGGTTGGGCGTCCGACTTCGGCTCAGGTCATGATCTCGCGGTCCGTGAGTTCGAGCCCCGTGTCAGGCTCTGTGCTGACAGCTCAGAGCCTGGAGCCTATTTCCGATTCTGTGTCTCCCTCTCTCTCTGACCTTCCTCCATTCATGCTCTGTCTCTCTCTGTCTCAAAAAAATGAATAAACGTTAAAAAAAATTAAAAAAAAAATAGATATCTCATATAATGGAAACATGCTATGACCAGTTTACTTCACTTAGAATAATGTCCTCAAGGTTCATCCACATTGTCACATAAGCCAATATTTATCTCTTATTTAAGGCTGAACATAATTTCATTATATACATGTATAGACCACATTTTCTTTATCCATTCATCTGTTGATAGACATTTAGGCTGTCTCCACCTCTAGTTCATTGTGGAAAAGGCCACTATGAACCTGAGAGTATAGATATCTCTCCAAGATCCTGATTTTAATTCTTTTGAATAAATACTCACAAGTGGGATTCCTAGGTCATATGGTAATACCATTTTTAATTTTTTGTGGAGCCTCCATACTGTTTTCCATAGTAGCTACAGCACTTTACATTACCACTAACAGTGTACAAGGTTCTGATTTCTCTACATCCTCACCAACACTTTTTATCATTTGGTTTTTTTTGATAATAGCCATCCTAACAGGTGTGAGATAATATTTCTGTGGGGTTTTTATTTTGTTTTGTTTTTGTCTCATTGATTTTGAATTGCACTTCCCTGATGATTAGTAATACTGAACATCTTTTCATATATCTGTTGGCCATTTGTATGTCTTCTTAGAGAAATGTCTATTCAAGTCCTTTGCTCATCTTTAAATCAAGTTATTTTTTCTTTTGCTGTTGACTTATGTGAATTCTTTATATTTTTTGGATCAAGGGATAAATCGATAAAAGTATTTTCTCTCAGTCGGTAGGCTATCTGTTCACTTTGTTGATTGTTTCCTTTATAGACGGGAAGCTTTTCAGTTTGATATCATCCTACTTGTCTATTTTTGCATCTGTTGCTATGTTTTTGGTGTCATATCCAAGAAATCATTGCTAAGACCAATGTCATGAAGTTTTCCTTTCATGTTTTCTTCTAGGAGTTTTACAGTTTCAAGTCTTTTAAGTCTTTGATTCATCTTGAGTTGGTTATTGGGTATGGTCTAAGACAAGGGTCCAATTTTTTTCATTTGTACGTATGCACAACCAGTTTTCTCAACACCATGCATTGAAGAAACTGTCCTTTTTCCATTGTGTATTCTTGGCACCCAGTAGAAAATCAGTTGACTATATATGCATGCATTGATTTCTGAGCTTTATTCAGTTTAATTGATCTATATTTCTGTCTTTATTGTAATACCATGCTGTTTTAATTACTGTGGCTTTGTAATATATTTTGATACCAGGAAGTGTGATGCTTCCAACTTTGTTCTTCTTTCTCAAAGTCGTGTTTGGTATTTGGGTCCTTTGTTGTTCCATATGAATTTCAGGATTGTTTTTTCTATTTCTGTAAAAAGAAAATGCCATTGGTGTTTTGATAGGGATTGTACTCTGGGTAGTATGGACATTTTAACAATATTAAGTCTTCCAATTTATAAACATGGGATGTCTTTCCATTTATTTGTATCTTCTTTAATCTTTTTCATCAATGATTTGTATTTTGAAGTCACAGTCTTTAATCTCCTTGGTTAAGTTTATTCTTAAATATTTTATTATTTTTGATAAATGAGATTTTCTTAATTTCTTTTTTAATAGTTCATTGTTAGCCTTCCAGACTATTTCTGTCTTCTCATTCCAGAAGTCTGTGGTTGACAGTAGGATATGGGCTATGAATGTGATGTGGGGAACAAGCAGAAGATCTGGGATTTCTCAGGAGTCCCAGCCTCACACCTTTCTGTAAACTGGTCTTGAACTTAAACTCTCACACATGAAAAGAAATTTCAAGTGACTACTGCAAATTGGCTCTGAACACAACCAAAGAAAAATTTCAGTTTCAACTACCAAACTGCATTGTACAAAGAGTGCCAGTGTCCAAGCCATGAACCCAAAGAGCTTAAGTTCTCATGTGATACACCTTGAGAGGAAAATACTTCTAGGACTCTATCCACTTCTCTCTCCCTCCCTTCTCCTTCTTTCTGCTCAGCATTTACTGACCACAAACAATGGAAACAATATGCTAAACATTGGGAACAAAAAGATAAAGAAATTAGTAATTTACTAGGTTAGAGAGAGAAATTAAAATATGAAGTTCTGAGTGCTGTCATAATAGTATCAACAGAAGGAGAATTTTTTTTAAAGCTTTCTATACACGACAGGGAAAATCAAATTAGGATTCAGATATGTCATAGGAGAGATGAAGAAAACCTCCTGGAGACATAAAATTGAAACAAATATCTCAAAGTTTGGTGCAGTCCTTTCTGTGGAAGAAAATTTGCTGTGGGATATGTGGAGCTCCCAATTTTTGGAAGTCCAATGTGCTTTCTAAGTTCTGGTGAGACCTTTCCAAACCATAGAATCTAGAGATATTTTTAAAGGCAAATATGTATTTGAATCTTGAAAGTCTACATGTATAAAAGGCTTCTTGCTGAAATTCAAATGTAACTTGTGAGTCTTGCTATAGATGCTATAGGGCCCCTTGAGTGTCAGGCTGTCAGTAGATATAATTGCAACGGAGCAAGACAGAAAAATTAGGACCTGGGGCAGCTTTCATGATTCACATTCTCTGCTCTTATTTGGATCATGTAGGAAAAGCAGGTAGATTACCTGAATGATCCCTTTAAGACATGTCTTTGGCTATGGTGACCAATGATCGTTGGGCAATCTCATTTGACACTTTGATTAAGCAGGTGATTAAAATACTTACTTGCCTATAGTTTGGCTACTTTTAGATTCTAACATTTTCTGGAATCCAAAACCCTGAGAAAATATGGGCAAATATGCTCAAAGGAGTTGAATACAGAAAAGGGGGCTCTTTGTAGCTCTTGCATATGAAATTGCAATTGCAGTGCCATTTGAATAGCTGATAACCTTCCTGGTGACAGCTATAGGTTCATAAGAGCTGATCCAGCGACTGCTCGGCTAATTGAAGTGCCCTGTAGGTTCTCTTTGCCCTCGAGAACCTTTCTGATAAATAGCTCTTGACCAGCTCCTTATATGGCTGTAGGCTGCCCCAAGAGATTGAGATGTATTTTGGACACAATCTGATCCTCATTTCTCAAGGGTCTCGGGCCCTCATCTTTGCAGCTGAGGGAGATGGCCGTGAGCTCCAGAGGCTCTCGTGCCCTGGCCCCATGGCAGTCACTTTTCCTCTGAAGATTCCCCCTTATCTTGAAGAAGAGAGGTGCCTGGCGCTTGTCACACTGTGTTGGGCAGTGACCAAGATAGTTGAAAGAAGGCATGTGGGGAAATCAGAACTGGCAAAGTTGTATAGGAGAAAAGTGGCTCTTGACTTGTTCACCTTTTGAGAGCCTTTGGGGCCCACTAAGACTAATTTCATAAGCCTGGGCATGATATTCTAGCTGTCCAATTTTGTTTGTTTAACACTCAGAGGAGCCACACCAGAGGGAAGAGTTGCAGGTGTTACCTGGCATCAGGTGCCATGTGAGAACCCCATCCCAAGGACTGCATATGAGGACATTTTCCCCAGCAGACTGTGGCCCTTGCCACAGGCCACAAGCATGAGCACATTGAATTTTTGCTCATTGACGGAACTCAATGCATAATATATATTTGAATAAATGAATGAAGCAAAGAAAGGAGATGGTGGCTCATTAAAATTTCGTGCTTGGATCCTGAAGCAAACTGAAACAAATATAGGTCATCATTGTGAATTTTACTGCAGTGACTAAAAGGATTATATCCTGTGAAATCTCTAAAGCTATCTATTAATGATGCTACAACAGATGCTTAAGAGCATGCTAGCCATAGAAGAGAAAAACCCAATGGCTGAAGTGGACAAAAACTCATTTTGATATTCTTAATGCAGAAGGAAAAATGTGGCTTTTTGTCAATGGTCTTGATGAATTCTGACACCCTCATCTCCTACCTCCTATAATCGCTGTGGTCCCTCACTGCCCAAACGGATTCTGACCTCCCCAGCAGGAACCAAGCACTCTGTCATAAATAGCTGCTTTTCTAAATAGGATGTTTTCTAACCTCCTTTCCAGAAAACTCTAGAGAAATATACTTTCCACCTCCTCCAGGTAGACCTTTCTTATTGGAGGGCACATCTTCCCTGAGGAGTATAATACAGAGAGGGAAGAAAACTTACAGGTAAAAGAAGGAGCCAAAAATGGACAACTCTCTCAGGCTCTACTCGTGGCAGCCCATATTTAATGTGGAACTGTAACTGTGGAGTGAGAGCTATTCAGAAATGTATACCCAGGAGTGTAACGAGCTATAATATATGAACTGACTTTGGAGTAACATGTAATATGCTTAACATAACACTGCAACCAGGGGAACCATTTTTTAAGAATAAAACAACGAGGGAGAATAAATATCATTAATACAGAATGAGTGACGGGGGAGTTCCCAGTGAACAGGGGTTTTTCTCACTCTGACATCAGATTCTAACTGCAGAGGGACCATCTTAGTTGTCACTAACCAGCTTTAAAATAAAAACAAAGTAAAATATAATTTGTTAGATATAAGGCCCATAGGCCTTAGGGTTGATGAAAAACCCCACTTGGTGGGGCCCCCAGGAGAGTGATAGTTACTGACTGGTCACCATGGCCAAAAAAACAGCTCTTAACAGCCTCTCTCAGGTACTGTCACTGGGTTTTTCTTGGATGACTGAAGAGAGAATAGAATACTTGAATTATGACTGCTGCCCCAAACCTTAATCTCTCTACTTTGTTCACCCATGTTGGCATCGATGGACAGTTAAAAGACCCCAGGGCCCTCCTGGGGGGGCCATGGCCAACATTCATGGCCAGTACCAAGGGGGATTGAGGAGAGGCTGCAGAACACATGCTGCCCAATTAGGGAGCACAGCAGCACCTCATGGCTTCACACAGCCTGGTTCCTCTTCATATTGTGTCTGGCAGGCTCTTACCTGGTAAGGATGGATGAAATACTCAGAAGAACCACATGCCTTGTTCATGGGATCCTCCTTTTGATTTGACTAGTCTCGTCCACCGTTTTCCAAAGTAAATGTAGGTATTCTTTATAAAAGGAGAGGAGAAGTACTGGGTTAAGCAGACTTCATCATTATGGGATGTCTCAGGACTTCTGAATTTGTGAATTTCTAAGAGAATGGTAAAGGTTGCAGGATATTCCAAAAAACCGTTTTACTGGACTAAGATTTCTGAAAACCCGTTATGGGAAACACTAATCTGTATTTATTACAGACAATTACTTCCTATTCCAAGTCCATACACGGCATTCTTGTTTTTATGCTTATATCCTCTAATCCAGGAATATTAGTTCCCTATCTCCTATCATAACACATATGGCTGGAATGTGAAGAAAAATGTGAAGTCTGCCTTGTCCTCTGAGATCTGCTCAGGATCTTTGGGGAGTATTTGTGAGCAAGTGTTCTCTAGTGAACTTTCCAGAGGCCTGAAGGTCAGCTGATGAGTGGTCTGCGTCCAGCTCACGGAGACAGGGTAGGCAGGGAGTTAGAGGCATGTCATGTGCATGCTGCATTGGGGTCACTGCCCAGGTGCTAAGGAGTTCAAACCCAACTCCGTGACTTGGTAGTTGCTCTGGTGAGGTTGAAATTAGTACCTACTTCACAGAGTGATTTGGAGAATTCAAGGAGGTCATGCAGATCAAGTACCTGGCATGGTAGCTGGTACACAATAAATATAAACAATGGTCACTTGAGGAACACGGGATAAGAAGAAATCACACGTCCCAAATAAAATGATAATTTGGCAAAGTTTTCACAAAAGTTCCTCATTAAGCTGCTGTTCCAAGAATGGAATAAATATATTTTATTTCACTTTTAATAAATTTTTCCCCTGGACTTCAATAAAATGGTGCTCACTTCTGGTCTAGCATCATCCTCTCCTTCACTCTGTCTTTCCTACCTTCCTGCCAACATTTATTGAGCTTTTACACTCTAGGATATAGAATACAGAACTTCTAGTTCTAGATAATGTTAAGTGTACAAATACTTCAGAGTGAAAATGCAGCAATGCAAGGTGCAATTGGGAGAACATGACAGTAACCCCAGCACACAGTAGGTTCTCAATAAACGTCAGTTGCCTCAAGGAATGAGTGAACAAAAGGATGTAATTTATACTGGATGTGAATGAGGTTATCTCTGTTTTGTTTTTATGTGTGAGAGAGAGTGTGTTTGAGCATCAGAGAGGGGCAGAGGGAGAAAGAGAGAGAATCCCAAGCAGGCTCCACCCTCAGCATGGAGTTTGATGCAGGGCTTGGTCCCACGACCATGGGATCATGACCTGAGCTGAAACCAAGAGTTGGATGCTCCACTGACTTGAGCCACCCAGGTGCTCCTTTTTTCCTTTTTGTTGTTGTTGTTGTTGTTGTTGTTGTTGTTGTTGTTGCTGTTGAGAGAGCATAAGTGTGCATGCACCAGGAGAAGGGGCAGAGGGACTGGGAGAGAGAGAATGTTAAGCAGGCTCCATACAGGCATGGAGCCTAACTCAGATCTCCCGACCGTAAGGTCATGACCTGAGCTGAAACCAAGAGTCTGATGTTTAACTGACTGAGTCACCTATGTGCCACAAAGGAGGTTATCTTTGATTTGAGGGGCAATATAACTTTGAGATGTTAACTTCTATTTCCTCCCTGAATTCTCCTTTTTTGTTATTTCAAGTCCAGATCTTGTAGTTATTTGCCCACAGAAAACTACCAGAGAAGCATTCTGAAAGAGGCTGTGTTTGGAGGGGCATGCTCCCTCCTGCAGAGACTGTCCTGGGTACCCAAGAGGGAGAGTGCAGGAGCTGAGAGTCATAAAGGGGTGGACTGTGGGCCCAGGAGCAGAAGGCGCAGCAGGGAGATGCATGTGGGGAGCCTGGTGTGGGGTGTGGTCTCAGGTCCTGCACTTCGTGTGTGCCACCAGACTTAAGGGACACTGTGGGCTTGGATAATGATGCTGTCAGAGGCACAAGAACACAGGTTTGGAAGGCAGATTTTGTGGTAAGGGGGCTCAGAGCCAGAAGTAGATGGTTTAAAACAAAGTTTTTTGGTTTTTTTTTTTAATTATACTCATTCCATACCCTCTCACACTGTAACCCATTCCCACCCCTTCCCTGAAACAACACGCCAACTTGAGGTTTGCTTGCCTTTTGATGAAGGTCAGTTGAGGTTTTCCGTTCCAAAGGTTTTCTTCCTAAGGTTAGTCACACACAAGCTTCAAGGCTGAGGACCCAAGGGAGTAGGAAATCGACTTGAGCTGGATACAACAGGAGACAAGCTGGAGAAAGCAGGCAAGAGAACCTGCTTCCTTTCTGTCCCCTTCGTGCCTGCCGGAGAATTACAGATGGCATTCTGCAGCAGATACAGATACCACCAGAAGGCCATCTGTCCCCTGAGCTCCTGCAGCTCTCCAGAGCATTCCTGATAGAGGGCCATACCTCTGCTGGACATTTTTTTTTTGTAGCCAATTCCTGCCTCTTCAGCCTAACCATCTTTGACCCTCAAAAGCCAGAACAGCCCCCTCCCCTTTTAAATTTCAAGTTGTCTAGTGACTCAGCACACAGATTTGTTTTAGCTTGGTGAAATGCATAGTCGCAGAGCCAGGAGAAGAACCATATGAACCAGTGGAAGGAACATAAGCATATCTTAAACATATTAACATAGGCCCTGAAGTTTCACATTGAAGAAAGATGTAATTACAAAAATAATACTAATGGAAAGAAAGATCACAAGTTTACTTAATAATCCATGGGTGTAAGGTATTAGGGTTTACATGGGTAAAGGTATTGGGAACACATGGTTGAGTATCTTTGATGTTTTCATTAGATATTGCAGGATAACATTAAAAATAAATTCATTTAAGGCCGTAACGGAGAACCAATTATTAGGGACTGCCCAAATATGATCACTCCTGGACAAGAAGGAACCAAAACAGAAATTTCTAGAAAAGAATGAAGAACCCTTCATAGCAAAATCTAAGGGACAAGAAAGCTCCACTTAGAGAAAAATTTATAGCCTTATAAACCTCTTCCTTAAAATAAAATAAAAATTAACCAATTATTTGTCAAAGGAAATTTAAAAAATTACAATTCTTCTGAACAAGAGAAATCAAGAAGAGCAAATAAACCTAAAAGCTTAAAATATTAAAAGACAAGGCAAGGGGTGCCTGGGTGGCTCTGTTGGTTAAATGTCAGACTTCGGCTCAGGTCATGATCTCATAGTTTGTGAGTTCAAGCTCTGCATTGGGCACTCTGCTGTCAGCACAGAGCCTGCTTTGGATTCTCTGTCTGCCTCTCTCTCTGCCCCTCCCCTGCTCTCTCTCTCTCTCTCAAAAATAAATAAACATTAAAAAAATTTTTAATTAAAAAAAAGACAAGGCAAAAAGTATGGTCGAATGTACCCACAAATCCAAAACTTGTTTCTTTGAAAGATTAGATCAACTTTGTGAAGCTGATTAAAGGGGGAAAAAAGGAAGAGAGCAAAGATATATAAAATTAGGAATGAGAAAAGAGAAATAACCACAGATACAGAAGATATTAAATGTATAATATATAGTTAAATAATATATAGATCATTCCCATTTGGTCATATTGTATTATTTCCTATATACACTGCTAGATTCCAATAGGAAGGATCTTCATAGAGGAAAGCCCATCAGAATGGATTCTCATATAGAAATAAAAGAAGGCAGGAATGCAACTTGGATTCCAGTGGCTATTTCAACAAGAAGACAGGAACCATGGACCTTGAGCAAAAACTGTCAAGAACCATGTAAAAGTGATCATCTTAAAAACTGCTCTGTCATATTCGTCGCTCTGGCTCTGCCTCTCCACAGGTTTGCATGGAACCCTTGACAAGGCCTGAATGCTTGTCCTCAGGGGCAACTAAGCAAAGACAACAACCGCCCTGGCATCCAGGCCTGGGGAGATCAGAATGGCAAGAGTGAGTCATGGTTGCTCTTAAGAGTTGAGCACAGTAGTTGAAGACCGAGGCGGAGGAAATGGAGCACAGCTTTGGACTGAAGAGTGACTCTGGGTTATAAGGTGAAAGGTCTATTAATTTGGCTCAGATTTAGAGAAGCCTCCCTCCTCCTCACGTGATTAGCTCCTCTCATGGACCATGGACTCATTTCCTTCAGCAATCTCTGTTAACCTTGTGTCTTCATTCTGTCCCCATCTTTTCTCCACCTTTCTCTCTCCCGTTCACTCCTTTTCCCCCTCAAAGTCTAACTTTTGCCTCCCCTCTCCATGAAACTGCTTTAAAGTCCTAGTTTAAAATTCTTGTGTTACATTTCTTTGCTGTATCTCCTGCAACTGGGGTTTCTCACAATTCACACTGGGCCATTTCCACTTGCTATTGCCTACGGGCTCTGGGAAGTTTATCACTTAAAGCTAGAGTCCCAACTCAGATCAAAATCTCTTTGGACTTTGGTTTACCCATCTGTTAAGTCAAATAATTGTGTTAGATAATTACTATATTTTCTTCCAGCAAAATTTATATAAGCCTCCTTAGTCCTTCTCTGCTGGAACCAACTCCTTTCCTCTGTGAATAAAATTTTATTTGTATCATGAATTGCATCAATTTATTCAACACATCATTTGAGCATCCACTTCAGGTCAAGATTTAAGTCAGAGGAAGAAGAAGCAAAGAGGCAAACAAGGCAGGCACAGCCACTGCCCCCCAAGAGTAGCACTATTGGTGTGGATACAGGGGATCAGCCTCTTCTGAAACAATTCCCTCAGAGCAGGAGCCAGCGCCTCTCCCCATCAGGGCTTTGCACAAAGGCAGTAGAAACACAGACTTGCCCAAAGCGTGAGAAGCCCTTGTGCACTGAACCATTGCCTGCCCACTTACTTTGCTCGTGGAGGAAGGCCAGGAGCCGGCAGCAAGTCCAGCTGGGAAGGAGAGAAGGTGGTGGTGCTTTCCCTGCACGCTGCCTGTTTTAATGCGCCTGGGAAAAGTTTCAGGATTCTAAATAAAACGGAAAACAAACTATGTAAAGGGCAGTCCTTTTTTTTTAAGCACTCAGTTGAGATTTCAAATAGCAGTACTTTTCACTTCAGATAGAGGATTCAACGTTATTTATTTTTCTTCTTTTGTTTAAGTAAAGCCAGATGTTCAGCAGGTGTGAATCGGAGGCTTTCAAAGGTGGTGAGGACAAATGACCATTTTGGTTCAGATCGCTAAAATGATCAAAGAACACTTAAATTTAAGCATCGAGAATGCAAAAATGATAAAAAAAAAAACATAATAAAGTGCCCTTATGAGAAAACATTGTAAAAATGGCAACATTGAAAAGTAGTCAGGTTCTACAACAGACTATTGGGTCTGTAGCTTCTCATCGAAAGTTTTTTTCTCACAACAAATTTTCATAAAGCAAAATGATTCCTAGAGCTAGAGTGCTGAGTTCTATTCAATGAGTAGTGTCTCTGACTAGAACAACTTGTCATGGCACATGTGTTTCATTTCATTCATGCTGCCTGTCAGTCATTGTGGAAGCTGGTTTTGTGCATGTGACCTACGAGGAACGACAGTTTGGGGCTGAAAAAGATGGTACATTTTTGCCGAAGACATTCCATTTTCCAAACCACCGACTGTATGTAGGAGTACTAAGGGCCTCCCGGGATGAGTTCCATCAGCAAAGAAAACCATTGTGGGACATTCAGAAGATCTGGGTCCTTAGTAAATGAAATGTAAACACGTAAGTTTATTTGTGACACCAACACTTTTAAGGTTGGAAGACACCGGAAGACACAAATGGTTGCTGCAATACACAAAAGTTTATTTTTGATTTTTTTTTCTTTTCTGAAGGCAAAATATAATAGAACTGAACATCAATGAATTTTGTACAACAAAAACAGCTTTTAATATGGAACAGACAGTCCATGAATGATTTAAAATCTCGGAATGGCTTCCCTTTTTCAAAGTCATGCTTTCTTGCGGTCCACGAGGAGTTGGCACAAAGAGACAGTGGCAGCCTGCTGGGTGAGCTGAGGGGAAGGACGGGTGGGCTTCCCTAGATCCGCGTCAGCTGGTGCCACAGGCTGGATGGGAGGATGCTTTCCACTTTCTCCATGACAAAGTTTAAGGGGGCAAACAAAGTGCTGAGGAACTGCAAAGAAACCAGAAAGGCAGAGAGTCAAGAGAGATCTCGTTCAAGGCTATAAAATGAACCTCTCCAACCTACACTTGCATCTTCAGTCTCGGTATCATGTAAGTCTCAAAGGCTACAATTTTATATTTATGTTTATGGGAAACATAGTTGATGACCACACCTGAGTTCCAGCCCCCATCCCCAGCTCTGATAGGTAAGGAGGAGAAGTGTCTGCTGCTGCCCCCTTCACTCCTGACAGCAGACCCACAGTCCCCAGTCCTTCCAATTCGTCTTCAGGATCTGCGCTGCCCCTACAGGTGCCATTAAAAGGGACTGACAGTTGGGTGACAAGTAGGCTGAGGAGTTAAAAGATGGTGACAACTTAGATCACCTGCCTGCCTAGCTGGGTACAGAACCCACTTTAAGTGGACAAGGCAATTTCAAAAAGGCAAGTTTGATACATGGCTGTAAATTTCTTTGGGATCCTATTGTCTCCGAAACACCTCTGTAGCCCATGCTCATTTCTGAACTACCAGCTTAGTGGAGTGCATCATGGACGCCTGGGGGAGGGCAGCAAACTGGCCAGTCCATGGATGACATGTCCTTGTTGAAGAAGTGCTGTCTGAGGAGATGTTTGGGAGCTCTCTCATTTGGTTTCTAAACTCCTTTCTGCTTTTCATGGAGAGAATAATGCTCATTAACAGTGCCTTTTAAGAAAGCCAAGTGCCTTGCCTGAGACTCATTTAACATAACCTCAAATTTGTTCTGATTATGTTCTTGTGAAGAATCAGCTTCATTCTGCAAACCATTCAGCATCTGGCAGAAGAGGTCCCCTAACAGAGCCCCATATGAGACAGAGGTGTCTGGGTGGTTTCCATGCTCTCCATCTGTTTAGAACCAAGGTATTATCTCGTTAGGGTTCAATACCTGGTTCTTACACTGTGGTGTTCTTTGTCCTAATCCCTTATCCTCAGCAGAGCACAGTCTACACCACCAAGGGTAGTATGTAAATACACATGCAGAGGGGGAACATGGTTCTGAGGTCAAAGTAGTAGTATATTTAATGAAGTAAAACAGGCTCCTCCATTGGCCATATGTTCTATGATTTCAGGTCTTCAATAAGGGGTATGGCAGGCAAGTTTCCAAAATTCACTTGACCTCAGAATCTTTCCTTTTCTCTAGTTGTTTTTAAGAAGCAGTAGAATACTACCTGGGAAGGTCTGTGACACGTTATAGCTGGACCATTAAGTGTGACATTAGAGTGAGGAAACTCAAGAGAGTGTAAGATTTGGAGTCTTTCCCCATGCTGTGTCTTTTACATCAATTATATGTATTTACTCAGTAAGGCACCTAAGTGCTGGATGAAATATAAGGGAGTCTGGGAACAAACTCCCATTATCAGGGAGCTCAAAGCCTAGGGTCAGGGGGAGGGATAGGTGGCCACAGAGATCTTTACACAACAAAGTAATAGTACCAGATAGACCATCATAGAATGGAAGATGGAAGATAAAAGCATCAAGAGGATTCAGAAAAGGGAGAGAATCCATTCGGACTGAAAGAATCAGGAAAAACTTAAAATGGAGCAACTGAAATAGACCACAAAGGATGGCTGGGATGTCAGAGATGCAGATGGGGCAAGGATGGCAAGGAGAGAAATACAAGCAGGTGATCCCTCCAGGTTCAATGAGCAGCTGGAACAGAAATGGGAAAGTAACTGGTATGCTCAGAAGAGGATAAATAATTCAGCTTAGCTCAATAGTGCAGAGTTTAAAAGTGACCAGAAGAACCTGGGGAGGGCCTTGAATGCCACCTTGGGTTTGGAGTTAAGAAATAGGCAGTCATGTTAGCACTTGAGCAAATGTGGATGGCTCTTTCATCAAGTGGGTCTTAGATATATGGCAATTTCTGGTAACCTTCTGAAACTGTCCTTTGTTACATGCACAGAACCATGTGGGATGCTCTCCCTGTGGCCCAGGAATGAGTAATTACTACCCAAGCTGCTGATGACAGAGTTTGTAAAATCCTAGTAATGAGAAGATTGTTTGTTTATTAAAATCCTAGTTTTGAGATTTTGTTTGTTTGTAATCTGAGACCACTAAGGCTCCATAAAACACAGCATCTGCCTATAATCCTAGTTCCATAAAGAGGAGCCAGGTGCTGACGTAGTCTGGATAAACCAGAGATGCTGACAGGGGTTGTTAGTTGGGGCTCACCAAACAAGTGATATTGCTGGTGAAGTTATCATCTCCTAAAGACTTGACCTAAAAAAGATTTAGAACCACCGAAGTTGTGATGGAGTGGGTAAGGAACTACTGAATACTAGCATGAGCTACTGTGGTTAGATGAAAGGCATCGCTCATGGCCTGTATTCTGGGCAATTTCACGCACTAAATGTGGGACACCAAGGAGCCTCAGCTTGGGTAGCAGAGCAAATGAAGAGGTCGTTACAAAGTTGCTTCAAAATAAGGCCTGTTTGTTTGCTTTGTTTTGGGCACTGACCTGACTTGCATAAAAAGAACAAAAGTGGGGCCTCTGGAAATCAAGAGGGGAATCTCCCACCCTGTTTGATGTCTTTAACTGCCCCTCTTCTCACACTGCACAGTAAGACACAGTGGGCCCTGACTCCTTGAACTTCACCTGCACTTCTCAATAAGGTTCCGCCAGAGAAATGAAGTCCTACCACCTCCAGTTTATGTGATGATTTACTGCTCTCCCTCATATCTAGAGTGGTCTGTTCTTGGGAGAATTGAGAAAAGAATCCCCAGAACCTTTTCATAAAGATCCTAATTCTCTCGCAGCACCCAAGTGGGGATGTGCACCTTTTATTACTAAGCTACCTCCCTCCTCAGCACCCCTCCCTGCATCCTCTTCCCCATCCCTCTCCCACAGGGAAGAAGCATACAAGGTAATGAGACGTCTGAAGCTGATAAGCCCTCTCATTCAGTAACCAGATAAAGGTTAGTGGCTTTCATCAGGAGTACAAAAAACAACTTTGGGGGAACATGCCTTGCTTTGGATGTTCATTTATACTTGTTTGCATGTTTGAAAATCAGACAACACTTTTTGGCCAGAGACTCAACCAATGCATGGAGAAACGGCAGTTTCACTTACAGACTCGGGAAATTTATGGCCTGAAAAGTTTAGTCTGAATGAGCAACACCAGGCACCCCTGGAACAGCTCGTCTATCTCAACATCCAAAACTTCTGTCCAGAGGGCAGAGGTACATGGTCCAAAACGCACTGTGATTCAATCAGTGTCTTATGGTGAGAAAAGGCAACTGAACTAATAAAAAAGAGAGAGTGACACTTCAATCGCCTGATCCTCCTTTTCCCAAAACGCCATTATTTAGAAGAAGGTCATGGCTCCCAACATGCTTCGTTAACATTCAAAATGCCTCTGCTTATCTGAATAAGTTCCAGGTGCCCTATGCAATCAGACAATTGACATTTCACTGTAATCAATATCAGACTTCAAAGAGGTCAAGGCCTATAAGTGAAGATGAGAGTCAGAAGTCAGGGGGCTCAGTCTCAGTGAAGGAGAGAGATCAGAGGAGGAAAGACAGAGCCCTTCAAAGCAGACAGGGTCAAAATGCTGACCTTCCCACATTCTATGAGGGGCTGGGTTTGGAACGATAACTTATTTATATGAGCAACCTTATCTTAGTAACCAAACATTCTAGGAAGAGTTAGTCTTAAGTCATTGAGGTAGATTAGATTAGGGGGGAAAGCCAGTTGAAGCCGTTCGTTTTACTATTTTCCAGTGGCTCCCACTTTGCTGTGGGCTTCTTTACTGGCTGCATATCAACATATAAACACACTGGAGAGTTCCCAAGCTGCATGTAGCCTGGGGGGTGCCAGTGCAATCTCTCTGCATCTACTAAAAGTCATTATCCCAGGGATATTATCTCAGGCGAGGGCTGAGAAAGTCATTTTCACAAGCTGCAAATGGTTGTGGGAAGCCTATAGGGCGACTGCGATAACGTGCAGGGGGCTTCATGAGAGGCCTGCAGCAGTGAGGAGGGTGAAAACATGGGGGAAGACTCTGGGGACAAGGTCGGGGGAGAGGGACGGTGCCTGTCTCCTTCAGGCCATCCATCTTCCTTCCCCACAAAGTCTCTCTAAACATTTTGGAAACTGTTAAACCTTCAGGAAGGGCAAGATGAATGTGATCTTCCAGGCAGAGGTTTAAAAGCAAATTTATCTAAACTATATTTGGTTATTATGAGTAGCTGACCAAACTACTGCACCTCGGTAGAGTATAAAATAGGAGGACCATAAGGCAAAATGATATTTTATTCAGTCATCTGATCTAGACTCAAAACCAGAGCTTTGGAAACACTAAATGATCCATAATGGACACATCACTGATATTCTGGAGCCAGTAGAGCCTTTGCTAGGGACACTTAGTTGTATTCTATTTACTATCCTCCACTCCCCCAGACCCTTCCCTGGTTAATGCAGTTTCAGGCCATTAGTCATTTCATTCAATATGGTGGTCTCGGCCCTGGCTGCACACCTGAATCGCCTGGGAAGCATCTGAAAACTTAAGATGCCCGTGCTGCACCCCAGGCCAGTGAAGTCAGGAGGCAGGCATTAGTCACTTGTAAGCTCCCTAGGTGATTCCAAGGTACAGCCAGGGCGAAACATCTGTCACCTTCGAAAGCTTTCCCCCCAGTGGCACTGGCACAGCACCACGTACTTGTGAGTGGCTGCTCAGATGTTCAGCTTGCTAGAGACCAGTGTTCCTAGAAGCAGGTATGGTGCTCAACACCTCACTCAGAACCTGCTGGAATCCTTGTTAAAAACACAGATTTCTGGGTGCTAGCACTCAATATTCTGAGTTTCTGGTGGTGGGGCCAAGTGAATTTTTTTCACAGTAGAGGGTGAAAATCTCTATTCTGATCCAAAATCCCACCAACTGCTATTTGTTTACTGAAAAATACTGGGACAATGACATATTTTTACAAAAATGCTCTAAAAAATGTTTAAGAGAGGAACATAAAAAGAGGAAATATAATTGTCTACTATTGTAAATATATTCCTATTTTAAATTTTGCTAAGTTAAACTCTAGTCTATTCAGAATTTTGGCAACTATTTTTACTCAGAGGCTGGCTTGGGAGTATAATAATGAATAGTGGAGGTCCATAAACTAGGGAACATCCAACATGGGGCGTTCTGGGTTTAAAAATCATGTTATATACAGAAGACTTAAGGAAATTTGAGATGTTTTACCAAGAGTCAGAGGTCAGAGGTCGCCACGAATGTATTAGCTGTCATAAGAATTTGCAAGAAGGAGACTTGTTGAGTATAGTTTTGGAGGGTAGATAGGAACAACAGGTGGATATTAGAGGAAGGCATATTTTATATAAAGAAGACTTCTGAGTGATCCAACAATGAAATGGGCTTTGATGTTAAGTAGGCAAGTTCCCCATCACTGAGAGCATTCAAGAAGAGTCTAAATGACCTCCATCCCATTACTCTTGAAGGCAGTTTAAGGTCCCTTTCAACTCTAAGAGTCCATGATTATAATTACAAAAGAAGAGGAGAAATGCTAAACTGTATCTGATTTTTACAGTGATTCTTTCTGCAGAAACCACTACCATTTATTTATTTAATAATCATTTATTGAAAACCTACTACGTGCAAGGCACTGTGCAAAGCTTTGGGGATACAGAGATGAGGAAGACACAGTCCTGCTCTCAAGGAGCTCACATTCTAAAAGGGGGACGGACAAGTTTTTAACAATTATAGTACAATAAGTGTGATAATATAGGTATTCATAGAATACTGTGGGATCACGGAGGAAAGACCTCTAACTCAGCTTGGGAGAAACTTAGAAAGAAAGCTGAGTGTAAAAGAGTGAAGAGGAGTTAGTAGAGTGGACAAGCCAAGGTGGTGATGGGGAAGGGCATTCCATGCAGAGCAAAAGGCACGTGCAAAGGCACTGAGGTGTACAAGAGCCTGTGCATCTGGGAGTGGTGAGTCACTATGGTCTAAGAGCAGTGTCTATGCAAGAGGTGGGAGAGATGAGGCCGAAGAGGCAAGCAAGGCATGACTGTAAAGGACCTTGCATGCCTTGCTAAAGATCTGGGACTTTATTCTGAAGTTGGTGGGAAACCTTTGGAGAAATTCAAGCAGGGAAGTGACATGCTCAGACTTGCAATTTAGAAAGATCATTCTTGTGTCAGTACGAGAGAAGGACTGGCAGGGGATGGAACTGGAAGCAAGGAGACCAGTTAAGACTCTGGCAGAGGAGTCCAAGCAAGAAATAACAAGACCTAAACTGAGAGAGATGCTATGGGGAAAGAAGGGACTAAGTAGGGATGAATTACATTTACTGAACGCCTAGTAGCATTGGAGGTTAGATCCGACAGACTGGGAGCTGAGACAGGTAGGGTGTGGAGAGTGAGAGAGGAGCCTGGGAGGGCTGCTGCGCTTCTGGCTTGAGTAACTGGGTGGACGGCAGAGGCAATGGGAGAGGTCAGGAATACAGGAGGAGGGGTGGTTTTGGTGGTGGGGGAAGAGGGTGATGAGTTCAGTTTTGGAAATGTTGAGATTGAGGTGCCGGTGGAATTTCCAGTTCATCTTCAACACACATGAAAATGCTCTTGCAATTCCAGTCCCTGAACTCTGCCGAGCAGAAAATGTCAATCATCTGGAAAGGGATTAAATCACCCAGCCAAGTTAGAAATCATCCTTTCTGACTCCACTCGCCTTGAAATCAGAATGGAGTTCCAGGAAAAACCATTGATACTCTTTTCCTTATTCCTTCTGTTTGAAACCCATCTGTGGCAAAATCCTTACACTTATCCTCACTGCATGTGAAGGTTAAAATGGTTGGTTTTCGGGAAGCCTTGGTGGCTCTGGTTAAACAGCCGGCTTTGGCTCAGGTCACGATCTCACAGTTTGTGAGTTCGAGCCCCGCGGCGGGCTCTGTGCTGACAGCTCAGAACCTGGAGTCTGCTTCAGATTCTGTCTCCCTCTCTCTCTGCCCCTCCCCCGCTTGCACTCTCTCTCTCTCTCTCTCTCTCTCTCTCAAAAATAAACGTTAAAAAAATGGTTGGTTTTCAACAAGGAAACAATGGCTCTTGATTGTCAATGCAGATGGCTTTTCTTATTATTAAAGCTCCTCTCCACAGTCCTACTTAAAGACTCTTACTGGATTTCCATATTCTAAATGTCGCGTCCGTATATTTCTTAATACAAGTTCTTAATATACTTTTTAATTACGAGCCCTTCACACGTTCTCAGCTCATTCCCCCAACAAGCCAACAGTTTGTACCCATTAAAATATTTATTGAAATCATCTTTGAAAATGTAAATCTCATGTTTATTGAAGGAAAGCCTCACAATATCTAAAGATTAGAAATAATGTCATTCAACTTATGTAAAACTGAGTAATTTCCCATACATTTTCTCATTTACTAGGATTCCCTTAATTATTTATTTAATCCTTTTAGGCTTCATGCTTTTTTTGAAATCTGGTAATTTTTTTGTGAAATGAGGCAAGGCATGCATTTACAAACAACCTACACTTTTCTCATTTGACCCTCAACCTTTTGATTCTACTGATGAAGATGAAAATTAAACAGTGAGCAAACGATCAATACAGGTATATCCATTTCTACACAACACTCCTTCATGTCTCTTCTCCTTCCCTTGGCTTCCCTTGGCTTCCCATGTCCCTTCCCTCAGGCCCCCCTCTTGGCAAATACTCACAGCTTTTGCAAAGACCCCCATGAGTTCCGGGAACTGATGTGTCAAGAGGGCCAGCATGGCTGTGAAGGAACACAATCCGGCAGTGAAGAGGATAAAGAAGGGAAGCTCCTTCTTTGGGTAAACTGAGACTTCATGGAAAGCTGTGGAGAAATGCAAACGGAAACATGAGTGCCATAGTGAAATGCATCCTCAGGGAATTTCTGTACGTGGGACTGACTCTTCAGAGCTGTGGCTGAAGCCTCTTGGAAATGAAAAGGGCAGGGTACTTGAATGAACCAGAGCCAACATCTGAGCCAGCCTCTGGCTTGCCTATCTGCTTCTCCCAAGTCCATGTTCAACCTTGAGCGCTCTACTTGGGAGGCATGATAGGGCTAATTTGAGGATGTTACGTATTTTGGGGCAGGAACAGTAACACACTCTACGCCTAATACATAGTATTACTTTCTCAAAAGGAAACACAAATAAAACAAAACCTTATTCACATTATAAAATACATGTTCATTGGACAAAACCCGGAAAACCCAAAACTAAGTCTACTGGGAAAAAAAAAAAATCTTCTCTCTAGATTTTGACCTTCCTGTAATATTTTAGTCATTATAATGAGGCGATATTAGTTTATCTTGTATTTTTTCCTGGCACACTCTAAGTCTGTCGGTGGAGGGAGCCACCCTGATAGACATTCAGCAAGGACCTCACATGGCGGCCAATTCAATCTGCAAAGGTTGGAAATCAAGGCTGCAGGGGTCATCCGGCACAATTGTAGGAGAACCGTAATGATAAATACACTTCCAACAATCACCAAAAAAAAAAAAAACCCAAACCAAAACAAAACAAAAACAAAAACAAAAAAACAACCAAACAACCAAAAAACAAAAACAAAACAAAACAAAACAAACTGGTGCTCTTTAGAGCCCCTTCCTTAACTTCAAAGTTTCAAATGTTGGGTTTGGGAAAACCAAAGAACAGGTGGTGCCAATGCCAAGGGAACGGACCCCCTGCTTTCTGCTCACCGTGTGGCTGTGAGCAGCCTGGGCGCTGGGGGTGCCCTCCAGGGGAGATAAGGCTGGCCTGTGCAGAGAGAGGGGCCCCAGCTGCAGGCGCCCTGGCTGAGGGGGCTGTAAAACTGCCTGTGAGCAGTACTGCCACTGGAACCGAGAGGGTCCAAGTGCTCCACGTTCTTTAGGAAATCCAAGATCTGAAGGCCTTTCTGCGACTGTTCAGCTCTCATTACTTACAGCCCTAAACTATAACCCGCTTGGCCTGAAAGTGAGGGTGGAGACAGCAGGGAGGGACAGAGCACAAAGAAGTGTGTACACCTGAATCCGGGCCGTCTACCTGCTGGGATTCGAAAGAAGGTACAAGCATGCTTGGGGCCTAATGCCCAACAAGGGTACTTTTAAAGTGCAAAACGTGGGTAGCATTTAAAACAATCGGCCCTCTTTGTATCCACACCATCCTTGCTGTCAACACCCAACCCCCGAAAGATTTTGAGGGGAGATCAGATTTTGGGCGACTACATTCAGTTCAAGAAATGAGAGTCATAACTTTCTATTTCAGGTTCATAAAGATTACTCCTATGAAGTTTCTTTTAAGAGCTATAATCTCATTCTAATAGTGAATCTAGTCCCATGGAAACTTAATTGGATTCAAAGAAAACATTTTAAAACTGTGCTTTTCAGAAAACTGCCATTCTTACTAGAAATGGAAATTTTAACAAGGGTCTCCCTGAAGGAGAGTCCAAAGGTAAAGTGTGGGCACACATAACAGAAATTTCTGAAATAGAATCTAATGTAGTGTGAGGCATTTTCACAATAAAACTCGGGCAAGGAGCAATGCGTCACTGAACTTTCCCGGCTCCATAAGGAACAAACATGACATTGCCTCGGGCCAGCAAGGAAACAGGTAAGCCACCTCTCGCTGCTTCAGTCTAAGACAGCAATTCGTTTTGCACCCAGACCCCACCATGTTGGGGATTTATGATAGGCTCAATAACATTGGCATTGCACAATTTATTATTGGAGCACCTAGGGCTCCAAACTTACACTACTCCCTTGGGCTCTGAGATAGGCTATAACTGGGGTGGGTCAAAGAGAGGCGGTGGTAGGAGAGAGGACAAGGGAGAGAGAATAGCCAAAATTTGGAGCTTATTATCTGAGGGAGGAAAATATGTCCTAAGTCAGGGCCACACGAAGAGCCTGGACAGGATCCCCGAATACAGTATGATTTGATAATAGCTATTTAGCAGGACTTGTCAAAACAATGTCGTATTACAGTAAACCAAATCATTCTTCCCACGGGCGGTGTGGACCAAGAGACTGCCAGCTTGTAAGGTTCTCGAGGGCAGGGTTCCCCCTCTTCTTGCTGCATACAGTGCTGAGGCTGCACGTGTGCTGTGCACATGTCATGCCAACCCACTACGTGCATCCACAAGCTGCTCATGGGAAATCCCTCTGGCCAAGAGCATTGCATCACCACAGACAGCACGCCCGCCCTGCCCCACGACTCTGCCTCTGGCAATGATGCCAGGGTCCTGGCACTGCCCTCTCATCCGTGACTCATGTGCAGCACCCTCTGAAGTCAGTGCTTCCTCTTCAAACTCCACTCTGTGCAGACTGCATTTGACCAGCTGGGCCACGCAAGGGGGAACCACGCACAGTGGACCAGCCCGTGCACATCAGCCTGGAACTAGGGGTCTCTGTGCTCAGGCCAACTGGTACATGATAGCTCTTCATTTAAATTTAAGTCCTTGGAGGTCTTTCCCTTTGATGAATCTGGAGGGACTTGGAGGAGCAGGATGCCAAACCCACACACATAACTCATTTTAATGCATATGCTATCCAGTAAGGACAGGGCTTGGGAGAAGAGTAATAAAAGACAAGGAACACTGTAAACATTTATCATTCCCACCTCTTCCCATCCCCACATTCGTGCACACCACCCTCACTGGCTGAGGAGAGGAATACAGAAGTGAGACTTACATGGAAGCAGCTCTCGATCTGCTGTTTCTGTACAGATTGGGTAAGGATAAAACAGATGTCCCTTTTCCAAGGGATAAGGGATCATCCGAAAAGCTGAAAATGAGAGACAATATGTTAGAGGTTCAATATTTGTCTCATAACTTCTCGATTTCAAAAAGGGCTTTCAAGCATTTTTATAATGGTAAACAGTTCTACAAGTAACTCCCAGAAAGGATGCAAGCGTTACCCAAACTCTGAGTTATATGCCAGATAAGCTGTCAGAGATGCATTATGATGTATGACTCACACATTTATCTCACACTATATATTCTGGGCAAACCTCACAAAACTGGGTGGGGATAGGGTGCAGGGGAGTAGGGAAGCCATCAGCTCAATGCCCAGGATTTCCTCATCTACAAAGTATTATTAAAATGTCACAAGCACTAATTCAATATAGCTCAACTGATGGTAATAACACAAACCTGGATTGAAATGCTTCCCCAGGAAGCAAATGTGGATTGACTAGCTGAAGCTTGTTATAGATGTACAAATATGAAAGGCATTCTACCATGTCTATTTAAAAAACATGTCTAGGTGGATGAGAATTCCAACCAAGATGGACAAAAGTGCAAACCTAAAATTGCATGACTTGGGAGGTATTTCTAAACTTTAAATGAAACTTTTCAATCTTCAATACCATGTGGGGGGAAAAATGGATCTGGAGAGATTGATTATCTGTGTTTTGATGATGTCAGGCCACCTAAATTCTGCTCTTGTGGCTTCAGATAACATGAGGTCTCACACTGAATTATGGCTTTCCAATCAATCCATCCCTTTCCATTATCACGTGTGTTACTCTCCCTGTTACGATGTCATCAGCATGTTAGTCTCACTGTTGCTATGAACTTAGTGCTCACAGAGTAATTTTTCTTCAACAGATGTCCTTTAACTACAGCATGCTGTACATGTAAAGTATAAAAACGACACCCTACATTGGCAAGGTCACATAACAATCCTTGCTTTCATGTGTATCAAAGAGGAGTAGGTAGGGGCAACACAACAATCTTTTTAGTCTTAAATGCTGCATTTCAAGGAATCGTAGCTATATCCTCAGCTGTGTAATTACCTCCACCTTCTCAAAATGCCATCAATGTACGTATTTATCTTTTGCATACTTATTTCAAATGGGAATCAGAAACAAAGAATGTTCTCCCTCACAAGAAATGACAAGGTTCCATTGTAACCAGCATCAGTGCACATATGGTATTTATTCTGGTGTCTGAATATTATTTAAAAGTAAAAACATTATGTATGTGATTCCAGCATTTGGAATGCAGTCAATCTACACCACAGTGGTATCACTCTGAGGTTACAGCACATTGCCATGGAGAATATAAATCACTAGAAACGTGGGATTAGAGCAGAGCCAGTGTGCTGGCAGTTTGCTGAGGTAAAAATGTTATCAATTTTCCTCTTGTAACAGAAACCTCTTAAACGGAGATTAAAACATTAAAAACACCCCAGACTTTAACTCTTCTTAAAATGAAAGGCTCACCCTAGTTCAATCAGACTTTTCTTTCACACAAAGATGGCTTCTGCTCACTGCAACTAACAAGAGGCCCTCCCTGCACAGGTTGTTAGCACGCAGACATCACTCGGAGGAACCAGTATGTCTCAATAGGTTTGCAAGACGAGGAAAAAAAGTACAAAACAAAACCAGTGCCTTAACAGGGTACGCTAAAATCTCTTCTGGGAAGCAGTGTGTTTAAATTTAAACTGCAGTATGGCAGGATTTTAATACCGTTTCCCATAAATGAAGGCTGCTATGAAAGCATCCCAAAAATGTGGAAAAACCTACGTGGAATTTTTTTTTTACCCCAGATTCTCTATGCACGACAGGGCTGCTGTAATTATGAATCTGTTCAGGTTCACATGATGTAAATAAACCCTCACTTTTCAAAGCGGCTATAAATTTGAATGCTAAATTTTACTCAAAATTGAAGTCAGTCTGCACTTCAGGGAGCAATTTTGTAAGTGAAATATAGGAGTGCAAGATCTTGAGAGTGTTCAACCATAGAAATCAAATGGTTGGTTGGTGTCTTTTCAGTCAGATGCCAGATCTTTTTTTCTGCAGTGTTTGGCGTGCATACAGGATTCTGTGCATCAAGTTAGTCTTTTCCTTCTAATCAGTTCTGGTCTTTTTGGAGAGGGTGGAGAGAGTGGTTACATACAACTTACACACACACACACACACACACACACACACACACACACACAGTCATCCTGCACTGTTCTCCCCACCTCGCCCCCTCCCACGGCTCCCTCCCTCGCAACCTCCACAACTGAAAGATGTTTGGGGCGCTCTAAAAATTTCGTTCTCATGTCAGTTGTCATTTACATCGAGTTCAGAAAATAAGATTAAGCTTTTTGGCTTCACTAAACAAAAGCAAATACAATTTCTGTTTGCAATTCTATCCCTCAGCCACCCTGCTGTGCAGGGTCCAGGAGAGTGTGAGATAAGCAGTGGAGGTCTGGGGAGAGCAGCAAGAGGCACTACAGAAGCCCCACCAGCCTCACCTCCCACCTCCGGATCCCCTCGTTGAGAAGACAAGAACCTCGTGGCTTTAGCTGAATGTCCAGAAATTTTGCAAGTGCAAGTAGTTACATGCTGATCTGATGGTGGAAAGAGGAATTAAAAAAAAAAAAAAAAGGGGCATCTATTTTATTAATTTTATCTATTTCCTAAGTGACTACAAAGCTCCTAAAAATCTTTGTCTGGAAAAACACACGTTTCAGAGGAATTAAAAATGTACATGTATTTGGTTAAAAACAAAACAAAAAAGCTGGGCCACTCCAGGTTAATGCATAATACATGAACGGCATTTCATGTCTGCATTTTCCTCTATGTGCCGTCACCTCTCCTATCTTGACTTCTGTTGCGCCATTGAGGAAGAGACAAAATGAAATGGGGAGCCAGTTAATGAACACATAGGACCCCCACAGCAAAGTCTGAGGCATTACACTGCTGTCTTTTCTCCCTGACCAGACTCGTTTTCTAAGCCCCATGCCTTTCAGTGCTGTGCTCACCAGAGACCCTATACTAATCCTGGAGAAAAAAATTAACAGAACCAAAGAAGGGACAGAAGGATGGATACATGAACAAACTGATTCCCAATTTTCCCATTGATTTCCAGTGACCTCTCATCTTACGCACTATATGGATAAGGATAGAAGATAACGTGGGATATTTTGTCTATGTTGGCCTTTTTCAAAGAGGACCTCAGAGAACTTTATATAGACAGATTACTTGTAGTAGTGAGAAGTGAGTTTGAATCCTAGCTCCACCTTACTAAAATGTGAGTGCTTCCTCATGCGCCAGGGATAGAAAGGTGAGCCACACACTGTCCCTGCATTGATGGAGCTCACTGCCTGCGGCGGGAAACAGATGATCCAATAATCATGAAAATCAGCATGGAAGTTTCCCTGTGATGGTGCCCCCATGCTAGGAGTCGTGGAGGTGACAGGTAAGGATGAGCTAAACTTGACCAAGCTAACAACTGTATGAGACTGGGTGGGTCATTAGTCTGTGTCCAGTCTCTCTGTCTGTAAACATGAGAATACTACAGACTCTGAGAGGCTTCAAGAAACTAAGTGTCTAAACATGGGGTCCGATGGCCCAATAAAGGTTAGGTTTCTCTTTACATTCTCTTTCTACTAAACCCAAAGTTCCTACTTTCTCTATCAGGTCATACTCTTGCTAATAAGTAAAAATGCTGCTTGTTTATAAACAACTAGAAGTGCAAATGACAGAGCAGAAAACTATCATCAAAATACAAATTTTACATTGTCACCTTTGAATGTAAAGTAGGTAACTGCCTATAAAGGCTAGCTGTCTTTTATGAGGCATTTGGGCACAATAATAAAGAGTTCTAAAGTCAAAAAGCCTGGGTTCTGATCCACATTCTTTCACTAGTTATGTGGTCTTGGGAAAATCACCCTCCCTTGATTAAATGATGTACCAGTCCAATTCTGAAGAGAAATTCTGGAATTTTATAGGAGATTCACTAACTTGCTGGCGACCCTCAACACCTGAACACTCTGTTCCTACTTCCATGACAGTACTGCCTGTGTGTACACTGTATGTTATATGTGTGTGTGTGTGTGTGTGTTTCTAGATGTATATGTGACTATGTAGGAGCAGACGCATATGTGTATTCACACACACACATATTAATGTTTCTCTGAAAGCATTTAAGAGTCTTATGTATCCTGGTCTCTCCAACACAACGCCTGGCACAAAGGAGGCGCTCAATAAATGTTCAATGAATAAAGGAATAAGTGAACTAATGCACAATCAGGAAGAGACACAGTTTTCCTTTTAAAATCTCAGGCGGATTGAAATTATGGCCCATCGCCAAGATAGAATAAATGAAAGGGACAAGCTGGTCTTACTGGGCAGTAGGTGACGAGGCATTGCATGACATCTGGAGACTGGCTATGAGAGTAAGTTAACTACGACCAGAAACTTTAGCAGACCATCGCTTTCTCCCCAAATTATAAAATTTAGCATTAGCTCTACGGGCTGAGTGGTGGGGAAATCTCTCTTTAGCAGTCCAAAAGGTGCCAGCCTTTTGGAGGAAAGGTTTGGTTAGAGGAAATGCCCCAAGGACCACATCTTACAGCAAGCAGCATTTACTATCAGGTTCAAAGAGAATAAATTAGAATCAGAATTTCATCCTATGCTTCAACAATGGGCCATTTTCTCCTCTCAAAGGAAATATTCTGCCTTAGTCCCCCTCAAAAACACCACCTTCAAATCTTATACATTATTTAGTGAATTCTTTGGGGAGAAAAAAATCTCCAAAAAGAAAATAAAGAGTCTTACTTGGTCAAGTGGAAAAAACGGAAACAAAGAAAGGCTAAGTGATTTACCCCATGGCATACTTGTCTTCTGATATATAGAACTAAGAAAGTTAAATCTTAAAGTTCACAGTTGCGGTCAGCAGACTACCCTGCTTTGTAAAATAAATACAGCTAAAATGAGCCTTGTAAAGATCGAGGTAGGAAAGAGATAAGGCCACATCAGTATTTAATATAGGTAAAACATAGATGTGCCATTTAAAATAGGGCCCCATAAGGCGCAATACTGTTGTAAATAAGACCCAGTTCAAATGAGATCCCTCATTTATATACATTTTGTATATTCAACTCAGACTTGCAGAAATGTGTGTGTGTGTGCGTGTGTGTGTGTGTGTGTTTGTGTGTGAGGATAACCAGAACCTACAGTGTTTAAAATAAGTGTAATTCAGATAAGGTGGCAGCTGTGTAATGACCTAAGAAACATATTTTTAAATCTTGTAAATTAAAGCTTTTCCCCTTTCTTGATTATCTTGACTTTGAGGAACATATTGTGCAATTTCAGGGGCTGGGATAGTGATGAATCAAACATTTTAGAAACCTTTGAAATGCTGATGTATTTGTGGTTGAGGACTCAGGTTTTTTTTAACCACCATATGTTTCAAACCCAAACAATCTCTGCCATGCATCAGCTGGACTTTGGGGTTTTATCAAAAATGTGAGTTATTTCAGCCTGATTGGTGGGAAATTCACTTAATTCCACAAGATGACTAACGCTCATAATAAACTCATTAAAGCGCAAAGCAAAATATAATCTCCATCCCTACCCCTAAACCAACACTTTTGACAGAAGAATGTTTTTTAATCTCCAAAAGATCAACTGACTAAAAGAATACTCATTCTTAACATGGGAACTGGTGAAATTAGGTACTGTTACCTTCCTCCCTGAATTCCCTTTCTAATGAAAAGGGGAAGTTGAAAGGGAGTTGGGGAATGGCCTTAAATTTCAGAATGAACTAGAAAAGATGTGAAGGACAAAACCTAAACTAGGAGGCTGGTGATGTCAAAAGGCACCACCACGTGGTGCACTGGAGGAAGTGCAGCCTCCTGCACTCGGGCACAGGTGGTCTGAGGGACCTCTGAGGGAGACTGAGCGGTTCACCTACTGTAGTTGCCCCAGAGCAACTGCCTTGAAGCCCAACACCCTGGGGTGGGGAGAGGGCAATCGATATCATCTGTGATTCACAGTTTTGAGAAACTGGATGTGTTAAGTAAATACCACTACAGGTAGCCACGTCGGAATTGTAATCCAAGTCCTCTGATTTAAAATCCAAACTCTGATGCCTCCATTTAATTTAACTCAGAATGGACACAGGTCAGGAAGCACTGTCAAAAGACTGCACATGACTGTCTGAAGTTAAAGTGGTAATTCTTTCTTCTCAATTCCATGAGAGATTTAGAGCTTTGTTCATAAAAAAAAAAAAAAAAAAAAAACAAAAACTAGAACTTTGCAGTGAAACACACATATATGTGCTTGTAGAAAAATACATATGCTTGTTGAGAAGACTGGAAAAATACAAATATGAAGGAAAAAATCTCTTAAAGTCCACTTAAAGATGCATTTATTTCCAGTCTCTTTCCTTTGTTTATATGTAGAATTTATTTTTTATAAAATTGGGCTCATTCTACATTTAAAATATTTAAGTCAACATTCCACAGCAAAAATACAATTTTATATAGAATGATTAACTTTCTAAACACTAGAAGAGGAGTAAGTACTCCCGAGCCGATAAGGTGTGGTGTAAATTGAAGGCTTCCAAGCAAATGTCTCAGAGATAACTGATCCTCTTATGCTTAATCTATTCAGGCAAAAGCTACATAGCTGGTATTATAGAAAAGAAGCCTGAAGAGAAAGTGGACTTGGGTTTACATCCTAGCTCCACCAACAGGGGCTGCAAGACTTACAACAAGCCACTCCTCTCGATGGCCGTGTTCCTCTCTTACACAACTGAGGTGGCCACCTTTCTCTCTCTCCGGTCTAACTCAGAACGTTGTCAGGAAGAGTACATGAAATGATGGACATGAAACTCTTGGTAAATTACCCAGCTGTATGCCCACTCTTGAAGGTGCTTGGTATTCTCCAAGACACCTGTGCCTAGGAAGCACTCACACAGTTCCCATCTAGAACTGCATGGTAGGACTCTCTTTTCAAAAACTTAATAGTAAGTAGTGTAACTTCCTTGGAGTGGTTTCTATTTATCCATAAGGATCAAATGCAGAATTTCTCTTTCTTTGAGGTCCCTGACTGCCTTGCTATCCTGGTTTATGTCTAAATATTCATCTCCTCTCTTCATTCCAATAAAATCTGAGGTAATTACATTCCCCTAACATTCCCACTCTGCTAGATTTTGGAGCTCACCAGGTTACTGCACATTTCTTCAGATCTCATTGTCCTTCCCAGTTGATTCAGAGAATCTCCCCATTGTTATCTGATTATATGGGTAACTCATTTCCAAACAAAATTTCCAGTTATTCCTGAGGGGATTTTTTTTTATGGTTATGCCATTCCTAACACCATGTCTCTATCATTTCTTGCCTCCCTGTTTTGATCCTTTCGATACAACTGTAACTTTCTTATCAATTTTGCTATGTTTCCCAAATGCTAATCTATGACTATATCTTTATTTGGTTAGCCAATCAATCCACTTAATTTTTCCACAACTAACCCTAGTTGAGGCCTCTAATGTTCAATCTTGCTAGGTTTTTTCTATCTCTTTCTTGTGTTTAAACAAAAATTCCTTTCGTCCTTTTTGGGCAGAACACATTAAATGCAGTAATAAACCAAACCCAGTGGGAACTGTACACACGCCTACACATGCCCTCAGTGGAGTGAGCTTTCTTAACATAGGACCGGGACACCTGAAGTGTGTTATTACACTTATTGGGGGTGGGGGGGGGGGAGCATCAACCAAGTCAACATCACTCAAGTTATAAATAGCAAATTATTTAAGTAAACTCACTATCAATTCTCTAAAGAAGTATTTTCAAAACTAAGCAAAAAACTTTCAGTCAACATGAGTCCCATCTCTGTCAACTTACTTTTACCCCATTCCCTGTGGCTGCCCACCCCCCAACCCCACCCCCTTCCTGCATCAATTTGGATTCCTGTTGGATTCGGGTGGGGCAGGAAAAGGGAAGAGCAGAAGATTATCAAAATAAAAATGGAAGCAGCAAAGATAAACAGAGTGAAAGGGATTAAAAAGACATTCCTTTGTGAGGCTGATCAGAGGAGTGAACTAAGAAAAAATTATCAGAAGATTAATACTTGTTTTGTTTCCCTATGAGAAGGAAAAAAAAAAAAAAAAAAAAAAAACCACCCCATGCTACATGTTGCATTTGTTTTGCTTAAACTAATAACAGTGTGTCAATGCACATATTGTCCAATAATCTGTAGTCTTGGGCCTTTCCTCTCAATTTGCATTCTTCCAAACAGCCCTGCCACTTAGCACAGTGTCCTTGCTTATGACACTGTCCTAGTTCTTCAAGGCTTGGTTCAAATTCCATATGACCTATAAAGTTACCCATGACTTCTCCACCCCACAGACCTCTCCCTTCTGAAAAGATCACTGGGCAGCTGCTGTGTGCTGGTTACTCCTCCCAACTAGATGAGACGCTCCTCCAGGACAGGGAGCGTTGTCTCACCGACAGTTAAAGCCTCTTCTCCTTCATAGAACGGTTATGCCTGCCACATACTCAGACCGATTTATCCCTACATCTAGCCGATAGGCATTATCCATTAACACACCAATGCTCCACTTGCCACCAAACACGAGGGTCCTGTGGCCACTGCTCTTGTTCTGAAGCATAACTGCAGACCCAGCTCCACTGGAGGATAACTGTGGCTCTTTAGCCAATCCTTCTGGAAAAGCCATCCAGAAGTGGTAGTCAGAGCCCAGCCCGAGGCCTAACCCCAAGCCAAAGATTCCCCTGATGCTGAGGGGGTGTCCGGGTCTCCAAAGAGGGTTTTCCAGTTATAGAATGCTCCTCTGCCAGAACAGTCCAGATTCATCCCATCTATTGTAAAACTTGCTTTTTTAAGGTTTAAGGATGGCATCGCCTCAGTAACACCTACCACTGCTGGGGAACTGAAGAGCCTCATTAACCATCATCTCTCAGTGATAGAACATTGCAGAGAAGAAGAGCTATAGATATGCAAATTGTCATTATTCATCACGAACATTCAGGGTAAAAACAGTTTTAGCATCTTTTCATGCTCTTAAAAAAATGTTTCAAAGAAAGAAAGTTACTTACTGCCTTCCCACGTACAATGCAAAAGATTCAAAGCCCCTTCCACCCTCTTCCAGTGCGCCAGATGAAAGAACGCATATGCTATTGCTTCACTGTCCCCTCGCTTCAGGATATGTTCTGGGGGTAGAATTAAGCTTTTCATTTCTAGTAGGTACTGAAATAAAAAAGGCAGGAGACAGATGCATTAATACATTAGTAGCGTGGAATTCAATACTGAGAATAGAGGTTGATTTCTCTAAAGCCACCACTCATAAGTATTTCATCAAATCTGCATCCTTGTTAGTACATTTGAAGGCAATTATGAAATCATCCAGCAACCCAAAGTTTGCTAACAGATAGTTAGCCTTGTACTCGTTTCCTACAGTGAAGATCAGAGGCTTTGAGGGTAAGATACTCTAATCAACGAAATATATGGAGACTCAAACGGCAAAAAGGAAAATTTAGAAGACACAATAAGTTGATATAATTTTGTAACCAGAATGAAAATACCTAAAATGGACACATGAAGGTTAAGTCATATGACCGAACTGACTGTACTAGAGAGACTGACTAGCACTGCCCGTTAACTTTTCTGTACAGACTTACCAAGAAGGACCTAGTCCTGTGAAAAGAGCCACACATCGTTGTTCACATGCAGAGGGAGGAGGTGTGGCAGCCTGAGCCCAGGAAGACCCCAGGGAGGGGAACGGCACAGACCCCAAATTATACTGTTCTTTTAGATCTTTCCCAAAGTCTGAAGGGCCCTCAGCTTATGCCTCCTCATTCCTCTCTTCCACAAAGGAGATGGGAGCACAGGGCCAGAATGAATTCTTTGGTGTTTACAACAGAATAGAAAGGGAAGCAAATTTAGGGTGGTGTTTTATACTTGCGAATGTTAACTTCTTTTTGCTGGCTGGCTCTTCCCTGGGCTTCACTCCTCACACACACATACACACACACCACCACCATCACAACAATCCATGCATCTCCTTTAGAATGGACATCAGCAGATGATGGAGGGATGTGTTTAATGAAAATGGGACAAACACAGTAAAAGGAAGTGCTAGGAGAAGAGATGTTCAACAACTTTAATGTCAGAAACAACTGCCTATGGATTTATCTGTCAGTGGAATTTACGGAAGAGGGTGAAGAATGGAAGAATCCCGGTATACAAGATGGAGGTTATGATACACCTATCAGTGCTCTGTTATCATCTCACTGGGGATCTATGTGCTTTGGGCACTCTGAGTGTAGTTGCCTCTAAGCTTCCTCTCCTGTTGGTGCACCCAGTATTGGGATGCACTGCCTGGCAGGAGCCAGGAGGACACATTCTGCCCTCCTGGTTCAGCAAGTGAAACTTTCCTCACTCTGGGTCTGTTCCGTGAAGAGATGTCTAAGCTCAGGCCTCACATCAGGATGGGCAAAAAAGTGAGACTGCCTGCCCAGAGTGTAGCAGAGAAGAGCGGTACAGCCATCTTACTTGGTGGGGCGTGCATGAAAGGCCCTCCTTCGACAGAAAGACCCCCATAGGAAGACCTCTTCCCAGACTGGTCCATGAAAGATGTTTATTGCTTTAATGGGAACTTCTCAAGTATGAGTTCCAAAAGAACTTTTTGGTCATATGGCTTTTTAAATTCTACAAGTCACTGTCTTCCTCCATCTTGTTTTCAAACAGTGCAGAACAAAAGTCCTTTGGGGAAAATTACAATTTTGAGTTACCTAGTAATCCAACCAGTACTACATTTATAATGAATAGCAACCATAATATAAATATCAGGGTGAATTTTATGTTCAGAGATACTTGGCTATCCTCTCATGATCTTGTTACCTCAAACGAAGCTATTACACTGTATGTTGTCACTGCTCATGATGTTCTTAAAAGAATCCAAGGCAATGAGTCATGAGAAAGATATAGAACAGGTAAAGTGCTATTAATTAATTGTACTAATTAATTGTTTCAGAGTAAGAGAAGAAAAATCATTTGGCTACTCTTCATAATCATCAGAACAAAGGAAAGGGTGGGGCACCTGGGTGGCTCAGTTGGTTAAGCGTCCGACTTCAGCTCAGGTCATGATCTCATGGTTTGTGGGTTCAAGACCTGCATTGGGCTGTGTGCTGACAGCTCTGAGCCTGGAGCCTGCTTCAGATTCTGTGTCTCCTCTCAATCTGCCCCTCCCCTGCTCGCTCTCTCTCTCTCTCAAAAATAAACATTAAAAAAAAAAGAACAAAGGAAAGGGAAATTTTCTTACCTAGGATGAGCCCTAGGATAAGATTTTATTTCTGAGTTTCTAATAATTATTTATAGCCACACTGCCTACCAAACAGTCAATTTTTAAAGAAAGAACATGTTGTATGAACTCTGAAACAAACTAAATATGAAAACCATTAGTGCATGTGGCCCAGTTATACAGAAACTTCTTCAAGTCCCTGAGAATCAGATGGTGGCTGAAAGAAAAGTGTAAACTACCATTCTTTTTATTTCTATGATTAGGAAAGCCTTTTAAAGTGATTGCATTAAGCATCTACAAGAGAACTCTTCTCTTGACCTAAGGAACTGTCAGGAATAGGGGGCCCTGAGAAGAAGTAGGCCTGGTAGCCACCCACATTTGTGGGTAGACATTGAAACAAAGTCAGGTATCTCACCGCTGCGTCAGTGCAGGTAGGGGATTGAGCTCGAGCTAGCTCGAATACAGGCTCTTTGCTTTTGCATCGGACTCAGCTCCCTGGTGGTCTTTGGGGATCATGAATTCTGGGCATAACATTTGGTCAGGGCGGGGTAAAGAAAACCTGTGTGTGTGTAGAGGAGTAGAAAATTACCTATAAAAGGATATAATAGATCTGCATTACCTAATATGGTAGCATCTCCCACATGTGACTATTTAAATTTAAATTGATTAAAATCAAATAAAATTAAAAATTCATTTCCTCAGTCCCACTAGCCATAATTCCAAGTCCTCAAGGGCAGCATATAGTTAAAGACTACCATATTGGACAATGCAGAGACATTTCTGTTAACATAGAAGGTTCTACTGCACAGCACTGTTGTAGACAACGAGAGTTTCCAATCTTCAAGTAACTAAAACAACTTTTAACATAAAAAACTTTATAGACACCCATGATAGGAATTATAAGTAGAGTATCTATCGATTGAAAATACACAATATGGCAAAAAGCTACAATAAATGTAATAAAGCAAGAATTCATTTAAAAGCATTGTTGGCCACCAGGGCATCTAAATATACTTGGAAAATAGTACACATGTGTGTGAGACAGATGGTTTACTCAGCTTGCAGGCTGAATGTGGTACATATGGCTTCAAGGACATCATCGTCCACAGCCCAAAATCGGGTCATGACGTAATGCTCTGTTTTTCCTCTAAGCTGCATCTGATCTTTGTGTATGTGTACTTTTCACACATTGCCTTAAATTCGTTATCTATGTGCTTTTCCCCTCAGTTGAATCATTAGACCCTCAAGAGCATGAATCTCACTTCCTAACAAGTCTCTCAAAGTGGGCATCCTTGCTCTAATCAGCCTCATGAGGCTAACCAGAGCAACTCACCAAGGACACTTAGTTATCTTCTCATCGAATCTACTTTATGGCAGAAATAGGTTATGCCTATAAAGGAGATTTATACTCCAGTATAGTTCCAAACAAAATGTTGGCTCTAACCAGATGATGAAGGCTAATAACAACAATGTGTTATGTTTTTGGCCAGGCTTAAAAATGGCTGGCAAGATTGGTTCTCAACATGTGCAACGTTTAAATTAGAAAGGCATGGAACAACATTTCACATCTTACTTGTCAAGAGAAAAATAAATGGAAGAGGGCAGATCCCTATCCACAAATATGCAGAAATCAATTAGAATAGCTGTAGCTCGCAAATCAGAGAACACTCTCTGCCTGTCTGTAATAATTATTTGGCTCCTATTAGCTAAGCCAGCATTCCGTGCTATCTTGCCGCCACCCTGCCTCTAACTTCCTTCCCAGATTCTCAAATCATATTGATCTTGAAGTTCAGGCTTCTAGAGTTTTCGGAAGCAACTTTCAAAACCTATTTGTCAGAGTATGATTCCTTATGTCCATAGGAACATATAAAGTCAGAACATATAAAGAGGAGCTGATTAGTGCCTTTTTATGGAGGGATGTAAGCAGAAACAGCTCACCTGTCAGGAGATCTGGCCCATCAGAGGCCACCCCAGGTGACTGCTCAGTTCTCTTGTGTTAAGGTTCTAAAATTCTATAACAATTTGAGTGAAAATGATCCCAAGGTTACACTTCACCATAGATATTAATGTCAAGGAATTAATTCATACCCCACCCCGTTTTGTTTTGTTTTTTGTTTTTTTTTTTTGGATTTTAAATACCAACAACAGAAGTCATATGAAAATCATTAGAAAAAAATAAACAGAAACAAACAAAATGAGAAAGTATAGATTAATTTTAGCACATTTAGCTAAACTTAGGTAAATTCAATACATTTAGGTAAATTTTAGCACATTTAGATGATGGTTACCCGGCTGCTCCCAAAAATCAGTTCGTGGAAGAAAACTAGCATGAGAAAATGTTCATGATATATTGCCAAATGAAAAAAATAAGTGTTTCATACAGATTATGATTTTGGTAATTAAAAATGTATATGTGGGTATTAAAACTTTGGAAAGTTACAGATTGAATGTTAATGGTGGTTAAATATTTGATTTTATGGGAGATTAATTTCTTTTTGTGCTTTTTTGGTGCTTTCTAAGTTTTCTGTAATAAGTCATTTTTATTTCTCTCTTTCTCTCTCTATATATATGTACATATGTGTGTAGGTACATATGTAATACAAACCTCTTTTCTAGACTTGCAATGAAAACATAAAAAACAAGCCATACAAACAAACAAAAAGATAACCAGGGACAGTAATTTCTGTATGATTACAGTGCTTTGGTACAACTAAACCTGAGAGAGGCTAAAAGCCCAGAAAAGATGCTTTAAAAATACCAGTAAAGAGTTCAGAGAATAAAACTAGTGCTATTTGGAAGACATGCTATATATTTCGAGTTTCAATGTTGCCTACTCCCTGGACTCAGTAAGACCCACATTGGAACAGGACAAAAATACCACAAATACCCATGGCTCTCTTGGGTCATGCTGTGATGGGGAATGAGACGCACAGCACCATGCCCCCTGCCCGCTGACACTTTGACCCACCATTTGAATCCCGGCTCTATTGTTCCATTCTGAGACCGTGGACAAGTTACCTTATTTCTTTCAACCTCAGCCTGCTCATCTGTTAGAATAATGAAAATACACATCTTTCCAGTTTTAACTTTTGAAGATTATGTAGGATAATATATGTAAAGTATTGACACAGTACCTGGCACCTAAGCGTTCACTAAATAGTAGCTACTTTTGCCAACAAAAAAAATGAAACGTTCATATTACTGTGGAGGTAAGTTATGTTTCTTTGTGTGTGTGTGTGTGTGTGTGTGTGTGTGTGTGTGTGTCCCATAAACTACGGAGTCTGTTTTTAGGTTAAATACTTCAGCAATTTTACAGTAGTGGCAGGTCAGCTGAAAAGAACTGGTTACTGGGGTCCCTAACTAACCAATCTGGAAACAAGCACAATGCCAAGCTGAATTGCCAAATCACCACTCAGGGGCCCTCTTCACAAGGTAGCTGCTTCTTGCTGGCTCACTTACCTATTCATCAGTTACTCTGCTACATTCAAAAGATACAGGAATGTCCACAGCGCATCACAAGGAAAGATATGGGAGTTCCCACAGGGTACTCTAATGACACACCTATGGGAGCACCTACAGCACACCTCAAAGGCACCTAAAGGGCATGGGCATGAATTGGTCAGGTCCCTAGATGGATGATCCCTAATCTTTGTAGGAGTGTGTGTGTGTCTGTGTGTGTGTAAAGACAAAGAAACAATAAAATTCAACACGATGACCGCCTTAATAAGAGGTACGTACAGCTGACCCTTGCACAATATGGGTATGAACTGTGTGGGTCAACTTACATGTGGATGGTTTTCAATAAATGCATTATAGTACTGTAAATATGTTTTCCTTATGATTTTCTTTTCTCTAGCTTACTTTATTCTAAGAATATAGTATACAGTACATACAACATACAAGATATGTTATTGGTAAGTCTTCTAGTCAATAGTAGTAGGTTCTTAGTAGTTAAGTTTTTAGAGAGTCAAAAGTTATATGTGGATTTTCAACTGCATGGGGAGTTGTCACCCTTCACCCCTGCCTTGTTTAAGGGTCAACTTGACTTAGTACTGGTAGCAAATGAGAGGCGATGTGTCTGAGAAGGTTTCACAGAAGAAGGAAAGTATGAGTCAGTCTTCCTAAACAAATTAGTTTACCTCCAACAACGGCGGGGGTTGGGGAGGGGGGCAGAAGTCCCTGCAAGGCTGGGCAGAGGCACCAAAGCATGAAGGGGCATAATATGCTTGTAATCATGAGGAGCTTAAGTACTGACATGGCAGTCACTGCCGACACTGACGAAGCACTAACAAGAATCAAGTGTTACCTCAGGTACGCCTTACAAAAGCTCTGCGACGCAAATAATATGATTCCTGGTTTATACATGGGAAAATGAAGGCACTGGGAAGTTAAGCAGCTCGAGCAGGGCTGCACAAATGGTCACTGGAACTCAGGTTTTATGCTACTCTCCAAGGGAAGCAGGAAAAGTAGATTGTAAACAGGTCTTCCATGATATGCTCCAGAGTGTGACCTTCACTCAGAGTTTATTCCATGGTTTTCAAACTTTGAGAAACAGAAAAAATTTGGTCAAAAGAAAAAGAGAAACACGACAGAGAGTATGTGAAATTGATGTAAAACAAAGCTGTGGGGAGCCCTGGGGGAAGGACCCAAGGGAGGTCCGAGGGATTCTTATGGCTCCTAGGAAGACAGTTTGAAAACTGCTGCAGTGGGCAATTGAGAAATGAGTTGGTACAATTTGTGGCTTTGAAAGAAATGGGCAAGTCATGTGTAGAACCACTGGGCAGGAATGAGATTGAAATTAGCAAAGTCTTGAAAGCTTCTGTCATGGTTTGGGTGAGGGGGTGACAAAACTGAGGCAGACTTCCCCAGGACTTGGTGCCAGGCTGAATCTGAAGGCAAGAAAAGGCATTCAGGGTGACTGTGAAATTTCTAGTTTAGGATACCAGAATAATGTGAGATAGTTAGCTGAGATAAAGACACAAAAAGACAGTTGGAGTTCCTGGAGTGACAGCCTAAAGGCAGTGGGGTGTGCAGGTCTCGAGCCTGGAAGAGAAGCTGGAGACAGGGATTTGGGTGTGCAGGGAGAGGCGGGTGATGGAGCAGCAGGAGTGCCTAGATCTCCCAAGAGAGCTTCAAGAAAGAAAAGGATGGGTAGTGAATGATGCTCCCAGAGAACCAACCTGAGGGACGGGCAGGGGAGGAAGTGATGTAGGAGGAGAGGGCCCAGAAATGCAGAGAAAGCCAGAGAGAAGGCAGTATGGAGCTAACCAAGACAGCTTGTGGTAGAAAAAGTGGTCAATGGGGCAGAACGCTGAGGAGACATGATGTAGGATAAGGTTTGACAAGAGACCAAAGGATCTGGTGACCAAGGAAGAGGTAACCTTGATGGCAGTGGCCTTGGTGGGAGCAGCAACAGTGCTTTTTGTTAGAGAAAGAGACCTTTTAAAAACTGTCTATTCCTGAGAAACGTAGCTAAAAACTGGTTTCTGCTCACTTTCCTCTAGGTCATATTTCCACAATACATTCTCCTTTCTCTAATCCAAAAAAGCTTTGGAACAAAATATGACTCAATTCAAAGAAACTTATATTGAAATAATATTTCTGAAATGTACCATTGATATACAATATCACAGACAATCTGCCAGAGTATTTTGAGTTTCTGCTTCCACGCTTCAAGCATTTTTAAATGTTAAAACCCACTACACGTTTTGTTTCCTAAATTGGATTAAAAAGCAATTTTATACTCTGTCAATCAGCTTTACCAAGACATAAAGGGAGGACTGCATTAGTGTTTGCATGAAATAGAATTTCCATCACTCTAACAAGGTCCTGTGGATACTCCATTAGCATATACAATTACCAGGATGTTTTCCCCACAAGCCTCTTAAAATCCCCATGAAATAAGAATTTCTAGATTAACATTAGATGAGTTTTTTTTTAATGTAAATTTTTAGCAGGAATGCATTTCTGTCATAACATTTTCATTCTTTCCTCTCTGCTTTCTCATGACTTCCCACACTCTGAGACTTATAATTTAAAAACTACATATCTAGTAGGCTGGACCCTCACATCAATATTTTGTCAAGCCGGGGCTGTCCTGCTAGTAAAATGAGCTTCAGGAGCATGGCAAGCCCTCTTCCCCCAGCACACTCAGGGACTGCCCCCTTGCACACCCAGCTGCCCCCAAGGTGGGACCAGTAGGAAGAGCCCATAGCATACTTGTAGGCAAGATGAAGATAAAAGCTTTCCCTTCATTGGTGCTGGTGATTTTTCTGCATTTTTCTCCCTCAACAGCTCCACGCATAGCACCCAGGCATCTCAAGCAGCTGGGACTTCCTCAGCCCCCTGCTGCTCCTCTGAATGCGTGTGGAGCCTCCAGTTCTAGGTGTGAGACCTCACAAGCTTGGGGTTTTCCTGTGGTGGTAGTGATCAGCCACGGGCTTCTGTTATTTTCTAAACTGTATATGCAGAGGTGCCTTGGGGTTGCTGGGCTACCTGCTTTCTCATCCCAGTTTCAATCACAACAGTTCTACTTTTACTTGCTTTGTTCATTAAGTCTTCATGTAAGATTGTATTAGGAGGAAAAGTTTATTGCTTTAAAAAATCATTATTAGTTATATGTCATTGTTGCTTTGGTGGCAAAGAGCAGGGATGGCTATTCCAGAAAAAAAGGAGACAGAGGTTGGAAATGGGCAACTCTTAATCAGCCACAAGCAAAGGACTTACCAACGGTTGCAAACAGGGAATTCCAGAAGGCATTAGCTGTAGCCAGAACATGCTAGAGCCTCCTCTCAAATCTCTAGGCCTAAAGGGACCTCGTGGGTACTCAAGGTCAGGGGCATTGCAGTGCCACTGTTACACTCTCTAGTTGTCCTTCACACTAGATGTTTCAAGAAGTACTTGTTACTGCATTTTTCTAGGCAGCATCTATGGTAGCCCAGCCAGCCAATGCAGAAATAGAGCTAAAAGTACCAGGGCAAAGATGATGAAAGCCCAACACATGTACTGGATGGGTTACACAATGTAATTCCATTTACTTTTCATCAGACCTATGAAGCCTTTATTTTTATCCCCATTTTATCGAAAAGGAAACAGGCAGGGAGCTAATCAACTCCCTCTTCCCACGGTTCCCTTCGGACCATGGACAGGAAGTAGTGAGAGTCCTTGTTTCAAATACTTTTGGACCCTTTCAATGACACTTCATAGGTCTGCCTACCTTTATGTTGCTACTCTTCGCTCTATCATTACACTAATATATTCTCCTGGTAACAACAGGAAGTCTGCATAATGGGCCTGACAATTCAGAAAAGAATAAAAGTAGATGGCTAACAATGTTCCATCTTACTAGTAGTGGCAAAGAAATGCAAATTAAAAGTACAGAACTCTATTTGTACCTAATAAAATCATAAATGTTTGTTTTCTTTGTTTTCTTTTCTCTGTCTTAAGCAAACTGCTCACTGCTGGTAAGGGTGTGACAAAATGGTAAAGAAGGGGTTACCTGCTGATTGGGGACAGGGGCTGTAAACTACCACAATCTTTTTAGGTAAGCAATTTGGCAATAAATATTAAGAGCCCTGATGTGTTTCAATAAGTTATGTAGTATTTCTCATTTTGTATATCTATCCTAAGGAAATAACATAAAGACCCAAATATTTTTATGCCCAAAAGATTTGCTATTGGACTTGATCACCTGAAGTCTGCAATAGAGAACACAAGAATTAAATCATTCTCTTCAACAAATAATGCTGGGAAAACTGGATTCCACATGCATGAGAATGAAATTGGACCTTTATCTTATACCATACACAAAAATCAACTTGAAATACATTTAAGATTTAAATGTAAGACCTGAAACTATAAAACCCCTAGTGATAAACATAGGGAGAAACTTCATAACATTGGTCTTGGCAATGATTTTTTGGATATGACACCAAAAGCACAGGCGACATAAGTAAAAATAGACAAGTGGGACTATATCAAAGTAAAGAGCCTTTGTGCAGCAAAGGAAACAATCAACAGAGTGAAAAAGCAACATATGAAATGGAAGCAAATATTTGCAACTGTACATCTGATAAAGGGTTAATATCCCCAATACACAGGAAACTCCTACAATTGGATAGCAAAAAACCAAACCAAACAAAATAACTTGATTAAAAAATGGGTAAGAGACTTAAATAGCTATTTTTCCAAAGAAGACATACAGATGGCCAACAGGTACACAAAAAGATGCTCAAAATCACAAATTATCAGGGAAGTATAAATCAAAACCACAATGAGCTATCACCTCATACAAGTTAGGATGTATGAGGCCATTGTCAAAAAAAAAAAAAAAATAAGACTGTAACAAGTGTTAGTGAGAAAGGGAAGAAGAAATTAGAACCCTTGTGCACTGTTAGTAGGAATGCAAAATGGTACAGCCACTATGGAAAACAGTGTGGAGCTTCCTCAAAAGATTAAAAATAGAACTACCATATGATCCAGTGATCCTACTCTGGGTATTCATCTAAAAGAACTGAAAACAGTGTCTTGAAGAGATATTTGCACTCCGGTGTTCATTGCATCATTATTCACAATAGCAAAAAAAGTGGAAGCAACCTAAATTTCCATCAACAGATGGATGGATAAAGAAAATGTAATACACACACACAATGGAATACTATTCAGCCTTAAAGAAGATGGGAATCCTGTCCTGTGCTGTGACATAGAAGAGCCTAGAGGACATTATGCTAGATGAGACAAGTCACGGGACAAACACTGCATGATTCCACTTGGATGAGGTATCTAAAGTAGTCAAACTCAGAAGCAGAAAATACAATGGTGGTTACCCGGGGCTGGGAGGAGGGAGGAATGGAGAGGTGCTGGTCCAGTGGGCATGGGGTTTCAGTCGTCCTAAAGATCCGTGTTACAACAATGTGCATGCAGTTAACAATACTATACTGTATACTTAAACATTTGTTAAGAAGGTAGATTTCATGATATGTGTTTTTTGACAAAAAGTAAGGAAGTAAATCATTCAGAAAACAGTTACTAAGAAAATTTTAAAGTGTTTGATGGCACATGGCTAACAGATTTGGACGTTAATGGTAAGTTAGAAGATAGCCTTTTTAAGGTCAAAGAACTATGAAAATCTATGCTCCTCCTCCAAAAAGAATAAATATAACCCTCAATTCCCAACCATAAAGTACAAGTTTAGAGCCCCATGTTAATGTTTTTAAATATGTATATGCTATGTGATTATGATTCCTAAGTATTAAAAATGCACGGGGAAATAAAGCTAGAAGGAAATAGTCTTAGATATGACAAGATGATAGCACTATGAATAACTTCCTTACATTTTTTTCTAAAGTAATAAGAAATTTATTTTTATAACACCACTACAGAGGTGAAAAAAAATCTAATACTGCTTGTAACAAACCAGTACGTTACTCTTGTTTTGGAAAGTTGTCAGAAAATGAAAATTTATCTTTAGCACCCTGGAGTTAACAAAACATCCTCTAAACCAAAAAGGTGTCTCTTTGCAGGGAAATACTTGCAATGTAGTTGTAGCGTATTAAGGGTACATAGCATTAGTAAAAACGCAGGTTTGTGTAGAGTGATGAATCACTGGCAGAAAAGCATCACCCTCCTGGGTAAATCTTGACATGGTTAATGATTCCTTGGATATGACACCAAAAGCATAGGCAACAAAGTCAAAATAAACAAGTGGGACTACATCAAAATAAAAAGCTTCTGTGCAGTAAAGGAAACAAAATAGAGCAGGGTGGGTGGGGAAACATATCTGCAGGGAAAGCGGAAGAAAAAGCTAAAACTAAAAGTCCAATAAACTATAACAATATATAGATGAAGGTACAGAAGCAAGATGTGCATGGCCTCTCATTTGTCCAGCATCGTGAGTGAAATTTTCTTTAAAAAATGAAGAATATTCCCTGTCAATTCAAAGCTCTTATTTTGAATTAAATTAAGTAAATTTAATTAAATAATTCCCATTAAATGGGAAACACCCTCTAATGGTGTAGGGATTTCTTCATCTTTTTGAACTGTGTACCCAGTTCTTAAAAAAACGAGCAGCATCATTAAGATCCTAATACCACTGGTCATCCTCAAAAGGGGGTAAACATTAATTTCATAGTCAATGCACTGTCGTGAGAGACCACAGAGGGGAGAGACTGATTCTGGCATGAGGGAGGTACAGGCTTCCTGGTGGTGACTTTTAATGGTGGGGGTGAAGGATGAGTAGGATTTCCTCAGAGGAAGCAAAGGGGGAAGGAGAAGAGAATGTTTCTGGAACAATGAACAGACAGTTAGAAGGAGCTGGAAGAAATGAAAAACAAGCAGGGTCAGATTATGAAGGGTCCTGAAGAACCATTCAAGGAGTTTCTATCTTCCTCTGTAGGGCTGGGGACACAGCTGCAATTCCTAGGAAGGGGAGTAACACAATTTAGTTTGGATGGGCTGCTTCCTCCTTATACTTTGCTGCAATCCAAAGCTTCAGAAATACTTGACCACTTAAGAGGCCCCCCTTTAAAATAGAGACATAGCTTTTTACTGTTTTTATTTACTTCCTGGTCCTGGGGTGTGTTTAGGAGATACCCTCCCTGCTCCGCATGTTTTCAGGTGAAGACTGTTATGAAGAGTAACCCTCCTGAAGTAAATAACCGACATTTTTCGTTGGATACTGAAATATCAAGTATGCGCCTCTGCTTATTAGAATACCAGATAGACCTAAATTGGACATTCATGGGAAGCAGTTCTCAGCTATTACATTTAGTATTTTTTCTCCTTCCAACAGACTATAATTGAGTAAAACAGCATGCAGTTGCTGAAAATTTCTGTGGTAGGCCACTGAAGACTTCCTGTCATAGAGCAAACGAAACCATGGAAGTATTTAAGATATAATAATATTTTCACGAAATATGAATTGTCCACAAGTACCTTGGGAAGTGATATGCCCGCCATCATTTGAAGGCTTCAAGTCTAGGCTAGTCTGCAACTTGGTAGGATGGTGGGGGGGCAGTGGAGGGTGATGTGTGAGGGTTAGAGAACCCAGAATCAGTCCAGGCTCTGTCATTTACTAGCTATGTGACTAAGCAGGCAACCTAACCTTTCCAAACCTGCAGCACCCTCATCTGTATAGCAGGGATAATAACATGATGCACCTCATGGTGTTGTTATGAAAAATAAGTAAGATGTTCACTTAGCACTGTGTTTGGCACACAGTAAACATTCAATACAAACCAGTATTAAAAATAATCATCATAATATCATTATGAGGAGACATTCAAACTGAGGATGGGAAGGTGTCCTAGATGATTTCTAAGGCCGCTTCTTATACCAGGAGTCTAAGAGTTTCAACAATTTATATCATTCATTGATGTCTCATTAGAATTAAGGCTATTTTCTGCCTGAAAAGTCATCGATGTGCGTATGTGTGTGCGTGTGTGCATGCGTGTGTCTACCTGAAGTATTAGCAAACAGTCCAATAAACAATGTATCACGTAATAAAAGATGTCTGTAACAGCCTGTATATACTGCACATGCATCAAAGGTTTGTGGTTAATTCTGAACTAATTCTGAACATTGACTCACAGGTCCTTTTCCTCATGAAAATGTCAACAGACAAAGAGGCTCTGGAAACAAGTTTCCCCTTGGCACAATCACCAACAAAGCAAAGTGGTAGAGAATCAGTTTACCTACGTACCCTATCTTTTCTCCAGTTAATAATTAAAAAGTAAAGTGAATTCAAATATTTCAAATGTTCCCACTTAAAACAATTCTGTTTTGCAGGTACAGTGCTAGCTAAGTTAAATTTTTCCAAGGTAGACTTAAACTATTTCTTAGGGCTTTTAACACTCTTCTAGAGGTGCAATCAACCATTTCAGACCATCACAGAATTACACTACGGCTTCAACTAAAATATCTAACCAACAAGTATTGTACCAGTTTTCTATCTCGTGTGCTAGGATCACAAAGGTCTGGCTGGTACAGCCGGAAGTGGTAAGACCCAGTTCCCAAAGCAATCCTAAAATTTGTATGGACCACAAAAGACCCCAAATAGTCAAAGTAATACTGAAGAAGAAGACCAAAGTGGGAGGCATCACAATCCCAGACTTTAGCCTCTACTACAAAGCTGTAATCATCAAGACAGTATGGTATTGGCACAAAAACAGACACATAGACCAATGGAAGAAAACAGAAACTCCAGAATTGGACCCACAAACGTATGGCCAACTAATCTTTGACAAAGCAGGAAAGAATATCCAATGGAAAAAAGACAGTCTCTTTAACAAATGGTGCTGGGAGAACTGGACAGCAACTTGCAGAAGGATGAAACTAGACCACTTTCTTACACCATTCACAAAAATAAACTCAAAATGGATGAAGGACCTGAATGTGAGACAGGAAACCATCAAAACCCTAGAGGAGAAAGCAGGAAAACACCTCTCAGACCTCAGCCGCAGCAAGTTCTTACTTGACACATCCCCAAAGGCAAGGGAATTAAAAGCAAAAATGAACTATTGGGACCTCATGAAGATAAACAGCTTCTGTACTGCAAAGGAAACAATCAACAAAACCAAAAGGCAACCAACGGAATGGGAAAAGATATTTGCAAATGACATATCAGATAACGGGCTAGTATCCAAAATCTATAAAGAACTCACCAAACTCGACACCCAAAAAACAAATAATCCAGTGAAGAAATGGGCAGAAGACATGAAGAGACACTTCTGTAAAGAAGCCATCCAGATGGCCAACAGGCACATGAAAAGATGCTCAACGTCGCTCCTCATCAGGGAAATACAAATCAAAACCACACTGAGGCATCACCTCACGCAGGTCAGAGTGGCTAAAATGAACAAATCAGGAGACTATAGATGCTGGCGAGGATGTGGAGAAACGGGAACCCTCTTGCACTGTTGGGAACCCGAATGCACACTGGTGCAGCCACTCTGGAAAACAGTGTGGAGGTTTCTCAAAAAATTAAAAATAGATCTACCCTATGACCCCGCAAGAGCACTGCTAGGAATTTACCCAAGGGATAAATGGAGTGCTGATGCATAGGGGCACTTGTACCCCAATGTTTATAGCAGCCCTTTCAACAATAGCCAAATTATGGAAAGAGCCTAAATGTCCATCCACTGATGAATAGATAAAGAAATTGTGGTTTATATACACAACGGAATACTACGTGGCAATGAGAAAGAATGAAATATGGCCTTTTGTAGCAACGTGGATGGAACTGGAGAGTGTTATGCTAAGTGAAATAAGTCCTACAGAGAAAGACAGATACCATATGTTTTCACTCTTACGTGGATCCTGAGAAACTTGACAGAAGACATGGGGGAGGGGAAGGGGCAAAAGAAAAAGTTAAAGAGGGAGGGAGGCAAACCATAAGAGACTCTTAAAAACTGAGAATAAACTGAGGGTTGATGGGGGGTGAGAGGGAGGGGAAAGTGGGTGATGGGCATTGAGGAGGGCACCTTTTGGGATGAGCACTGGGTGTTGTATGGAAACCAATTTGACAATAAATTTCATATTAAAAAAGAAAGACCCAGTTCCCAGACTTCAGGGGTCTCCAACAAGTCAAATGTCAATAATTTTAAGACTTTGTGAAAATACAGTGTTCAAGTATTTTCAAAGAACTCTGAATATATTATCCCACTTGGTCTTTGTCACAAAAGACAGGTAAGGCTTATATTTTTATCTTCATTTGAAAAATGAGGGAAAACATTGAGTTCAGAGATGCTAAGCCCCAAGCTCCCCGCAAGGCTCATAAATGACAGAGCCAGAACTAAACCCAAGTTTTAGTCTCAGAAACTAGGACTCTATTGCTCAATACTACTTCTAAAAGGGCCTATACATGCTCACAGAACAACTCTGTAGTTAGAGAATAGCATTCAATAAATATTAATTGATGACCTAAGTTGACTGTAGTTCAGGACAATATTTTCATGATTAGCTTTAACTTTTAACCAAATTTTAATGAACACTTTTAACATAGCTGAAAAGATACCAAATAAAGAGAGATATTTTATGCCACCCTATATACAATGCCTAAGTCTACAAATATTATGATGGTCATTATCCACTAGAACTAGAGTAGATAAATATATCCTTCACTGACTGTGGTACTGTGCACCATTCTTCAGTTTCCTGTTTTGTGAGAAAATGAGCATGACCTGAATAAAAGCTCAGAAAAGATGTTAGGTCCCTTATCACTGTCACTCTGAACAAAATAGATTAAAGTAGGTAACTCCATAAATCATCACATACACACATACACGGACATACGTACCACCTTTTGCACAGTACTTCAAGAAAACAAAATAGCCTTCTTTTGTCATTTTTCACCAGTGAAAGCCTTCATTAGACATTTTGCCAAGAAAAGTATGCCTTGTAGTACCTGATGTAAATTGTATGAAGTTTCCCAGAGGTCAAAATGCACTTTATAATATCGAGAAACTGAAAATAGCCCTCAGCAATGTGCCTATCACATAGCAGGTACTCAAATGTAGGTAAATAATAAATACACACCCATCTCCCAAATAAAAGATTATAGAAATATCTTCTATCATGATCTGACTCCCTTAAAACCAAATTCAGGAAAAAAAATATATGGGAAATATTGGGTATTTATAAATTGGTCAGTCATGTGGTTAACAATTACGACAAACCTCTCCTACTACTTATACATACTAAAATGGCATTCACAAATCAAAAGAAAAACACTTTTTCATACTTTGAGGTTCTCCCTATTATCTTCTTGCCATTACTGATTAAGTATCATTTATTTGTAGAGACCTAGAACATCACATTTATCAGTATTTTTTTTCACCACTTATATTCACAACAAGGTTCATTTCCCAAGTTGGGTCTAAGTTAAGACTATAACTGGTGTGAAATTCCTATCAAATGCATCAACACTCTTGGGATCTCCATATTTTGCCAATTTCAGACTTCCTGGCCTGACCCGCCTAAGCTAAGTCTATCAATTTACCCTAATTATATGAAATCCAAAAATCGGCCCAAAGCCTCCTGAATGTAGCTTTTGCTTAAAAATGAAGCTGATAACCATAGACTATATAGGGCCTCAGCATTCATTGGCTGCAATTCATTTTTTTACACTGGGTGGATTCGAGACATGACATTGTGGTCACTGAATGCTTTCTCTGCTATCATAACGAGTTCCTGTGGGGATTCCACAGACTCACTTTTGGCACGTGAGGGTTGAATTCCACAGCTCTATGAATGGCCTCTACTGCGTTCATCTCTGCTGTGCTCAGCCCCCGCCGAGATGCAGCCTCGGGAGAGAATCTGAAAAGCAGGAAGACAAACACCATCCAGTTGGGACCACTGCTTGGGCATCAACCCGGAAAGGCATCTACGCGTCAAGGGCCCATAAAACCACAGCGAGCCAATGGCATGAGCTCTCCAAACCTCCACTATATGGAACCTCTGAGTGACCCCTCAGACCGAGGCCAACAAAAACCCCAGCAGAAGCAGAAAGCGTGCTTGCGTCTAATCTCGGCAGGAATGAAATTCGGCTGTCAAGTCTCTCTGTCTAAATAGCTAATCTAAATCTTCTATGAGGTACCTGCTCAGGTCAGGGGAGGGGGTAGGACTGACGAGGGCAGACAGTGTGGGAAAAAGAGAAAACCAGGTTACAGAAGAGCGCACTTGGTTAAAAACAGAACTAGGGAGAATTTTAAAGGAGGCTCCCAACCCAATGTCAGTGCTGCGATGCAGCCTCCTCCGCAGGCAAGCCTGCTTGGGGCCGTTCCGGCAGGGGGTGTGCGTGCCCGAACTGCGGGCCAGACACCTGCCCGAGTGAATGAAAAAAACCAGACCATGCAATCTCTTTCTCACCTCACACCCAGGGCTAACTCCAGAGCTGTGCTTGGCAGGCAGACACCACAGGGGAAGCTGTGACAACCCTGGCCCTGCCCTCCCAAGCTGGAGTCGCTGTGTAGGGAGAAAAGATGTTGCAGTAGGTACTGGCGATCTACAGGATAAAAAAGAATGAAAGAAAATTACTTCGGTCTTGAAGTGCACACACACTTAACAGCAAACCTGTCTGACATAGCAGAGGCTGTTTTCTTTTTCTGTTATCTGCTTTTCAGCTCTTCGGAGGGATTGTATCGGGGAAATGGAAGCGTTTATTATGAACTCAAACAGTTAAGCCAACTGTTCTCTTTCACCTGCCAGTCATCTTGGACATTTATGAAAATTCTCTATGTCATAGTCACCTGCCTGAATAAAACGGGCGAATGTCCCACCGAGATGGCAACTCAAAGCAAATGGACCCTGGGTGGGGAGTTAGTTTGGATCTGATGAGTCAAAGAATGGGAGATGATCATCCCCTCTGCCATCTTACATGTTTGTTATGACTACTACCCAGTCTTGGACTGCTGACGGAAGAGGAACACGCAAAAAAATGAGTAAAAGGAAGGCATTTTGTGTGTAAGTCCCAAGCAGGCCTTTTGGTATCTACTGTCTGGCAAAAAAAAAAAAAAAAAAAAAAAAAAAAAAGGTCACCTCAGAGGTATGGAATTTCACATAAATCCCTCTTTAGGGACCCATACACCCTTGAAGTACCTGGGGTTATGTACTCTCTCCTTCTAGTAGTGAAAGAAAAGATCAGCAGATTTTAGAAAATGCATGCTCATAAGCGGGGGGTTTCATAGACTAAGAGAAACTTCCAGAGAAAGCCCTCAGAGGCAACACATCTCCTTAAGTCAGGTCAGGCATTTAGTACCACACAAGTTATTATTCACTTACTTGTCAGAGACAGCTCTTGCTTTGAGCAAGGCAGCTGTATAGCATATTGTTGCCGACTTTGGTAAGCTTATATCTGTTAGAGAAAAAGAAAGCAGAAATTCTTATAAGTTTTCAGGAATAAAGAGCAATGATTTTTAATCCACAAGCATTTTAATCATGTAAGTCTAATAAAGTGTAAATTAAGAATATTTTAATGCATACAGTACACAGCTATTTCTTATGTATAAAGGTGGTATGTAAAACTATGGGTAATTCATATTTTTGTGAATAATATATGTTTAAAATCCACCAGACTGACTCTTCAGCAATCTTTTCTTTAAGATATGGATTCTCATATATTGAATTTAATTAAGCAGAGAATAGCTATAAATATATGCATTTAAATATTACAGGAATGCCCCTGATATCATAAAAGGCAAATAGGACCTCTGTGTCACTTGTAAAAAAAATTCTCAACAGGTGTATGAAATACCAATGTGAAGAAAAAATATCACCTGGATCTTTTTTTAAAAACACACCTAGGGGCGCCTGGGTGGCTCAGTCGGTTAAGCATCCGACTTCAGCCAGGTCACGATCTCGCGGTCCGGGAGTTCGAGCCCCGCGTCGGGCTCTGGGCTGATGGCTCAGAGCCTGGAGCCTGCTTCCCATTCTGTGTTTCCCTCTCTCTCTGCCCCTTCCCCGTTCATGCTCTGTCTCTCTCTGTCTCAAAAGTAAATAAAACGTTAAAAAAAAAAAAAAAAAACACACCTAAATAGGGGCGCCTGGGTGGCTCAGTTGGTTAAGCATCTGATTCTTGATTTCGGCACAGGTCGTGATCTCACGGTTGTGAGATTGAGAGATTGAGCCCTGTGTCAGGCTCTGCACTGACAGCATGGAGCTGGCTTGGGATTCTCTCTCTCACTCTCCCACTGCTTCTCCTTCCTTCTCTCTCTCTCTCTCTCCACCCCCCCCTCAAAATAAATAAATAAACTTAAAAAAAAACACCTAAATAAATTATTTTTTAGTGGTCAGATTTAAACCAGATTTCTTTTGCATTAAATTTCAAGAAGTTCATATTCAGTTTTTTGTTAAATAAGCAATACATTTATTATAACATATACGAAAAATCTTTATATATAAGGATATATATGTGAAATATTTAGAAATCTATATAATTTTTGTTCATTCAAACCCAAAGGAAATCCCCTTTCATATGAAGCCTCATTTGTTTCTCCAAGAAACAGTTCCTCTCAGTTTGTATAGAAAATTTCACATGGAGAAGAGGGAGCAGGTAACAGACTCAGATGATGAGTTTAAAGGGAAACAAAAGTAAAAGATACAGCTGAGAATAGATAAACTCAAAAACGTAGTCCCTTTTGGGGAAAAATTTGTGTTTAAATTATGACTCTATTTCTTACCAGAATAGTATTTCTTTAACACTGAACCACATTTATACTACGACAGAGAAATATCATCTTAATTCAGGTCAGGTAAAAATACACCATTCCCAGTGATGCAAAATTCACTCTATGTTAGAGAAACTCTTATCACCTGGAATGCTCTGCCAGCTTCTTCACAGGGCTGTTTTCAACTTCAAAAGAATTACATTACAGTGGATAAAATCCAAAAGGGGCAAAGGGAAGAGAGAAAGAGAGAGAGAGAAGGGGGGAGAGAGAGAAAGAGAAAGAGAGAGGAACCAAGAAACAGATTCTTTAAGTATAAAGAACCAACTGATAGTTACCAGAGGGGAGGCGGGTGGGGGGGATGGGTTAAATAGGTGATGGGGATTAAGGAGTGCACTTGTGCTGAGCACTGGGTGATGTACAGAGTATTGAATCACTATATTATACACCTGAAGTCAATATAACACTGTATATAACACTGTATGCTAACTGAAATTTAAATAAAAACTTAAAAAAAAGAATTACATTATAGTAAGAATGAAAAGCAAGTCCCATGACCAGCCCCATAACAGACAGCCACAGAAGAAAATAAATTCATAAAAGAATAACAACCCCTAATCCAGTAGTAAGTATTTACCACCAATCTCAGCACAAGGAATTTCTCTGAGGGAAATTTCAATGCCATTGATAAAAAAAATAAATAAATCATCATAGAAAATTCCAACAAAGAACTGAAAGGAAAAGGAGTCTTTGTAATCCTGATCTCATAAATTATGTTCAAACAAAATTTCACCACTATATGCATAGTGTAAAATGATATGCTTATGACTAAGAAGGAGAAAAAAGAAGAATGCCAAACACTTATGGATCTGTCTTGTTGCTTTTCCAACGTCTAAACATTTAACTGCTTCCTAGTGTAGGAAATCAATCCCAGAATCAAATATCTTGTTTATTAGGGTCCATTCATTGACCCTAATTGGAAGGTAACAAAACTGTAGATAATACACATTCTACTTAAAAGTTCAGACCTTTTTTTTTTAAAGTTCAGACTTTTTATATAAAAAGTATCCACATCTTGTTTCCATCCTTCCTGGCATGATCTGTGTTCCTTCTGTGTTGAGCATCTTCCCATGAAGAAGAGACTAATGAAAAGTCCAAGAAACGAGTTGAGGCTGAAAACAATGGTCATAATTATCTGGAGGTGGCAGCATAACAGGGAGCCTCACTTGATAAACTAGAGAAAACCTGTTGTTAAGGATTTAGCTTCACAATGAGAAGGATCAGATTGTTTTGATGGTTACCTAAACAAGCAAAGTGACATATTCACCCACTTAGAAAAACATACAACTGAGGTATACCAGCAGAATACAGGTGCCCAATCAATGATGATCTTTAATCCAGAACCAGGCCTCTTCATCCTCACGAACAGGGCATTCACAACTAGAAAAATGTGACAAAATTCTGCAACATTACAACTACTGTAGTGCATTTTTCCCATAATTTTTTTTACCCATACTCCTTCACTGTATGTAAAGCTGGTGGTATATGTGCACAGTCATAACGCTTAAAAAGTAAATAACCAAAAATATGTTTTAATCAGTATCAAAAGGGAAGAGGGGGAAATGTAAATACTCCATTCCTCACTAGTGGCATGTGATTCCATTTGTTTTCTTCTTATTTGAATAAATTACTTTTACTCTCATTGCTTAACAAAAATAAAAGAATAGCAAAAAATTCTTGCATAACTTGTTTATTTAGATAGTTTCAATGTTTTTCTTCTAAGTCAGTCAAAGCAATTAACCTATTTGGTAATGGCAGTTGTCTCTAAGAAGTGAGAAATCATTCTAAAGAAAATGATCCTAAGTTTCCCTGTAGGTAAAGCAATCTTATTCAATTAAGGTTTTCTTTACAACATATTTCTTTAATATGAAATTTATTGTCAAATCGGTTTCCATACAACACCCAGTGCTCATCCCAACAGGTGCCCTCCTCAATATCCCTCACCCACCCTCCCCTCCCTCCCACCCCCCATCAACCCTCAGTTTGTTCTCAGTTTTTTGGATTTCTTAAGGTTTGCCTCCCTCCCTCTCTTTTTTTTTTTTTTCCCTTCCCCTCCCCCATGTCTTCTGTCAAGTTTCTCAGGATCCACATAAGAGTGAAAACATACGGTATCTGTCTTTCTCTGTAGGACTTATTTCACTTAGCATAACATTCTCCAGTTCCATCCACTTTGCTACAAAAGGCCATATTTCATTCTTTCTCATTGCCACGTAGTATTCCGTTGTGTATATAAACCACAATTTCTTTATCTATTCATCAGTGGATGGACATTTAGGCTCTTTCCATAATTTGGCTATTGTTGAAAGGGCTGCTATAAACATTGGGGTACAAGTGCCCCTATGCATCAGCACTCCATTTATCCCTTGGGTAAATTCCTAGCAGTGCTCTTGCGGGGTCATAGGGTAGATCTATTTTTAATTTTTTGAGGAACCTCCACACTGTTTTCCAGAGCGGTTGCACCAGTGTGCATTCCCACCAACAGTGCAAGAGGGTTCCCGTTTTTCCACATCCTCGCCAGCATCTATAGTCTCCTGATTTGTTCATTTTAGCCACTCTGACCTGCGTGAGGTGGTATCTGAGTGTGGTTTTGATTTGTATTTCCCTGATGAGGAGCGACGTTGAGCATCTTTTCATGTGCCTGTTGGCCATCTGGATGTCTTCTTTAGAGAAGTGTCTATTCATACAACATATTTTTTAAAATGATGCTTATCTTTCACAATAAAAAGCAAAAGCTTTGACATTTTGCCTACCCCAGCAATTCCACTTCTGAGACTCTTTCCTAAGAGAAAAAGTCATGTGCATTAAAAATGAGCCTTAAGGATGCTGTTGACAATACTGTTTCTAATGGTGGAAAACTGGAAACAGCCTAAATGGCCAATAACAGATTAGTTAAGGTGCTGTACATCCACAGGGTGCAATTCTATGTGGTCATTAAATCATGTGTTGGAAAAGTAATGATCTGGGAAAATGGTGCATGGTTAGAAGTACATCAATAAGTAAAGTAAGTTTATAAAATTATGATTTCATATGTTTTTAAAAAGCATTTATATGCACAGGGATAATAAAACTGGAATTATACATACAAAATATCAACAGTATTTATTTTTGAGTGGTGGGATTATAGGGAATTTTTTTTTATCTGTATTTCCAAAGCTTCCTGTGAGTACATGTAAATAAGTGAATTTTTAAAAGATAGCAATAATGCTATAAAAAGAATTCTGTTCTACAAATTGTTGGAAGCAAGTTCATAAGCAAATACATTGGTGGAACCAGACAGAGACAGCATAGACAGACAAAGGTAGAACTTACATGAAGTGAAGTCAGACCACAGATCTACTGTATATACTTATATACTTCATGAAAGTTAGCGTGATCCTTTTGCAGTGTGCACTGATTAACCATATTTTAATCTAATCACTGCCTAACATCTAAATCAGAGACCAGAACTGCATGTCTTGGCTCACTTTTAAGAAACACCATATAGGGGCGCCTGGGTGGCGCAGTCGGTTAAGCATCCGACTTCAGCCAGGTCACGATCTCGCGGTCCGGGAGTTCGAGCCCCGCGTCGGGCTCTGGGCTGATGGCTCAGAGTCTGGAGCCTGTTTCCGATTCTGTGTCTCCCTCTCTCTCTCTGCCCCTCCCCCGTTCATGCTCCGTCTCTCTCTGTCCCAAAAATAAATAAACGTTGAAAAAAATAATTTAAAAAAAGAAACACCATATAGAGGGTTGATGGGGGGTGGGAGGGAGGAGAGGGTGGGTGATGGGTATTGAGGAGGGCACCTTTTGGGATGAGCACTGGGTGTTGTATGGAAACCAATTTGACAATAAATTTCATATATTAAAAAAAAAAAAAAAGAAACACCATATACACTACCTTAGGAGAAAGCTTGTTATTATGGGCTGCTTACTCGTGAGTGCTACCTCTTTCATTTCTTTAAAAATAATGCTGAGACTTGGTTGTTGTTGCGTGTTATAAGTTTGAAACTTATAGACTCACAGAAAGTTTGAAATAATTATAGGCTCACAGAAGGATGTGAAAATAGTACCCTGTACTGTGAATGCTTTTCTCAGCTTCCCCCAATGGTGACATCTTACATAACTGTAGTATAATATCAAAACCAAGAAACTGACACTGGTACAGTACTATTAAGGAAATTACAGTCCTTGTTCAATTTTCACTTTTTTACATGCATTCATGTGTGTGTGTGTAGTTCTATGAAATTTTATCCCATGGCTAGATTCATCTAACTACCACCACCATCAAAATACACAAAGTTCCAAAGGAACTCTCTTGTGTTACCCCTTTATTTGTACCCTTCCTTCCCATACCTGTCCCCTGGTGACCACTAATCTATTCTTTGCCTCTGTAATTTTGTCTGTCTGCCATGATTTCATGCTTTTACCACTAGGGAAATGGATAAAATGATAAGGGAAACAGAATAGCTAATAGTAGTGATGAAAACAAGTAGTATCAGAAGTTTTGAGCAGGAATAACAAAAAAAAGCTGCCTTCCAATATTGCTTATAATTTATTCAGAAATTTTATTTTGAGGAAGAAACTTCAAAACCACTCTATGCAGTGCCTGTCTTTCGTACGTGCATGTACCTACCATAATTACAAAAAGTCCTTCTAAGAATTAGAATCCAGATACTCTCTTCAATAAATGGTGTTGGGAAAACTGAACAGCTACATGCAAAACAATGAAACTGGACCACTTATTTACACTATACACAAACATAAACTCAAAACGGATTAAGGACTTAAATGTGAGAGCTGAAATCATAGAAACCCTAATAGAGAGCATAGGCAGTAATTTCTCAGACATAGGCCATAGCAGTATTTTTCTAGATATGCCTCCTCAAGCAAGGGAAACAAAAGCAAAAATAAACTATTGGGATTACATCAAAATAAAAAAACTTCTGTACAGTAAAGGAAACAATAAAAAACTAAAGTGCAACTTCCTGAATGGGAGATATTTGAAAATGACATATCAAATAAAGGGTTAGCATCCAAAACATGTAAAGAACTTATACAACTCAACAAACACACATGCGAATAATCCAATCAAAAATGGGCAGAAGACATGAACAGATATTTCTCCAAAGAAGACATCCAGATGGCCAACAGACACATGAAACAATGCTCAACATCATCAGATAAATGCAAATCACTCCTATTAGAATGGCTAAAACCAAAAACATAAGAAACAAGTGTTGGCAAGGATGTGGTGAAAAAGGAACCCTCCTGCACTGTTGGTGGGAATGCAAACTGGTGCAGCCACTCTGGAAAACAGTATGGAGATTCCTCAAAAAATTAAAAATAGAATTACCATATGATCCAGTAATTCCACTACTGGGCACTTACCCAAAGAATATGAAAACACTAATTTGAAAAGATATATGCACCTCTATGTTTATTGCAGCATTATTTACAATAGCCAAATTATGGAAGCAACTCAGGTGTCCACTGATAGACGAATAGATAAAGAAGATGTGGTGTAGACATACAATGGAATATTACTCAGCCATAAAAAAAGACTGAAATTGGGGCGCCTGGGTGGCGCAGTCGGTTAAGCGTCCGACTTCAGCCAGGTCACGATCTCGCGGTCCGTGAGTTCGAGCCCCGCGTCGGGCTCTGGGCTGATGGCTCAGAGCCTGGAGCCTGTTTCCGATTCTGTGTCTCCCTCTCTCTCTGCCCCTCCCCCGTTCATGCTCTGTCTCTCTCTGTCCCAAAAATAAATAAACGTTGAAAAAAAAAAAAAAAAGACTGAAATATTGCCATTTGCAACAAATGGATGGATCTAGAGAATATAATGCTAAGTGAAATAAGTCACTCAGAAAAAGACAAATACCATATGATTTCACTCATACGTGGAATTTAAAAAACAGATGAACAAAGGAAAAAGAAACAAACCAAAAAACAAACTCTTTAACTATAGAGAACAAACTGATGGCCACCACAGGGGAGGTGGGGGGGATAGGTGAAAAGGTGAAAGGGATTAAGATTACACGTATCATGATGAGCACTGAGTAATGTATAAAATTATTGAATCACTATATTGTACATTTGAAACTAATATAACACAGCCTATTAACTGTACTGGAATTAAAACATTTTTTAATAAAAGAAAGAATCCAAGAAGGAGAAAAATGTTAGCTACAAAAATTAATGTTCTTAAAAAGGAATATGTTCAGAGAAGTCATCATAATAACAGGTATGAAACTTGCCTAGAGATCGACTGGACCATACTGGAGACGGAGGTTAGAGTGCTCTCATAAGAGTGGTTTAAAAAAGAAAGTAGATGTCATGTAATACACAGTATGATTAAGATAATAAATAATCTTAGGTAATGACACAGATATTTGCTGTTATAAAAGAAGGGGAAAAAATAAAAAGAAACTTCAGGAAGAATAAAAACAAATCCAAACAAACAATTAGAATCCAAAAAGGACATGAAAAGAAACAAAATAATGAGATATCGCATAATTGCAGACACAAGGAATGCTACATAAATGTTTCTCACTTAAGCAAAGCTGAACTCCCGGCTTTAGTTTAATTTTCCTTCTACTTCTTGGCCATCTTTTGTTTTATACAGGTCCTTTTCTGAAAGGCAAAGAACTTTCTCCAACTGTCTTAGGTTTTCAAAATCAAATTGTCATGAAAGTCTTTCATTGGAACCATAGAGTATGTTCTCTTTCGCGTCTGGTTTCTTTCACTCAGCATGTTTCTGAGATTCATCCATGTGGAGCATGTATCAGTACTTTATTCTTTTCTATTGCTGAGTAGTACTTCATTGTGTGGATATACCACAACATGTTTATTTTCTTTCTAATAGCTATTTATTTAGATTGTTTCCCAGGTTTGGGCTATTATGAATAAAGCTGTTGTGACCATTCCTGTGTAAGGTTTTCGGGGGGGAAAAAAAAGTAAAACTCATTTCTCTTAGATAGGTAATTAGAAATGAAATTGCTGAGTCAGAAAACAGACACATGTTTAAACCGTTAAACAGTGCTCCAAAGTGGTTGTGTGAAAGTTTGCAAAACTAGTATATGGTGACAGAGATCAGAAAAAAATGATTACTTCTGGGCTGGAGAGCAGTTATTGGCCAGAAGAGGGCATGAGGCAACCTTCTGAGATGATGGAAAGTTCTATGATCCTGGATAGTGATAACACAGGTGTATATAAAAGTGAAAAGTTATCCCGCTCTACACTTCAGATTTGTGCATGTTACTATAGGTAATTTATACCTCAATAAAAACAATTTTTAAAAAACAAACCTATAATCCTGGGCCATGTGAAGCTGTCTTCTCTTACTTCAATCTAACTTCCATAACATTTCAGTTGCCTTTTATCATTCTGCTCCCCCCGCCAATTCTCTCTACAAATCCTTATCCAAAGTTACTTACTAGTTTTGCCTTCCATAACATAAAACAATCTGATCATTTCTCAAGTCAGCCTTTCAAATATTAAAATGGTTTAAATGTCTCCTCTAAACCTAATCTTTTCCAGAATAAATACTTCTAATTCCTCAACTGATATATTCTTCAGAACTTCTCATTTATTTTTGTTATGGAGTCATGAGTGATTTCAAAATATGCGAATTAGAAGTGGAAATAATCCCCTAAATCCCTGAAACCTGACCAGTACAGAGTTCTAGGGAAATGTACAGTTTGAGGAAGTACAGCCATAACACCTCTCTGAATAACAGCTAGGATGACCCTGGTGTGGGGCAGCTGGAAGTCCTCATTTGTTCCTGTGATTGTGTAGTCAACAAAACCATCCAGGTTCTATCAAATTAATTTCAGCCAAAGCCAAATCTTTTCTCTTTTACTGAAACCATGAAAATTTATGAACCTATAAGCAGGATTTCATATTTGATTCCATTACATTTTAAATCTTAAAATGAAATCTAAACCATTGAGTTTTAATTAATAGTTTCAGAATATCATTCCAGCCTATTAGTCATCATTCTGACTCAAGCTACCAACCACAGCTTTGTGCCATACAATCCATAGGCATACCTTCCTCCCCATATGATTGTTATCATCATCAAAATTGCTGCTAACACTTATCAACGGCCTATTAAATGCCAGGCACTGGTGTTAATCACTTATACACATTATTCTGCCTAATCCTCAGAGCAACCCTCTGAGATAGGACTTAACTGCTAGCCCTCTTTTACAGATGGGAAAAGCGAGACATATAATGGTTAAGAAATATGCCAGTATCACATAGTTAAAACAAATTATGAGCTGTCCCCACAGCACATGATTTTGAACTGTGCCACGTTGTCTACAAGTTCTGATTTATAAAAATACTGACCATGGCAATACCAAGGAAAGGATCCAGGAATGACATTCTAGAGATCACCCTAAATCTGCAATGGTCTGCAATGATGAATGTGCAACCATTTATTAATGGTAATAATAGGTATTATATATGCCACTTAAACCATTAAATCATACCATTTATTAATGGCTATAATAGATATTATATATACCACTTATACCATTAAATCATACCATTTCTTTTTTTTTAAAATTTTTTTTTTCAACGTTTATTTATCTTTGGGACAGAGAGAGACAGAGCATGAACGGGGGAGGGGCAGAGAGAGAGGGAGACACAGAATTGGAAACAGGCTCCAGGCTCTGAGCCATCAGCCCAGAGCCCGACGCGGGGCTCGAACTCACGGACCGCGAGATCGTGACCTGGCTGAAGTCGGACGCTCAACCGACTGCGCCACCCAGGCGCCCCACCATTTCTTAAAGATACAATAGGTATTGGGGTGCCTCGGTGGCTCAGTCAGTTAAGTGTCTGACTTAGGCTCGGGTCATGATCTCACGATCTGTGAGTTCAAGTCCCGCATCGGGCTCTATGCTGACAGCTCAGAGCCTGGAGCCTGCTTCAGATTCTATGTCTCCTTCTCTCTTTTTGCCCCTCCCCCACTCATGCTCTGTCTCTGTCTCAAAAATAAATAAACATTAAAGATACAATAGGTATTATGACTACATTGCTCCACATTACCTAAAAAGGTAGCATTCAAAACATTATCAAATGTTTTAATTAAATAAGGATATGTCTATGGCATTCTTCTAATTCAGAAATATATAGAAAATGGCCATTTAAGTTAATAAGAAACATTTAAATGTTACTGTATAGACCACAAATATTTTCACATCCACTATCTTGTCTGTTTTTATTTAGCACAACTTCCTTCGTAATTCCATGTTAGATCTTCAATCACCTCTTTCTTTCCTAAATGTTAATAAACCACATATAGTCATCTCCTAGAATTTTACTGGTATTGACTTATTTGCTGAAATTCTAAACAAACAAAAAGAGAATCACAATTATTGAGGGCAAACAGAATATAGGAGTGAATAAAGGCATATTCTCATCAACTTATAAACACATTACTGTCTTCTCCAAATAGGAGAACTACAGGATAGATCAAAGAATTGGACAACAGCACACAACTGTGAAGGTCAATAAAATCTTTTATTTTACAGATGAAGAAATACAGGACCAGAGAAGCTAAGTGAAATGCTTATGAGCTTACTTACTAATTAGTAACAGAACTGGTCTCACAATAGCAGGTTCTTGTCACCACCCCATACTGCCACTGTGATGCTTGCGTGTACTCCCCTTATCATCCTTACACTTTCTGCATCATTTTGCTCAGAAAACAGCCTCACAAAGAAAGTCTTGAGACTTTTGCCTCCTCTGAACTTTAGCCACCTTTAATACCTGCTTACAAGCTCTACCCCACTTTAACTATTTGTCATTCTGACCTTTCATATACTTTAATCATTTGTTTTCCTTTACATTTTCTTCCAGTTGGGAATACCTATAATGTCATCTTGTAGATTCTCCCATCCTTCTTGAACCACTCTCCACTTAAAACTCTCTGTGTCTTCCTTTGCCAAATGGTGTCAGCACAAAGCTGTTTATTGAGTCTCAAGTTAGGGGTTTATATTTATCTTTCCTCTAACTTAAAAAAGGGCATAGCTTTTGGCTTTTGTTGCTACTTGTTTGTTATTAGATTCAGGAAATCTGTCTAATGCTCCCTACTTTTACGACTGTGAGCTATAAGAAGACAACACGATCTCCTTCTCTTAAGGTTCGTCCATTTTGGTAAAAATTAAATTCAGCATATTAATTACTCTTAGGCTTTGACCACTTTAGTACTAACTGAAGTGTCAGCAAAGCACGGATTTATAGGATGCTCTGCTTTTGGCAAATGAGACTTGTAGATCCACACACACAGGCATTCACATCCTGTACTGCACTCTCTAAATTCACAACCTTTAAGGACTAGGTGGACACTCACACCTGTTCCCCATTCCACATTTTTTCTCCCCGTGTCATTGTTATGACTCAGCAGAAGTTACCTGATGTTAATGGGCTGTATGAGTCTTGGCAGGCTCTAACTGTGTCTTAGTTACACCCCCCCTAACAGATTATCCAAGGTATATGCTAGGTCTACATAGGCCTCAATTTCCTGTAGTTAAGAGATCACCAGAAAGCAAATGAAATTAAATGGTTACAGCTTAAAATAATAAGTTTTAATAACCCAGGAAATAAAAAAGTTTCTGTACTGGGATTCCCATTAGTTGTTTAAAGATTAAAAACCAAACTCTAATAAACTCTTTTATACTGATTGGTTGAAAAACTGAGCAAATATCTCCCTGATAGAATCCTGCTTCTTTGCAGCATCTGAAACCACCTCACCGGTGCTCTTCAGTGGCTTTTTACTCCCTGATGTCTTCTAACACCATGTGTTTCCACTCACTCTAGTGCTTCTAACATCATGTGCTCATCCCTCAACCACCTCAAGTCAAAAAAATAGTATGAATCCACTGTGCCACTCTCTCTACTTTGAGGTCAGACTGGAGACCATCTCTGCTGAGATTGCCTCATGCATGGTCTCTCTCCAGGGCCTATAGAATTAGGTCCAAAGCTCTGTGAGATCTGGTCCCTACCTAACTTGCCCAAAGCATATTCAGCCCTTTGCTGTAGCCTTCCACCATCCCTCTGCTTTATAGGATACATGGAGTACTCCATGCAGGCTGGGTCAATCTTGCTCCTGAACCTTTCCGTGAGCTCTTTGTCTGTAGTATTTTCACTGTCTGGCTCAATTCAGACTCCACCTCCACCAGGAAGGCTTCCCTTGCAGTCTTTACAGCAACTGTTTTCTTACTCCCCTCTCCTACTTACATGGTGAGTTTCAGGAATAAAACTGTTTCTTCATCACTTTGTACCCACAATCCAAAACACTGCCTAAAACATAGCTGGTGGTTCTGTGTTTGCTGAATGAAATCTTAGGTTAATATACTAACATCTCAAATCACCTGATATTAGCTCCCTTTGATATGTAAACATTTAGACCTAATTTAGCTTCTGGAAGCCAAAAGTGTCAGTACTGATGCGTGTTTAAGGAGGGCGCCAGAAACTTGTTATTTCTCAACATGTGTACTGCATTTATCACTGCTTCTGCAGTTTTAGCAAAATGGGTGAAACGGTACTGGTGTTCTAAATCTAGATGTCTATTTGAAACAGCAGTGGAATTAAAAAGTGAGGCAGGAAGAAAGCAAGAGTACAAGCTGACAAGGTTGAAGGAAAGTAGAAGGGTTTTTGGCCAAAAACAGGGAAGTTAAACCACACCTCTTCTGGCTCCCTAGGACCCTGTATGGGAATGAGGCCACTGAAAGAAAAGGTCATCTCAGGGAGAATGACTCTTAAGTTTTCAAAAGTCATAAATGCTCATAATATCAAACTTGAAATTCAGTGTAATAATCTTGGGAGAAATTTATGTAATTATGAGTAAAACTGTCAATCTGACGTGTCTCAGAAAACCCATGGGGCAAAACTTTAGATAGAACAGTTTTTTCAGTGATCATCTTTTTGACCTAATTTCCTTTTGTTCATCTACAATAATAATAAGATGTAATTTTAAAAGGATCACTACTGTTCCTATGCATGAGCTAGGTCAGTGGAGGGTCAATTTCATATCTATAATTCTAAAACAATGTTTTCAAGGGTAGCAGACAGCATAAGTAAGTCCCACAGCACCTCACAAATGAGGACACTACGTCATAGGGCATCTCCAACTAACAAGTCATTCGTTCACTACAGCTGTTCTGAATGTCTACCCTCACACACGAGTGTCTGGGAAGAGAACACAGGGCTTGCTCTCAAAGGGTTTCTTTCTCTGTACCTCTACAGCATGTTTCAAACAGATTTACTGAGCACTGATACATCTCACCTCAATTTACTGTGGTTGGTTTTGGTTTGGGTTTCTTTACATCTTTCTCCACCAGACTGAAAGCTTCTTGGCAACACAGAATAGGTTATACTCATCTCTGAATCTGAAAGCACCTAAAAATTAATATTTTCAATATAAGGATCTGATGCAGCCTTGCTGAATTAATTTGAAAAAAAAAAAAAACCCTAATTACTCTCTATAGTCATTTAAGATTATGGAATATAAAGTATCCCTGGGGTACCTGGGTGGCTTAGTCGGTTAAGCGTCCAACTTTGGCTCAGGTAATGATCTCATGGTTCATGGGGTCAAGCCCCGTGTTGGGTTCTGAGCTGACAGTGCGGAGCCTGCATGGGATTCTCTCTCCCTCACTCTCTGCCTGTCCCCCACTCACTTGTACTCTCTCTCTCTCAAAATAAATAAAATAAATAAACAACAACAACAACCCTTTTCTTGGTCAGGCAACATATTGATACACTGGAAGTTTACATTAATCCACACATTTGGTCCTGACAGACACTTTTGGAGCCATAAACTGAATGACCAAACAAACAAAAATTAAAAACAAATAAAAATGCAGCCCATTTCCCTTTCCTAACCTATTTTTGGATGAGATGTATTATGACTATCCCATTATGTGATGCTGTCCTTCATGTGGCTTTCTTCAGTAAAATTTCTGAGTTTACTTCTGTACATGATATGATACAAAGAAAAGAATAGAAATGTGGAATTCTGTCCTTAGTTTTTTGTTTTGTTTTGTTTTGTTTTGTTTTGTTTTGTTTTGGTTTGGTTTGGTTTGGTTTAAGACAGTCTGAAGTCTTTTTGTCCCACATTTAAAAAGCCAATCCAAGGTCCCCTTTCAACCAAAGGGAAAAGCTTCACTGAAAAAATAAAAAGGATTGCTATACCAGAACCTCAAAAAGAAATGCCACCTGGGAGTTCAATGATTCAATCAGGGAAATACTACATGACCTTAGTAATTTGGGGCAGGGGGAGGGGCAGGCAACACAGATTCAACTACACCCAGAAAAATTCATCTCATGCTATAAAGTCAAACACCAGATGTTATTTGCAACTTTTGGATTGGATTACCCCAGAAGGTCTGTGTCAGAGAGCCCTTCTGTGGCTAGTGCCCTGGAGTCCAGCACGGCAGTTTATGGGATGGTAACGGCTGGCTGGGGAGGGATGTTACCTTGGTAAATTACGATAACGAGACAATAGGGTTATGAAAGCCAATATAAATTTAGAGGGTTTGTTTGAGTGCCAACTATGTGAATTACATATGTATGCATTCATAAAAAATCTTCCATCATCAGAGACAATAGAAATTTCTCATGCATACAGTCTTTATTGAAATAATACCTATCATTAGAACTCCTGCTCATTGCATATAATATGACAGACAATCATTTGCTAACTTCAAAGGCCTAGTCCACTTGACAGATCTACCTTTTGGTTTCCAAGTCAGCAGGACACCCCGTACAAAGCTATAAAAGGCCATCATTTCTCAGTGATTCATGCTTACCAGCCTGAAACCATAGCCCATGGTATCAGTGCTGATGTGTGTGTATGTATATATATATATATATATATATATATTTTTTTTTTCCCCCCCTCCAATGAAGCAGCTATGTGATTCATTTGCCTATCTTTTACACAAGGATGCTCTTCAACACTTGCCTTGGTATCTTGACTTTTTCCATAAGAGCCAGCCCAGGAAAGGGAGCCAGACTGGGCTTACAGTCTGTCACCTGGGACTGATTGCATTTCAAACCTTCTTTCTTGAATACAGTTTAATTTTGTAGTAGATACATCTCAGAAGCTGTTGTGCCTATGGCATCAAAACTCACAACTACACACTTGACTGAAAAGCACTGTTTTGGAGGTCTGGACTGCCTGACGCTCAAAGCCTGACACTGATGGCCTAAATACAGATTTTACTGACTGGTCTTCCTGGCATCTCAAATCCCTCTTATTCTTGCCCATTCCTTAAACATAAATGGAAGATAGCCTCATGCAAAGAGAGAGTATCCAGTGACTACTTCAAAGGAACTGTTATGATAGTTGAGTAGCTTGTGTTAGTTGTAAGGCCTTGGGCAATGAACAAAGTTTACGAAATTTTTGCTTATAACTACATGCTGACTCTGCAAAACAGTATCAGCAAAAAGCTTATTCTCTGAATAGTCTCAACATAGAGTAATTCCCCAGTGCTTTCTTTAGAACCTCTGTTTTCAATCTACTGAGATGAAAGTATTTCCCCCAGTGTTAGAAACATGTCCTGATCTTAAAAGTATACCCTCTGCACATTACCAGATAGCAGATAATAGTGCTAATTTAGGATGGGCTCAATGGCACCAGTAAAAATGGTCTTGATACAGTTGTTGCATTTATATAACATTCATGACTATATAAAAGACCAGTTGTCCCTCACAGGGAAATTTCTGTCCCCAAATTTAGGGCAATCACTGAATGATCTAATGGAGTAAATATCCAGAAGAACTTGGATTTGTAATTCCATTGGTGCAAATTGCCCCAAGGCTGAAACAATTTGTCTTTTGATCAGAGTGAAATTCCTGGCACTTTTTTTTATCGGCTTTCCAAAAGCTTAAGGATTATCAGTAGATAAAACTAAACATTTCCATTCTTATCAAATATCTATCTACCTACCTGTCCTACTAGATCCATAATTAATTTTAATAGTAGGCCACAACACTGTCTTGTCGGGGGGCACAAGACGGGGCTCTTATTCCCTCATTTTAACTAACATTTTATATACGGTTCTCCTTTTGAACAAAACTGATGGAGAACAGTGGTGAAGGTCAGGAGTGGTGATCCTGGCTCTTTACAATGGTTAAGAATTATTGAATACTTAATGTGTACCCCACACTGTTCTAAACATTTAACATGGTTTAACTATTTTAATCTTCACAACAAATTCCCAGCTATGTGATCGTGAGCAAGTTACTCAGCCTTTCTAAGCCTTGATTCCATTTCCAGAGAAGGAAACCAAGGCTTAGAAGACTAAGTAATTTGCCGAAGTTCACTCAGCTAGTGAAAGGCAGAGCTAGGGCTTGATCTCAGCAGGCTGGCACCGGGCAAGTTCTCTTCATCATCATCTGTGACTGCCTTTTGTGTCCCCAAGGACCGCTGACTAGAGACAGACAAAACTAGACACTCCCGAAGGTATCTTATAGCACTCAAGTTCACATTCAGTTGTTCTATAAGATTCTTCTAAAATTGAAATGCACAAGTGATAATGAATAAAAAATGCATGAATTCTTTTCTACATCGCCACCCTAATCTTTGAGACTTAGGTTTTCAACATAGGTGGTCTATAAGTACCTTTGAAAGGCAACCCAAAGCTTGTAACAACTTTCTCAATTGTTCTGAAAGAAGTTCTGATGACTTAATGATCTTAAAAACATTCCTGTGTTTATAGCTAATGTATGACTAAAAAAAAAAAAAAAGTTGATAAATCTCCAATTAAATGAACGCCATACATCAAATCTTTGTGACTAAAGAAATCAGGCACAAGGTGACTGAAAATAGAAAGCCAGATTTTTCAACGTTTATTTATTTTTGGGACAGAGAGAGACAGAGCATGAACGGGGGAGGGGCAGAGAGAGAGAGGGAGACACAGAATCGGAAACAGGCTCCAGGCTCTGAGCCATCAGCCCAGAGCCCGACGCGGGGCTCGAACTCCCGGACCGCGAGATCGTGACCTGGCTGAAGTCGGACGCTTAACTGACTGCGCCACCCAGGCGCCCCCTAGAAAGCCAGATTTTGAAGAGAATTTCAGAAAGACAAGCAAATAGAGATATACCACGTTCTTAAAGAATCTTAAAAGACACTTTGGCATCACTGAAATTCTGCACCATGGCTCCAGCCCACTTAATTCATGCCTTTCTAAAAGTAGTGAGAGAAGCAGAGCAAGTCATTTCAGCAAAGCTTACATTTATGAAAAACACATGGGCTTTTAGAGCCAGAGAGACCTGGATTTGAATTCCAGTTCTGCAGTTTTCAAAGAAAGTGATCTTGAAAGTTACTTAAATCCACAAGCCTCAGTTTCTGCATCTGCTAACATGGAATAACTACCTCCTTGCAGGTTATTGAGGGCTAGAGGTAATGTGCATGATGTTATAGGTAACATTATTATTATATTAGAGGAACGTGTATAATGTGCTTGGCACATTGTAAGTCCTCAGTAAACTATAGCTAATAATAACAATAATAAGAGTGGTGTTAATAAAAAATAAAAATAAAAAATACTGCCAACAGCAGAGACAGTGGAAGCAAGATGGCTAAGACCAAGGGCCTAGAGTCAGACCACCTCTTTTTATCCTGGATTTCCTTTCTTCATGAAATTCATATCTTACTGAACAAAGACTGACCTCAGTTTATCTCTTTTCTTTCACCATATAACATCTCCATGGCTTTACTTTAACGTCTTAGGCTCTGCATCTGAACAAGTTACTTAACTTCTCTCTGTTCCAGTTACCACAGCTATAAAATGGGGCTAATAATAGTATCTACCTCCTATGCTTGTGGTAAGAATAAATGAGTTTATCTGCATAGAGCTTAGAATCATGTCTGACCCTGACACAATGTAAGAACTCAATAAATACTAGCTGTTGCCACAGTTATTTTAGTCATTGTATGAAGGACTCTAAGAGCAGGATCAACCACCTGGATAAAAACTGCCCACCCATAATGTGAGTTAGCAAATTGAAAAGAGTATGAAAACTCCTAAGGATAGCAAGACAGCACTTCAGACTAATGGCTGGAATAACATAACATGAGAAGATATCTAAAGGGCAGAATCCAAATTAGACGGCAGATTACAGAGAGGTATGAACAAGTAACCGGTAATCCTCCGAGGGATCTATGTGCTTCACTGCAAATGGAGTTTGTGAATGTCACTTTTAAAACTCAAAGGCAAAAAAGATCGTTTTAAAGATGAAGAACAAAAAGGCTGAAGCAAAGGGATACATGTTACCTTCCTCCTTTCTTTGAACATGTTGGTTTCCCCTTGCACCTTGCCATACTTCTAAATCCTTTCGCAAAGGTCAGAACAGCAGTACAAACCCCACTATGTCATAACTTCCCAACGCACTCTTTAAAAAATTCGGCCACTGAGCAAAAGTAATAAAGAAGGACTGTACCCATAAACCATCCAAGAAACAACTACCCAACAAGAGCATTCCAACTTGCAAAGATAACATATAATCCTATTGCTCTGGGTGTGGCTCTGTGAACAGGCATGGAGAGGCTGGGATTCAAAGTGCTGTCTCCAGCATCTCATAGATTAGACTGATGACATCTGAACCAGGGCGAAGAACAGGGCACCCCTAACTGCTGTCTGTACTCCAAGCCCTCTAAAGCACCCACACCTTGTACAGGGCCAGAAAATGAGGCAACAATTCAGTCAAGATCCTCTGGGTCTCCTGGAAAAGCAGGAGGGATGAACTTGAAACAGCCCATTTTATGGTATGGGGTGAGGAACAAGAGGCATGTTTTTTAAAAGTCTTGTGTGGTTGCGGCTTGTTCTACAAGAACAGTAACTTCAGCAGCCACTTCATTATATTTCTACTGTAAATGACTGAGGCCTGAGCCAAGTCCGCACCAAAACACCCTCCAGAATTCAGTCGGGGTTAGGTCATCTGCAGTCTATTGACAACTGCTGAACTCAAAACCCCTAACAAGGCATCTCAGCAACAGTATGTGTCCTGCCACTAATGAGGCTCTTTTTCCATGAATAATGAATAAGAACATCATGTCTGTTGCCAGGTACACAACATAAACAAAGCTCAACACAAGGGCCCTGGTATGGTGAGTTTGTCCATTTGCAACAAAGGAATTTTGCAAAGCGTGAGCCAAGTTTTAGTGGAGGGTGGGACGGGCTGTTGTAACAAATAATGTGAACATATGTTATCAGAATCTAATAAATCAGCATTTGGTTGGTGTGGAACAGAGGCTGTGCAACGGGATAGACAGAGATGACAGAAAGCTCCAAATGAGTTCATTTCTCTATTTTACAATCGGTCTTATAACACAAAGCTGATGATTTCTGTAACGAACTGAGATCGTCATGAAAGGAGCCTTATGGGATTTGAGATATCAAAGGCTTTACCAGTTACATCTTTTTTTTCTTAAGCCTTGGTGTACCAGGTTGAGCACAGGTCAGCACTAGGGATGAGAACACTGAACCCTTGCTATGGCATTGATGGCTACAGGGTAGGATCTAAAAAATGTGCATGGCCACATGAACCCAGTGCATGGTACTGGGTTCCTTTTATACCAAAAGACCCTCAATGTGTGAGCATTTTGCCTGTAAGCTAGTCTTATGGCTTAGATTCCCAAGGTCAGACAAATAGTGAGATTCCAGCAAATAAACAGAGAACAAAAGTGAGCTGACATGAAGGCCAAACAGTTTTTATTTTGTTTACTATAAAGTATGCCACAAATACTTTTCTGTCTTTCTAAAATCAGTTCCATACTAGGTAGCATGTATCTTGTTACACAGGGTGCTTGTGTTCACACAGGCCAAGTAATGCCATCACTGGCTGAGGGCTTATAGTTTCCATTGATTTGAGCAAGAATTAACAACAAAACAAAACTAAAACAGTCTCCCAATGCTCAGTTTCCCCAATTGTAGGAGAGGACAACTCCAACCTACTTCAGAGATTCCTTATGAAGAACTGTATTAAAATAAAATGGCTTGTTCTATTTGTTTGAGGAGTTCCTGGGAAGTTAGATTTGAATGGTTCTTTAAATGCACTGAAGATGCTTTACTAAGGAAAAGAATATTTCATAAAGCAAAAAATTAGTATGTGACAAAAGTAATCACTCCCTAATGTCCATTTTATAAGCAAACATGTTTATTTTGGGGAGAGAGTTAATTAAATAAGGTAGAATGGCATAAAATTCTGCAGAGATTCCAGTAGCTAGGTCATGGCAGGTAATTATGTGGGTAGTTCTTTTGCAATTAATCAATCAGTGAATTCACAGACAATGGCAATATTAACACAAGAGTTTGGAAATCTTTGAGATGTGTCAGTTTATTAATAACAGGCAAAATGGAATAACTTCACGGGTAAGTAACCTAGACGGTAAAGGGATTTCAAAGCCCTTCACGTGAAGAGATGGGGGGTATTCTGCTAATGAGGAGAAGACCTGGGATGAAGGGCACATTATTTTATCTTTAAATATTTACTAAGCTATCATAAGGGCTGCAGTAAGGGCCACTAGCTGTTCTATATTGCTTCAAAGGATCAACATGACCAACAGGTAGTGGTCACAGTCACCTGATGTGGGGTCGCAGCAAGGACTCGAACAGTCAGGGCTGTCCTAACAGGATCTGTGTTGCCTGCAGAGATTCTGAGTGATTCCTGACCATGGACGCAATAAAGCAGAGCATGCATAGCTCTTGTTGATGGGAAGAGTACAAGGGGAACCTACTGGGAGGGAAGGAGAGGAATGTAGCACAGGCCACATGACATTTCTGGCCCCCACTAAAAACCAACCATTAAACTCTAAGATTTTTAAAAATGCCATCATAAAACTGTAGGTGAAAACTCTATAAGTGGATAGTTATCAAAGTGCTGCTGTACTATTTGAAATGGTCTTTCCAATCTAATCGTTGAAATACATCAAGAAAAGAAAAATCCTCAAGTAGATGAAAATAACCAAGGACTCACCATCATACTTTGCTAAGACTGCCTGAACATCAGCATATGCTTGTAGTTCCAGAAGTGCTTCTAGAAGGTTTTCATGGATGTTGAACATGCTCAGCAAGGGGAACTCCTTCATCAACTAGGAAAGAAGAAATCAAGGATGATTAATATAGATTTCCTATTTTCTAAAAGTACAATGAGTACCAAATTGTAATATATTTAGGATAAAAAAATATAATTTTAGAAGTATAGGTAATACTGAATTATAAGTATTCATACCAATTATTATTTTGTAAAGCATTAGATGCTCAAATCTTTTCCTGCTCTTTTAGGAAAATGGCAACTTTGAATTGGTAAGAACCCTAAGGTGGAAGAGAATCCATAAGTGAGGGGGGGTCTCATAAAAATGGAGGAAGACGCTTAGCAGTGGTGCTCAGTAATGTTAGAATATGATAGATGCAAATTAGGCAAAGATTGAACACTATCTCATGGGCATTAATAGGTTAACTTTGGTAAGAGCAGTTTGGATGAAAACCAGAGAACAGAAGGGTAAGCAAGCAAGCACTATTCCTTGGAGTAGCCTGGTGACAAAGTTAAGGAGAAAAAGCAGGAAAATAATAGAAGGCGATATGGGTTGAGAAAATGTGCAGGTAGTTGTAGAGAGTAGCAGAAAGGATTGCTGTTCAGGAGTTCCTGCTGGTGGCCTCAAGAAAACAGGAGTCAAGATCATTTTCCAAAACTGAGGGAATAGTTTTGGCAGGGAGGAAATTTGAAGATGGGGGTGACAGTGTAGAACAACCAGAAAGGGATTTGTAGGATTGCTCAGGCCATCTCGAGGGCTTAACAAATTGGGGACCATGAATTCACAGAGGCTACAACTGGCATCCTTGTCAAGTTTTAGTTAACAGTGCTCACCAGCCCAGGTACAATAGCAAAGATGTCAAATAGTGAGGTTGAGGCTGGGCAGAATGGACTAGATTCAGTAAAAAGTCACAGAGCAAGAAGAGTGGGCTAGAATTAGGAAAGAATGATTAAAGCAATGGCCTAAAGGTTCTAGACAGGATGGGGAGGAAGAGTGGTCCAAAGGGAGGCAAGGGATATAATAATGAACTTCACTAGAAAGCAAACAAAGAAGAAAGGGCCAAGAATTTCAGATAAAATCTTATCTTACAGAAAGATAACCAGGTTCTTTATACAGCAAAATCATATGCATATATGGTATGTGTATGTACATATGCACTGATGTATATGTACATGTATATATCCTTTATTTAACATTTTATATGGATAACTGTTTTCTATTATAAAACAATGCCCTCTTTTCTTGATGCCAACATCTTTAAAGCAATTGTGCTGAGAGAAATAATACTCAAAAAATGGCTAACTCACTGTTAAGAAACCAGTGGATACGTTGCCTTGACTATCCACTTCTTCCTATATTAGAAACATTTGCCATATTTTGTTTTTTAGGGCCAAGAATCATTTAGCATATCTATAAAAATAAATAATTTTCTGCAGTCCCAAAGAGCATCATATTACCAATGAAAAACACCTATCAAAATGATTATGTGTTTGGTAAGACTATCGGAACCCCCTAGAGACAGCCTGCAGTATTTTCACTGCAAGTAAAGGAAGTGAATAAGACTATAACACACATTGTCAATGTTCTGCAACCAATAAAAGTATTTCTTGTTCTGGTTCACTTTGATTCTGGTTGACATCACTCTTTGATTCCCCCCCCCCTTTCTAATTAGGGCTCGTTAGAATTAAAGCTCTCTGTCATTCAGCGTTTGGCAACACAATAAAGACATTCTCTAAACTGCAACATTTAAACATTTGCCATTTTTGACCAATTCTTCAGGTAAGGTCAAACTTCAAGGACTTAAGTCTTATTCTGTAATTTTAAAACCGTAGCAGCAAATAGTAGCACGCTGCAGCTTAGAAACTGAGAGGGACTCTCACCAAGACACAGTGAGACCATGTGAGCAAACACAGGAGTCTCAGCCTGTTTCAACAGAACTTGAAGCAGGACACTAGGTGTCTGGGCAGCAGCACTTTCACGGGAAGCTTCAACACGGTACACAACATCCGAAAAAATAATCACCAATAACAGATTTTAAACATGGCAAATGGCAAACGTTGGAGAAGTAATCAAAGTCATGTGACAATTTGGATTCTAGCTTTCCTTGTTTAACATACACAAGGAAAAGTGAGCTTTCCGTTGGCTCCACCTCTCTGCAGCTATCACCTTGCTGTCCCCAGCCCCTCACAAGAAGGTCTCTTAGAAAAAAGCCATGCACGCTCTGCTTCCTCGGCTCCCTTCTTTCCTCACTGCATAGCTGCACTCTGGCTTCCACCCCACAGCTCCTCGGACTCTGCTCACCCCATATCTACAGGTGACCCAAACTGCTCCTGTGGATACTCTCCAGTCTCTTTCCTTGCTTGACCTTGGCAACGTTTGACAGTTTGATGACTTTTCCCTTAGAACTCTTTTCTCTCTTGGCTTCCTCAACACCATTCTCTTCTGGATTTCTCCATACTTATCCCCTCACTCTTTCTCTAGTTTCCCCCTTGCCTCCTACATAGGAGTAAGTAGTCTCCCCAGTTATATCCAGTACTCTTCTCATAAACACCCTGACATCCAGGATTGCTCTTGTGTCCAGGGTCTCAATACAGGCTCTATTGTGAAGATGGCTCCCACATTCTCACATCCTGCTCTGACCTCCTCCTGAGCTATTAAATCCATTCATAAACTATCTCCCTAACAGTTTTGCCTGATGTATCTAATACTGTGCTCATAAATTCTTCTTCCCCAAACCAACCCTTCAAACCTATTCTCTCTTCAATAGGTATTCCTCTCTCAGAGAAAAGAACCATTAACTCCTGTTACTCTCTTTGCCCTACCAACTACAGCCATCTTAGAGGTCCCTAAACCCATGAACTACTATGTACAAAATGCTGATAGCTTTCATCAAGTTCCTAGAAAGTTGTTATACAAACAACCAGCAAACAAGCAAACACCTTAAGAATCTTACCATGTGCTCTTTTCTCTGACCTTGTTGCCAATAACTTAGTTTATACTCTTATATTATATATGGGCTAAATTGCTCAAATAGCATCTTTTTTGTCCTTGCCTCTCTGGATCACCTCTTTCCAATCCACCCTTCACACTGCTGTCATAATGGCTTTTCAAATATACACACTTAAGTCCACCACACTCCTGTTTCTAAGAGGCAACCACTGACATGGCCCCAAGGAACTAGGCAGATATGAATACATATTTACAAACAAGGCTATTTATCACAACATCATTTATAATACTGAAAAACGCAAGCAACTTAATTTAACCCATTGTGAGGCATTCAAGTATAATAAGACACAGTCATCTTTTATGCTATTAAATATCAACATTGGAGGTTAAATTGTCAAATAATTTTTAATGACATGGCCTAGGAAATGCTGACACACAATGTTACAATTTAAAAAGCGGATACAAACTATATTTTGCAATAAGATCATGCTTTTCTTCTCTATCTATGCATGCGCAGAACCACACTTGGTTAGAAATACACCAAAATGTTTTAACAATTGTTATTTATTATTAGTGAGATTAAAGATGATTTTTATTTCTTCCTTCATATTTTCCATATGTTCTAATATATTTAAAAGGAGTATATGTATGTTCTATAAATTAGGGAGGAAAAATTATTATTTTTAAAAATATTTCCACTTATTTTTTTAAATTTTTTTAAAACATTTATTTATTTTTGAGACAGAGAGAGACAGAGCTTGAATGGGGGAGGGTCAGAGAGAGAGGGAGACACAGGATCTGAAACAGGCTCCGGGCTCCAAGCCCTCAGCACAGAGCCCAACGCGGGGCTCGAACCCATGGACCGCGAGATCATGACCTGAGCTGAAGTCGGACGCTTAACCAACTGAGCCACCCAGGCACCCCATTTCCACTTATTTTTAAAAAAATCTTTTTTAACGTTTATTTATTTTTGGGACAGAGAGAGACAGAGCATGAACGTGGGAGGGTCAGAGAGAAAGGGAGACAGACAATAGGAAGCAGGCTCCAGGCTCTGAGCTGTCAGCACAGAGCCCGATGTGGGGCTTGAACTCACGGACTGCGAGATCATGACCTGAGCCGAAGCCGGACGCTCAACCGCCTGAGCCACCCAGGCGCCCCTCATTTCCACTTATTTTTGAGAGAGCACAAGAAGGGGAGAGGCAGAGAAGTGGGATGGAGGATCTGAGGTGGGCTCTGTGCTAACAGCAGTGAGCCTGATGTGGGGCTTGAACTCACAAATCGTGAGATAATGACCTAAGCTGAATTCAGACGCTCAACCAAGCCACCCAGGTGCCCCCAGGAAAAATTATTTCTAAGAGTACCTACTTCTCTGTTAAAAAAAAAAAAATGAAATCTTGCCATTTGCAACAACATGGATATATCTACAGAATATAACGTTAAGTGAAGTAAGTCAGAGAAAAACAAATACCATATGATTTCACTCATATCTCAAATTTAAGAAACAAAACAAATGAACAACGGAAAAAAAAGAGACAAAGCAAAGATAGACTCTTAACTACAGAGAACAAATTGATGGTTACCACAGGGAAGGTGATGAGGGGAATGGGTGAAATAGATGAAAGTATTTGGGATGAACCCTGGGTGTCATATGTAAGAAGTGAATCACTGGGTTCTACTCCTGAAGCCATGACAACGCTGTATGTTAACTAACTCGAATTTAAATTTAAAAATAAGAGTACACTTATCATGATGAGCATTGCGTAATGTACAGAATTGTTGAATCCCTATATTGTACACCTGAAAATAATATAAAACTGTATGTTAATTATACTGGAATTAAAATTTCAAATATAAACTAGAGAAGAAAATGCAAAAAAAAAAGAATACTGACTTCTAATATAAAAAAAAAAAAAAACAAGTAATTCACTCTAAAAATGAGCAGAGAACACGAACATAAATTGTCCAACGGAGACATACAGAGAGCCACAGGCACAAGGAAAAGATGCTCAACATCACTAATCATCAGGGAAATATAAATCAAGACCAGCATGAGATATCACCTCATACCTGTCAGATTAGCTATTATCAAAAAGACAAAAACCAACATGTTTTGGCAAAGGTGTGGAAAAAATGGAACCCTTGTGTTCTGTTGGTGGGAATATAAATTGGTGCAACCACTGTGGAAAAAAGCAGTATGGAAAAAACTAAAAATAGACCTACCATTCCATCCAGCAATTCTACTTCTGGGTATTTATCTGAAGAAGATGAAAATACCAACCCAAAGTTCATTGCAGCATTATTTATAATAGCTAAGATATGGAAGCAACCCAGTGTACATCATTAAATGAATGGAAAAAGAAGATGTGTTAGAGGCACCTGGGTGGCTCAGTCCATTGAGTGTCCGACTTAAGCTCAGGTCATGATCTCACCGTTCGTGGGTTTGAGCTCTGTGTTGGGCTCTGTACTGACAGTGGAGTACAATGCCCTTCCTCCACTAGCACTCTCTTTCTCTCTCTCTCAAAATAAATAAATGCAGCTAAAAAATTGTGGTATTATATGCAATGGAATATTACTCATCCACAAAAAGAATGAAATCCTACCATTTGCAATAACGTGGATGGACTTAGAGAATGTTACGCTAAGTGAAATAAGTGAATCAGAGAAAGACAAATATTCTATGATCTCACTTACATGTGGAATCTAAAAAACAAAACAAATGAACAAACAAAACAAAACAGAAACAGACTCACAGATACAGGAAACAATCTGTTGGTTACCAGAGCAGAGAAAGGTTGAGGGTGGGAGGAAAAGGGGCAGGGGATTAAGAGGTACAAACGTCCAGTTATGAAATAAATAAGTCATGGGGGTGTAACGTGCGGCACAGGCAGCAGAGTCAATAACATTGTGATAACTCTGATGACAGAGGGTAACTAGACTTACCATGGGGATTACTTCATTCAGTATAAAAAAACTGAATCACTATAATATACACCTGAGATTAACAGGGTATTGTATGTCATTTATACTGCAATTAAAAATATATTGGTTTCTCATCAAATTCAGAATATAAAATCCCTAGCATGGCACACACAGCTCCTCATGACCAGTCTCTGTCCACTGTGCCAGCTCGCCACGAACAGCTTTTAGTTCCTTAAATAGGTCACATTTATTCTCATTTCTATCTCCATGCTCACCCTGTGTGAAGTTCTCTCCGTTCTGCCTCCTTGATCAATCTGGACAGCTCCTCAACTTCCAGGAACCCTTACCTGCTCTTTGACTCCTTACCTCTTATCTGCCTGGTGAAGCACCCCTGCCCCCAAATTCCAGAGTCCTTGTCACAATGATCTATATCTTCCCCATGAGCCAGGAAAGAGTGTGAGAGTAGAAATTTTGGCTTATCACTAGATTCCTGGTTACTGACTGGCCCATCGTAGGTGTTCCACACATATTTCATGAATGGAATGCTTTATAAAGGCTTTTAAAAGTTATCTCTACCTTTGGTGTACATATTATACGTGTGCTGCAACAGGCCTCCTTCAGGCCCTCGGGTTATATATCCCTGAACATGTTCCTCTACCATCAAAAATCTTCCAATGATTTTATCTACACCTTAGAAAAAGTATAGTTAGAACCCATAAGCTTTGACTCAATGTAATGAAAACCGGTCTTAGAGTATGAAAATGTATGAAAATGGAAGGGATGGCCTAGAGAAGTCTTCATCACTGGAGCTGTTCATACACAGAGGCCAGTCACTGGACAGAGATGCTCAAGAAAAGACACAAGACCTTTCGAATCTTGTAACTTGTAAAAGTTACAGAAGTTACAAAAGTTACTTGTTAAAGTCCCCAGCTCCTAAGCATAACTTTCAGACCCTCCCTCAGCTCAGTGCCAGATGTATCTTGCCTCTTCTGTCTTGTACAGGATTAAACTCTAGCCTTGTCAGACCAGACTATTATACACCATTCCCAGCATTCTTTCTACAGTTACTAGCCACTATGTTTTTGCTAAAACTGTTCTCACCACCTGGAATACCTTTTCCCATCATTTACAAGGCAGCCTGTCAAAATCACCCCACCCTCCAAAGCCCAGATCAAATGCCACCTCCTAAAGTCACAGCATCATAGAAAGTGAGAGCCAGAAGAGCCCATGGAGATCATCCAAACACCCTCCTCAGTTTACAGATGAGTTCCCTCCCACCCCCGCCCCACCAAAAAACAATGAAGGCTGCAAATTTAAGTGATTCAGCCAAACTTAGTGCTGGGACTATGATTCAAACCCAGTCATCAGTACTGATTCCAAATTTCAACACATCAGAACCCTAGTCTCTGGCCTGCCAAGCCCAGGACAACTACACCATTTTGCTTAGGCTTCTCTGCTACAACACTTACCTACCTGCTTTGTTCTGTGCTTACATGCATGTATGAAGACAGCTGTATTACAGAGGAAAGAGCCCCATATGTGGAGTTGTTCCTGAATTTAAAACTCACTCTTTTCTATTACTTACTACCCAAGTGACATTGCACAAACTACTTACCCTCTCTGAGCCTTGGTTTCCTCATCGCCTGCGTCTAGGCTCATATGGCATCTTCTCAGACGTTCTCTACCACTCTATCTAATGTCTTCATCCCACTCACATCACCTTTTTCCACTGATTCTATCACAGTCTAAAATCATCTTACTTATTTATGTGGCTGAATATTAAATCACTTAAAAAGCCAAACAAAAAAGTAAATAGATTGATAATAGGTAATACTATTATTACAGGGGTCAGTAGATTTTTTTTTTTTTCTGTGAAAAGCCAAAGAGTAAATATCTTGGGCTTTGTGAGCCGTATTGTCTCTTGCAACTCTCAATTCTGACACTGTAGCGTGAAAGCAGCAGTAAGCAGTTACTTACAAAACCAGGCAGGAGACCAGATCTGGCCCTCAGGCTCTAATTTGCGAACTCCTGGTTAACGGGAATAAATTAGAAAAAGTAAAAGGTGTTCATAAGAAGAGTTTCATAGTGATATTACATTTGAAAAACGTAACATCTCTTACAGACAACTGATTTGGCAGACTGTAATAAAATAAAAAAATAAGAAAGGCCTACCCATAACCCAATTCTTATGTTTCCATCTCTGTTTCCTAAAAATCATTCACATGAGTTTCTGCGCAGTTACATTCTGTGATATTCACACAGGATGGGGAGCACTGTCATAAACAGCGGAATGGATAGATCAAGTGGGGTATCTACATATGACAGAATGCTTTCAGCAGTCAAAAGGAGTGAATTAAGCCTAATATATCTCAATGTAGAAAAATATCAAGAAATTTTAAGAAATACTCTGTAGAGAAATACGCTGTAGAATATAGCATCTAATTAAATATTTAAATGCATACAATTCTACATATCATTTATATGGGTATGCATTATGGAGACGTAAGGAAAGCAAACTGAAAAAGTTGCTGGTGCCTCAGGGGAAGTAAATGGTGTGAGTGGTGGTCACATGGGGGCTACAGCTTTATACTGTTTTATTTCTTTCAGAAAGGAAGGTGAACAAAGACGACAGAATTTTTTTTTAATGTTTATTTATTTATTTTTGAGGGGGTGGGGAAGAGAGAGAGGAGACAGAGGATCTGAAGCAGACTCTGTACTGACAGCAGAACCGGGAGATCATGACCTGAGCCTAAGTCAGACATTTAACTACTAAGCCACTCAAGCGCCTCAAAGATGACAGAATTTTTAATTAATGTATTACTATTTACTATTACTTAAAATTAATTCAGGGCAGTGATACTGTTTTTATTATTGTCTGTGTGTGTGTGTGTGTGTGTGTGTGTGTGTGTGTGTATGCACATATATATTTTAAAGTTGCTTCCTCAAACACAGGAAATTCATTAGCTCTCCTTTTCATTTGTAATTCCTCAAGTCAGGAACAGTTCAATTTTCATCAGTTAGACTTTGTTTTCTATTTTCAAACTGTCTTTGAAGCACAATTACTTCTTCCCGTTGGGGGTGACTCTGTAGTTCCTTAAGGTATTGATGTCTGAATAAACAACATTTGGAGAATCTCCTCAAAAAATAATGTGATCTAATAGATTTTAATACACTGTACTTGAGTCCTATAATGATATCAAGATAATAATCCAACTTCAGATAAACCACAGTTTAGAATCCCACTTCTGAAATCTCCTCCACCTGAACTGCAAAGTAGGTCCACTGACAGATGTGGTGTGAAGAATATTATTTCACCTTGAAGGATGCTTCAGAATTAAACCGACTGTAAGGTAAGTTACTTGCCTCTTTAACCCTTAGCATTGGAGGAGGGGGTGGGCTTAGACTTAGATGAGACTACTTTGTAAGAAAACTCTTCTGTCATAAAAGTTCCTCTTGCTTCTTCTCCAGAGCCACAAAGGCTCCCATGGCACTTGTATTCAAAATAAAAGAGAAGGCACTGGATAAGCAGTGGGGCTGCTGGAAAGGGTTCATCACGGGAGAGGTAGCACATTACATAAGTTAAGAGCACCACCGCCTTTGGAATCAGGTCTGGGTTCCCATCCAGGGACAGTGGGGCTTCTGAGCACCGAGTGAGCTGATTTTTCTCACCTGCAAAAGCAGGATAACACCTGGCTCACAGTGCACCCAGACACAATATGGGAGCTTGACAAATGGGAGCCATTATCCTTAAATAATGTTTATCCAGGTATACTGCATTTTCAAAGTGCTGTTTGTTTGTTTTGCTATGAGTGACTAGTTTTGTTCTTGGTTTTAGCTGTCCAATACAGCATATCTCAATTTATTTCATTTTAAAATACCGTACAAAAAGTGTTTTGGTGGTATAATTAGCCTTTATATTAAGAAACTTGAAGAATGAAGATATATGATAAATACAAGGCCTGTTTTCTATAAGCTAAGTCATTCTAAATAAACCTTTAAACTCACTCACTATCTAGCATAGCTCTGTTTATTTACCACCAGCTATCTTCTCCATGCTGGTAATTGCTTTCTCCTGGCAGTCAGAAATTTATATGCCCTGTTTTGCCCAAATATTGCAGTTCACGTGCAGTGAAAACACTAACTCTCCTATGAGTCTTCTAATACCTATGGGGAAGAACATGGGATGGGCCAAGGATAGAATTTCAGTTTCAATTTTACATCATCTGGCTATTGTCAGTTCAAGTTTATTTCAGTGGAAGAATCTGAGGCACTTCTGAGGTTAACATTTATGAGCTCAAATAGGAAAAAAAAGGAGAGTTAATTCACTGGATTTGAAATACTCTATGGACATAATTTAGAACTACAGTCTGTATGCTTTTTCTCAGCTGACTTACAGGATGAAAACAACAGTTTAAACCTTTCAAGTTTGATTTGTATCTATTTAAACGTTTTATTAGTTTAGCTATCCATGCATTGTTCTACGAGTGAAAAAAGCAATGTGAAAATTCTTACATATTTTAAGACAGGGGTAATTAAAAGAGATCCTCAACCAGATTCCTACTGAGGTCAATGCAAGCTTGGCTTAATTAAAGTTTATAGAATTTGGCCTGTATTATATTCAAACAGCAGATACTATTTTGTTATATTTGCAAGTTTGACATTATTTAATTATAGTTTCAAATAAAGGCATAAACATAAAATAGAAAAGACACTCTGTATTGCATGGTTATTATTTTGTCAGTGATTTTTACTGATACTAAGGGCCATGAAAAGAAAGATGGAATTGTTTACCAGAGTCCTGGGAGATTCATGAGAGTTCCATTTACACAGACCACTATAAAATGCAATGGTCTGAGGCTTAAACATACATTAATAAGAAAATGTCATTTTCAGAGCTAATCTAAAGGAAAATATTAAGCTGTATCTATTGAAAAATGACATGATCAATACATGACCTCTCTGGACAATTAAATCGCCAGTTAACTAGTTCTTCATGGAACTGAGCACATGATGTAAAATATACCCATCATCACTGATACCTGAAGAGAGAAATAACAGTTGTAGGCATGATGGCAAATCATCTGATGACAGTTCTATAATGATTCAAAGGGCTGGAAGGTTACCTTTCTCATCAAAATTGCACTCCACACATTCCCGAAAGTGAAATCTTCCTTAAATTTTCTAGTGACTAAGACAAGCTTTACGTTTATGCAGATCCTAACAAAAATATTTTCAGTATAAAATGCCCTCTTCTATTTGTTCCTCAATCAGATAAGGATAAAACAAGCATGGTCAGAATTTAGAAATCTTCTTCAAGAAGATTCTCTTCTTGGGGCGCTTGGGTGGCTCAGTGGCTCAGTTGCTTAAGCATCTGACTTCGGCTCAGGTCATGATCTCATGGTGTGTGAGTTCTAGTCCTACATTGGGTGAGAATGAGCCCCGCTTCAGGTGAGCTCAAGTCCCATGACCAGTGAACGTGAGCCTCTCTTCAGGTGAGCCCTACTTCTCTCTCCCCCTCTCTCTCTCGCCCTCCCACCCCACCCCTCCTGGGATTCTCTCTCTCTCTCTCTGCCCCTCGCTCACTTGTGCCCCCCCCTCAAAAAATAAATAATACATAAAAGCAAGGGTCTGATAGTACCATTGTATTATCTATGTCATCATGTGTGTGTAAAATTTCCCTACTCTAAACTCATGGTAAACTGTAGTTTCAAGAACAGCAAGGGTGAAGTTGGAGACAAGGGCAGGGAAGAAGTCAGCCCCATCCTGTTTTAGGGAAAAGAATAATTTGTGCGCTCCTCAAAACTGACAGGTAACACTATGAGTAAAACATTTTCTTTATCATCTTAAACAGCTTCAAATAGGGCTTTGCCCTGGCCTTGAGATCATGAACAAATCCGAACAATGTGATGCATATTTCAAATGGCTTGGAAGCAGGCCCAGTAACGGAAAACAGGATGATAAGCATCCTTCCCTCTGTGATGACATGGCATTGCTCTCCTGTTCCAGAAGTGGCCTCAACGAACAACTAAACATACCGGCCAACAATTACTGCCAGAAAGGCCTTTTTATGCCAAAACCACAATAACTGTGTTTGGCACACACCCTTCCACGTTCACAGGGGTAATGGTAAATAACTCTATTCAGGAGATTAACTCATTTGGTTATCTGGGGCACAGCTAACAAATACTCGCCCTAGCAGGCATCTCACAACATGGTCATGCTGAAAGTTAAGAATTGGGAAAGATTCTTTTATAAAGCAACAGGCGGGAGGTCAGCACCTCAACCTTTGACATAAACCCCCACACTGCTCTGTCATCACTTTGCCTTCCAGTGTTCCTTTTCCTCCCAGGTCTTTCCACTCTACCCTGCTGGAGCCTGAGTCCATGATATACAAATTCCCCGATGTACCCATGAACCATTTACACAACACGAGCCTGAGCTCACTGTTCCTGTTTCAGCTATTAATTTGACCCACAAAACTTGTGTCTAGCAGGAAGGATGTAAGACTGGCTTCTCCTCGTTCCCCAAAGCACATCTAACCATTACTGCTCAGCCCTGCCCTTGGGAAGCAGTTCCTGCTCCTCCGAAGCTCATGCCATGATGTTCCAGCACTTGCCGCCATCCTTCAATCCTGTTTTCTACCAGGCAACAGACCCTCAGACGCTGAAGATTTGGGCACCTGGCTGCATAGTCTTACTTTTAACCTCAAGCCCTAGCCTCAGTGGAGATTATTACAGTCCATGTAAAAATCCCATGTACTATCCTAGACTCTCAATTGTTTTACTATCTGAAGCAAAAGACTATCCCTCCACTGCATTAGGTATCTAACCCAAGGCTACCTAGCCAAACTCTAGACCTTGACATCTAGATGTCCACGTCTCATATAAAATATGCAACTCTGACCATAACATACTGATCTCCAGTTATGTTATAGCACTGCTCACACCAAACTTCCTCTTTAATGTTACTAAGACCACCAGTGTCTTATCCTTTTCACTTACTGCCTGTGCTTGTCTTTCTCAGGCCACACTTATTACTCTTAAATTTTGTTCTTCTTTTAGCTTCCATGACATCACACTCCCCTGGTTTTCCTCCTCCCTTTCCTAGTGCTCCATTGGATGTTTCTCCTCTACCTAGCCTGTCAGTGTTAAAAGACCCTGAAGGTCACTTCTTAGCCTTCCTTCTTCTCTGTCTACATCTCTACATACATGATCTCACTCAATACCGTGACTTTAAATCCTATACATATGTTGAGAATTCCCAAACTCCTCACCTCTGAGTTCCAGACACATATCCAATTGACTTCATGATATTTCCACCTGGAGGTAAATTTAACATGCCAAAACAGACCTCTAACATCTGTTATTCCTCTAGTCATCTTCCTCTCTGACCATCACCAAGCTGCTCAGGCTAATAACCCATGGACTCATACGTCTCACATTTTTTGAGAATACAATTTCTTTCTTTCCACATCCAGTCTGTTCAGCAATTCATTTTTCAGGTAACTACTGAGAAGCTACTATGCACCAGGCACTGTTCTATTGGGATACAGTAGTAAACAGATACAAAATTTTTACTTTCCTGAAAGTGACCCTCTAGTGGAGATAGAAATTAAGCAAAAAATAAATAGAGAGAAATGATATATATGGCAATATATATCGCCATAAGGTAGTAATAGGTTCTAAGGAGATAAATAAGGCAGGGAAGGGGGCTAGAGAATGCTGGCATGGCAAGAAGAAGTAATTTTAAATACAGATATCAGGGAAGGCAGGGCAAGAAAGGTAGGAAGGTAACAGTTAATAAGAAAGTGAAACAGGTGAGGGAGCAAGTCATGAGAGTGTCTGGAAAAAGAGCATTCCTGGGGAAGATTCCAGCAAGTGTAAAGATCCTGAGGTGAGAATGAGTCAGGCATGTTCAACAAACAGCAAGAAGCCAATGTGGCTGGAGCACAGTGAATCCAGAACAGAAACAAGGGCTAAATTATGTAGGGCCTTGTAGGTCACTTTAGAGTTTAAATTCTGACATAAGAGACTAATGAAAGGTTTGAAGCCAAAGAATGACATGATCTAATTTATGCCTTACTGGCTCATTCTAGCTGCTCTGTGGAGAGTAGATGCAAGGAGACAAGAGTGAAATCAGGAAGCCAGTTATAAGGTTAATATAGTCCAAGTGTGAGATAATGATGGTTTAGACTAGGGATGGCTGTGGACACAGTAAGAAGTGGTAGGATTCTAAATATATTTTAAAGGTAGAGCCAAAAAATTGGCCATTAGTCAAATCCTGTGGGTTTTATGTCCAAATATATCTCAAAATCATCCACTTCTCCATGGCCACCCCTAATTCTAAACCCTCCCTCATCAGTTCTTTCCTGGACTGCTATTATAACTTACCTGGACTCCCTGCTCCCACCCTCGCCCTCCATTTTCAGCAGTGTACCCAATAATTTAATAAAAACATCAGTGAGATTATATCCCTCCTCTGTTTCACATATGCTAATGGATTCCCACTGCACTTTATTTCCTGAAAAGCCCTAAAGGACAAAGCTGCCTGCCTTTTCAAGTTCATCTCATTCCAACCTTCCCTTCATTCACCCTGGATTCCTTTTCTTTCTTCTTCTTCTCTTTTTAAATATGTATGTATATATGTATGTATGATTTTGAGAGCGAGAGATAGAGAGCAAGTGAAGGAGGGGCAGAGACAGAAGAGAGAGAAAGAATCCCAAGCAGGCTGTCAGTGCAGAGCCCGACATGGGAGTCAATCTCATGAACTGTGAGATCATGACCTGAGCTGAAATCAAGAGCTGGATGCTAAACCTACTAAGCCACCCAGACACCCCAACTCCTTTCCATTATTATCCAATTCTTTCCAAACCCAGGGTCTCTGAATTAGCTCTTCCTCTGTAACATCTTCCTCTGCAGCCCCTCCCAGTTACCCTCTTTCATAGCAGACTTTCTAACACTCACCTCAGTCTGTAATTGTCTTTGTCAACCATGTCCCCTCTCCATTATAACTATTCCATTACAGCTGTAATTGTTGGCTGTCTCGTTCTCCACCATGTACTTAGTGCTTAGAACTGGGTCTAGCACCTTGCAGGCCCTCCATAGGCACTTTTTTAGAAACAATGAATCCATCATCCCTTCTTACCTTCCTTCCCTCCCTCCCCTCTCCCCCTAGAACCCATGGCTCATCATCTTACCACTTCCTTGACAATCCCTCAAGTTCCTGACTTCCTTGTCTGTCCATTTCACTCACCCAGCAATACCTGACATTGAATCAAACCAGACGATTACCAATTCTGTCCCAACATTCAGGCCAAAGAACACAACTGTAAGGTTTGGAGGAACAACTGAAATATAATAATCTCCAACTTCTGAGGGGCTGAAACTGCTCAGTGAACCACTAGTAAATTTCCCTGGTGACTTCTCTCCCTCATTCTACCACTCTCTCCATGCTCTTAACCCATATCATCCCAATTCACTCTCAGAAGAACATCTTGTCATCTAACTTAATCAAGAAAACAAGAGTCAAAAGGAAGGACCCCCTTCCATTCTTCAGCCCTATCTCTCTACTACAATCCCCATCTGCATCCAGATCTATCTGTGTATCCCTGCCAGCCACGCATGGAATCCCTTCCCTCCTGTTCTCCGGAATTCATCACTGCACACTCCTCAGAACTTCATTCTATCAATGATGCCCTCTCTTTTTATAGATGTTCAACTTCTCCCTTTCTTCTCAGTATTTTCCATCAACATATGAATGTGCTCTGGTCTTCTACTGCTTACATGTTCCATTCTAGGTACAATCTCCTCTTTCTTTTCCTTTTATTTATAAGCTTATTGACAGGGTCATCTCAAGTAGAACATTACCTCGCAACGAGGAGACAACGTAATGCAATCTATTATAAACCTTTATATCCCACTGATCTTGCTGTAGCCAAATTACCAACCACCTTTTAAAAGTAAAACATAACAAATATTTTCTCCATGATAAATATTTATTGAATATGTAATGTGTGACAAGCACTGTGCTAAGAATTGTTCTGATCTCATATTCATTTTCCTTTCTTTCTATGGTTTTCGTAATACAATATTCTCCTAGATTTTCTATCTACTTCACTCATCACTTCTTTTCAAGTCTCCTTTGATCAACCTATTCTGCATTTCCCTTCAATTTTTTGTTTGTTTGTTTTCCTTTAAACTTTATTCACTCTTCCCTGGATGACCTCATCCTCGTTTACCATTTTAATCACCTTCCATGCTGATCATTCCCAGAACATCCTCCAGTCAAAGTTTCTCTCTGGTGCTCAAGGCCTGTATATCCTATCACCTACTACATATTCCCATTTCGATGACCCACAGGCACTGTAAAAGTAGCATATCTAAATTCTACCTGTCCTCCCCACCTCTTTCCCAAACCAGGTACTTATTTTACAATCTCAATCCCCATAATGGCGCCATTGTCTCCCCAGTTTCCTAAGCTAGAAGTTCAGAAGTCATCCATGATTTCTCTTGCATGTTCTCTCCCTCACACAACAACCAATGCCCTGAAAGTAAAAACAAAAACAAGAGAAATTTATCCAATAAATCTCCAATTTCTTTCAACTCTACCTCTTTAATCTCTCAAATTGGACCTATAATCCACTGAGGTTGTTCTACCAAGACTCATTAAATTAAAACCAGAGCATTTGGATGTGTGTGTGTCTCTGTTACTGAAGAGAAGGCAAGACCGAAAAAAGAAATCATACCACACAGGATAGCGTTTCTATCTTTGCGAAAGGGACATATATTCAGATGCAGCAGCATAAATTGAACTCTCACTCTTTAGAAAAAGGCCTAAATAAATTTCCCTTTTTGAAATCAGAGCATATTTATTAATACATCAACTCCAAGTCTACTCAAAAAGCCTTTCTGCATCCCACATCACTGTAGTAAAAGAACTCAGGCAAAGAACTTAGCCAATTGAGATGAAAAACTAAACAAATATGTCTACCTCCTCTTCCTCCCACAAACCTATTAAAATGACAGGAAAGTGGCACAAAAGGAGACAAATCTATACTTGGATGAAAACAGCAAGAGGGACAGGAGGAATGGCTGGCAGAGCCACCAAGCAAGCAATCTTAACAAATTTCTCTAAGACAAACTACAAACAGGACTTGATTCAACCACAGCAGAGAAAGCTAAGGAAGCTGCAGCTCTTCTTCAGAGAGGCTCCCAATTTATAGAGAAGGCAGGGACAGAGAGCAAGAGTGGGTTCCCAGGCAGTAACCGTACATAACTAAACACTTGACCACAGAACAGCTGGGCTGAACAACTCTTCTCACACCTAAGAGTTGAATAGAGATGAAATGCCTGCCTACTCTATAATCAGACAAACATTTGCTAAAGGAACTTAAGGTTTATTCAGGATGGAAAAGAGCTTCTAAGGTAGGAGTTGTAAATTCTCAGTCAGTCCTCTTACTTTTGCATTTCGTGGGATGCGCTGTGAGAAGTACTCCTATCTATTCCCAACCAGCCATCTAGTCATCCATCCATTCATTCAACAAAATCAACTGAGAAGCTATCATGTACCAGAGAACAAAATGAAGTTCCTGCCCTTGTGGAGTTTACTTTCCAGTGGAGGTAGGCAATGTAGACAATAAACAAGTAAACAAGTAAATGAGACTTCAAAAGTGAAAGGGCAATAAAACAATAAGACAGTAATATGATTGGGAATGACAATGTGTGTAACATAACAGTATGCAAATTGTGTGTGTGTGTGTGTGTGTGTGAGAGAGAGAGAGAGAGAGAGAGAGAGAGAGAGAGAGAGAGAGGCAGTATGCACAGCGCTCCTATAGCTGGGTATCCCTGAAAGCTCCCCTAAGGTGACCAGAAGGAGCCAGCCGAGTAGGGATCTGGGGCAGAGTATTCCAGGCAAAGAGAAGGGTCTGTACAAAGTTCCTGAGGAAGGAACAAGCAAACTTGGCATACTCAAAAAGAATCCAATGTGGCTACGGCCTAGTGAGTAAGGAAAAACAGCAGCATAAGCTGAGTTTGGAAGAGTAAGCAGGGAGCAGATCATATAGGACCTTACAAGCTTTGTAAAGAGTTATGCATTTAAATGCAACAGTAAATCACCGAAGGTTTTTATGCAAGCAACAACTTCTGATCTGAGTTTTACAACACATCTCACTATGTTCTGCAGAAGGGACTCTACCAGAGCAAGAGCAGAAGCTTGGAGATCAACTGCATAGTTTGGATGAAAGACAATGGTGACCTGAGTGAGGATCACAGCAGTGCAACTGTACCACTGTGTGCACATTTTGGCAGAAAAGCCTACAAGACCTGTACACATTAACTGAATGTGAAAGGTGACAAAAAGTGAGGAGTCTAGGGTATCTGGGAACTTTTTCCTACTCTACCTAAGCAGTAAAAATTTCACTGGTGGGAGAGTATAGGAGGGTGCCCTACTAGAGACTAAGCTCATATTTAAAGGGCTCAATGAGGGGCATCTGGGTGGCTCAGTCGGTTAAGCGGCCAACTTCGGCTCAGGTCACGATCTTGCGGTCCGTGAGTTCGAGCCCCGCGTCGGGCTCTGTGCTGACAGCTCAGAGCCTGGAGCCTGTTTCAGATTCTGTGCCTCCCTCTCTCTCTGACCTTCCCCCATTCATGCTCTGTCTCTCTCTCTCAAAAATGAATAAACATTAAAAAAAATTTTTAAAGGGCTCAATGAGACTCAGGTCTCAGAAAGTGCTGTTGTGCATCAATGGACTCTTGAGTCACAAAAGTAGTGTCTCCTGGCCCATGTTGAGGGAGAAAGCCATCAGGGTATATGCTCTTAATAAGTAGGACAGACAACTGTCCAGGAAGGAGATATATTTAATATTTTTTTATCGATTATTAAAAAGGGAAACCCAGGAAGCCTCTCTGGTCATCACACACATTGCTGGCTTTGTTGCCTCTATGGTTTCTGTTCCTGCTATCCCAGATCAGCCAATATTGTCTGTTTCCAGTGATCATCTCTCTGTTCACCCTAGAATTCAACAGCTTCACTGGCTCCTGGTCCAACCAAACCAAAGGAGACTCAGATATCAGTGCTTCCTGTACATCTCACAGAACAAAGAGCTGCATACAAATTTCCTTGGTTGCTATGTGAGTCTACAGAGGGGACAGTCATAGGCTCAGTTAAGTGTATCACTGGGAAGAAAATAATAGATATTGGTAAGCTTAATAACTAATTAAGAAACATAAATATAAGTATGGATCTTAGTTAGTAGAGACCACAAAAAGAATGAAATAAAATTTTTAAATGGTTAGCCAGCAGATCAGTTCAGTGGAAGAAAGGAAGAAAGTATGACAGATAAAAAACATGAAAAACAGCAAAAATGACTCTAAACAAAATAATGACAATGAACTCAAATAGGAAAAATATACCAACCAAAAGTACAAAACTCTACAACTGATAAAGACAATATGTGGCAAAAATTTTATAGATCCCATTGGCCCATCAAAAAGTCACAGAAAATTTGATTATAAAATTTGGAACTAAATATATCAGGCAAATATGAATCCATATAAGCTAGAGCATTCCATTTTAATACAAGTTAAGAGAAAATCTGGGCAGGAGAAAAAAAAGATACAAAGGAAGGGCATTATATACTTTTAATGATGTATCAGTAAGACAGAATAATCAACAAGATAAATGCATCTAACAACAGTCTCAAAATATATAGAGCAACAATTAACTAAGCATGGGGAGAAAAAGCAAATAAATTTTAAAAACTGGTGAATATTCTATCATATTCCTCTCTGAAACTCATAGAGCAAGCAGAAAAAATAAGCTAAGATACATAAGATTTGAATAACATGGTTAATAAGATCAAATTAGTAAACACATAGACTTTTATAAACAATGGGGAACATATTCCCTTCAAACACAGATATAACAATTATAAAAATGGACTATGTACTAGGCCTTAAAGCAAACATCCATAAATTCTCCCCAAATCAGTATCATATGATCTATGTTCTCTAAGCATAACATAAAAAAATTATAAATCAATGACAAGGACTAAAAACATACAATATGGGATAAGATGAAATCATAAGGGAATTCAGGAATACTTAGAATTAGTGGAGTTAAGTGTTCAACTTTAGAAAATTTATAAAAAGGCAATAAACACAGAGATGAAGGAGGGAAGAAAAAGAAACAAAATAATACAAATATGGACAGAAAAAACTGGAATAAAGATAAAAAAAAGTTAAGAGGCACCTGGGTGGCTCCATTGGTTAAGCACGCAACTCTTACTTTTGGCTCCAGTCATGATTTCACAGTTCATGGGTTCAAGCCCCACGTCAGGCTCTCTGCTGACACTGAGGAGTCTGCTTGGGTTCTCTGTCCCCACCTCTCTCTGCCCCTCCCCCACACATGCTGTCTCTGTCTCTCTCAAAATAAACTTTAAAAATATATATTTAAAAAAACATTAAAAAGTTGAGAAAATAAATAAAACCAAATCCTAGTTCTTTGAAAAGATTAATAAAATTGAAACATCTCTGTCAAAACTAATCAGGGAAAATAAAAGTAAAAAGAAGCAAATGAACAGAATACAAAATGAGAAGGGAGAAAAAATGACATAGTATTCTTTTTAATTATGAAATAACATTATGACTAGTTATGTTCAATAAATTTGAAATATATAACATATATACAGCAGTGTTTAAAACAGCCTAATATTGAGATATAAGGGCAGAGTCATGTATTACGGATGAGAATTTAAACAGTCACAGTCAGCCATTCTGGAGAATGCACTAGCAGGGCATACTGAAATCAAACATGCAGATGCTGTAACATCCAGCAATCCCACTCCTGGGTGTAGACCCTAGCAATCCCACTCCTGGATAAAAGCTTCCCACGTGTTTATATGGATGTTCATGCAGCACTGCTGGGATAATGGAAGGTTGGAGGTAACCTAGAAGTCCTGCACTAGGGGAAAAGTTAAGTAAAATGAGTAAGAACATAATATAGAATATGATGCAGCAGTTAGGAACTACAAACTATATACTAGAGGTACATAGAACAAAAATGGATAGACCTGAAAAATAGTATTAAGTGAAAATGGTAAGAAATAGACATGCAAATTAAACATGCACATGCCACTGTATTGCATATTTTACAAGACTGGTTTCTCTGTAAACAGTTAAGTTTTACCTTGCTGGCATTTTTAAATGAGTGGTATTATAATGGGAGTTCCTCGCCAACTATAATTTAACGGTTTCCTCACTTCAGCAAAGCAAAAATTTGCTATGGTCCACAACAAGATCAAGAAGCCATTATTTAAGATGAAAATGAGTATGTGCTCTCTGAAATGTGACATGTTCAAAACAAAACTAACCTTCCTAACCTTCCCTGTTACCAAAAAAAAAAAAAAAGTTTTATATGAAGACTTCCACATCTTAACTGATAAAAACTCTTTTTCTTCTAAGACAAAATCCTTAGAACCATCCTTGAATTTTCTCACGATGCATATTAGTTGATTAGCAAATACTGCTGGTCCTACATTCAAAATATATCTAAAATCTGACCACTTCTCAGCACCTACTCTGCTACTGCTCTGTCTCTCACCAAGATGAAATACAAGAGCCTTGTGATTAACTTCCCTGCTTCTCCTTGCCACACAGCAGCCTGTAAAAAATTAAAAATGGCCATGTCATTCCTCTGCTCAAAACCTTGCAAAGCTTCCCATTTCAGCCAGGGTAAAAGCTGAAATCTTTACTACACTCCACAAACCCTATGTGGCCTGTAATCCTCCCCCCTCCCTACTCTACTCCATCCACACAGGACTCTTTTGCATACTCCTGCCTCACAGCCCTTGAGCATATATCACATGACTAAATTCTGCCCCTCCTTCAGTCTTAGGTAAAACAACATCTTTTTAAATAGGATGATCAACATGTGCTTTCAGGTCTGTTTGGACCAGAAGGACAAGAAAGATCTATAAATCAGTTCTCTAGGGAGGTGCCAGATAGATAGAGAACACTCCAGATTCTTTACGGACTGCCATTCTATCACAAGAATAAGTTAAAGACTGAGTTACTAAGCTTTTATAAGTCAGAAGATTGGCTTAAACTTTTCCATGATTTTACGGTTTGCACAGTGTGCTCACATAATGCTTGATCATGGGGCAAGAAGCCTGAGAACTTATAAAATCAAGGCTGTCAGATGTTTGTGACAAAAAAATAACATTAAAAATAAAACTGAGTTCTGATGTTATTTCAAAACTGATTCTCTGGATAAAAGTTAACTAAAGGCAACCAAAAAGTGGAATAGAAAATACCAGAATGATCTTTTTGTGCTTCAACTTCTTTAAATCTTCATCTAAACAGGAGGCTATCTTACTGTTGTTCTAAAACTCCAGTTCAACAAGTATTTGAGTTGCCAAAATATGCAGGGATCATAAAAAATAAATAAATAAATAAATAGGATGATCAGGTGTGTAAAATGGCAAAGTGATTATGGGATTAAAACTATGACTTCTGTGGCCTTCCCACTCTCTGTTCCTTAGCTTTCCTAATCCTCCTTATCCTGCTCTACTTTGTTTTCCACTAGTATCTATCCATTTTTAATATATTACAAAAATACATACTTACTGTGTTTATTATTTTTTCATCTCTTCTTTCTAGAATGTAACTGTGTAAGGCCAGGGATGTTTGTTTTTTCACTGATTACACCTGGCATGAAATGGAGGTTCAATACACTTTCACTGAATGAATGAATGGGGTGAATGACTAATTGGTTTAGTGTAATCTGGGCATATAGCAAGACTAAAATCAAGGCTGTAGGGTAAAAAGAGAGAGAGAGAAGATGTGGAACCAGAGAAATAGTGGGTATGAATGGAGCCACTGAATAAAACCAGGATCGAGTCCTAGGAAGGTGAAATGCAGAAGAGCAGGAATCCAAGAGAAGAACTCATTGAAGACACAGTTAAGAAGCAGAAGCAGGGGCGCCTGGGTGGCGCAGTCGGTTAAGTGTCCGACTTCAGCCAGGTCACGATCTCGCGGTCCGGGAGTTCGAGCCCCGCGTCAGGCTCTGGGCTGATGGCTCAGAGCCTGGAGCCTGTTTCCGATTCTGTGTCTCCCTCTCTCTCTGCCCCTCCCTCGTTCATGCTCTGTCTCTCTCTGTCCCAAAAATAAATAAACGTTGAAAAGGGAAAAAAAAAAAAAAAAAAAAAAAGAAGCAGAAGGTCAATACCTGGGAAAGTAGGTCAGGGAGTTTGGAAGAGGGAAGCTAAATCAATCTCCCAGATGACAGGCACTGACATGTCTAGAACTGCTCACAGGCCAGCCATATATATTGAAGGCTTTACTCAGCCGTAGATATTACTCACCACCCTGAAAAATGTGGGCCCAGCATATGAAAAATTCTGATAGTGACACTTATCTTCGTGTATTTATTATGCCCCAAGTAAGACTTTCATGTAAATGATAATAGCTAATAGTAAATTAAAAATACCACTTCTAGGCAAGTTCTCATCCTCCTCAGGGACTATTTACCAGCTGCTCTTTGTATAGTGAATACACAGTACAATGCTGATTAAACCATGGTTCATCCTTACTGACACAAAAAGAGAAATCAGTAATTAATAAATCTATTATTTGCTCTTATTAAACACCTTCCCTTTCTATGTGAATCACTAATTGCCAATAATTTACTAAATAAGTTAACTTAAACAACATTTCAGGCAAATCCAAAAAAAAAAAAATCATGATAAAAAGCAAGGGTTCATGTAAAGTCTAATTCTGAAGAACAGTGAGTTACTATTTACAGCATTTGCTTCCAAGATTCACTTTTTCTTTATTTCTAAGTATAGCAAAGACAGAATCTAGAAATAGGCCAACAATTACCATAGGAACACTTCCTAGAAATGAACACGTTTCACTGTAGACTTTGTCTTTAGCTCAATGATACATCTAGTTATCTTAAGAGCTTGAAAGCAACTATGCTCGAGTGATACTTGGTTACCTGAAGGTATTAAAATTCTCCTCTTCCCATGCCCCAAGTCTGCATAATGTTACTGTACTTCTTCTAACAATCAACTGAACATCTTCTAAATTTATTCATCAACCAAGTTATCCATAATAATCCATGATGATTTTAAGGGAAAAAAAAAGGGATATTGATAAAAGGTAAATAATGTAATTTGTGGAATAGAAAGGCAAAAGAAAGGAACAAAACTAGAGAATTTAAGAATGAGAAAAAAAGATAAAAGGGAATAGAAATGAACTCCCAAAATATTCACTTAAAAGTTTTCCTCCTAGATTTTTTTTTTTTTTTTACCAATGCAATAAAAACAGATTTTCTGTTGCAGAACATTCCCTAAAATGAAATTTTAAAACAGCTTGGGAACAGCATACTAGATCTCTTTTACAGATCATTGACTTAATGAAGATTTTTCTTCATGAGCATAAGTGGGTAAAAATGCAAATCAACAGTCCTTAATGCTCCAAAAGCTTTGATTAGTCCCAGAGGTGTATATTTTCTAAAGCATGCTTTCAATAGAAGAGCTACTCTTCACAAATCATCTAAAGGGCATCCTCTTACTATTAATGCTGTTAAATTAATTCTCAAAGGTCAATTGCTCACACCGTGGGATACCTCTAATGACCTAAAAGGGATGAACAACTACAATAATTTTCTAAATAGAACTCATTTTAATCTACATTAATTTAAAAACAAATGTTACCACTTCCCCAGGAAATAAACAAGTCACAGCTTTGTTTAAAGCTCAAATTTTAGGTGGGTAGATTTTTTTCTTTGATATCCACATTTCCAGTATGTACCCCATTTTTAGGGAGAATAAAAGTATACACAGATTACTGTACCTATATTTTGCTTTTACAGATGACTGGGTATTGTGGATTGAACAATGTCCTCCAAAAAGAAATTCTGAAGTCCTAACCCCTGACTCCTGTGAATGTTTCGGAAATCGGGTCTTTGTGGATGTAATCAAGTTAAGATGAGGTCATAAATCCAGTTCTAAATCCAACATGATTGGTGTCCTTTACAAAAAGATGGAAATTTGACTGCAAAGACATACACAGGGAGAAAGAATGTCACGTGAAGGCAGAGGCAGAGATTGGAGTGATGGCCAGCAAGAAAGAACTCTTTCCTAGAGCCTTCAGAGGGAGTATGGCCCTACCCACACCTAGATTTCAGACTTCTGGTCTCCACAACTGTAACAGAATACATTTCTGTTGTTTAAGCCACTTAGCTTGTGATACTTTCTTACAGACTGTGACATTTTAGAACTAAGAAAGCATGGTCTCCTAAAATCAAGTAAATAAAATGTTTCAAGGAAGTTGTGATGACCTGTGTCAAGAGAAAGACCAGGATATTGAAAGAGGTAGTGTTCAGAGAGAAAGAGTGAAACTAGAATGAGGGAGAATGATGTGAAGGTCTGCAGAAAACTACAAAAAAGAGGGGAAACAGGTGATAAAGTCTGCGAGCATATGGTCAACTTTCAAAGGAGCTCTAGGTTTTAGGGCAGAGAGGCAGACAGTGATCTGGAAGCATGCACAAGGACCAAGGAAGACCACTGCCCCACATCAGGACTTCACATTCTCCTCTCTTTCTCATCACTCCAACCAAGACCCCACCAAAACCTTCAAGTTCATTTAGTCTTCATGTCCCAGGGTATCTCTTCAGGGAATCCCATATAAGACAAACAACCTCCCAAATCAGCTTGGTCCAAGGAACTGATAACTCTGGGGATGCCACAGAGCACTGTGCTCACAGTAGTGGAAGCTCAGACTACTAACAAGACCGAATAAATATTCAATGTCTACCCCAAAACAGATCTACTCTCTTTAGGATTCTTCAGGTCAATGGTTCTTAGTGAGGAATGATTTTGTCCCCCAGGAGATATCTAGAAACATTTTTGGTTGTCACACTGGGGAGCAACAAAGGGACAGGTTGCTACTGGTATCTGTGGGTAGAGGGCAGGGATGCTATTAAGTATCCTACAATGCATAGGCCACCCACTACAAAGACTTACATGGCCCAAAATGTCAACTGTACTGAGACTGAGAGACTCGAGTCTAGACCAAATGACCTGGGGCAAGAGGAGCTCTTGGGTTCTTTCATATGGGCAAGGAATCCCATCCATACCAGTTTATCTACAACAGTTCTGACAGGGTATGGCTACAGGGCCAAACCAAACAGTTAGCCTTATGACTTCTATTCCAAATCTACTCAAATAGGGCCAGGAAAAGCTAGGAAAAAAAAAAAATCCTTGCGGTTAACTAAATGGTAAAAGTTAAAAAGCAAAAACTGTGTCCTATATCAGATGTTAGAGAAGCAATTTTAAAATGAGAACAAGCAAAAAGGCTTTTCTTTAAATTTAAGAAAGCAGAAAATGTAACCCTTTTCATTTTGGATAAATAATACCATATAGTAAAATTCAAAAGTCAGCATGCTTTCTTAGTTCTACCCACTGCAGAGCATTCCTTCAATAAGATGTTTCCATATTCTTGACTATAAAAGGAAGCTAATTAAAGTGAGTTTTTGAGACGATATCCTAGGAATTCAAAATAATTGATTTGTTGCTTTTTAAATGAGAAGCCAAGAATCTTCACATTAAGGAGCTTAGGTGTTCGTACCTCATCAATATTTCACTTATAGTATCAGTATTTTACTAGATCCATAATCATCCACAGTTGTCCTTCCCGGAATTCCCATTCTTTTTTTAGGCTGTCTCATCAATTAACAGTTTTTCCTTCCTTTAAGGGGTTTCCAGAGAATTGTTTTGAAGTGTCTACTTTCTACATGGAAAGCATTCTGACTCTACCATTTCTATTTCCATTTTAAAATCTGCTCTAAGAAAGTTTCAACCAACATATATGGGGTAGGATTACTGTGTATTCATAAGAAATTAGATCCTCCTGCCTCAGTGTTTTATCAGAAGGCTGCCTAGAATCCAGTGTGCTGTTTTATCAGAGGAACTTTTGCAGCAAGATGGTTTATGTGCATGTTGTTAAAGGAGTAAACCCTTCAGTGAGGTTCCCATTTATACATGACCCTGACCTGAGAGGAGTCAGGTCTGACCATCAACTGTTCCCACAAGGCTGAGGCCAGCTGCAGCTTTAACAAACACAGGGGTCCTCAACCTCCATCCTCCATTTGGGTGCCAGGAGTTTGTGAAGGAAAGAGCACTACGAATATTTCTCTTCAAAACACATCTCCACAATGTCTGACAGTGTCCCTCACAGGACTGTTACAAGAGTAGGGCCCATATCTACTAGAGGCTCTATATACACAGTCAAAAGGTAACCGTACTGGTATTCCAATAATAAAACAGAATTCTTTAAGGAAAGTAACCCAAGAAACACATGTATACATTCAGATACACACACATATATATCTGTGTGTGTGTGTGTACATATGTAATAGGAAAGATTGCTTGACTTACTAACTGATTCATTCAAGAAAAAAAAAAACATCAGAAATGTCTCAAAATGTCCATCAGGGGAATGGTCAAGCAAATTATATCATACTTGCATAATAGAGAAAAAATGGGGGAAAAAATGTGAGCGTGTCTACCATGTGCCAGGTGTTTTTATATTATCTTATTTCATTCTCCCCAGTGCTCCATCAATTACCCTTTTAGGTAAGAATCACTAACCACAATTTACAGAAGACAAATGAAAAGCCCATAAAGAAAGTTGCCCTGGGTCACAGAGCTAGTGAAGAGCAAAGCTGACATTCACATCTAGGTTTTCTTACTCTCTGCCCAGCATTCATTCCACTGCATTCCAGATTTTCCCCCAAGATCTACATTTGGACTAAGTCAATAAATGGAATTGTAAATATGAAATAAAGTTAAGCAAAAGTCAAACGATAGCATGAATGTATTGGTTTCAATCATACGAAACTCTATACGCATATACTAAAACTGATGATAATCAGAATGAAACTGACAGAAAAAAATGGAATTGAAATTACCCCCCCCCCCCCCCCGCCATTTGTTTTTCCTATGAAGTTGCTTAAGCACATAATAAAGAAAATCACCCAAATCTGCTCCTCCATACATGCCTGTTCCGGCCTACCTAAGGTTAAGAAAAGGCAATAAATTTAAAACACCTTGTTAAAGGCTGAATGTGGCTGGGCCAGTTTAAGATAAATATCCCATCCTTCATAAAATTCTCAGCTCTTTCAGAGACAAAGGGACTGGCAGAGTTTCTTCACTGTATCAAAAGATGGAATTTCTGCAAGTTAAAAAGCTTAGAGAGCAAGTTCATGTCTCTACAGAACTTTCCTTTTGTAAAAATTAGCACTTACACTGTATGACATTCTTTAAATTCTCCCCTCAACCAAAAGAATTTAATCCTGGGACATCCCCTTTACAGTGGCTTTGCCCACAGAGCATCTATCACCTTGAGTCAAATAGAATTATCTTGGAATCCCCCTCCTCTTGTCCTCTCCTCAGATCTGGGAGCTATACCACTGTTTAATTGAGTAGTCGGACCCAAACACGGATCTCACCTTTACATTAGGCTGTAACTTGCAGAAATAATTAGGGGTGGGCCTGGATGGAGTGCAGGCCCTGAATAACAGAGTAACTGGGAATTTGTATGAATAACTGCCCTTCCAAAGATAAACTGAGAAGTGGCTCACTAGAGGTTTACACAGTCCTGTTCCCAAACCCGAAAGCTGAGAACCAGGCAAGATGTCACTTTAATCTTGTCCCTTGGTTCTTTCATTTTTATAATGGGCAGTTACCTATGTCTCTTGATTCAGGAAGACAGTACATGCATGCAGTGTTGGCAAAGGTTTTCTGAAATTGTTTTTAAAAAAAAATGGTTCATAAATACAATTCACATTGGTGTCAGCTTCTTTATGAAAAAGTATTTCTTAATTAAAAGAAAAAATGTGGAAGTAAAAGTTCCTCTACTGATTTCCCTTAAAACTACTGTTTTGATTTAAAGTTACATATTAATAGCCTGTCTTGGTTCTCTCTTGTTTTAAAACTCTCACCTACTTCCTCTTTTGTTATGTTGACTACTAGTGATAAAATATCCTGATGCAAGAATCTAGGAGAATGCTTGAAATGACTACAATCAGATTAGATCATAATATTATTAAATTCGAGGGTAGCAATTAATTAGACCCATAGTTTTTCAAATCTTCCTGACTGTCCACACACACACAAAAAGTCAGTTAGCTAAACTAACTGATCTCATTCTTGGTTTCTGGCTACAGCTCCACAGGTTTAATAATAAGCTCACCTACTGAAATTTCCTTAAGATGCCAGTCACTCTACTGAAAGCTTTGCATGTTTTATCTCACTTAATCTTCACAATCATCCTTAGTAGTAATTTTTTTTTTTGTTATTAGTATTGTTAAAGTTCTTGTTATCTATCCCCATTTCACAGATGAGGAAACAGGCACACAGCAGTAGACTCACTGGCCCAAGATCATTCACCTAATACACTGGGAGCCAGAGCCAACTCCCAGACTGGCTGGCTCCAGCAACCATGGGACCACTGCACCATCACTGCTGCTCTCTGCAGCCATGCAGTGGCTCCTCTGGCCATTCAGGTGGCTCCTCCTTCTTTAAGTCAGGTACATTGCTACTGTTCAAACACAAATTTAAACTCACATCTCTCATCATTTTCACTGCTTCCCTGGTCCTCCCGAGTCTTCTGGCACACATTGCTAGCCTTCTTTTGATGTAGACCAAGACGTTGGTATCTCGTCCTGAAAAAGGAAATATGAAACACCAAAATTTAAAAATACAAAAGCTTTCAGCTGAGCAGCAAGAAAAAAATACAGAGGCTCCTTTGCCATACGCTTAAAGGAAAACCTCAGAGAGAACAGAGTGCTCCTTTGGCTTTTTCTTACTGCCAGGAGCACTGACGAGTTTGCTAATAGTAAAACGCATACAGTGTAGTCAAAGCACTTAGACTTCCAAAGGTCAAATCATGTGACTGATTACCTAATCCATACTTTTGAGTTAGGATGTTGAATATTTGATAAATAAAATCATCTGCCACAAAGTGCTGGGGAAATGAGCATACCCATATTGAATGTGGTTTACAAGCAAGCATTCCATATTCTTCAGTTTGCATGCTTTTGCTGAACATGCAAAGAGGTGAATCTCAGGTTGCATCTTGATCAACTTTTTTTTTTTTCCTGCTTGACATTAAGTCTGGAGAAGCCTCATCTTGAACTTCTGTTTTATATTATTCTTTCCCTAATACTAGTGACATCATAATCATCTCCAGGTCCCCAAAGCAGTCTATTTTAGATGGCAATATAACACATTCCAGATATGACAATAGAGTATGTAACAAAATGAAAAACTACCCTAGTGTTAGAGAAAGCATTGACAAGCTAACTAGTTACAATAATAGTCACTAAAATGGCACTAAAAAGTACATTAACAACTTCTCATCTTAATCTTTTAATTATATGTGTTTTTGGATATGTTTCTGAACCAGTGAGAACATGCATTCATTTAATCCTCAATAAAATTACCATGTTTTAGAAAAATATGACACACCTGTTATAGATTAAGTACATGTATAATATGCAGCTATTAAAAGATGTTAAGACCAAAGTCCTAACATTTCAAGTTTTAAAACAATGAGAACAAGATGTGTGCTGAAAATTTGCCAAGTGCCTACAAATTATTTTAAAGATGTGATTATATTTTTTGGATAGATGTAGGCAACAGGTTGAAAGGATTTAATTTACAGAAAAAAAGGAATAAAGAAAATTTCTTAAGTTATATTACAGTTTATGTAATGTTATGTGTTAATTCTCATTTAGTTCAGAAAATAGACATTACTATACACATGCCTTCAAAATTCATTCTTATAAATTTTTTAAAAAGCAAGATACAGATGTGATTAGAAACTTGATTAACATATATACCTACTGCTTATAAATAAATATACTTACTGAATACAAAAAAAAAACCTGTGTATTATTGTGTTGTGTGGACACACTCACGTATACACACAAAAATCAAAGATCTCGCTGTAACTTAGTTATAAAGACTAATGCACTCAGTCTCTGTGTCAAATACAAGTTTAGCACTAAAATTTAATTTTATAATCTCAAATATGAAGGCAATGCAATCCTACTCCCCAAGATGCAGGAGGGAGAAATTCCACCTTAATGAAACAACCTGAAGTCTGAATGGACAATGAAAGAATTGCTACATTTCTACTTAAACAACCAACAAACTGACAAGTCAAGTGGCTCGAGGAATTCCAGAAACAATTTTGTTGTCTTGTTTTTTTATACCATCCCCCCAAAATATCACTGACCCTCTGTTTAGTGTACTAAAGTAAAAGGTCTCATTTTAAAGAGTTATCTTAAACAAAAGCAGCCACTATTTTTAATATAAGAAAGAGAAATAATTATGAACCCATGGCTTTTTCTCTCTGGAAGCCAATACCAAAGGGCTAAATACAGAGATAATCACCAATAACGGTGATACTCTTAGTTGTCCTATTTCAACCCATGCTGTAGAAGACTCCTAAGAGAAAACCTTTGATTACGTTAACATGAATTTAAGTCCTGTTTCCCAACTAGAACTTAAGTTATGGGGCAGAGAAACAACTAATAAACAGAGAAATACATAAGAATTCTTGGGAGAAAGTTATCATTAAAGGTTATTACCATTTATTTCTGGAGTTAAGAATCTCAAGAGCAGGAAAGAGAATCTGAACATTAAGTGAACAGCAATAAAGCTATAATTATGTACTGTGCTCTTATGGAAAGGAAAAAAATTATTAAGAAGAAAGGCAAAGGGGCACCTGGGTGGCTCAGTCGGTTAAGCGTCCAACTTCAGCTCAGGTCATGATCTCACAGTTTGTGGGTTCTGAGCCCCGCATCAGGCTCTGTGCCAACAGCTTAGAGCCGGGAGCCTGCTTCGGATTCAGTGTCTCCCTCTCTCTCTGCCCCTCTCTTGCTCATGCTCTGTCTCAAAACTAAATTAACATTAAAAAAAAATTTTTTTAAGAAGGCAAAAATTAATATTTATTCTCATCTATGAGAATCCTGTTTTGAACTGGCCTGAAAGTTTGTTCCAATTAATCGTGTTACAGTTCTGATCTCCCATCACGTCAACCTGGAGAAAACCTTACTATGTTGGGCTTCATACTGGGATCCGTGATGCTGTAGCTGCTGAGAACGCCGGTAACAGCCATCTCCAGCCTTCAGGGCCTGCTTAAACAGCTTTTCTGCTTCAGCAATGGTTGTTGCTTCCTCTTCAGCCAAGAGAATATAAGCAGTTGCACACCTGTCCATTCAGATAATAGCCACCATCAATTACAAATCCAAGGACACTGGAATAGCTGTAGGAGTACATGCAGAAGGGCAAGGAGTTATGCCAAAAACATGCAGAGTGGCCAACTGGTTCATGCACCCCTGGTCTGTAGTTGTTGACACAAAATAATGGCACAAAAGAAATGTCTGTATTTTAGCTTGAAAGGTAGGATGTGTAGTGTTAGGAGCTTGGGGCTCACGTATGGACTCTGCCCCTTATTAGTATGTCACTTTGGGCAAGTTATTACTCTGCCTCCCTGATGGAGAACAACATGGAATCTATTTGTTCACACCGTTGTTGTGAAGGTTAAGTAAGGTGATGCATGTAAAGTGCTCAGTACAGTAGCCAGCATGTGGTACATAATCAATGTCAACTGACAGTGGCAATGATACTAGCTATTGTGAAATATCTCCTTCCAGCTCTCAAAGTTAGAGATCCTATATATAAGTTTACTGCTATTTACTAAACACTGATTCTCTTTAATATAAGGGTTTCTTCAGAATGAGAAATTCATTAAATCAGATAAATTACTGATTAAGACAACAGCGCTTCAACATCTCATTACAGTTAGCACTGATGTTCTGCCAGAGAACACTGGAAGAACCCACAGGTAGTGTTGTTTCTGAAGAGCTCAAAATCTGAGTCAGCCTCAGTAGTGAACAAGAGTTAAATCTCACGCCTTTAGCAATAATAGCTACCACCTGTTGCTTAGTATACATTAAGCACTGTACCAGGCACTTAACATATATCGTCTCATTTAATCCTTTCAACAACCTCTAAGCTAGGAAGCCAGAAAGGATAAGCAGTTAACTAACAAACACGGGAACTCTTGGAAATTTAAACCTTCCCAATCATGTAAGAATAACCCAACTGCCAAAGAAAGGGAATGTAATTAGGAGATGGTGACGCCAGAGCAGACCGTACAGGTCCCGATCTGCACCGATCCCTTTGTTTTCCTTCTTCTCCACTGCCCCTCTTGTGGTCATTTCCCTACTTATCAGAACCTCCATCAGACCACAGGAGAGAAAATAAACAGAAAGTGAAACCAAATGTTGCTTTTACCATTCATAAACTGCAACAGCCAGCTAGGAAAAGGAGGCTGAACTTACAGCTAATGGGAGGTTTGGGGTTACTGGTTAATCTTAGCCTTGAGGAGGGGTCTTATAAATTCTTTAGCCAATCCCTTTAATTTCATGCAGGACTAATCAATGGGGCTTTAGGCAGAATGTGGTGTACGAGGGAGAAAAATGCCCAGAAAAATGCTGTAAAAACCAATTACTATGGAGGGCAGCCGATACATGACTTGGAAAGAACAATAATGATCCTGAAACTGCCCAGTGATTCACTATAGAAAATAACGGGGATAGGCATCAGGAAGCAACACTTAAGGCTTCAGATGCTGACATACAAACATGGGTCAAGGGTAATGAAGTGAAAACTGAGATTATAATACTAAGTGGTAGATATAGTATCAGAGGAGTTAGCTCTAAGGTTATAGTTGGTGGGCTGGGAATTCAAGATAGGTTGGGGCAAGTTGCTTGCTTTATATACATTTCAAATAGTATTCTTAGGAGAGGCAGAGTAGCACTACTAGCCAAGAAAACATGTATCTAGGTGGAAAGTCATGAGTCTGGGGTAGAAACATGCTAAGAGCTTGTGAGTGAAGGAGAAAGAGCAATAGAAGTGCTAATGGTTGGGGAGTACAGAACGACTGCTCAGCTCAATGGAAGATATCGATGATGCATCCTTGTCACAACACAATACACATACAGAAGCAAGAAAGTATGGTGATGGGGGTGTCAACCATCCAGATATCTGCTAGAAGAAGTCTCGTTTGGTTAGAAGTAGGGCACCCGACAGGTTCTTGACTTACTTTGGTAACAATTTTATCTCCCAGATGGTAGAGGAAGCAATTAGGGGAACTTCAACTCTGGACCTAATTCTGACCAAGAAGAAAAAAATAGTTGGTGAAATGAAAATTGATAGGAACATTCAGAGAGAGTTACTATGTCATTTTGGAGTTCACGGGTAATCAAAGAGGGTAAGGTGGACTTCAAAAACTTCAAAGAAAAGAGATATGATTCAATGGCATGAGGCTCCGAAGGAAAAAAAAATGGTTTAAGAGGGTTGGGCAGCTTCCAAATGTCCACCTGTAACCGTAGTCACAAATGAACCTCTCAGGAAGAAAAGAGAGGTGACAATTAAGTAATCAATATGGCTGCACAGAGATCTCTCACAAGGTCAGATGTTTAAAGGACATGTAAAAAAGATGGAAAGAGGGCATGTGATGAAGGACTACAAGAGAGTGGAATGAAATTATAAGAATAATGTCAGGAGAGCTAAAACTCCAAAAATTACCTGAAGCTTGCAAAGCAAAATAAAGACAAAACAAAATGCTAAAGACAACCATCTATTCCCTGTTTTAAAATTATGTTTAAAACCCTATTACCACCCCCATTTCTCTAAAACCATTGCAAAAATAAATAAGCAAAAAAGACAAACAACACAACAACCACATCAAAACAAGAAAAGTTTATAGTTAGTAGCAGCAGATAATAAAGAGAATGCAAAACTCTCTGACTTCTATTTTGTTCCTGGCTTCTCCATCAAGGAGCATGATTGTCAGGCTGAAAAGGGGAGAAGAAATTAAACTCTCATGGGGGTAAAAAAGATGTAAGATAGCAAATAACTGATCAATTCTAAGTGAATTACTGTACTGGGATGGGTAAATCCCAGGAAGCCAACAGACCCTGTAGTCAGGCCATGGAAGTGCTCTCTGTGAATAGTTAAGGAATCACAAAGAATGGACAGGTGCTAGAAGATGAGATGACAAATGTAGTAAAAATGTTCAAAAGGGGAAGAAGGCAGACTTCCCAAACTACAGAACAGTGATTTGGAAAGAGATTCTAATGGATTATTAAAGGGATGGTCTCCAAGCATTTTTAAAAGAAAGTGGTGAACACTTAAATCCGCTAAGAACAACTAAATCAGGTTGTGCTATCTTAATTTACTTTAAAGGATTTACTATACATTAAAGATTCATAGCTACAACTGGTACTTTTAAGATCAAAATGCAGAAACGTGAGCTGAATCACAGTGTTAACTGGGTGGCCTAGTTAACTGGTTGACTGGTACCAAAGGATGATGACTCATGAAGACATGAACCTGAAGGACAGTTTCTATATGCCATGTCACAAGGTTCCACCACTGAGCCTGACATTTCTATCAGAAACATGGATGACACACAGAAGGCAGGCATATCAAATTTGTAGATGACAAGAAACTGGAAAATAAATATGTTGTATGGCAGAATCAGAAACCAAACAGATCAACAGGTTACAATGGCAGGATTTCCAATTCTCAAGTGAATCTTTTTTCTAAGACCTCCAAAGAAGAATCTGTAACTTTCTTCAAAAAAAAATCATAAAATAGTTTAACAATGACCACTTGGCAGGGAGAATGTCGAGGTGATTCAAGCACCAGATGGGTGGTTGAGCTAAATGACCTTTAAGGTCTCTGCCAACCCTGAGATTTTATGACTTCAATTTTAAGAATCTTTCTCATTTTCTAAGATCTCCAGATCTTAGATATTTCCCAGCCTTCCTTGGTAACCCACAGAATGTTTAACAACACTAATGACAGCATTTCCTCTTATCTTTGTCTTGATCTTGAAATACTTCAAAAGTGTAATTTTTTCACCTTATGTTTTTGTTATCTTTTCCCCACAAGCAGAAGATCTACCTAAAAAATGTGATGGCACAGATGAGCATTCTACATCTGAAAAAATTTCCCCATGTTATAGTTATGTAAAGAACTGTTTTTATTTTATGTCCTTGCAATATCCCACAGATAGTCCTTGAAGGGCTAAATAGCCCTTGGAAGCTATTTAAGTTAGGGTCATAGCAAAGCCACTGAATTGCTCTCTAAAATGACTAAGACCACCATCACATGGATGTCCTTTGCAAAAAAAATTTTTTTACAAATTAATAACCCCTAAAACAATCCTCAAGTTCAAATGCATAATTTAATATAAGTATACCATTAATGAAAACTGAATACATTCAGCAAAGGATGAGATTTCCTTTTTAAAAGCAAGATTTGTCCCCCACTTACTCATTTATCTCTAAGGCTTCATGAGCTGCAGAAATCCTAGCTTGGGGGTTTCTCTCTCTCCAGGCTTTCTGCATTACTGTTTTACAAAAAGAGGAAAAAAGCATGTCCATCAATACACATAATTAGAAGACTCACCACAGGACAATAGTTAAATTAATAGCTTTCAGCTTGAATACAAGAGAATATTCACTTACTAAGGAGGTGAGCCCAAATCTCCAAAATCACACAAATACACTCTAATGTGCTATTCCACTGTCCTTCCTTCGATGATAGCAAACCTTTCTTGTGCTCTTAATACTACAGGTCTAAATCTTATAGATTAACCCACGGTCTATAATCTTAGAGGTTTAATCTTGATTAAGATTTCTTTTTTTTTTACTGAAGTATTAGTTGACACGCAATGTTACAGTAGTTTCAAGTGGATAACAATGATTTGCCAAGTCTACACGTTATGCTATGCTCACCACACTGGTTAAAGTTCCTTAATCAAGAAAGGAAAAGACATTCTAAAAGAGATTTAATATTTCTTTTGTTCATTAATGTCATTTGTCGTTAAGAAACATATTTTACACATTTTTATATGAGATTGTTACTAATCTCTTCCTTCTACTTAGGCACAACGTAAGTTCTATTGTTCATTTTCCCAAACACTATAGGCTCTGGGTATTAGGACTTTGTAAAACCATATGAAGAATTATGAGTTGGATCAGAAAAAAAAGTGGTTTGGTCTTTTGCTTAATATGTGTATCTGTTCCCAAAGTTTGCTGCAAACACGGTTTCTAGATACCAGAGCAGTTTGTGTATATACTGTGCAAAGCTCAATGCCTGGTATATTTATTGGACTATGATATTCTACCATGATAAACAGTACCTTTTTAAAAAGAGCAACAATCTCCATACTTGTTTTATCAATATGTATCTTTGAAGTTAGCTTTTCAGGTGCATGTACACATTCCTCTTTTTAAAGATTTTTTTTTCACCTATTTAAGTTTGGCAATATAAAAAATGTCAGTAGGATTATTTAGATCTCAACCAAGTGAAATGCATGCCAAACAAAGCCCTTTCCAGGTTGATAAACAAATATGGATTCCAATAGCTAAGGCCATGACCCCATTCACTGCTAGTGAACCTATAAATAGGCATACAAATCACTACAATATATTCATTTATCATTTGGATTCACTAAATCTTAATTTCTAACTGCAATATCATCGAAGAGACATGACCCTTCATTCTACCTCAATCAAGGATTTAATTAGCTTCGTATAAGATTTATGGGCACTGAAGAGAGCATTTAGGGATGAGCACTGGGTGTTGCATGGAAACCAATCTGACAATAAATTATATTTAACATTTAAAAAATAAAAAAAGAAATACGTAAATCCAATGTTACTATATATTTTTTTAAATAGTATTTTAAATCATAACAAGAAGACTCATTTCTACATTGATACTCCATCATGATAAATCCTTTAAGTACCAGAATTCTGGGTTCTGCCAGCCAATCTCCAATTTAATAATTTATTCACTGGGGGGGGGGGGGGCGGTGTAGAGCAGATATTCTAAAAGCAATAACCTTAGTACTTAAATCAAAAGCCCTCCCACTCAGCAACTATCTAAAGGAGTGTCCATACTTGCATCTGCAGGACGCAGGTGGTCTGAGTCACAAGTAAAGAACGTCTGGTGGTCCTGGGCAGAGAGATTCATGTCATAGTAAGTCAGAGGCTCTCGTCCTGTCACCCAAGTGTACCTGGTAAAGGGGAAATAGATGGTCAGACACTTGGAAAGCAAGACCTACAAAATATTAAGCTGCATAGGAAACTGAACTATAAAACATTAACTGGGTACGAAACAGTTTTGCCAATGAATGAAAAAAAGTTTTTTTAATCATCCTGTTCTCCCTTTAGGAGGTCTATCAGCAGGAAACAAGTAAACATTTTCCCTTATATTCTTCTCTAAAAATTTTACTAGCACTACTTAATGAAAACTTTCCCTCATTACTCTTATGAATAGGCATTTCCCAAAAGCCATGAAAATTCTGATATGCCTAATTACTTTGCAAAATTAAATTCCAACAAAATTTCTATGACATCTTTATAACCATGCTCTAGGTAAGCTTCAAAATATTTTGATTGTATAATGCATAATGAAAATAATAAATGTAATAGAAAATTTCTAAAAACTACACATTTTTGTACATCATCCCAATTCTAATCCCCAAATAACTATAAAACAGAAAAATCAACATTTGAGGATTGTATCAAAAAATAGAAGCACTACACAGACTGTTACAATGACCCCTAAATGAACCAGCAAAAACATTTGCTGCTGTCTTTACTCTCTGAACTAGACCCATTTGTTTCCCAAGCTGTCAAAACACTTACCGATTATATTCAGCGCCCCTAAATAAATTTAGTGGATTTCGCCATACTTTGCATTCTGCAACAAAGAGAAATATGAAAATGTTACACAGAGTCCAGACACACTACAAGCTAATTAATTCAGCAAAACACCCTTCCTGGCCATTTGATAAGATAATTTTATTCTCCATCCTCTACATGGGAAGCAACGTGGAAAAACTCTGAGTGGTTGATCAGGAAACAAAGCTCAGGAACCAGGACTTTGGAAAAATTCTCCCTAATCTCTCTGGGCCAAAGTTTCCTCATTTGCTAAATCAAGGTATATGCCAACATCAGCTAGTTCATAACTTCAATAGTCATTTTCCACAAGGTCTACACAGATTCTATAAACTTACTTCTGAAATTACAGGTACAAGGTATACTTGTAAGCTAAACTTAAGCTCTAGTGTATAATATGGAGTTATTTAATTAGGGTCTATGTTAATACTGATTTTGTGACAAAGCACCAGATTACTTTTTACACTGCCATAAAACAAAGATAAGAAAATGAATGAAGTTATTATTTTAGAGAGAAATGCTATGAAAACAAATTGTTTTAAAGCAATAACACTGTTTACTTATACAGATACATGGATTAATCATTATAGTAATATTATAATTCTAGCATATACTAATAGATTATACATCTTTCTTCCACAAAAACCACAGAAATTTAGAACCACAGGACTTGGTTCAATCATTAGTTTTTAAGACTGTCTTATAAGTGTGTGACTAATAAGCTATAATTCTTTTTAAACAGCCTATGATTAAGACTTTCTACTGATTCAGAATACTACATTTCTTTGAGTGAATAATGTTTTATTAGAAAATAAAATAAGTTAAGAGTACTTAAAACATCTCTGTGTGCGTAATCGGCCAAAAAACACACCCAAAGACATAGACACACAAAAGTGAGCAATTATTGCAGAAATCAAAAGAGCATTAAAGGGTGATTCATTAAGATTCTATCCTCATGCCTGTTATATGCAACATCCATCCTTCCACACCCACTCACTCATCCATCTATCCATCCATCCATCCAATGAGCATTGAGCACTCAATGGGGAAAACAAACAAGTAAACCATCTATTACAATACAGCATGAAAATGAAGAAGATAAAACACTATAGCAACACTGTGTCTAATCTCAATATATTTTTGTTAAAATAGTGAATGAAGGGTGTACACATAACAGGAAGATATGTTTTTATTTAAAGAAGATAAATTTATCTTTAAATTAGGGCTGGGGCCCGCCTAAAATTTGCACAATGTTTATAAACTATAACCCTAAATTTTCTGACACTTAGCTTAACTCACCATTTAGGAAATGATCTTTGTTCAATTAATTCAGCATCTTTGAATTTTGTTCCTGAGAAACTGAAATTCTGTAGCTGTCACTTCATATGGCACTAACTAGAAAATTATGCTTTTCTTAAATAATTACTTTTCTTACAGTTGTAAAGACCCTGGGAGGGGTCACTAATGAACTCCAGATTATAGCTCAAATCACAGAATCACACCGGTGAGCCAAACAACCATGATAGGATCTCTGCCCTTAAGGCTATTTTAACTTTTAGGTCCTCATCACTCCCACCCTTTCCTCAAAGGATGTCTTTCAAGATCCAAAGCGGTCCAATTAAAGCTTCATGAATATTGCAAGGTTTGTATTTAGCATATAACAAACATGTGCACAGATAGTACAGAAGTTGCCCATGGTGACATTTTTTTGCAATAAAACAGGAACATTTGGGGAGATGCTTCTCCCCCACTGAATTTCATCTGAAATATTAGTAAAAAGGTAACGGGCAAATAATTGTTCTCCAGTGAATACATTATTATATTGGCATTGTTCAAATACTCATTTGAAAAATTTTAAACAAAAATACCTTCAGTTAAAATTTCAACACTATTATATATTGGATACCAATGAAATTATTTCTAAATAAAAATAACTGCAAAGAGACATGGTGTATGTACCTAAAGTATTTTTGAGCAAAACTTAAAGATGCAATCTTCGTTTAGGAAGTGCCACAATATAGCCAGCAGGGGGTGCTACAAACATTTTGAAATGTTTTTATGGATTCTATTCCAGAACTGAACTTCTTAAAGAGTCACTGTTGACATTAAGTGTCATACATATGGTCTATTGTTTCTTCAAGTATCCCTGAAACTTAGAAATGAGGATCTAAGTAACTAACAGATGTAAAATATTTCGAGAAAAAAATATGTGATACAGAACTACCTAAGAAATGTCTTCATTAGTTATATCCTTCATTAGCTATGTCTCCTTCAAATTGGTGCAAAACAGGTACAATTTTTTAAAGAAATATGCGATCTAGAGGTCAAATATGAACACATGTCAAAGTTTTACCTGGAATTAGGTCATAGCTATGTTAATTTCTTCTTCGCTACTCTGTTTCATAATCTTATCACTACTACAAAAACTCTCTCAGCCTAGAATCACTATAGAGCACATACCCCATAAATATCAGACTGCTTGATGGTTTCGTGATACCAACCAAAGTTGCAAATGCCAACTGTATTAGAATGTGAAGATTTAAGTCAAGAGTTAAACTCAGATATCCAGAGGATAAAGGTTTTTCCACATGAGGTCCTGTTTCTTATCTTATTCATGTCTTTGGGAAATAAATTCTTTATTTAAATCAGAATTAAAATTTTACCTCCAAAAGGAATGTTGCATTCTCCATTAATATCAACAATTTCAGTGCCCTTTAGAAGCCCTAGAAGTTGACAGAGACCCCATCAAGGACTTGCTGATATTACCAGCTCAATTAAAAATATGCCCCAGTACAATAAACTGGAACCCTATGGTTCCATCTGTAGCAGTACAGAAGAGTCTCTATCCACAAATGCAGACAGAAATGTTCAGACCTCAGCACGCATGCAAGAATGCAGTTCAGGAGGAAGAGAAGCAATATATATTGGAATAGTACTTGTTTAATTCCCAAGTCTGCACAATAGATTCCCCCACTTTGTGATAATGGGATGGTTATGTAAGTTTTTATGTGGGAGACAAAGAACACAGAAAGTAATGCTTACTGCCATCAAGGACTTCTAAAATCAAGCTGCAATCTTGTCTTCAGTCTTCCTTCTCACAATTCCCTACTAAAACTTTCCATCTCAGTGATCGTTATTTCATGCCTTTTGTACTCAGTTACCCCTGTGGAGTGCTCACCCCATCACTCAAAGGACTGTGTGGTTTAAACATAAATAGAATGGCTATGATGCACTAGTCCCTTTGCCAGGTCCTTGGTTACAGAACAAGAGGAGCTTATGGCCTTGGGAGAAAAATAAAAAGGGCATACAGCTGAAGAAGCTCTACAGAAAGAACAATGTACTGACAGAACCACAGACTTTCCCTTTGTCACAGTCCTCAAAGAAAAAGAGAACTTAATTCGCAGAAAAACCAAGAGGCTCTGAAGTCATGGGGCTTTTATTCACATGGAAGAAAATATTACTCTACATCCAACTTATTTAACTCTGAAAATCTTTATTTTCTAAAAGTTAAAAAAAAAAAGATATAGAATCCCACTCCCAGGGCCTTCAAATATGTAAATTATTAATTCATAGCCTAGGAAAATTTATTATACTAAAAACTTACCACCTCTTCCCAGAATTTAAAATCTAATGATGGTAATATTATTATTATAAACAGTAGCAACAACAACTTCTGTCATAGCTATAAGTTTGATTTTCATTGAGCCTTTCTATAAGAGATTTTAAAGCTCAAGTCATCTATATTCCTTACAATTGTTAGCGGCGTGTAGTAGGCCCTTTTTACAGAAGAGTAACGCATAGAAAAACTATATAATTTCCCCAAGGCTCATAACAAATTAGATTAAGGGCCAGTGTCCAGACTGTCCAACAACCACCCACTACATGCAACAGACTTGTTACCCTGCAACATCATATTTCAAAAATCCTATGACTTCATCAATTAAATTTTCCACTAGCAAAACAGTTTTGAAAACTCCTCTGGGGGAATGTTAAGCACTTTTAGCAATACTTTTAAACATTTTAGTTTCCAAAGTAAAACAGAAAAGGGCTCTAGATAAAGTTTAATCAGAGGTATTATGGCAATCAAGATTAATCCCAAGCTGATATATGATTCTTCCATGTATTTATTAGCTTCTATATCTCAGAAATGAATACCCAGTTTTCTACATCACACAGGCTAATCTTAATCCTTAACAGTAACAATATCCATTTGCTTAAGTAATTAAGCTTTATTTTCATAAGTTTTAAAATAATTATTTTGAAAAAATTAATATAAAGGCACAAAGTAACATGTAGGTAGCTTTCAACTCAACAAATATGTTATTGTCTCTAATTCTATGGAATCAGAAATGGTATAAATAATGATGAGTTTCAAGGCCATTTTTATTGATCTGCTCTATTCAAGATAGTGTACTATTTTCTTCAAGTATTGCTAAAATGGTTAAGTCTTTATTGTATCTTCATACATTTCTCATTGATCATTTTTGACTTAAGCCAATCAACTTGACCAAATAATGTGGAAATTATGAAATAAATTTATTAAATAAATGTTCACCACAGACTAAAACCATTTTAGGCATTTTCACCATTCAAACAGAGATCGAATCCATACTACAACACAAATTTGAGTGGCAAAAGATTTTAAAAGATATAATAAGCGTTGGCTAAGAGAATCATTTTCAACACCTGCATAGACATGGCAAGGACAAACTGAGTTTTCTCTAATTGAGACGACTAAAGAGCAATGCCAAAGGTCCTAGACTTGGCAATTTGCGATTTTGCCAGGGATATATTTGAAATGCAAGCACTGAAAGGCCTGGGCATAAAAGTGAGTCACTGAGCTAAGGAGTAAACCTCACTGAACCCACAGCCATATCTCCAGAGACTGAGCCATCTTCCCCATCATATTCATAGATGGGGAATTCATCATTCATATTCAGTTCATCTGGAGGACACTGACAGATGGCTGTCCTCTGACTTGTTATTTCTACATGACCTCATTGACTCCTCAAACTACTTTGTGAAGTAGATACTGTTGTTATTCCCACATATGCAAATTAAGATACCAAGGAAGGTTAAGTAACTTGCCCAAGGTCACACACTGTAAGTGATGGAGCTGAGATGAGGGCCACATCTGTCTGACCCCAGAGCCTGAGCTCTCAACCATCAGCAATCCTGCCACTGATATTTTTCTAAGTAAATCTGGCTAATGTCACTTCTGAAATCATGTCATGTACCACAGTACAGGTTTTTAATGAATTTATTTATTTTAATGCTTCAGTAATTACATTAGTATTGACTTTATAGACCTCACAGAGGATCTAGACTGAACTTTTTAGCTAAGCGCTTGAGACTGTGGACTGTGAAGTGAGACCACCTAGGTTGCCAGCCCTGTGACCTTGGGCAGATGACTTAACTTGCCTGTATGTCAGCTTCTTCAACCATAAAATGGAGATAATAATAGTATCTGCCTCACAGGGCTATAGTGAGGATTGAATGAGATAATAATGTAAAGTGGAAAGTAGGCACTAAGAGTGGAGGTATTATTATTAGAATTATATGGCTTTCTATAAGGAGAATTATTTGCTCTGGTGTTATGAAAATTTGAAGATGTATGAAGGTCTCAGGATATCTTTGCACTCTACCTGAGTTTCTTCATCTCCATTGTTCTTCTTTAATTTATTACCTGGATTTAATCATTGCTTGAACTGCCTCTAGCAATGTAATGAATTTTAATTTAGAATTCCAAGTAAAATCTTATAAAAAGTTTTACATAAAAGATACATATATGACACATACATATTATGTACATATATAAGATATATATTAAGATTAAATGAGATTAAAATGAAATGATTTTAGATAGGAAGGCAAGCAACCATAACCAGAGTTTGTCTAAAGATACAGCTCTGTGCAAGAGGATACTAAAGCCCCTCAGAGAATTTAAACTTGACTTTGGCAAGGATACTTCTCATGTGATGAAGCACCTTGAATTTTTCTAAATATCTTGAAGGTGAATGCTGCAAACCTTTGTCTTTATGGCACCGTACTCAAGAACAGGGCAAATTATCAAACAGATGTTCCCACGTACCTAAATTCAAAATGTTACCAGTCCCTGAGAACCTACACCCCTTAAGACAGGGAGAAGTTAGCCACACTTTAAGTCCTTAACTATCATCAGATCATAAGCTGAGTTGAATTAAGAAACGGCAGTGAGAAACATAGTGATGTGGGAAATACATCATCAGGGTTTATCAAGAAAAATGGCAGCTTAGCTCCCAAATAAAGAGAAATAAGTGAAATATTCATAAATGTTAACCTAAGCCAAACAACCTAAAATTTGGCTACATTAAGAAGTTATATAATTAACTACATTTTTTCTCTGACCCACAGATAAAGATAACTACAAATTTTAAAAGAGTCTGCACTCAGGCCACTTTGTACAGATACAAAGTTAAATAAGATATAAATAGCCTGCCCTGTAACAATCATAACCCTCTCACCCTCCCCCACTCCACCTCTCCCACTCCAAACCATTCTTAAGTAGGCCAGGTCTTTCAGCTTTTAACCAAAACAAACGATTCTTTAAGAAAAGAGCTATGAGTCTTAATATACACTATTGTATATTACATACACTATGTATGTATGTATGTATGTATGTATGTATGTATGTATGTATATACATAGTGTATAATATACACTATGAGTCTTAATATAGACCAATGTTTATCACTGGTATTTTCAGTTTATTTTTAGCTTTTACAATGATTTTTCTCAAGCAATTAAACTGCCTTTGCCAATATCCATGGGACTTTGTCAGCCATGTTGTATTTCTTGTAAGATTCAGCAAAGAGTTGTCTTGTCATGATCCAATAAAATCAAAAGATTCACCTATTCATTATTAAGGCAACAGCCATTTTGTTATTATTAAGGGATAGGATTTCTAAACAAATTTCTTATTTTAAGAAAATGTATTATTGATTACCCTCTGTTTTGGACTTTCTTTTTCCTTTACTTAGTTGAAACAAGACTATGAAATAGAAAGTGACTAAGAGTAGAGATAAACACAGACAATATACTTTAATAATATTTTTCTTATCCAAAAATAAAAATCACCAGAGGAAAAGAGAATTGGAAAATAGTATCAGTCCCACTATATCTGATACTTCCATACCAGCATGCATGTTTGTTGAGCTGAGTTAGCCAAATTTTAGCTAAAATGTCAAGGAGAAGTAGGCAGACAGAACCCAAATATACTTAGGCAAGGTAATTTCCACTTTTCTAAATGTAACTATTTAAACATTGTTATGAGATCAGATCATAAATGCTGTATCTATTATACAGGAAATGAATAGAAATATTGCATGCATGGTAGATATTCAGCAAATACTACTGGAATTGAATTAAAAATAGTCAAAAACTCAATCTTAGCCACATAAAAACACAGTACAAATAAAACTGAGAATTTCCATGATTTAAAAAAAATGTTTTTTAATGTTTATTTATTTTTGAGACAGAGAGAGAGGCAGAGTGTGAGTGGGGAGGGACAGAGAGACATGGAGACATAGAACTCAAAGCAAGCTCCAGGCTGAGCTGTCAGCAGAGAGCCTGACATGGGGCTCGAACTCACGACCTGTGAGATCATGACCTGAGCTGAAGTCAGATACTTAACCGACTGAGCCATTCAAGCGCCCATCATGATTATTATTTTTCAATATGTTTTTATAAAGGGCTTAGGTGCTTCCTCTAAAAACTGCTATGAAAGCACTAAGAATACCATCAAGACTTATATAATACATAAGGCTTACTTCAAGGCATCCACAGAGAGACAGCAAAATAATAGTGACAGTAAGAAGAGTGTAAACTCTAAGAAATGATGCCAAGAAACTTAAATTGGGGAGAGAATTTTAACGAAAATAAAAATGTATTCACAATGAAGAATGGCTTCAAACGAGGCTGCTTTCCACTTCCAATCTGTTAATTTGCTACGTTTTGTACCATTCCAAGACTATAATAACTCTAATCAGACCAGAGCACATTTAATCTGTTGGGTTCTCACGGCAGATGCAAAGTGACGGCAGTTATCCACAACTGTTGATGTGATGATGACTAAGTGACCAAGACCCTCCATTACAATAATGCACCACACTTGTTACAGTGGTGGTTACCGTTTCACTTGGCTCAGCTCTCCTTCTGTTTCTTTCACAAAGTAGGTACGTTGACAAAGTCCCAGACAATTTTGCTACCTGAGTGGTGCCATCTCTCACACATGTACCCTTTAGGATGAAATCAACGTGTACCTGGTGGTGCCCACTGCCACTCACAGCTGGCTGGCAAAGGGTCTATTGAAAGGGCACTGGATCAACATCAGAATAAAATATATGTGCAATGTTCCTTGATGATTATCACCTGGCTAGACAGGTGGACTGAGTTATGAAATGTGGACTGAGTTACTCTAAGAGAATAAAAAAAAAAAAAGATCTAATCTAGTTCTTTAATTTCTTCCTCTTCATCCCTCAAGTATCAGAACCGGTGTGCTCCCCTTCAAAAAGCAAACTTCTTCTCCAAGTTTTGGTCAGGAACCCCTCTTTTTTTCTCCACAGCATTGTATGCTCCCCTCATGTAATCAGAGCACTTACCACTGTGTCTCCTTCAGTAGACAAGAGTTCCATGAAGGCAAGAACTTCGGCTTTTTTAAAAATCACTAATACTCATCAGAACCTCTACAAGGCCAGGTTCATATTAGGGACTTAGGAAATGTTTACTAAGCTAATAAACAGACCAAGCTAGGAAATCCTATTCTTCCTTCTTCTTTTATGAATGGAGAAATTACAGGCCTTGATTGTACTCATTTGTTCATTCACTGAGTTTCAGTGATGGAGCAGACACTGTGCAAAGTGCTAAAAAATCTGCAATAAAGCAGTAAGCTAAAACATTACAGTGCAATTTGATAAATTTTGCTAAAGATAAAAATAGTAAAGTCAGTGAAGGTGGAGAGATATTGTACAACCCGTCAGAGAAGGCTTCCCAGGAGGTAACACTGGAACTGGGTTACAAAAGTCAGGCAAACACGTGAGAGAGGGAGATAGACTTTTAGGGAAAGAGTCATGAGAAAACATGGCATGTTCAATAAATGAAAAGGAGGGGAACCTAGGTGGCTCAACTGGTTAAGGGTCGGACTCTTGATAACGGCTTGGGTCACGATCTCATGGTTGTGAGATCAAGCCCCATGTTAAACCCCATGTCGGGCTCCGTGCTGAGGGTGGAGTCTGCTTGGGATTCTCTCTCTCCATCTCTCTCTATCCTTCCCCTGTTCATGATCTCTCTCTGTTTCTTTCAAAATAAATTAATTAATTAAAAAAAAAAAAAGAAAGAAAATGAGACGGACAGGATTGTGACTGAAGCCAGTGCTGGCAAGATAGGTTGAAAGCAGCTTATGCTATTTATGCTATGCTAAGGAATCTGGAATCTGGGCTTTCTCTTCAGTATAATGGGAACTGAGGAAGCCTTTTAAGCAAAGGAGTGATGTGATCACATCTAGGTAGGCATAAGCTGCAATTAGCATGGAACAGAATGGACACATTCAGTAAGGGTTGAGAAACTAGGGACAAGGAGGCTGGAGACCCAGGCTGGGAACACTGACCTAAATGAATGATCCTTAGCTAAATCAAATTGGAGAAAAGGTAAAGAAAGCTAAACAAAATAAATATTTCCTTTACCTGTGATGCTTATATTCTACTTCTCTGGTAGATGCTGTCAACTCCTTGGGAAAATAAACTGCATTTTTCTCTAGAGTCTCATATTTAAATAACAGCATTATACTGTCTTATAGTCATAATAATTTAGTAAAAATAAGCAAATAATGTTCAAACCGAAGGACTTTCCATACCTGAGACACTTTGCCTGTTGGAATCTGAGTCCCCATTACTGGAGTTAGAATTGTTGGAGGAGTTGTTGTCAACCCCTCCCAGGAGGGGGCGCAAGTGGCTTACTGACACTTGTTCAATGAATGATGTTCCATACTTGCGAAAATACCACCATTCAAATATCTAGAATAGAAAAATAATAAACGTGATTATGGTCCTTGTTACTGTCCATGATTTCTGAACACATATTTGCTGTATTTACAAATTACATCCACCTTAAATACTTAATTTTTTATTCCAAGAATTTTGCTTAATTTATTCTAAACATTGAAGTTTAATAAAATTAAAACACCAATTACATTTTAAATTCTCAATGTAGTTTTCTCCACTTAATAATGGTTTTCAAGGAAAATCTATAACTACAATCATGGATAAAAGAAGACTGTTAAGAGCTGCTCAATATTATTTTCCTCCAAATTTACAGAAATTCTAATAACAAAATCATCATAGCTAAAGAAAACTCCAGAAATGTATACAAATAAGCAAGTTTTAGAAATACGGTTTATGAAATATTCCAATTCTTGGCACCTTACATTCTGATAAAGCCATACCTGCATAAAAATTTTGATAGCAAAACTTTATTTGTATTTTAAAAATAAGTATTTCCTTAGAGAAATGCTGGTTTTACAGAAGGAATGAAAGGCATCCCACTTCTTGTATGGGTGGTGCTCAATTACTGAGATACTCTGCAATGTCCCACTTGCTAAGAAGTGCTTTACAAGCACAAGCATCTGTTGAACACTATTAATGTTTCCTAGCTCACCAGCTTACCAATTATTACGTACCACGAATTGCAAAGGAGAAAAGAAATAATTTTCATTAATAAAAGGAAAGAAGCAATAACACTCATATGACTAGGCTGCAATCAGGACTTATAAGCACTGGGAAAGCAAGTGACACCCCCCAAGCCTGCTTCCCTGCCCCTTGGTCCCTCCAGTGAACACTCCCACCATGATTCAAAGCTGCTCTCTCCCACATCTTTTCCTCTCCTCCCTGTCTGATTTGGGATTTGTGCCTTAAGCAGCCACAAATCATCACACAGAAGAAATTTAAGAATCAGCTATATCCAGAGTCTCACAGGGTTAACTATACCATAATCTTATAATGCAGAATGTGGAACTAACATAGAATTAATCACCTTTATCCTTACTTATTTCATAAGAACAAGATTTTGTTATCGACTCTGGAATGGGCTTTGGGCTATTATTTAAAAATCAGTGTTGTCTTTCATTTGCTCTACTAAACACACACACACACACACACACACACACACACACACACACACACACACACTTTTAAGGCAGAAAAAATACCTACAAATTATCAGAAGGAGCTATCAGTCAAACCAAATGTTTCCAATTCTAGAACATGAGTTTAATTTAATTCCAAAAAGTTACCCATCTGACTATGTGAATTTTCACATGTGCAGACATTCAAGTAATTTCACCTGGCAGACAGGGGAGACTATGATATGAAAACTAAGAAGGGACAGGACTAGTCTATAACACTTGGAATGCTAGCAATAAGAGATCTTGCTTAACGAAGGAAGAAAGTTCAAGAATAGTAAATTTACAAACCATGAGTCCAGGGAGTTTGTAACCTTAGGCAAGTTATTTTATCTATTTGAACATCAGTTTCTTCTATTATAAAGTGGAAATCATATTCATTATTCATTCTCAAGGTTCCTCAATTTTTACACCCAGGTAAAACACCTAGTTTCAAACCCCATGTAAAAGAAACTAGCTCAGCGCCCGTTGCATGTGTGGTTTCAAAAGCAATAGCAAAGCTACCATTTATTATATTGATGATGTACATGCCTCCCACGCACAGCATACCTGACATGCTGGTGCACTCCTCTTTCACTTATCTGTGATTCAGGCTAGTACAGCATCTTCTTGTCTGTTGCTAAGTTGTTGGCTGAAAGCCCTAGAAATCATTGTGAAAAAGGGTACTGTTCACCATTCAGTCCTGACCCCCAGACAAAGCCCTCAAGAGATTCGTGGCTTTGCCTTTATTAGAAGACAAGCTCCAAAGGACCCAGAACACTGGGCACAGAACTGGCAATGGCTCTCAGTTACTGTGGGGGAGAGCTTTCGTTCCCCTAAGCCTTTGCTCTGCTTTCTATATTATGCTGCCTGGGCACTTGCCAGGCCTTGGTTCATTGATTCAGTCACATAGCAGGAAGTGCTCCACACCAGGCACAGGCTGTGCTCCAGGGTTACATAATGCAGATGTGGCCCCTGATACTACCAGTCCATGCCACAGATCACAATGCTTCTCACAGGTTGCTCCTGACATAGCCCATACCCATCACAAAAACAAGACAAAAAAAAAAAAAAAAATACCTTGGAACTCTAGATTTCTCAGTTTCTCCAGGAGAATCACAGAATGTCAGCACTAAAAGGGACCCTAAAGGATCACGTACAGTCTCTATTTACAGATGAAGAATGAGGAATGACCAAAGTCACACAGCAAATTAAGTAGCTGTTTAGACTGAAGCCCCAGCTCTGTACCCCTAATCTCACCAGGGCCCTGTAACAAGACACCTTTTTCTAACTCTAGTGCGCATCGAAACACAGATGTAGCCTAATCATTTCCCTTTCCAAATCTTAATTTCCCAATGCCTCTGACTCTACTGTCCCTTTGCTTTCTTAGCTATTAGAATCAATACAGAAGTAGTCTATCAAACAGGACATTCATCCTAAGGTATAAGTGATTCATATTGGTGAGGTATTTCCATTATAATAGGAGACAGACCTTCCACCCAGTATTTCTAATGCAGGAATAACAGATCTCAGTAAAGACTGGGTTATTCATGCAGCTGTTTGGAGAGAAAAAGAGGGTCTGCTCAGGTCTGTTGTATCACAGGAGTAGATGGCTTCTTACCTATCACGATCTTTCTTTATACCATATTAGAGTGCCTAGTACCCTAGGGCAGAGACTCTAATATGTATTCAAGGAACAACTAGTAAAAAGAAGTAGGAAAGGACTTGCAGCCATGAACTTCAAACCAAGTCTTCTAATCTGGGGCTAGCATAATAATCTGCCCCTTATCCCAAAACATGACAGGCTTTGGGCCAGCACCCCACAGTATTTTTAAATAGCTGCACAGATCCAAATGGGCAGATGGTGTTATTTAACACACACATATCTGGTGTCACTTTGAATACTTCTCTCTGGTGCATAACCTACAATGTAAACAGCAGAGCCCTTATAAACAAATTTAGATTGTAAAATTAGTGGGCTTAAGCTTAAGCTTAGTGGGCTTGTCCCAGTGGAATAAAACTGGTTTTAATCTGATAACTATAAAATTAAAATATAAATTTACCATTTCATAGTCTCAAAAATATAATCTCTCTAGTGCTTTTTCCCAACTCATGCTTCACCCCAAAGATTTTACAGATCAAGTAAGATGAGAACTAAAAAGCATCAACTGAATTGGGCATTTAAATCAAAAGTAGCCCTCCCATCTAGCTGAAAGTTCAAAACGTAAATACACTTCATGATGGCAAGTTAAGTGACTTTGTTTGGTTCTCTTGATTCTCTGGGGCTCAGTTATCTAATGTGTATAATAAGGTCACAGTAAGCACTCAGTTAATGTTGGATGGATACACAGATAAATGTTCACTGGATGGATGAATGGACAGGTGGACACTTAAATGGATGGATGACAAGGGCTCGCCTGGTGATTTAATGAGAGATAGTCTAAATCAACAGCAAGACCAATGAAAGTTTTTGTGTTCTTTTTGTTTGTTATAAAAAAGATAGACTTATCCATATTTGTGGAAGAGTAAAGAATCTAGTGAAAAGAGAGACACTAAAAGATGCAAAAGAGTACAAATGACCAAAAGGCATGATGCCAGGAGCCCAGAAAGCACATACACCCTGCCTTCAAAAGGCAACCTATCATTTCTTGCTCTGAGACAGGAAGAAAAGAAAAGATGCATGCATAGAGGGGAACATTCTATTTTGAAAAGTAGGGTGTGATGTGAGCTGTTTCACCTGTCAGAAGGTAACAAAGGGATAAAGTGGGTGACACTGATCTCACTGCAGATGCAGGTAAGGTTTGTCTTCTGAGAATAAGGAAGGCGGGATGCCACTGTGAATGTGAGAGTGGTCTCAGGGGCTTGGATCCAAACTCTGCAGGACAGAAGTGCCAAAAGCTATACTTGGGACCCAGATCATATTTAAAATAAAGACCCATTTGTGAAGGACCCAGTTACCAATGTCTTGTGGCCTCCTCCTTACTGTTTGGCAGAAGCAGAGAGGATGACCAAAAAGCACTGGGACTAGGGCTGGAGATTCCAGTTTGGCGCTGACCTATGGTACAAACTTGTTGCGTTTTCTCCCACAGGGAAGCAACAAAAATCTGGCACAGGGACAATCAAACAAGACCCTTCTGTCTATCTTGCAAACCTAAAAAGCTGAGTGTTTCCTGAAGATGCCTAGGTTCTTCGGAGCCAATAAGCTGTCTTCTTGAACTGCATGCTCTCTATATAAAATACTTCTCCTTGTGAATCAGGGACTTCCCTATACCCTACACCACACTTAAAAATGCTTCAAGATTCCCATAGAGCAGCACCTTAGTAATTCCACACCAATTCCATTAACCCCACAGGAAATATAATGATGTCTCAGGCTGAAATTGGCTAAGTGCTTCTTAAGGATTAAAGTAGGTAATGATATCACAGGAGAATAGATACAGAGATGATGGAGATTAAAGAGGAAATCTGAAACTTTCCCGCAGCCTACTCCCAAATGGAAAGACTGCAAAATTGACACCTGCTGTAAGTGTTCAGAAACATATCTGATGGTGAACAGTTTTTTGGCAAAGGGGGATCTTCAGGGCTTAAACAAGATAAATCAAGGCAGTGGGCATGGATTACATAATATACATAATCTTTTCATTTCTCAAATATATCCTTTTCTCTGTACCCACTAACCCTTTCAGAGTACCCCTCATTTCCACATGACAGACTTTTTTTCCCCTTTTGGCTCCTGTTATGTTGTTTAGGAATACTGATGTGCTATGGAATGGGTCTTAGCTTCCCACTTCCTTGGTCTCAGCCAATCCCTCCTCAGTTACTATTCCCCGAAACAGCTGAGAGGGGCTGTGTGAAGAACTGGTATTCATGCCCTTCGACCCCCCACTTCCTGGCCACTGATCACCAAGGCTTTAAGAAAAGAGAGAAGACAGAGAAGTGAGGTTCTTTTCAAGGTCAACAGTCAATGATCCATCCCCACCTCCATGCCTGTTTGTTCCCAGAATGAGATTTTTCCACTGTAGCATTAGAGGGGAGGGTCACTCTCCTGAGCTAAAGTCATGAAGACTACTGACCTTGGTAGAAGCCATCCTGAACCGTGTGCCTCAGGCCCTGCCAGGTCATACTGTGATGGCAGCTATTCTCAAGGCCCTTCTTGAGATTCTGATTCAATTGGTCTAGAGTGGTGGTCAGATCCATCACTTTAAACAAGTTCCCCAGATAATTCTGACACAATCAGTTAATTCATCCTCGCACTGGAACTCTGTGCTTTTAACACATATTTTATAACAATCTACCCAGGCATTATATTTACCAAAATAGAGATATAAAAACAAAACAAACAGACAAACAAAACCACAGATAGGGTCCCAGTCTTTGTGAAGCTTCCATTATAGAGAGGACGAAAGCAATAAATGATGACACATAAAGTATCATTATAAACTGTAGTAAAGGTTGGTCCCTGTTCCAGACTGGCCAAATATGACCCAACCCACAGCCAAGTGGATAAAGAAAATAATATCTCCTCCAGAGAAGATTGTAGTCTCCCTCCTTCTCCCTTTCTTTTCTCTTCTTTTTCCTTATTCTTTTCTTTTCCTTCTTTCCTTCCTTTCTTATCTACCTGACCCATTTCTGTGGCTCTGTTAAAATGAAAACATCAACTGTTAGATACTACTGTTATCCACATTCTTAATCAACACCTTTATGAGAGGCAGACTAGTATTATGGCAAAGCAGTGCAAATTTAAATTCTAGTCCTCACTCCACCCTTATGTAGCAAAGTGACCTGAGCAAGTCATAAGCTTTCTGGATGCCTAGTCTATAAGTCTTTACTGGTTTAAACTGGATGGCTTCTACCTGCAAGGACATGGATGGAACTAGACTCTATTATGCTAAGTAAAATAAGCCAATCAGAGAAAGACAAATACCATATGATTTCACTCATATGTGGAATTTAAGAAACAAAACAGCTGAACACAGGGGAAAGGAAGGAAAAATAAAATAAGATAAAAACAGAGAGGGAGGCAAACCATAAAAAACTCTTAACTATAGAGAACAAATTGAGGGTTGCTGGAGGGAAGGTGGGGGGGATGGACTAAATGTATGATGGGGATTAGGGAGAGTACTTGTGATGAGCACTGGGTGTTGTAAGTAAGTGATGAATCACTAAATGCTACTCCTGAAAGCAAATAAAGTTAACTGTATGTTAACTAACTTGATTTTAAATAAAATCCTGAAAGAAAAAACAGTGATGAGCAGTAGACAGAAGTCAAAGGTGATAATTCATGAGTGACTTTGTGAAACACTGGGCATATGCAATGCTTATGTGTTGATGTTTGATGTTTTGTTTTTTAGGTTTATTTATTTTGAGAGAGAGAGAGAGAGTGTGTGTGTGTGTGTGTGTGTGTGTGTGCGCGCACGTGCACACGCAAGCAAGCGGGAGGAGACAGAGAGAGAGAGAGAGGGAGAGAAAGAATCCCAAGCAGTCAGTGCAGAGCCCCATGTGGGACTCGAACTCAAAACTGTGAGATCATGACCTGAGCTGGACACTTAACCGACTGAGCCACCCAGGTGCCCCTGATGCCTGATGTTTAACTTGATGTTTAAGTGTGGACATTTGACATTTAAATGGAGCAATAGCGGCAAAAAACAAAACAAAAACAAAATCAAAAACCTAGATTGGATGGCTTCTGTGAGTTCCTTCCCTGAGGCCTGCAACTGCATGATTTTCAAGCCTCTCAATATGTGCTCAAACATAAACTGATAAAGCCAAAAGGACAGTTTGTCCCTTTATCTGCCATCAGCTTGTTCTCCTTCTTCACTTCTGCCATGTCTAATCATTAATCCTATCCACTCAAATAGTCCTGTCCACAGTCAGACCCTGACAGGCATATGTCTACTCTTTAGCCTGGCGCTTTACTTGGTCTCCTGTGGAAAAGCATTAATTTTTATGGTGACCCCAAGAATCTGTAATCTGATAAAGCTGAATGAGCCTCAGTTTTCTCCCATTATCTGCAGACTTGGCTATGATATGGCCCCACAGCATCTCTCATTCTTTATACTACAGCCAAGGGACAACTTTCTTCATAGTTAACACAGCCTGACATTTATATATAGTTTCCCACATCCCAAGAGCCCTTCCAATCAAGTTTCCCCAAGTCTTTTTTTTACTCTTAGCTTCGGAATCACCATCATTTGGGTGATTCATATGCCTGTCAATTAAAATGCTATCTCAAGTGCAGGTCAAGTTCTTTAGACAAGGAAAAGTTGAAAGCCATAACTATCTCCTAGTCCCACTCCCTCACTTTTGAGGATGGAGAACAGTGTCAGAGAGATCAGGATTCAAATTTTATCATTTGTCTGCTACAAAACCTTGGTCAAATTATTTAACATTTGTGTCTGCTTATACTCAACAGCATAAAGCCACTGTTATATCTACCACTTAGAATTTCAATGAGAATTAAATGAAGTAAAACATGCAAAGTGCTTAATACCGGGCATAGAGGGATAACTCAATAAATGGATCTTTGATACAATTTATTCCTACCTAATTATCATCTCTTCTATACTTTCCCAAAAACATAGTTTTTTTACATGTAATCTATGAGCTAAGTCTTTTATTTACTATTCTAATTTCCTCCCCTGTTAGTTCTTGATTCTCACTTTTTAAAATTATGCCCTGGATGGCCTCTTTTTATAGCTATTTAATACATATGTGTAGAATGTAGGTATAAGAGCATGTCTATATTCATGTTAATGGGGACACAGGGATCTGCGTATAAATGTCAATACAACATAGAGCATTTTCTCCATTCTAGCAACATTTTAAGAAAATTAAAGGAAGCATTTTCTCCACATAACCATCTTACCACTCTGAAAAACAAAAATAAAACCCAGAAATTTTCTCCATTGAAATAAACATTGCCCAGAGAGGCTACTTCAAGCAGACTGGGCATGTCCTTGCGAGAACACTAAAAGACTAAACTGGTGGGCTTGGACTGTGACGACAGGTGCAGTTCCTGTGGCTGGAACTGGACTGAGATGGGAAGGCTTGTGCCAAGACGGCAGAGAGGCCGCTTGGAGTTCAGCAAGGGAGAGAGCTGGCCGGATGGGTATGTGGGCATGAGACCAGAAGGGAAGAGTGAGAGGTAGGTGGCATGACAAACTCATTGCGGGCTTTCAACCTGCGAAATTAAGAACTAGCAGTGATACCAAGAAAAATACACACTGATTAGTCCTCATTTATTTTTTAAACACATTAGTGTAAAAGACAGCAGCATTTGCCAAACACATTTTATTTTTGTGTATATCTGTTCAGTTAGATGACTTTTTCAGGGTATTTTTGTTTGTATTTACCCCTCTCCTCCTAAGACATCACACTGCATGACAGTTTCAGTCTCCCGCGTAGGAATCCTGAGGTCCCCAAACAACCATGTCCCCAGGGGCATACCTGTACTTTCAGCGTTCACTGCCTGGCTCTCCTTCCATTGTTCAGGGGAAAGTCATTAGGTAATTGTTTCTCCTTGCCAGGAAACAAACCACTAAGCACCTGATCCTTTACCTCAATGCTGCCTCTCCATGAACACACTTGGCAGAAAATAGTGGTTGAATAGGAACCTCAACCCTGGGTACATTTCAAGGACTAGCAAAGCTGAGTCCCCAAAGGCAGGATAACACTGATGCCAATAATCTCTAAAGCAGGAGCCTAAAGCTATCAAGAGCTATTTCCACTTTGTAGTGACTTTGCCCTCAGGACAGACAAACATTTTTGAGAAAGGCCTTTCAAAACCTTCAAACATCAGAGGTTTCCAGTGCTCAAAGTTTCACATCAGTCGGACATATCCTGTGCCTCCTGAGAATGCTGCAAGACAAATACACCCTGAGATGGTGCAGCAGTGATTGTCAGGTTTCAGCAGCTGCGCTCCACACACCGGGAGAAAGCCTCGCCAGCCTGGACCTGCAAAGGTGGTCACAGTCTACAGAAATCCCTTTACTTGTAAAAGTAAGCTGACGGGACTTCACCTCCCGGAGTTAAAAAGTTTGACTGCTTAGGCCCTGCTTACCAGAGTGAAAGGGGATAACCCACACTCTGGCAATCAGTTTGTAGCCCAATCCAGACCTGCTGTTTGTTCAGCGAGCTAGAAAAACAGCTGAGAACCTAACCAGAAGGTGGTGAAATGAGTGACAGACTGCCTGGGCTGAAATCCTGCTCTTCACTATTTGCCAGCGATGTGACCTAAGGCAGGTTGCTGACTTGCCTGTTCTACCTCTTAGGCCTACACATTAGTAAAATGGAAACAACAGGAGCAATCTCTTCCTCCTCGTACAGTTGCGGAGAGCAAATGAATTAGCACGTATGTGCTTAGATCAGTGCCTGGCACACAGGAAGCACCACCTAAGTGGGTAACATTCTTAAGCAAACATCCCTGGGAGAGGAATACACAAACAAAAACCTACTTTGTGCATCAGAGTGAATTATTGGTTTCAGCATGAAACTGCTCTTCAAACTGTATCTAAAAGTTCACGTTTTTCTGTTTAAACAAAAAATACTTCAAAGCTATTTTAGAAAGAAAATATTAAAATATTATTTTAAATGTAAATAATTGTTAGATGAAGACTTATAATACCTTCTCCTCTCCCCCCAAAAATATACATGATAAAAGGTTGCCATGTTTTCAGCACATACTTATTAATCATTTATCAAGCATTTGAAAGCATTTTCCAAGTTTGAAGTTTCTTCAGTCCATTAAGAACATCAAGGTGGGAATCTGAGGACACAGTTTCTAGACCTGGCTTTGCCACAAACTAACATGAGTTAAGTAAATCACCTTACAGCTTTAAGAACAATTCTCTAGAGCGTCTGTTTTTCTCATGTCCCCAAGGAACAGAGAAGACCTCAGAGACACACATAGGTGTGCAGACCTGCATTTAAGAGGTAATAGGGTACAAATTACTATTCACACCTTATTTCAAACCAGTTCGAAGAGAAGTTTTAATATGCCTCCCTTCACCTTGGCTTGCTGGCTCTCTGCAGTCAGCACTGGGCTTTCTGTGTGGACTTCCACTTATAGAACCATGTTGGAGCAGCAACTGCTGGTGTCCTTCACATTCCTGGTCCAGTAATATCAACTTGAAGCATCTCATCCCTCGAGTCCAGACAACCCATGTGATACAGCAGAGCAAGAGTAACCTGAATATGCTCTGATCACAAAAAAATGCCCCCCATACCACCACCATCTCTTTAAGCTCTTGGTAGGTTTCTGCCCTGCATATATTGCTCTACCTTTTTACTCTGGCTCCCTGTAAGCTCAAGCTTCTGAAACCTTCTACTGTTCTAGGTTCGCCTATGCATTTGTTCCACATTTTTGTGCCCTTCTCTCCTAAAACTTTCGTTTTTTTAGTGATCTTAACATCCGCACTGTAGTATCTTTCTTGTTCTTGTCTCCATAAAAATTAGTAATCACAGCATTATATGTAGACAAAAAAAAATTCTAAAACCTCTTTTTCCTTAAAGATCATTTAATTATATTAGCATGACTACAGTGAGTTAGATGCCCCTATTTAAGTCCACTGAAATTAAAAAAAAAAAACTACTTCAGGTGTTATAACATCACATTTATAACTATTTAGAGCATAAACTAATGGAACCAAAGAAATGATTATCATTGCTTTTGCCTACTGGAATTTTTGAAAGGAAGAAATAGGGAAATGTAACTTTTGATAAAGGGAAAAAAGCTTATAACTGCCACATCTACTTCAATCCATTTTTTAAAAAACTGGGCTCTATTTCTACTGATTTTGAGTATGGCCAATAATCCATTTTGAAAAAAAATTTTTTTTAACGTTTATTTATTTTTGAGACAGAGAAAGACAGAGCATGAACGGGGGAGGGGCAGAGAGAGAGGGAGACACAGAATCCGAAACAGGCTCCAGGCTCCGAGCTGTCAGCACAGAGCCCGACGCGGGGCTCGAACTCACAGACCGCGAGATCATGACCCGAGCCGAAGTCGGCCGCTCAACCGACTGAGCCACCCAGGCGCCCCAACCAATAATCCATTTTGAAAAGAATGATGAAAAACATTGTTCGTTGAACTGAGTCACGTGTATTTTATAGTATCTCAGATACTAGAATTTGACACAGAATTGTCTTCCTTTAATTTCCATTATATTTATATTTTGTTTTTCCCCTTCAACAAAAGCAATACAGGACTATTAAAATTTTCTTTTAAATATTTTAGAAATGTGTATGTGGGTAGTAAAAGGCCTCTATAAGTCCAACTACACAACATAAACACATATACAAGATAATCACTGTAAATTGCAGGTATGTATTCTTCCAGAATTTTTGCCTGTACATATACTAACATACAAGTAATCAGCATGCTTTTAAATAGGAAGGATTCTACTACTTACCAAAATGAGCCCTGATATTAGTGAGGAAGTGCCTGTCAGGGCCACGTAGAACTTCGGTGTTAATGTGTTCAAAAACATGCTCACTAAAAAAAAAAAAAAAAAAAAAAAAGAGGGAAAAAAATAAGGAATGCATAAGTATGTCAATAAAACAGACTTCCATTTTTCTTTTGTGGTGAAATCATTTGTTTCTGATGACAAAAATTCTTGGAATCATAACAAAGTCCCATTAAAATGGTTCAGCATTACAAAGGCCAGAATGCTAGGTGTCAAGGTATAGTTCCTGAAAGAAAAAAGCTACATACAAGAGAAAAGCGCAGCTTTTTAGTTTCTGCCTCCCAAAACTATCCTTGGGAATGGTTTTCATGGATTCATAACCACTGAGGAGTCAAATCAAAGCTGGTTACCAGGGGGCGCCTGAGGGGCTCAGTCAGTTAAGCGTCTAACTCTTGATTTTGGCTCAGGTCATGATCTCACAGTTTTTGAGATCGGGCTCTATGCGGCTAGTGTACAGCCTGCTTGGGATTCTCTTTCTCTTTCCCTCTCTCTCTCTCTCTCTCTCTGCCCCTCCCCAGCTCGTGTATGCTCTCTCCCTCAAAATAAATAAACATATAAAAAAAAAAGTTGGTTACTAGACTGTCAGTCAGAAAGAAAAGATCCTTATATGTTTCATGAGACCCACACATTAGAGTTCTTGATGAACCAACAAGGAATATTTCAACCTAGAACAAATGGAAAATAAATACAGTTGATCCTTGACTGATATGGGGTCTTAGGGGCACAAACCCCCTACACAATTAAAAATCTGAATATAACTTTTGACTACCCCCAAAACTCTACCAATAGTCTACTACTGACCAAAGCCTTAGCAATAACATGCACAATTAACACACATTTTGTAGGTCATATGTATTATATACTGTGTTCTTATAATAAAATAAGCTAGAGAAAAGGAAATGTTAAGAAAACCATAAGGAAAAAAATTACATTTACAGTGCTATACATATTTATCAGAAAAAATCCACATGTAAGTAGACCTGGGAGGTTCAACCCCGTGTTGTTCAAGGGTCAACAGTATATTGGCAGTTATTAAAGATTTTAAGACTATTGTTACTCCTAAGAAGGAAGGACAAATTGACAAAGTTAGCATGAATTAGCAAAACTTTTTTCACCTAACTTAAAAAGGCTGTTAGACTGCTCATCAAAATAATTGGATCAATAAAAAGAAAGATAAAAAATAAGTCACTAAAAATGTGTAGTCGGGTACCTTCCTGACCAATTTCTGCCACTCTGTTCATATGAACTATACTGTTGATCTGGCTGCCGACTTAATAAGGTTCACTTCCACATTTCATTATCATTTCTATTGAGATATTGCATGAAACTTTGATTATTACCAAAACAACAACTGACCTAAAGAGCTTTTTGCATGCATATTCACATTCTTTACTGAACCTATTGTTGAAGGGGATCGCATTGGCCTGATTTTAGAACGAAGGATATTAGAAATAGGACTTTGATATCATTAGGGGAAAAGGCTTTGGCATTTGCCAACAAGGCCCACATTTGCCCACAAGGCAAAGTCACCAACATGAACACAATCCCATGTTCACTCATTCAACAAATACTTCTCTCTGTTTATGAATGAAACTACGGACAAGGAATGGAAGCATGAATGAGATACATTTCTGACCCTCTAGAAGGCCACAGTCTAGGTAAGAAACGAACAAGTAACCAAGCAATTACCAAGTACACAGTCAAATGCTGAGCACAAGATGTTATGAAAACACAGAAAAGGGATGCACTTTGCGCTGGGGGTTGGAAAGGTTGTGCAGGAGAATAATCGGGAGTTAACTAGACCAGAGCAGGAAGGAGGAGGGATAGAAGGGCAATGTCAGCAGAGGAAGGGGCTTGCTTGGAGGTGCTGAGAAAATATCACAGCCTTTCCAAATGGTTGCACAGGCTGAGGAAGTTAGGAGCTTGAACTGTCAACCCTTTACAGAGAAACAGATGTAGAAGGATGCACCAATTCCATCCTTCTTGACTACCAACCATCCTTCCCGGTGCTTCCTCTTAAATGAATTTTTTTGTTTGACTTGTGGGCTGTCAGTTGTAATCTCAAGAGTCTGAACTAACATAATGTGCTCAGTTGATAGTCACAATTTGACTAAGAGGATTCTTTTGGAGAAATAGAGAAAGGCACAGAAGAAGCAATCAGTCTGGGGCTGTAGGGGTACAGCTGAGTTAAGGGTGGGTTTGCTTGGCCATTAAAAAACCCAAAGACATAGTGATTTGTCCCTTCCTAAGCACATTAGTGGAAAAAGGAAGATTTTTTAAAAGAAAAAAATTAAACCAGGTCGAATTCTGAAGTGTCTAAAATTCTCAAAATTTCCATCCTTACACTATAAATGACCCCACATTCCCATCCATTTACTCATTCATTCATTCATTCATTCATTCAGAGAATGTGCACACATGAGAGAGGGGCAAACGGAAAGAAAGCGAATCTTGAGCAGGCTCTAAACTCAGCATAGAGCCTGACGCAAGGCTCAATCCCATGACCCTGAGATCATGACCTGAGCCAAAATCAAGAGTCGGACACTCAACCAACTGAACCACCCAGGCAGCCCCTCCCCATTATTTGTTAAAAAGTCACCAAAACATAGTATTTGCTTTATTTTATAGCGATGAACTCTCATATCTCCATGATATACTTTTCAGTAGGTTTCCATGGATAAAGTGAGTATAAAATTCTATGAAATCCATTTCTTCAAGAAAGAGAAAAGATGTTCCTGAATTAAAAGTGCTTTAGTAGCCCTGTTGTAAAGATTTTCTACTGAAAACACTGAATCCACTGTGGGCAAAAGACTCAACAGCTAACTGATCAGTGTAAAAAAAAACAATACGTGAGTTTTCTAAAGAGATTAAACTAAACACTGTCCCCATTTGGTTTTACTTAAGATTATATAGCAGCAGTGATTAATAATTAAAAGGTACTTCTCTGTTATATCCAGTTGTAGAAAGCTACTAGAGTAGGGAAAGATAATGAAGTCATTAAAAGGAAGAGACACACATAGAGAAGTGAGAGAAGGAGAAAACACTTAAGAGAGCAGGAGGTGCTCATTTAAGAATCTATTAACCTCATAGTCTTATTGAACATCCTCGCTCAAATCACTAAGACCTGGCACTTGGCAATTCTGGGCACAAATACCAACACTTTTTAAAGTTAATAACAAAGCACTTTCACATATTAGAGAGTTTAATTCTCATTTCAGCTCCATGCGGTCAATATTCTTATTCATGTTACTTCACAGCTGGATACGAGGAAAGCCCTGAACACCAGCAGTCCTGCCTCCCAAGCTCTGACTCGCGGCATCACAGGGGCAGGCAGATATTGCTGACAAGCATGAAAGAACAAAAGAGCAAATGGAAAGCCTTTCATTGTAAAAGGAGAAGAACTCTAAATAAATGATACTAAAATATGGACGCTTTTAATACTGTATTTATTTTTACCTCTGACCTTTAAAGATAAGTTCCCTGTAATCTTATTACTGGTGTTTGCAGCACCAGGGGGGGAAGGCAGGTAGGCACACAGAGAAGAGAGTCTAGTTGAAGATTCCCTCGTTAATCTAGAAGGGCTGCACACTGCAGACCAGACCACCTTAAAACAAGGAATACCTTGCCTAGTTTCATCAGCAATGATGGCCACTAGCAATTATTTTTTAAGACGTATGAGGGCCTGATAAAGTACCTAAAAACTGGAGCAGAAAACTGTGGAGTTTATTCTTTGAAACGTAAATGGGATTCTCCTGAAATTTACAGACACATCACTGTCTCCTCCATACCAGCTGGGGCTAAGCAAAACAAATTCAAAAACAAACAGACTTCTAGCTTTGTGAAGAATAGATTCATATAATTTCAGTAATGTCTTATTTCAACCCAGAGACAACAATTAATAAATCAGAAGGCTTTTCATCTGATCCAGCAGAACACTCCCAACAGGTCACTGCTCAGAAACACCACATGAGTTACTCAGGGGCAGCACCTCAGGGACTGAATCGTGGAGCGTTCTGATGATGCTGAACTTCAACTCAGTACGGTCTTCTTATTTAATTAATGAGCAAATGGGAAGGAATGAAGCATGGCCCTGAGAAGAAACAAGGTAGGAAGGATGGGTACATGGATTGAAAATTAAATGATCTAGGGGCGCCTGGCTGGCTCAGTGGGTAGAGCATGAGACTCTTGATCTCCAGGTTGTGAGTTTGAGCCCCACATTGAGCAAAGATATTACTTAATTAAAAAAAAATTGGGGTGCCTGGGAGCTCAGTCGATTAAGCGTTCAACTTCAGCTAAGGTCATGATCTCATGGCTCATGAGTTTGAGCCCCATACCTGTGCTGACAGGTCGGAGCCTGGAGCCTGCTTCAGATTCTGTGTCTCCCTCTCTCTCTGCCCCTCCCCTACGCACACGTTCTGTCTCTCAAAAATAAATAAATGTTAAAAAATCTTAAAAAAAACCTTTTTTTAAAGAAAATTAAATGACCTCTCTGGATCACAGAAGAGAAGAGATAATAGGTCAACTATGGGAAGCAAAGGATCACTCCTGTGAGCAGCGCTTACTCGGGAATCCTGTGGAATGGAGAGACAGAAATGTCTCTCGGGACATTAATAGCCTTTCCTGAGATTCTTCAGAGCATGAGCAATCCCCAAACCACGCTCCTGGAAAAGACCTTCTGCAAAACAGAGTGACCACACAATCCTATGTTTGTCTCCTCAGACATACTTCATCTCACACAGAGAAGCCCAGGCGGGAGTGAAAAGGCTAAGGCAGCATCAAAGACTTGGAGGTACTGACTAGAAAGAACTGAATAAGCAGTGTGATAAAGTCTGTAACACCCAAAATTCTGGGTCTGTTTTGTCCTGTGTCCCTTTTACTGCCTTTCTAAAATATGGCAAGTGAAATAGAAAAACTTGGAAAAGTTATAAAATAACAATCACCAACCACTGAAAATGTTAGAAATAAAGTCCCTAGGAAGAAAAGCTAAAGAAACGAAGTTTACTTAGGCTGGATGAAAAAAAATTGAAGAGATTTTAGGTAAAACCATTATCCTTGGGAAAGACACCAGGGTTAGGAGACCTGGTCTGTAAATGTGAATTCCACTGTGATGTGGTGGCCCTCGGAAGGTCCCACACCCTCCCAGGGCTGCTCTGAGGCTCTGATGAAATGTGCATTCCCTCCTAACTTCAGCACAGACTCACTGGATGCCTCCCTGGGGCCAGATGCTGGGGAGCACTGCCCCTGCCGCCAATGGGCTCACAATCCAACGGGTGAAGGAGGCAAGGAAATGGATACACAAATATCAAAGAAATGAGAAATGGATACACAAACATCAGATTAGAAAAGGGGTTAAGAGATCAAGAAAAATTTCTGCCAAGAAAAATATTCCTGTCTGAGACTTGTAAGATAAATCAGGAGTTATCCATATGTTGCCTGTGGCTGCAGGGGTGAAGAGACAGTGAGAGGTAGAGCTGTAGGGCATTCTGCATGGAGTACTGCAGCTCAGGGGCTGGCAGGTGCATGCCCCTGGAAGGACAGGGAAAGGCAGCACAGGAGCCACAGACTTGCACATGTCTGCTGAGGCACCAGTGGGGAATTCCTGCTAAATGTGTGAAACTACTTTCTATAGTGCCTGCCATACAAATACACGGAATACTGACTGATGGATAGCAAATGGCTATTCTCAGAGAAGACAAATTAGAATGGGTCCAAACTGTATTTCTCAAACGTAAGGGTGTGCGCTGCCATTTGGTCTCCAAAATTATTTAGGGAGGACTTCTCACTAACAAATGTATGCAATGAGTAGATGTACAATACAGCCTAACAAAAAGGATACTTATGGAATAGGAGACTCTGGTTTGCTCACTTTTCTTAGTAAATAAAGGAACATTTATCTCAATGCAAGCACAAATCTTTACTTTTGAGGCTGTTTCATTGTCCATACAATAAGAATAATATCTAGCTTGTTACAGGGTTGTTGTGAGGATTAAATGTGTTAGTCTAGATAAAGTGCCTAACACAGCAAACCTCAGCAGATAATATGTATTGCTGCTGTTGTTAGTTATGTCTTATGTTACTCTTCCTTTTGTGATGTGACGCCTTACACCGGTCCAGTTGTAGAAAGCAGAGGAAACTCAGTGGAACGTATTTGTGTAAAAGTGCTGGCAGCAGTTCACCAGCACTTACTGTGCACCCCCTTCTATGTGCCGACCACTGGGGTACAGACCACAGCCCAGGAAGTAAATCACCTGCACTGTGATTTTGTCCTATGCGACATGTGGATGCCCTACAAAATAAATGAAGAACCAAGTAATGAAGGTCCTTTCAACTGAAGTTTAGTTGCTGGAAGTGGTAATAAACTGGAGGGTGAGTTTGAAGGCAGCCATTTTGAAGGCAAAGAAATTATTGAATCCCCCAAGTCTACCATGTGACCCTAAATCTCTGATCTTCGCCTTTGTAGGTGCCGTGGGAACAATCAATTCAGCCATAGGACACATGGAAACCTGCAATCTTGTTCCTTAGTTTCCTTCAAGTCCCCTGTGGCTTAGTACATAAACTACATTAAAGCCTTACCTAGAACCCAAGCATGATAGTTTACAAATGTTTTAAATACAAAGAACAAATCATCAAGGCCACAATACCTTCCAAGCCCTGAGACAGGGACATCAAAATAAACTAGAAAATTGGCCATTTCATGCAAAGCAACATTTCTGAAACAGATTTTTCTTTTTAAGTAGGCTTCTCACCCAGCTCACTTGAATTCACAACCCTGAGATCAAGACTTGAGCTGAGATCAAGAGTGAGACACTTAACAGAATGAGCCACCCAGGCACCCTGCATAGCAACATTTCTGATTTAATTACAGAAAATACAATGTCCCAGGTCTACATAAAGTGCATTAAGGTACATGCTAGTCTTTCAGAAGGCTTCTATCAAACTGTTTTCTCAGACCTCAGACCTTACTCAGTGGGTTAGGGAACGCACTGGAATAGTTTAATCCATTGCTTGGATTTTTCTGTGTGAGAATAGGGTATATTCTCTTCTTTCATTTTATTGTTCTTTCAACCCTGCTAACCACTCTCTTCCCTCCTGTCAGATTCCATTAAGTAGAATTGCAACTTCACTTTTTTTCCTCATTTACCAAAGGACAAGAGTATGAAAAATGTAAACTTTAATAATCTAACTTGCACATATGCTAATTTTGAACAGATTTCCAGATCGCACAGCTTTTAAAATTAAAAAAAAAAAAAAACTTGCCCTTTTTCTCAGAATGACACTGTGATAGACAAACTCTAAAGCGACCCACAACGACCCCTACCTCCTGATGTTCATGTAACTCCCTTCCCCTGAATGTGGGTGGACATATGACTTGCTTCTAGCAAACAGATATGTAAGATGCTCTCTCAGTATCTCCTTGCCAGTGTAATGAAGAAAATGTCCATGTTGAGAAGCCTATGTGGCAATGGACTATGAGCAGCCTCTAGGGGCTGAGGCCAACAGCCAATATGAAACTGAAGACCTCATATCTACAACAGTGATTTCTGCCAATATCCTGAATTAACTCAGAAGTAGATTCTTCCTCAGCTGAGTTTGCAGATAAGATCACACCCTAACTGACACCTTGATAATAGCCTTGTAAGACCCAGCACAAAAACAAACAACCAAACAAAGGTTCCAGCACAAAAGTCCCAGCTAAGCTGTGCCTGTATTTCTGACCCACAGAAAGCATGTGATAATAAATGTATATTGTTTTAAGCTGCTATATTTGTCGTAATTTGTTAGAAAGCAGTATAAAACAGATAGAATCAAGTATAATTCATGAAAGTGGGGGTGCCTGGGTGGCTCAGGTGGTTAAGTGTCCAACTCTTGATTTCAGCTCAGGTCATGATCTCATGACTTGTGATTTCAAGCCCTGCATCAGGCTCTGCACTGAGAACACAAAGCCTGCTTGGGATTCTCTCCCTCCCTCTCTCTGCCCCTCCCCCACTTGTACTCTTTCACTCTCAAAATAAAATAAACTCTAAAAGAATAATAATAATACTAGAGGCACCTGGGTAACTCAGTCAGTTAAGCGTCCAACTTCTGCTCAGGTCATGATCTCACTATTGGTGGGTTCAAGCCCTGCGCTGACAGCTCAGAGCCTGGAGCCTGCTTCAGATTCTGTCCCCCTCTCTCTCTGCACCTCCCCCCTCACACTATGTCTGTCTCTTGAAAATAAATAAATGCTTAAAAAATAAAAAATAAAATAATAATAATAATAGTAGTAGTCCATGAAAGTGAAAATCAGTGTGGACATCTGATAACTGGGGCTAACTGCAGTATGCCCAGGAAGGGTGTTAAACATATGCCAATTCTATCTGCCCAAGAGCTTCTTTCTCAACCGTTCATAAATAAAATACAACTTCGACCTCTGTTGCCATGACAACATGTTATTCCACATGCTGATCTGTAATTGTCTTTGTAAATCCACTAGTATTAAAGTCAAAGCTGAGAGAATTTTTTTTAATATGGAAATCAAGCCTCTCCATTTTACCCCAGTAAATGGACTTTCCTTTTTCTAGGCACACTTTAAATACACAACATTTTCATGTTCCCAAGAAATCTATTTACATCTGGGCACAGCATCAGTTCAAGAGAAGACTAAACACACCGTGAGCACTTTTCCTCATTTGTTGCTTTTGCTGCTCCTCTCCTTGTCCTTCACCCCAGTCTCCTTGGGCTCTGATAACATCTCAAGTTTTTATGCATTATAATTCCCTTGATAAATTCTGTGGAATTCATCCTTGTGAGAAAAAGATATGGAAGTATAATTTTAGGCCCATTCCAATGGCAAGAAATTCTCATAAATCATTCTGTCTACTCTTCTCTATACCCTTGACGTTGCCTTGGCAACTTCACAGGTATACTATTTCTGCTTTACTGGGCATTTGGCTCTACTGAGGAAGTAGAGACGAGCACATTCCTTCTTTCTTTTCTCAGCCGTGATCTGGGAAACTATATCAGAGTGTTCAGTCTTCATGGCTCCTGGTCCTTGCCTCTGTCAAGTCACGAAGGACTGTCCAAAGACCGGTCACATATAAACCTCAGTAGCCCTCAAGGGCGAGTGAAGCAAGATCTGATTATCTGTTTGCTTTTATTTACAAATAGGCTAATAATGAGGAACTATACACTGGTCAGGAACAGGAGAGTGGCTAGTTATAAGTCTTATAACTTTAGCCATTTAAAATATGTTTTAATTTAGGTTGAAGATCATCTTATGAACCTTGCTGTTTCTTTTTTTTTTCTTTAATGTTTATTTATTTTTGAGAGACACAGAGCGCAGTGGGAGAGGGGTACAGAAAGAGATTTGAACACAGAATCTGAAGCAGGTTCCAGGCTCTGAGCTGTCAGCACAAAGCCCGATGCAGGGCTCAAACCCACGAACCGCGAGACCATGACCTGCACCAAAGTCAGGTGCTCTACCGACTGAGCCCCCCCAGGCGTCCTGAATCTTTCTGTTTCTTATAAAGTATTTACCATAAGGAAGAAAAAAGATATCTGTCTCTAGGGGAGCAACACTTGCTCAGTTATACTTCAAAAGACAGAAGCCCTGCAGAGACATGGCTCTCCAGGCCCCGGGCACCTCTAATCAGGAAGCATTCACTGTGCATTCCCAATCCACCCCCCCATCCACCCCTCCCCCCAGGGCAACCGCCACAGAGCCTGGTCGGTGGAGGTATAACCGCCTATATTCTTGCTCAGCAAGTGCTCTGTATTAATACCAGCTAGGCCATTAATTTATCCAAAATGTAATTAACTTACAAAAAGTGCAAGACATTGAACCAGACACTGGAGTTGGTAAATGAAATGATATAATGAAACTGATGCTCCCCTTGAGAAGGTAAAATAAGATGCCCACACAAATAACACAGGACGGAATATGAAACATCAGAAGAGAGGTACAGATAAAATCTAGAGGAAGAAAATATTACTTCTAGTCAGAAGGATCAGAGAAACTTAAAAAATGAGATGTCCTTCCTTCTGGGCTTTGAAAGAAGAATAAGCTTTTATCATGAGATTGGAGAGAAGTAAAGAGACAGCACAGATGCCACATGGATATGAGAGCGTACACAAAAGAATTGGGTTGGAGTAGTATAGGTAGGATGAAGAGCGGCAGTGGGAGATTATGCTGGTTCAACTGCCAGGTCGAGAAAATCAACCTTTCGATAGAGACAGTGAGAAAATAGTCACTGAACAGCCATGTGAATAAGACACATGTAGAAATCATGAAGTGATGTGGGAAATGTACAGCTCAGACACTAACCTTAGAGGGGAGCTCCTGCGATACCACCACGGTGGGAGGTTGGGCATATCAGATTTGCAGAGGTAAATTCAACAGTATGTGGGTCTTAACAATGTGACATAAAGGGCGAGACTCTGGAGAATGTCGGCAAAGTGGGGCCAAAGTCAAACTGCAAGTGATTAAAGACAGTGAGTGGTAAGGAATTATGGCAGCAAGCACAGGCTACTTCTACAGGAAGTCTGGTAGGAAAGAGAAGAAAAGAATGTATCATTAAGTGTGACTTAAATTAAAAGAAAATATAAAGGGCGTCTGGGTGGCTCAGGCAGTTAAGCCTCCCCCTCTAGATTTAGCCTCAGGTTGTGATCTTAGGTTCGTGAGATGGAGCCCCATGTGGTGCTCCACACTGACCGTGCAGAGCCTGCTTGGGATTGTCTGTCTCTCTCTTTGTCCCTTCTTCACTTGAGCCTGCACATGCTCTCTCTCTCAAAATAAATAAACATTGAAAAAAGAAAGAAAATATAAATAGCACTGTACGAGCTAGTAAGTGAGTTAGGAATAACATTTAAGCCTTTATTCCACTGCAACAGGATCCACCCTAAGAAATCCAATACTGGCTCATTCTTGTACCTCACCTCTAAAGAAATAAGATTACTCTTTGGAAATGTGTTTACTTTCCCAGAGATTCTTCTTTTTATGTAGATCTTAAAGAATAATTAGAGGGAATTATGGCACCTTAAGTGACATCATTTTGAACCTGACAGTTTACGAATATGTATATTCCTGTTTTATCAGGTGCGATTAAATACAAAATAAAAATAAATCTATTTTCTATTCTATTGATTCTGATTTTTGCACTTTCTGTTAATTTACTTGCTTTGTTTTGAAGCCTTCTGCTAACATATAGCTGAAGAGTTTGCCTCAACGGAAGCCAATAGTTTGAGCCAAAGAAGCAACTCTAAGCCATGGGGCAGTAAAATTCAAATCTGACTTTAAGTTAGGTTTTTATATTTTCATGACATTCTCCAAAAGTTTAATGACTAATTTACTTCTCTTTTGAGTGAAAAGCTGTCCCACAACAGATGGTCTGCTGGAAGCTGTATTAAGGCTGTCTCTTTCTAGGTGAGGATGCCTAACCAACAGAGATAAGAAGCCACAGGGGAAACCATTAGACAGACCAATATTTTAAGTATTCAGCTGCTCCAACGGCCTGATTGTTCAAAGGCTGGCTTCATTATTTTCAGTTCCAGTAGCTAGACTTGGCTTTGCATTTGCATCAAATGACTGGTTACTATTCCAGAGGGCACCTAAAATTATCTCTCCAGGTCCAGGACTGGCAGCAAATTATAAGTGGTAAATCACAAATGCACCCAGCTCTAAGTAAGGTCTATAGGTGACAGTAAATAGAAACTGACAGTAAATAGAAATAAGAAATTTTCTTATAATGTATGAAAAGATGCATCTAACTTCCAGATGCCCTGTGTCATCCCTAATACAAATGCTCCCAAACCCTTAAAATGGCCTTTCTCTCCCTTTTGAATCTATTCTTACTATCTCAAATAGTTTTCAGACATTGTCACCACTCACTGTGAATGACCCATTCATATGTAATTTTTTTTTTTTTTAATTAGCAAATGTCTAATGCACAGATCCTTAGAGCAGTTTATCTCCAGTTGGATCATACCAAGGTTAATGAGGTCAATGTTCTGGGTCTGATCTGAGTCAGTCAACCTCATACCAAGAAATCCTGTCCACAAACTCAGAAGGCACTTCTGACTAGCTGTATTACAAACGGTATTACCACTCAAAGGCCAACCATCGTGATACCTTAAAAACACATACATTTTAAAAGAAAAAAGTGGATTAATTTTCAAGGTTGTTTTCCCATAACATTCTAAAAAATATAGAAAAAAAAATTTTTAAATGCCACGCCCCCCAACCCAGCACTGACAAAAGGAAACAAAAAGAAAAACTAGCACACGCAGCACACTGCTAATGAAAACAGCAAAGGCAGTTTCTCTTGGGAATAATTTGCTAAGATAAAATAATGCTAATTGACAGATGTAGAGACTACAGCATAAAAAAATACATAACATGACTATTCAGTAAGAAAGTACAGTAAGTGATTTGCAAAAGCACCACCTTCAATATCATTTAGATCATTATCTGCAAAATGTCCAACATCATCATTATAGGGACAAAAAAAAGTCTTATCAAGCCATACTTTTAAACACTTGTTTCAGTTCAACAAATACTGTGGAGAGGGCTACTACATGTCAGGCACTAGTCTGGGTGTTTAGTGCATATTTGTATTTTTATTTATTTTTAATGTTTATTTATGAGAGAGAGAGCAAGAGTGAAGGAAGGGCAGAGAGAGAGGGAGACACAGAATCCAAAGTAGGTTCTAGGCTCTGAGCTGTCAGCACAGAACCTGATGCGGGGCTGGAACTAATGAACCATAAGACCATGACCCGAGCCGAAGCTGGACCCTTAACTGACCGAACCACCCAGGAACCCCTAATGCATGTTTTTAATCATTTGATTCCCACCACAGCCCTGCAAAATTGACTACCCTCATTTTATACAGAGGAAACTGAAGCTTATTGAGGTTAAATGATTCACCTAAGGACACACCCCTATTAACGGCTGAACCTTAATTTGAACACAATTGTACCTGATCCCAAAGCCTATACTCTTTCTCCTTGGGGACGTACCATCCTTTTAGATAACTGACCCTACATTTGGGGAGACAAAACAAAGAGAAATGTCTACACTTCAGATTTGCTTTTTGAGATTTCCAGAGTTCATTGCCTCTTCTGAAATGGCAATCTGGTGCTGGCTTCAAAGCCAGGCCTTATGGCTGGGCTTAGAGAGCCCTCTGGGATCTGAGAGCAAGAGGCTGCCCCAAACCACAGCCTCAGTCTAGGGCATGCAGGCATAGCAATGACTTCCTCCTGAGTTGAGGGTGAGGGGAGGATGGTGGCTGATTGCTGAGCCATTCATTACCACACAAACCTCATGTTAAATAACTGACTCTCCCTCAAGGCTATTATTAGCAATGAAGGATGATGTCTGCACATTCTGATGCATTCTATTCAGTATTCTATTTTATTCTGTATCTTGTTCCTTTATCTTACTATGGGTCAAGATAAAATCAGGGCCAGATATTTTATACAGAAAGAGACAGCACTGTCTAATGTCTAAAATCAAAGTATTCAGGCCTACCATACATATACTATTATCCTAGCCTTAGTGAGGATTAATTGGAGTGGCAGGCTCCTAGGGCTGTGTTGGACACCAAATAACAGCTTTTCATACAGTAGCTATTACAGTTAATGTGTCTACAAAACTTTGGTTCTATTCTAATAATATAATTACTGTTCTAATCAACACTTGAAGTAGTATCCTTTCATATTTTCAAGTTATAATTGTTTTTTCTTTCACTTTGAAACAAAATAACTAATATATTTTCTCCTCCTACAGTCAGGTGTGCTAAAACAAAAAAGAAATTTAAAGCATCCTAAAGTCACCATACCCTTTGTTATACTTGTTACTAAGCATCCCATAAATCCTGTGTTTGGCTCTTTTTCACTTTAAATTTATTTGGTGTGATATACACAGTCCTAAACATTCAATGGATATAAAACCCAGGGACATAAAGAAGAATGTATTAAAACATATACCATAGTCTTCCCTTGCACAAATGTGGTGATTATACATTTAACTACAGGATTTGAATACCGAAACCCAGAATGATTAAATCGAGAAGATTATCTATATAAATTAAAAGCCTTAAATTTTCTGGAATTTTCTAACTGACTTGCTAACATCATCCTAAAACTATGATGAAACCCTGTGCATTCACTTGTCCATTCTAGAAGGTTTATACATGTGAATTTAGCACATTTCTGTTATTTTTAAATCATCACACATCTAGGAACTTATCCTAAGGAGATAAAAATGGATTTTTATATATATTTATTCTTCAGGATATTTGGCAAAATATATTTATAAATATATTATTTTAAAAGCAAAAAACCCAAAACACTAAATATCTAAGAAAATGGTTAAATACTATATGCTATTATGAAAGAACAGTATGCAGCCATTAAAAATCACACTATAGGGGGTCACCTGGGTGGCTCAGTCAGTTGAGCATCCAACTTTGGCTCAGGTCACAATATCATGGTTTGTGAGTTTGAGTCCTGCGTTGGACTCTGTGCTGATGGATCTGGCCTGGAGCCTACTTTGGATTCTGAGTCTCCCTCTCTCTGCCCCTCCCATGCTCATGCTCTGTCTCTCTCTCTCTCTCTCAAAAATAAATAAACAAACAAACAAACTTTTTTTTTCTTCTGGTTTTTTATTTATTTTTTTAATCTTTATTTTTTTTTCAGTATATGAAATATATTGTCAAATTGGTTTCCATACAACACCCAGTGCTCATCCCAAAAGGTGCCCTCCTCAATACCCATCACCCACCCTCCCCTCCCTCCCACCCCCCATCAACCCTCAGTTTATTCTCAGTTTTAAAGAGTCTCTTACGCTTTGGCTCTCTCCCACTCTAACCTCTTTTTTTTTCCTCCCCCTCCGCCATGGGTTTCTGTTAAGTTTCTCAGGATCCACGTAAGAGTGAAAACATATGGTATCTGTCTTTCTCTGTATGGCTTATTTCACTTAGCATCACACTCTCCAGTTCCATCCACGTTGCTACAAAGGGCCATATTTCGTTCTTTCTCATTGCCCTGTAGTACTCCATTGTGTATATAAACCACAATTTCTTTATCCATTCATCAGTTGATGGACATTTAGGCTCTTTCCATAATTTGACTATTGTTGAGAGTGCTGCTATCAACATTAGGGTACAAGTGCCCCTATGCATCAGTACTCCTGTATCCCTTGGGTAAATTCCTAGCAGTGCTATTGCTGGGCCACAGGATAGGTCTATTTTTAATTTTCTGAGGAACCTCCACACTGTTTTCCAGAGTGGCTGCACCAATTTGCATTCCCACCAACAGTGCAAGAGGGTTCCCATTTCTCCACATCCTCGCCAGCATCTATAGTCTCCTGATTTGTTCATTTTGGCCACTCTGACTGGCATGAGGTGATATCTGAGTGTGGTTTTGATTTGTATTTCCCTGATGAGGAGCGACATTGAGCATCTTTTCATGTGGCTGTTGGCCATCCAGATGTCTTCTTTAGAGAAGTGTCTATTCATGTTTTCTGCCCATTTCTTCACTGGGTTATTTGTTTCTTGGGTGTGGAGTTTGGTGAGCTCTTTATAGATTTTGGATACTAGTGCTTTGTCCGATACGTCATTTGCAAATATCTTTTCCCATTCCATTGGTTGCCTTTTAGTTTTGTTGGTTGTTTCCTTTGCTGTGCAGAAGCTTTTTATCTTCATAAGGTCCCAGTAATTGATTTTTGCTTTTAATTCCCTTGCCTTTGGGGATGTGTCAAGTAAGAACTTGCTGTGGCTGAGGTCAGAGAGGTCTTTTCCTGCTTTCTCCTCTAGGGTTTTGATGGTTTCCTGTCTCACATTCAGGTCCTTTATCCATTTTGAGTTTATTTTTGTGAATGGTGTGAGAAAGTGGTCTAGTTTCAACCTTCTGCATGTTGCTGTCCAGTTCTCCCAGCACCATTTGTTAAAGAGACTGTCTTTTTTCCATTGGATGTTCTTTCCTGCTTTGTCAAAGATGAGTTGGCCATATGTTTGTGGGTCTAGTTCTGGGGTTTCTATTCTCTTCCATTGGTCTATGTGTCTGTTTTTGTGCCAATACCATGCTGTCTTGATGATTACAGCTTTGTAGTAGAGGCTAAAGTCTGGGATTGTGATGCCTCCTGCTTTGGTCTTCTTCTTCAAAATTACTTTGGCTATTTGGGGCCTTTTGTGGTTCCGTATGAATTTTAGGATTGCTTGTTCTAGTTTCGAGAAGAATGCTGGTGCAATTTTGATTGGGATTGCATTGAATGTGTAGATAGCTTTGGGTAGTATTGACATTTTGACAATATTTATTCTTCCAATCCATGAGCAGGGAATGGTTTTCCATTTCTTTAAATCTTCTTCAATTTCCTTCATCAGCTTTCTATAGTTTTCAGCATACAGATCTGTTACATCTTTGGTTAGGTTTATTCCTAGGTATTTTATGCTTCTTGGTGCAATTGTGAATGGGATCAGTTTCTGTATTTGTCTTTCTGTTGCTTCATTGTTAGTGTATAAGAATGCAACTGACTTCTGTACATTGATTTTGTATCCTGCAACTTTGCTGAATTCATGGATCAGTTCTAGCAGACTTTTGGTGGAGTCTATCAGATTTTCCATGTATAGTATCATGTCATCTGCAAAAAGTGAAAGCTTGACTTCATCTTTGCCAATTTCGATGCTTTTGATTTCCTTTTGTTGTCTGATTGCTGATGCTAGAACTTCCAACACTATGTTAAACAACAGCGGTGAGAGTGGGCATCCCTGTCGTGTTCCTGATCTCAGGGAAAAAGCTCTCAGTTTTTCCCCGTTGAGGATGACGTTAGCTGTGGGCTTTTCATAAATGGCTTTTATGGTGTTTAAGTATGTTCCTTCTATCCCGACTTTCTCAAGGGTTTTTATTAAGAAAGGGTGCTGGATTTTGTCAAAGGCCTTTTCTGCATCGATTGACAGGATCATATGGTTCTTATCTTTTCTTTTATTAATGTGGTGTATCACATTGATTGATTTGCAAATGTTGAACTAGCCCTGCATCCCAGGAATGAATCCCACTTGATCATGTTAAATAATTCTTTTTATATGCTGTTGAATTCGATTTGCTAGTATCTTATTGAGAATTTTTGCATCCATATTCATCAGGGATATTGGCCTGTAGTTGTCTTTTTTTACTGGGTCTCTGTCTGGTTTAGGAGTCAAAGTAATACTGGCTTCATAGAATGAGTCTGAAAGTTTTCCTTCCTTTTCTATTTCTTGGAATACCTTGAGAAGGATAGGTATTATTTCTGCTTTAAACGTCTGGTAGAACTCCCCTGGGAAGCCATCTGGTCCTGGACTCTTATTTGTTGGGAGATTTTTGATAACCGATTCAATTTCTTCACTGGTATGGGTCTGTTCAAGCTTTCTATTTCCTCCTGATTGAGTTTTGGAAGAGTGTGGGTGTTTAGGAATTTGTCCATTTCTTCCAGGTTGTCCAATTTGTTGGCATATAATTTTTCATAGTATTCCCTGATAATTGTTTGTATCTCTGAGGGATTGGTTGTAATAACTCCATTTTCATTCATGATTTTATCTATTTGGGTCATCTCCCTTTTCTTTTTGAGAAGCCTGGCTAGAGGTTTGTCAATTTTGTTTATTTTTTCAAAAAACCAACTCTTGGTTTCATTGATCTGCTCTATAGTTTTTTTAGATTCTATATTGTTTATTTCTGCTCTGATCTTTATTATTTCTCTTCTTCTGCTGGGTTTGGGGTGTCTTTGCTGTTCTGCTTCTATTTCCTTTAGGTGTGCTGTTAGATTTTGTATTTGGGATTTTTCTTGTTTCTTGAGATAGGCCTGGATTGCAATGTATTTTCCTCTCAGGACTGCCTTCGCTGCATCCCAAAGCGTTTGGATTAATAATAATAATAAATAATAATAACAAATAATAATTTAAATTTAAATAATAAATTTAATAATAAAGTAAATAAATTTAAATAAATTAAATAAAATTAAATAAATTTAGATAATAAATAACAAACAAACAAACAAATAAATTTTTTAAAAAATTAATAAAAAATACCACTATAGGGGCACCTGGGTGGCTCAGGTTGAACATCTGACTCTCGATTTGGGCTCAGGTCATGATCCCAGGGTCAGGGGATCAAGCACCATATTGGGCTCTGTGCTAAGTATGGAGCCTGCTTAAGATTCTCTTTCTCTCCCTCTGTCCCTCTCCCCTACTCATTCTCTCTCTAAAATAAAAAAATAAAAATCACATTATAATGACACAAAAAATGATCACCACATTTTAGTATAAGTAGCAGATTATATAACTATTAATAGTTTGACACCTTTTATTAAAAAATTCATAGATTACATATTTACATCTATGTAGGTACAGTTTCTAAACACAGAAAGAAACATGGAGGATACAAAGCAAACATTCCAATAGTGCTCACCTTTGAATGGGAGAATTACAAGCGATTTTTTTTTTTTTGGCTTCACTGTAGACTTGAAATTTTCACTAATTTTTTTTTTAAGTTCCTTTATTTTGAGAGAGAGAGCACAAGCAGGGGAGAGGCAGAGAGAGAAGGAGAAAGAGAGAATCACAAGCAGGCAGCATCAGCACAGAGCCCAACGTGGGGCTCAAAATCATGAACCACAAGATCATGCCTTGAGATAAAATCAAGAGTTGGATGCTTAACTGACTGAACCACTGAGGTGCCCCTGCAATGTCATTTTTTTAATCAGGGGGGATAAAATATTTTCAAAGCATGATATAAAACTAGAAATCATAAAACAATAATCTTTGAAGGTGGGATTACATGGAACTTTCATTTTACACTTTTTACATTCTCTACAGTCTGAAATCTTTTACACATCTGAGTATTATTCCGGTAACCAATCAACATATATACAGATTTAAAAACAGGGTGCTTGTGTGGCTCAAGTCAGTTAAGCATCTGACCTCAGCTCAGGTCATGCATGATCTTAAGGTTCCAGAATTGGAGCCCCACATCGGGCTCTGTGTGGACAGCTCAGAGCCTGTAGTCTGCTTCGGATTCTGTGTCTCCTTCTCTCTGTCCTTTCCCGGCTTGCACTCGGTCTCTCTCTCAAAAGTAAATAAACATTAAAATAAATTTTAAAAACAACCAATACATCTATTTTTTATTTCAAAGAATGAGACATTTTCTAAAGCAGCAACTTAGGAGAATTTTTAGAAGAATATTTCAATTTATTTTGATTTAAAATGAGATATTTAAGGATAAGTTGACAGATTAATTGCAACAAGAGCAACAAAACTCTCTTATCTTTAAGAAGTTTTCTAGGAAAAATAAACAGGAAAAGTTACATATGTTTATATGTATCTGAATTCCAGTTTCAGAAAGATGGTATATGAGGACAATGATTTCTTTTCAAATTTGTATTTAAATTCTAGTTAGTCAATTCATAATGTAATATTGTTTTCAGAAGTAGAATTTAGTGATTCATCACTTACATATAACACCAGTGCTCATCACAGATTTTTGACATTTACAATGCTACAGTCTTACTACAGTCAAAATCTTGTATGGAATTACTTATTTCATTACATTTATGACTGTATATGGATAACACTCAGATTAACTTAAAAGACTGTTCCTAAGCCCAAGAAGGAGAGCCATTTAAGAAGCTAGCAACTTTGGGGGCGCTTGGGTGGCTCAGTTGGTTAAGCGTCTGACTTCAGCTCAGGTCATGACCTCACAGTTGGTGAGTTAGAGCCCCATGTTGGGCTCTGTGCTGACAGCTTGGAGCCTGGACCCTGCTTCGGATTCTGTCTCCCTCTCTCTCTGCCCCTCCCCTGCTCATGCTCTGTCTTTCTCTCTCTCTCTCTCTCTCAAAATAAATAAACCTAAAAAAAAAGGCCAGCAAGTCTGATTTACTATGCACAGTCTGCATGGAGCTGTGCCACCCACCCAAGCACTATCACCATCCTTCAGTATCACAGTGGGCTGGTGACATGATTTAATTGCTGAGCTACAGCTAATTATAAGGCAAATGAAACACTAAGAAAGAATTCACCCCAACCAATTAACTAACAGAATGGACATTAATCGTCTTAGAATACCCTGCATATGCTAATTCAAACTTTATCACCCATAAAGGCATTCATACAACCATGACCCTTTGTTGTTACAGTCTTTTCCATGCTTTATAACAGTAGGAATGACCCTGATGCAGAGCATCCTTCTTGGCATTCAGCTTTTCCAGATGGGCATGAATTTCAGTGCTTCACCATGGGCTTTAAGCAGCATTGTTTAAATAATGTAAATTACTGCATGGTAATAAGTTGATAATAGCATAATTCCATTAGAAAGAATAAAAGTAATATGATGACTTGGATTCACAATGCTTATATAATAACCCAATAAGTGCAATTAATCTGTGTCACCAGATGGCTAGATTAATTAACACATCTAATCAGCAATGCTCCTAAAACTAAGGTTGTAAAAAGAATGATTACAGTTCTTGAAATTCTTATTTTTTCTACTCTACCATTAAATTGTTGAAATGCCAAGTTGTACCTTCTCAACATCAAGGAGCTACAAACTATGCTTGGATTCTATGTCAGTGTTGTATAAAACCATTACATAAACATACTGCAACTAAAAGTTCTTCCTTCTGTCCCTCCATTCCTTATAGCTAAAGTGGAACACTTCTTCCTAGAAAAGATCTGGAGATCAGATTTGCTCTCTCTTGAGCCAAAAGCTTAATGTCTCTCTGAGCTAATTCTTCTCATCAATAAATTGAAGCATTTGGACCCTAAGGGTCATTTTCAATTCTAAGACAAATGACAAATCTCTAATGACAAATCCAGCAAACAGTTTAAGCTATAAACTACAAACTTTGCAACACATATCCCAAAGGACTCATTTCACTAATAAAGAGTTCCCAGAACTTCTGCCATGGAGCAAAGTAAAATTGTCACCATGATGAGTTCAATGGACATTACAAAGCATATTCAAAAAAAAAATTATAAACCTTTAAACTATGGGTTCTTATATCCTTAAGAAATATGAAGGATACTAGTCAGTATAATTTTTTTTGAATAGAATGTATTTGAATAGATTTGCAATGTGTTTTACAGTAATTATTCTCATCTTTATTTTTCATGAAAATCCTTAAGAAGCGGTAAGAATTATTTTCACCAGCGTGCCTGGGTGGCTCAGTCGGGTAAGCATCCAACTCTTGGTTTTGGCTCAGGTCATGATCTCATGGTTCATGAGATTGAGCCCGTGATGGGCCCTGCACTGACAGCGCAGAGCCTGCTTGGGATTCTCTCCCCGACCCTCCCCTGCTCATGCTCTCTCTCTCTCTCTCTCTCAATATAAATAAATAAACTTAAAGAAAAAAAAAAAAAGAACTATTTTCACCATATGAGCATACCACTGGTATCACCTTCACCAAGAAATAATTTTTAAGTGTTCAGTTTCTTAGAATTAAACTAGAAAGAATGAAATAACTGTACTTAAAATTATTAAATTCATTCAATAACCCAAAATGTGATATCATCTCATAGTTCCGCTGCAATGCTAATTAACTTGAAATCATTCTATGAAATTGTACATCTGTACCAAAGAGTACAAGTACAAAAAGAGCATTACTCACCACAGAATCACTACTTACCAACAAACAAATGTGTCAGCTAAGTATAGCTCACTATGTCAGGAGAAGCCAAATTTCCAATTTTTGCAGGGACTCTAACTAGAACACCATTGTTTATTTATTATCTAGTGCTGTTTTCCTTAACTTTACCTGATGGCATTACAAAGATCTAGGCCTCTCAAGGCCTTATTACAACAAAAGCCTAACACTCTACTTCATTATTTGAAGTCAGCAGGGTATCTAATGACTTTTCTTTTCCATGTACCTATCAGGGCTGGCTATTCACAAGGTGCAAACTGCATTATCTTCTGTCAGATCAGTTCATGGTGTGGGTGTGGCAGGAGCCCAGAAATAATTTTTGTGTGGTTTAATTTTTCCTAACTGTGAAAGCAGTATCCATGAGGGAATGAAGACTAGCCATCCAAACGAGATACTAGATTAACTGTATATAAGACATCATGCTAACACTAACAAGACTCACCAAACCATTAGAGGACAAATGCATAAAACATCCAGCTTAAAGTAACTAGTGTGATTTTCCCCCCTTAATTTCAGAAGGATTAAGGTAAAAAATCCAATCAGTGATCTAACAAGAATTTTAAATATATTTTTTCAATACTGCATGAAACAGTACTTTTAAAAAAAAACCTTAATGCCCTAAGAGAAAGACATTTACAAAAAATAGAAAGAAAAGTCTGAGGTTTGCTTCTGACTGATTCCTAGAAGTGGACAAAAAGATGTGTTTTATTTGCTCAACGAACATTTGTATGGAGCCTATTTTGAACCAGATACTGCCATATGTATTTTACAATATTTTCCAATCCTTATAACTACTATGTGAAATAAGTACTATTGTTCCCCTTTGACAGAGAGTAGAACAAGCACAGATAAGTTAACTGATTTACTCAAACAAGTAGTCAGTGGTAGAAGCAGGATTTAAACCCAGTTTGTGCCCCTAACCACTTACACACTGCCCTCCATGATACTCTGCCTCTCTTCTGGAATACCAACGACATTTGGCGACTTTGGGCAAATTCTTAGGGAGACAGAAGAATGAAAACAAAAGGCAAACAACGTATCTGTCTCCATAAAGTATGCCTGAGGTGTCTGTATCATTCATCTGAATAGAGTTCTACTTTACCACGTCCCAAGGTTCCTTTCACTGTGATAGTATATTTTTCCCCAGAAAAAGACCTGTTATATAATATACTATAATTTTCATTGTCACTTAATATCTTGTACAGTTTTCTATTTCAGAACATCCAGACCTACATCATTCATTTAAAATGCTACACTAGGCTGTGTGGAGGCCTAGCAATATAGTTAAATAGCCGATTGATTTCTCCCAGTGTTTATTACTGAATTTCTTCTGCTTTTCTCCCCAGGTCTCATTCCAGTAACCTGCTAATTTTCCATCCCACTTTGGTGCTAGTTTTCAACAACTGAAGGCCAGTCTCAGTGCTCCCTGGTGGGTGCCAGCACAGCCTGCCTTGACTTCTGAGAATCATTAGCCTATGACTTTTAGTTACTATGCTCCCCCTTTCTTAGTCTGAAGCTCACTTCTGCAATAGCCTACCATGTGCCTTAGTGCCTGAGCACTTCTCTGGACTCTGGACTTGATGTGACACATTTCATTGCCTTCATCCACCCCATAAGCTGGACCAATTACAGTGGCTGCATCTCTTTCCCAATTCTGGCTCCTACCCATGTATCTTGCTTTGCCAGAAGGAATTAGCTCTGCCTGCCCAGGTCTCAAGAAGTGCAAAATCGGGGCGCCTGGGTGGCTCAGTAGGTTGAGCATCCAACTTTGGCTAACACTTCATGAGTTAGAGCTCTGTGCTGACAGCTCAGAGCCTGGAGCCTGCTTTAGATTCTGTGTCTCCCTCTCTGTCTGCCCTCCCCTGCTCATGCTCTGTCTCTGTCTCTCTGTCTCTCTCTCTCTCTCAAAAATAAACATTAAAAAATTAAAAATTAAAAAAAAAGAAGGGCAAAATCAAACTCAGCCAATAGGTAGTAATTAAACTTCTGCCTCCAAAGCCCAGAAGAGGTTGTCAATGGGATTTCACAGTAGATCCCTGCCTCTAAGTATGGATGCAATTTTATGTTTAGTTTTAAAACTTGAACCAACAGGATTCTTAGAAAAATAGTAAAGAGTGAATAAAGGCAAAAATAAGAGTTACTCTAAGGGGAAAATAACAATATGTGCAAAGATAATCTGGAGAAGATCTGGCATTTCTGAAATCAAAACATCTATTACTGAGTAGATCATGACTAATCTTTGTTTCAGGTGAGCTGAAGAGAAACACTAAATGAATAATGATGTAGGTCATTTTCAAATCTAACCTGTTCTCTTAGTTTTCTTCCTTCAGGCTAAAATTTTTAAGTAAGCCATTCAGAAGATATAATATTGTAGAATAAGAGCAACTGAGGGGAATAGGGTAGAGGGTGAGGCCTGAGGATGACTTCAGCTAAGAGGTCTTAATGTGAAGTATTGCTTTCACTCACTGAAAGCACCAGGGCACCTGGGTGGCTCTACACCATATTTAAGAACGCACTGGGGTGCCTGGGTGGCTCAGTCAGTTGAGCATCCAGCTCTTGATTTCAGTTCAGGGTCGTGGGATCGAGCCCACCACAGTTGGTCTCTGTGCTGAGCATGGAAGCTACTTAAGATTCATATTCTCTCTCTCTCTCTCTCTCTCTCTCTCTCTCTCTCTGCCCTCTCCCCTACTCTCACACTCTCTCAAAAAAAAAAAAATAGAGTGCACTAATATGAATATGATTTTCTTCCCCATATCCAATCCTTATCACTGCCCCAGATAATTCTTCTAGGAAATATGAGGTTGAAAAAAATGTTTTCCCATTAATAAAAACTATTCTGCTCATAACATTAGTACATATGCTCTCACTTTAAAAATAAGTGACTGTTGAATTAGTCACTTAAGTGTATTAAGTAAACTGTGGATGAGTATTATCCTGCCAGAAAATTCTTATCCTCATTCTCACACCACTGGAGATTTCCAGTTAGGTCTAAAGGCCAGTAATAACCATAGATCAAGAGAGTTTCTGGTTTACCTAAAGTGGAAACTGTTGCCAAGGAAAAAGCAAATGGAACTTAGTTTAGTATGTTTTTTTAAGGAAAATCAAATGGAACATAGCTTAGTATATTTTGCCTTTAATACCTCTGTCACAAACTGAACATGACATCTGAAGAACAAGACATTTCATGCTCAATGTTAACTTTTTACAGATCTCATTACCAGATCTTTATCCAACTGGTATGCTGATTAGGTTAACTCCCAGCTCTGAGCCACCTTATCTGTTTAGCCCACTGTGTTATTTGAGTATTATTACTTTCTATGCCTGCCATGATGCGGAAAAGGTTGGGAAGCCCTGAGTTAATCTTTATCAATTGTGCTATCTAGGCCTTACTCTGAATAGCCCATATTATCATATGACATCTTTGAAGAATGGTAACATGTCTGACCTAGAAAAGACCTCAGATTACCTCTTCCTAAATGGGGTTCTTCCAAACGTAAGTTTCATAAGATATTAAGAGATGTTAGTTTAATTGGGGTAGGGGTAATCTGAGAAATACTGGGTTGAAGTTAAACAGATTTTTTTTTACTACAGGGTTTCTCAGAAGCTTCTACATGCTGAATACATTGTGACTCTCCAGGAAAGGAATTTAATATATTTATGCTTATTTAAGGGTAGATAGAGCTCTTGGAATACTTGTTTTTCAACTGTGGTAAAATATATATAGCAAAAATTTATCATCTTAACCATTTTTAAGTGTATAGTTCAGTAGCTTTAAGTATGTTCACACTGTTGTGCAACAAACCTCCAGAACTTTTCATCTTGCGAAACTGAAACTCTAAAGCTACATTAAACCACAACTCCCCACTTTCCCCTCCTCCCAGCCCCTGGCAACCACCATTAAAATATCTTTAGAAAGTAATAATCCACAAAACATATTTTGGAAAACACTTCTTTATCTCTTATGCTTCATCCCCTCATTTTATTGATGAGAAAATGGGCCTATCCAATGTCACAAGTTAATAGTGAGTCAAATCTAGAACTCAGACTTCTGGACTTTCAGTCTGACCTCTATTCACAACACTGTGAACTGGACAGGTGAAATAAGTTAATAATTATCCAAATTCTACCACCACATCCTCTGAAAATACTTGGTATCTACCAGGTCCATTTCAAATAAAGGACTAAGAATTAGGTAAAAAAATTTTCCGAAGTCACACTAAGTCCACGATTCTCCAAACTGGGGTGCATGAAACATCAGGAAGCACATTTAAACATGCCATACCATCCTAGGACATCAATTTCATTTGATGATTAAATGACAATTAAATATTTTGATACTAAAATAATCTGGATATACTAAAAGGTAGGATGCAAAATTGACCTCAAAGGACTTCACTGTTGCAGCAGTGAGCTGCTTTGGCCTGTGGCCCCACCTGCCTAGGGCATCCATCCCCATATCTGTCTCTAGGGTTTCAGACAAAGAAAATGAGAAACACTTCACAGAGGGGAAGAGTCTAAAATCTATAGCAAGACAACAGCTCAGGAGGGGCGCCCTGAAAACCCGGAGCCAAACTCTACTTCCTCATACACCTAGGGGGTTCATGTCAATTCTGACGCTCTCATAGACTTGTGTCTCTCAGTGAGCATCCAAAGATTCCAGAGAAAGAACAAGTTGGGGGGTCTTTCAATAATAATAATGAATCAAAAGAATACAAAAATAAGTAGTATTGTCTATTGCTAGACATCAAGTTTAGGATGAAATGGGCAAGCTGGTAGTGGAAGAGAAGGGTTTAATTACACAAAAGTGTTTACTTGGAAAGTCCACCGTGTGATGACATTTAAATTCCAGTAGGTACTTCTTTCTATGTTTCTAAATCCACAAAACTTTAGGGGTACCTGGTTGGCTCGGTTGGAGGAGGATTCGACTCTGGACCTCCAGGTCGTGGGTTCGAGCCCCACACTGGGTGCAGAGGTTACTTAAAAGTAAAATATTTAAAAATAAATAAATCCACAAAACATTACATAGCTATACTGCCCATTCATTTTTGCAATGTACTTAACTAAGATTCAATTATATCTAATCACATTTCACAAAAGTGAAAATGAAAAATCTTTTTCCTTTTTTCCTGAAAAGTACCCAAAGAGAGAAGTTAAAAACTTTAAAAAAAATAATTCTGGGGGTGCCTGGGTGGCTCAGTCGGTTAACTGCCCAACTTCAGCTCAGGTCATGATCTCGCAGTTTGTGAGTTCAAGCCCCACGTCGGGCTCTGTGCTGACAGCTCAGAGCCTGGAGCCTGCTTCGGATTCTGTGTCTCCCTCTCTCTCTCTGCCCCTGCCCTGCTTGCACTCTGTCTCTCTCTCAAAAATAAACAAACATTAAAAAAAAAAAATTCTGCAGAAACTAGAAGAAGAAGCAATTTTCTTTTAGATCTTGAAGGTATTAGCTTTCATCCCTATGCTACTGCCAACATTCTAAACTTCAGAAATAGCTGTCAGATTCTCAAATATAAAATGTATAGTGACAATTTCCTTGCCTTTATTTTAGCTGTGCCTAAGCAGCTGGCTTGAGGCAGCTGGCAACCAGAGAACAAAATGTAGCAGCACAGCGAAGCCAAGCACCTCCTTGATTAATATCACGTGCCAGGGCAAGGTCGGCGTCAGCTCCACTTGGCATTTCCTTTTAACCTGTCTCAAAAGCTCCCTTCTCAGAATATCTACATCAGTATGTTAATCCTGGCACTGGGTTCTGGGTATTCATTCTTCCCTCAGCTGCTCCCTGCTTTACATCCTCTAAAATCTACCCCATGCCAAAGTGAAAGGCAAAATGGTACATTAGTCAAAGACACAGAGAATGAGTGCCACATAAGGTGAGAGGCATGTGCCATGAATATTAATGCAACCCAAGCAATTATAATTATTACAATGGGAGCTGGCACAGCTTAGTTACTCACCACACAGAAAAGGCTGCAGTTAACCATGGTGAAGTTGAGGAAGCTGTGCTGGAGTCACTCAGAGGAGGCCTTCAGTTTTCTAACTGAGTCATAACTCTGGGCTCCCAACTCCCCAGTACAGCCAATTACTTTCAGGAGCACAGCTAAATTCTCAGAATAAATTTGAATATGCACTAATTGAAGATAACGTGACATGATATAGATGGATGGTAGTAAAGCAGAAAAAACAGGATGAAACAACTTATAAGAAAGTTAAAAGGATTCTTAGCAATTGCTGATTCATTTATAAATAACCTACTCTAAGACTGTTGCATTAAGTGGAATAAATTAATATTAGTAATAAAAACAATGTAGTACTGAATCAGAGCCATCACCCACCCTGAGGCATAGAAAGAAAATGTTTTTTATAAAAGGGAAGAATAGTAAAAAAGGAAAAGGAAGAAATAAAAGATACTCATCATGCTTAAAATGTGCATTTATGGTGGGAACAGTAATTTATTTAAATGAGACGAGTGTCCTAAACTGTGAATCCTACAATAATATATGGTGTTGCCTTTCACTCTTTTTTTTTTTTTTAATTTTTTTTTTCAACGTTTATTTATTTATTTTGGGACAGAGAGAGACAGAGCATGAACAGGGGAGGGGCAGAGAGAGAGGGAGACACAGAATCGGAAACAGGCTCCAGGCTCTGAGCCATCAGCCCAGAGCCCGACGCGGGGCTCGAACTCACGGACCGCGAGATCGTGACCTGGCTGAAGTCGGACGCTTAACCGACTGCGCCACCCAGGCGCCCCTGCCTTTCACTCTTTATAGCATAAATGAGATTTCCAAACAGACCTAAACTATCAGACTTGCTAAATCTTCCCATATAGATCTAAAAACAAAATAAAGATTATATTTGGAAGCACAAAATAGAAAACTAAGCAGCTTAACCAGCTTCAAGAAAATACTCCATACACTGTGTCCCAGCTCAGCCAACAGCGTGTCAATAAATATCTGTGGATCCAGAATGAAATATCACTGCGTAGAATTTAAGGGAATTTAAGAGAATTTATTGGAAGCCTCCTTGCTAATACAGTTGAGGAAAAGCACTAGAAAGGTAATATATGAATTATTGGTTAAGGGTCTGACAAGTTTCTCTTCGACCAAACTTTAATCAGGCTCTTCTGAATCCTCTTCCCAACTGGGCCTTGACTTCTGGACTTGCATGTCTCTCTTTGCATTGCCCAACTGTAGCAAGAATCCTGTTAAGTAGGTTTAGCCAGAATCCCCCACCCTTGATATCTGATCGTCCTCAATATGTGACCCAATTCCTCATCCTCCACCATCCCCCAAGTAGTATCACTCTGGCCTGCCTTCAGCAAGAATTCTCTTAGGTCAGTTTAGCAACGATAACCTACCCTCTTAGTAAGTTTCCATCCATCCATTCCCTTCTACTGCTATCCTGCTCCTTAGCTATAAATCCCCACTTTTCTTTGTTGTATTCAGAACTGAGCTCAGTTCTGGGCGCTTTGATGCTTCAGTCAGTTAAGCGTCTGACTCTTGATTTCAGCTCAGGTAATAATCTCACAGTTTGTGGGATGGAGCCCGAGGAGGAGCTCCGAGGAGCTCTGCACTGAACCTGGAGCCTGCTTAAGATATTCTCTCTCTCTCTCTCTCTCCCTCTCTCTCTCTCTCTCTCTCCCTCCCTCCCTCCCTCCCTCCCTCCTCCCTCTCCTTCTGTGCCCTCTCTCCCTCCCTTAAAATAAATAAATAAACATTAAAAAAAAAAAAAAAAAAGAATTGAACTCAGTTGTATACTGAGGTCTCTTTCCCTTATCACAATAGTCCTGAAAAAAAGTTTGTTTTTACTCCTTAAACAGCTATCAAGCTCTAGTTCTCTTTGACATGTCTTAGTCACTGTGTCACTCTAGAAAATAGCTTCTCAATTCTTCAAAATGTTAAACATAGTTACTACATGACCCAGCAATTCCACTCCTAAGTATATACTCATGAGAATTGAAAACAAAGATCCCCACAATAATTTGTACACAAATGTTCACAGCAGTATTAATCATAAAGCCAAAAAGCAGAAACAACTCAAATCCCCATCAAATGATGAATGGATAAATAATAAGCCATATATCCATATAAGAGAATCATATTCAGCAATAATAAAGAATGGAGCACAGACACATGCCACAACATGGGTGGACCTTGAAAACATTATGCTAAATGAAAAAAGCCAGTCACAAAAGGCATATGTTGTATGATTCTATTTACATGAAATTTCCAGAATAAGAAAATCCATTGAGACAGAAAGCAGATTAGTGGTTTCCAGGGAATGGGGAAGGGGGAAATGAGAAGTGACTGTTAATGGGTACAGGGTTTCTTTCAGGAATGATGCAAACATTCTAAAATTAGATAGTGGTGATGGTTGCACAACTCTGGAAATACTAAAAACCACTGAATTGCATACTTTAAAAGGGTAGATTTTATGTATGCTAACTACATTTCAATAATGCTCTTATGAAAACAAGTCCTTGCCAGGATTCATTTGTTCAACTGCTGAGGGCCTACTATAATCCAGGCACTGGGAATATAACAAGCAGACATGATTCTTGCCCTCCTAGAATTTACAGCCTTACAAAGGAAGTCTGGATTTAAATCCTGGCTCACTACTTACCATAATCTGGGAAAGTATCTTACTTCTTTCATCTACCAACAAGGCTAAAGGTAGTACTCAGTGATTGGCACACTGCAAGGGCTCTATAAATGTTACTTATTAAGTGAATATAAAGGCTGATTATAAATGCCAAGAGAAAGAAAGAATATGAATAAAATGGGAGGGCTTAGATCAGGAGGTTAGAAAAGGTATCTCTTCAGGAAATGACACTTGAGCTAAACACTGAAGGATCAATCAGTTGAAAGTAGAAAGAACCTACAGACAAAAGTGTGACAAGGTCTTAAGGCAAGGAACAGCTTGAGGCATTCCAGAAAATGTGTAAGGTTAGAGGACACTAAACAAGTGAAGAAAAGATAAGCAGGAGCCAGAATGTGCTGTGTCTTGTAGACCAAAATAAGTATTTTAGATTTTATTTTAAGTACAATGGAAAATCACTGAAGGCTTTCAGCAGAAGGGTGACATGACCCAAATTATATTTCAGAAGGATCCCTGGCTGCTATGAGGGGACATGCAGTCAGAAGGCTACTGCTGCATTCCAGGGGAAAAATAATGGTGACTTAGATTACACTGTGGTAGAGATCCCACTAATTTTGACTGGGCTGAGGCACACAGAAAAGAAAACAAGGACTTTCAGCAGAATTCCTTCTCTTCTGTTCTACATACGCAGCCTGCACTGGATGGAACACGAAAAGGAAGAGTGAACACAGTACAGAAGCATAACCAGGGGCATCTGGGTGGCTCAGTCGGTTAAGCGTCTGACTTCAGCTCAGGTCACAATCTCACGGTTTGTGAGTTCAAGCCCGCGTCGTGCTCTGTGCTGACAGCTCTGAGCCTGAAGCCTGCTTTAGATTCTGTGTCTCTGTCTCTCTGTCCCTCCCCCACTTACACTCTGTATCAAAAATAAATGAAATGTAAAAAAATAATAATTAAAAAAAATAGAAGTGTAGCCAACCAACTAGAATGAAAAGGCCCTCAAATTCCTAGTTCTACTCCCAACCAGCTATGGAATCTTGGCAAACCCTTGAACTTGGGTTCCTTATTAGTATACCTCACAAGGTTACTCTAACACTTAACTAACAATACAGGTGAGAATGCCTCTGGAGTATCAATCAGGAAGTATGCTCTATAGGTGCTAGTCAATTTAAGAGACTGAAAACAAAAACAAAATACAGATTGTGATTACTCATTTGTTCTTCCTTAAGGTCCAGTTGTGTTTTGTTTTGTTTTGCTTTGCTTTCATGAACATGTGTTAAGCTTCTTCAATATACTCTAGCCTGTAAAGTACATAGCAGGGATCCATCTACTTCTGTTCCATGGCACTTATTGGCAAGGAAACCCTTAGAGTTGTTGCAGATAAAGTCCTCTCCCATAAACGTATCTCTGGGGAGCAAATGTTACTTAAAGAAATCTTTTCCCTAAAGAAGCCTGGGCCAAGGAATATACTCACCTAGAGACAGGTGGTGAACATTTTGCTATAAAACAGGTTTATGAAGCAACCAATATAAGGACTGATTTTAGGAGATACCCTGGCAAAGTTCATGATGAAACTATCCTGTTTATATGCTTAAACTTCTGCTGAAATTAATAAATTATACCCAAATTGCACCTGAAAAACATAGCATTTTGGTCTTGCCACTGGTGAAGACACTCCTGTACATATTTAGAGCCACCATCTTTTGTGAAACATATTTGTATTAAGGGTACACTTGGGACTTTTCTCAAGTTAATTAAATAGCTGTGAAAAAAAAAAGCAAATTCTTCTGAGACCTTTCTGTAAGCCCCTGACAGAAGCCTATAGGAAAGTAGTTTTTTAATTACCTTGATATTTCATTAATGTTTTTGCTGACTTTTTATGATAATTATATCACATTTCTTGTTAAAAATGTTCTAAGAAAGTGTTAACTAGTTAAAGCAAAGGGATATGTGTTTATTTACCAGTATGTTGAGCCAGATAATGAAAAAGAAAAAAAAACCTTTTGCATGTACACTGTCCCATAAACTTTTATCTTCAATAGAACTAAATAAATTTTGTTTTACAATTTAGTAAAATACTATATTAAAAAGCCAAGGTAAGGGCACCTGGGTGGCTCAGTCGGTTGCGTCTGACTTCAGCTCAGATCGTGATCTCACAGTTTGTGGGTTCAAGCCCTACATCGGACTCTGTGCTGACAGCTCAGAGCCTGGAGCCTGCTTCCAATTCTGCCCTCCCCTGTTCATGCTATATTTCTCTCTCAAAAATGAATAAGCACTAAAAAAATTTTTTAATAAAAAAAGTTTAAAAACCCAAGATAACAAAACAAAAAACATCTTTAATGTTATATTATGTTGTCATAGCTATGTTAATTATTAAATAAATATGAGGAAATCTATTTCCCTGAATAGGGATTTTAATATTCTGCAAATTAGTATACTTCAAATCTTACACACAGTGATAGAAACTGTTATAAATAATACCTATTGGAAATTGCTGTAAATGGCACACACAGGTGTAAAATTATGTCCCATGGGTGAAGGAGACACCAAAGGATAACAGTTTTACAAGTATTTTCTGAGTTATACTGTGTAGTAAACTAGGCCTCTGTAGAAAAAAGAAACCATGAAAGCAACAGATGTAATTATTTCACACAAATGTAAAATTAAATATCTTCCTCTACTACCTCTCAACTGAATGAAACACAGTGAATGGAAACACAAGCTTTATCATTCTGAAAACTTTTTATCTTTGTCCTGGGCTTAAAGCAAAAAAAAAAAAAAAAAAAAAAAATTTAATTTAAAAAAAGAAAAGAAAGGAAAGGAAAGGAAAGGAAAAGAAAAGAAAAAAAAAGAAAAGAAAAGAAATTGGAGCTGTATTTTATCATTTATATAAAATCATCACTGACATTATAAAAAGAACCTTATTACCCACATTTTCTTTCTTATTTAATTCTGCCTAGAACTTTAAAAGAGAACTGAGTGAAATTAAAAACAAAAACAAACACTTAAGATTCTACATTCAGTTATTTTTTATTTTGATTGAGATATTTTTCCATTTACAGGACAATGCCCCTATCAGAGTATGCTAAAAAAAAAATCAGTATTTTAAAATATCATTAGATATAGATTCACTAGAGAGTCTCAGCAAAGTTAAAGCCAAATAATTTCTTAACTTTTTCTTTTCTTCCTCTTGAAAGATGTTAAAAACTAAAAGAAAGTTCCCAGCATTTTGTGCTCCACCCTATCTGACTGTCTGTGTGGAAGATTAAGGCACCAAGATCTCTAACTGAAGTGACTGAACTAACCCATTACTTTGGCACAGAAAAATCAAACTAGCTTGGTTACAGGGAGTGCTGGCTAAACTCAGGATATTCCATTTCTTCCTTTGTCTCTTGTCCTGACGCCTATTCAATGTATACAGAATACAAAATTACATTCACTTTGTCCCTACAAAGAATCTGAACTTAATTTACCTATGACAAACTAGTATAATTATATCTTTTGAGGAGATCTCAAAAATTTATCATATCCTAGAAAATTTAGCACATATAAAATATGTTAATGCTCTAGAAGAGGAAAAGAGAATAATTAAACACATAAACTGAACTGCTATTGTTGCTTGGCATTCTAATAGAAGGCTAACTCATTGAAATAAATCCCATAGATTACTATGAAAATGTGACTGAATTTCATATCACAATGAACAAAACATTAACAAGTTACCAGCTTTAATGAACCAATACTGATTCTGATCTCCATGGCAGTACATGTATAATTAGAATGAGCTCCCTGCTTGAAGGCTAAGCAAGAGTAAGATAGGGTCATTGTTGGCAAGATTACTTACCATCTGCTATGGACTGAACTGGCCCCCCCCCCCGAAATTCATATGTTGAAGCCCTTACCCTCAATGTGAAAGTATTTAAAGATGGGGCTTTGGGGGTAATTAGGTTTAGATGAGGTCCTAAGAACAGAGCCTTCATGATGGGATTAGTGCCCTTAGAAAAAGAGACATCAGGCAGCTTTCTCTCTCCCTCTTTCAACCTCTCTCCCTCCTTCCCTCCCTCTCCCTCTCTCTCTCTGTCACGTGAAGAGACAGCAAGAAGGCTGTTGTCTGAAAACCGGGAAGAGAGCCCTCACCGTGGAAGTGAATGGCCCAGTACGTTGAGCTTGGAATTCCCAAACTCCATACTGTGAGAAAAAATTTCTGCTGTTTAGGCCACTCAGTCTATGATATTTTGTTATGGCAGCCTGAGATGACTAATACTCCAACAAATCAGTGACAAACAAGGCACCCTTTTGAATAGAAAACAAACTTAGGAATACAATCTGAAAAGAGGCCTAAATTCTTTTTTTTAATGTTTACTTATTTGAGAGCATACGTACATGCACAAGCAGGGGAGGGGCAGAGAGAGGGAAAGAGAGAATCCCAAGCAGGCTCCACATTGTCAATGCAGAGCCCTAAGTGTGGCTCAGTCCCACAAACTGTGAGATCATGACCTCAACTGAAATCAAGAGTCAGTCAGTTAAGTATTGAGCCACCGACGTACCCTGAAATTTGCCTACATTCTTAAGCTTTATCCTGCATGTCAATTTTCCAAAAGACAACCAGTGTGAATATTATTTATTTTCTTTTTTTGGAATAGCAATGGCTACATGTTTCCTTTTAACATCAGTATCACCTTTCAGTACCATTTATACATAATCCTCCATCTTTGTTATGCCTATGGATCCAGACCTGTCATTTACAGTACTACCTTGACTTAAATTCCCCCTCTGTACCTTTGCAGAAATAAAATTCAATCTCACTGAGTGATATTTTCTGGAAAGTAGAGCATTTACATGTAACTTTCTCTTATCACTAAATCTGGGATTCAAATCATTTATGTAAGTTGTTCTCTGGGTATCTAATTAATTTACATGAAAAATCATTTCCATCAAACTACTTGCAAAAGCATCCCAAGTTATTTCTACTCCCCTCACTTGTCCCTCTCGGCCAGCAACACACACACACACACATTGTAGAAAGTAAAATTCAAATAAATTTCATCAAGCTGGCCAGTAAAAAAGCTGGGCTAATGAGCTTGAATCTTGTGAAACCTGCCCTCACTGTTTCCCCTGTTAGTGAAGGAGTCTTTAGAACTGAATTGCGTGACTGGGACTGTAGGAGAAAAGCCAAATTCCCTACCACCCACTCACTGCAGGGACCTGAGACTCCATGTCCTGGAATTTCAATTCCATGATGTTTGTAATTAGCTTCACAAGGACAGGAATTAGATTCCTTTTCCTACTTGTTTATGGGAAAGGCAATATTACCTTAAACATTATTGTAATTATTTTAAAATATACTGTAAACTATCATTTTAATGGAATTACTTTCATTATTACCTATTTAGCTTTCACACACACTTATATCCTGTGTTGAAATCATATTGTGGATTCTATTCAACATTACACCCTAGATATATTTCTTAAGTATTTAGTCTATACTTTTTGTTGAAATGACTTGATGAAATTTTACTATGTTGCGGTAGCATCATAATATACCAGTTCCTTTTCTATAAACATTGAGGTTAATTCCAATCATTTTGCTATTATGGAAAACAACAGGATCTGATCGTGATATATACACATATCTCCTTGGGATAGATTCCTAGAGATGGAATTACTAAGCCAAAGGGTTTGAGCAATTTTTCCACTTCTCCTATGGCTTGATTTTTGTTTCCAAAAAGGGCTGTGCAAATTTTACTGAAAATCTGCCAACAGAACATGTTCTCTTTGTGATGGGAGGAAGGACTACTTCAGTAATTATAAAATATCTATGTGCTATAAACTTGAGTGAGATCTTTGATCATGAATTATGATAAACATTTTCTCATGTTCACTTTATGAATTGTATTTCCCTCTGTGTAAACTATTTGTTTTGTCCATTCATCTATAAAAGTCTCAGTGTTTGGGGGATAAAAATGAACAAGCACTTTATAGATGTTCTTTTTCAGTCACATTGGCACAAATCAACCTTCCACTTTGCTACTGTCTTATTAAAAATCTGTTATCACTGAGCATATATTTTAAATATTGTTCAAATCTATCTTTTTCTTTACTTCTATTCTTTTAAAACTACAAAAAAATCCTTTCATAATTCTATTATATATTCTGTTCTATTTTCTTTTGGTCTTTCTAGAACATGATTTTTTTTTTTTTGTTAATTTCACTACTTCATCAAGTTCACTAATTTATTTCAAATTTATATTGTGTAACAGTAAAAGATTATATAACTACTTTTTTAAAAACTGCTATCAGCTTCCCAACACCACTGTAATCCTTCCTTTTTTGGAGAAAACATATTTTATTATAGTTTATATATTGTTGAATCTATTTCTAAACTCAAATATTGTTCCACAGATCTGGGTTCACACTTTTTAATCATTATTACTCATTGCTCTTCTTTTGGGAAAGTTTCTTGGGAAGCTCCCATGTTTATTTTTCCATTAGATCATCCTTTCAAGTTCCCCCCAAAATCCCAGAATGATTTTGGCTGAAGTGGTATTACATGCATAAATTAGCTTTGAAAGGTCAGGGGTTGGATTTACAAATTAAAATGCTGCACACAGATAGAAAAAATGCTTTGGCTTTCTAATATTTGTTTTTAGTTTCTCTCAGGGTGAAGAAGTTTCATGTTCATTTTTGAGACTTCTGTTGTCTATAACAAGTTCTCTATAATTCTATTTTCATGTCCTGCCTTTACTTACTTCAGAACATACTTGAAGGCCCACCATCTCTTCTAGCTACAAAACCCCTGGAAACAGGCAAGGTCTCCCACTCAACTGGAATCATGAAAGAGGTAGAGGGAAATTAGCTCCAGCACTGTAATTAGAAACCTTTCCTTTATTACACTGGTGTTGCAGTCATGAGCTACCTGATATCCTGCTTGCCTTGTCTGCATTTCTTGCTTCAACTGATTCCATAGCCTCCAGACTCATTTTGTCCTCCATTACCCACATGGTCTTCTTTAACTAGCCAGTATCTAGCCCCACCTATGATCTGTCTCCACTGGATCCAGCCTATCCTGTCCAGGTTGCTTGCCACCCCCAGCCTTTCACACCAAATGATTCCACTGCGCATGCATCAACTGGTTACACTGGTCAAATGGATGTGAAATATAAAAACTAAATTCTAATACTTAATCAAACAAATGCTTAAAATTTGTAGAAGCCTAAGGCCCACAGTCAGAAATAAATTAAAATATAACTAACAATTAGTTTTCATTGAATATCAAGAGTACAATCCACGGCACTTCTGACCAAAGGCACTACACCTCCATGAAATGAAGAGTATGAGGGATGACATAATTCTCAATTCCATAATAAATCTAGATCCATATGTCTAAAATTAGCAGGAAATTTCATATACCAACCAGAAATACTACACACATAAACATACATACACACACATATGAAACTTTACCATATTTTGTGTTCATTCTAGCACATGTTAAGCAAAAAAACATGTTTTAACTTAAACACTCTTTTTCTTTTCCATTTAAATAATAATCTATTCAAGAGCAGGAATTATATGTGATATTGCTTTGAGGCCTCAACAGCAGTTGCAGAAATATGGCCAATCAATTGACTTAGAACCTGGGTTAAAATGTTTCTGTATTGTAATTTCTCATAAGATGAAAAATTTATAATTCTTACGCAATTTTTGATACTTAGCTTCCTCTTAAGAATTATGATATTCAATTTTGCCACATTGAATCAAGAAATCAAAGCAAATTTAGCCTTCAAATAATAAGAACAATGTGTCTTCATGAAAAGGAGGTTAACAACCAACAGAAAAGATGTATAACAAACTGATATTAAATAAAACATATTTTAAGTTTTCCACATTAACTACTTCTTATGCAAATTGATTTCATTAATTTCTGAAGATAGATAAAGCTAAAGAAAACTGAATGCTTACGTTTTGCCAGGAAATAAAAACAAAAAATACATCATGCAAACTTTATGGGAAATAACTGCTCTTCTACAAAAACAAAATGTGTTACTGATTTCCTTGTCTTATTTAGATAGATAACCTGACTGGTTAAAGAATAATCTATTCTCAAAAAGCAAAAGCAGATGTATTTCCAACGACTCACTCACACAAGTTAGTCAACATTCCTGATACTCTTGATACCCACTTGCAAATGTAACATTAAGAATTAAAAAATAAAAAGTTATGAAAAATGAGCTTGCTTTCCAATGACAGCTTGTAGAAATCCTGAATCTGTGGCTCCCACACAAGAAACAGCTGTTATCCTAAGTCGGTGTACTCGAGGCACTGCCTCAAACCAACTGGGATTCTGCAAAACATCCCACTTTGATAGGATTACTATAGCTGCCAGACTCTACAGATGGGAACAGGACTTGAAAAAGAATCAGAAGGGATCTTGATTTTTAACCCTCTTACTTTATATTTATAGCACAAATTGTTGGTCCCAACAAGTTAAAGTGACAGGCCCATGTTCACATACTACATAGTGACAAAACTCAGGTACCTTGACTCACATCACTGTCTTTTTTCAAAGCTTCCTGTTAAGAGGAAAAAGTAAGTCTGAATAAAAAAGGCTCTTGTACTATATTCAAATTCATGATTTAGTACAGGTCTGAAATAACTACTTGATGTTAGAGGTCTTTAACGGGGCTTTCATTTGCTGTGTTTAGGCATTTGAAGCCAACTAATCAAGTACAGACATGTTAGTACATAACTCAATCAAACAATCTCCTATTAGGAGAAGCCCTAACTCAAAGCATGTAAACAAACATCTCACAATTCCCTAAGGCTTAGTTTTTAACTTTAAGAAATTCACATCAAATCAACACTATATGGAAAAAAGCATCAATTATATCCAAAACATAATGTTGAGTTCTATATGAAAAACAGATAAGAAACAAACAAACAGAAACAGTCCTTAGCCTAACAAATCTGAAATTTTAGTTTTAGTTTTGTCCTGGGCCATTTATTATTCATACATAGGGCATAAGAAAGACATATTAAGAGTGAATGTACATATAGCATATCATTACGTTGTATACCTAAATCGAATACAATGTCATATATCAGTTATACATCAATTTTTAAAAAGAATGAATGAATACATAATAATATAAATTAGTGCAATACCGCACTAAGCATATTTATGAAAAACTTTACACTGGGCACAATTTAAAATCATTATATCTTAAATAGTCTACCTTTCAAATAATTAGAGAAAATAAAATATAAGGAATCAATGAAAACTAAATTTACAGCCTTAGATGATCCACAAGCCAATGATAAGCATCCCCTCTATTTATTTCATCCCAGATACTGACACAATGTTGAAATGGACAGGACTGAAGTTAGGACCCTGCCACATACCACCAGAATCCTCCCGCAGGGTGACTGCGATGTAAAAGAATCCCTTATATATACAAAGCTCCTTCCAACTTACACTTTATTCTATTTTATCTCGCTTAATCTCACGTAACTCACAACTCCGAGCAAGAAACGTACTCTTCAGTAATGCACTGAAACCCTTTTTTCACTTGACACAAATCGACATTCTCATCTCACCTGGCTCATTAAACTGCAACAAAAAGTCAAACTGCCATTTGAAAAGAAGGAGGAGTACCAGAAAGGTGGAGACCTGAAACTGACTGAAACATGAACACCAACATGACCTAATATTTTATCAGGTAAATAAATTCCCACTACCCCACTGAGGAAACTGGGACTTAGGTAGTTAGGTATAGCATAGGGGTTGGAGTATGGGTTACTTAATCACAATGATCTGAGTGGAAAGCCCAGATCCAGCAATGGCAAATTGTGTGATCTGGGATTCCTCATTCAATTTCTCTGCACCTCAGTTATTTCACATACAAATTAGGGAATAATAATAGTACCTACATCACACAGAGGGTTAAATCAATCAAATCTATTCCTTAGTATAGTGAATTACTTTTTAGTAATTGAACAGTTACTAGGTAACTGTGAACCACTATTTTTTTTTTTAAGTTTATTTATTTGAGAGAGAGAACATAAACAGAGGAGGGGCAGAGAGAGAGGGAGAAAGATGATGGATCCCAAGCAGGCTCCAAGCTGTTAGTACACAGCCTGACATGGGGTTTGATCTCAAGAATTGTGAGATCATGACCTGAGCCAAAATCAAGAGTCTGACACCTAACCAATGAACCACCCAGACGTACCGTGAACCACTATTATATATAACTATGATTATTACTATTAAGCTGTCCAAGGCCACGTGACTAATAAGAGATGAAGTAAAAATGTCAACTAAGAGCCAATGAATGTGTGTCAGAGGGTTCTTGTACCACATCATCCCTAAGCACAATGGCTAATGTTCCTAATTCATCTGCTTTTCCTTATTCCTAGCCCATGTCTTCCATCTTTGCAAAGGAATATCATGAGATGGGTGTATTGCTAAAATCCAAATTTATTTGTCTGCTGCACCTCCCTGATATGCCCAGCAGAGAATTCCATAGCAGTTACATCCATCAAAAATACCAGTTGTTTTTTTTTAAAACTAATAAAATAAAATAAAATAAGATAAAATAAAAATTAATATGTCAGGAAACTGCTCACATAGAACTCAGCAGGTGAAACTTTTCTGTTCCTCACCCACAAATATGTATTTGACAAATTACCAAATAAACCAAAGCAAACAAAAAAAACAACATGGCACCCTGCCCTCAAGCCCAGCACATTTATAGTATAGACCCAGTGTGATAAAGGAATGACCAGAGAAAGGCAAAAATCACTTATACTCTGTGTTCATGGTGTACTTTTAAGAACAGAAGAGAAGCACACCAAGAATAAATGTCACCTTCCAGGCACACTAAGAGCCCAGGTCTACCCACTTCCACCTGTAGCATGGGCATGCATCCTGCTATAAGCACAGCAGAGAAGAGGAGTTCCTGAACCCCAGAGGACTGTTATAACAGGCTTGCACTGCAGCATCTGAGGATATAGCCTGACAATTCCAAAAATGCAGAAGGTCAGCAGAGATGCAGCATTACCGAGCAATGCCTATGCTCCACTGATGGTATTCTTTTATGGTATGGTTTTATGGCTTTGGTATGCAGCTCACACCTAAAGGGATGCATGTATAGGTTTTAAAATACAAAATGTAGTGAGTGCTTGGTGTGCACGGGAAAGCTAGGTAAGGTCAGAACTATCTAGAAAACTGTTTTGGTACATCACTCTCCCAAAAACCACACACAGCAATCTCTACTCTCTCCCATGTAGCTACTTCCCTCCAAGCTTAAACTATGGAAACAACTTTCTCTTTCTTACCACCATATCTGCAACATCTAGCCCAATTCCTGGAACTCGATAGGTGCTCAGTGAACAGTTGTTAAGTAATGGATGGCTAGAAGGAGACAACCCACTGAGACCGGAGGGAATCCACAAAGGAAGACTGGACTGGGGATGAAGCAGTGCAAATCTGGTGGCCTACAACCAGATTTGGTTGGTAAGAGGCTTGTGCCTATCTCTCCCTAATTTCAGCCAGAGCTCGAAGGCAAGACGCAAAAGCACTAAATACAAACGGAAATACAGAGAGGCGTCAAAGGACCAGGGCAAAGATCCCAGTGAGTAATGGTGCTGAGAAGCTTAGCAAAGGGAATCCATGTTTAGCTCCAGCACCTCCCAGGACACAGAAAAGCCTGTGTCCACTGCCAGAGCTGAGAGCCCAGCAGACTAGGGCTGTTACTGCTATTGTTCAGATGCCCCAATCATTCTTCCAAAGCTTCCTGGAGAAGACCCTGGCTTTACCAATTATTTTGGTTTGAGTAGATGATTGTTTCTTTTGTTAAAACACTGTGTTTCGCACAAACTGTCTGACTTTCTTCCTTTAATTAAAATTTCCCTATGAAAAACAGCTAAAAACCTAAATGCTCAACAATAGGAAAATGATTAAATGCTCCATGCCATAAAATAGAACATAGCCATTTAAAATGTCATCTTTGAATAGCAGTTAATAAGATACAGAAAAGAGTCATAACAAAAGGTTAAGTGAACAAATGGAGGATACAAAACTGCACAAAGAGTGTGAAGCATCTCACTGATTAGACAAAAAAAAAAAAAAAAAAAAAAACTGGAAAAAAATTACTTCTCAGTATGGGACTACTAATGATCATATAACTTTCTGTACTTTCCAAACTATCTACAATGAAGACGGTTTATTTATAACATAAAAAGTTATTTATTATTAAAAGAAAAAGAACAGATAAGAATAATTACTTTCCTCAAAAACTGTCAATGTCAGCTGGAAGGTTACAAAGCTATACCTCCAAAAGCCTTTCTGGTAGTTATGGGAAAAAATCAGCTGAAAGCAAAACATACCACTCAACCCATTTAGTCTCCTGCAGATAGGGTTGCAGACATTAGCACAACAGGTCCTGGGAGAACAAAAACCTTTATAGTGAAATTACACACCTACCAGAAGGAGAGTGACCCTGGAGAAAATTTAATGATGGCCCTTTAACTGCACCATACTAATAAATGATGCCATTTTGTTTTTGTTTTTGTTGTTAAATCTTCCCTTTCATATCTGCCCTGTGAAATATTCTGGGGAACCAGAATCACAAGGCCTTGGACACTAACGCTTTTACTTGAGAACTCTGCATAAATTATTGATGACACAGAGACTGCACTGTGTTCAAAGAGTCTGCAGCAGATGAAAAGCTTTTATTTTGGTAAAAAGCAAGAGAATGGGAATAAAAACATGTGGGTGGCTAGACTCTACTAAGGGTTGCCAACCTTCATATTTCCTTTGGCCTTTGTTGTGTGCTCTTCTCCATTTCCTTCAGATAATTTCCTACATTGGTTAACAGCACTCCCATCCATTCAGTTCCTCATGCTAGAAACTTGGGAGCATCCTTGATTTCTCCATCTATCTCACTCCTCTTGCCCAACTCAACAAGCTCACTAGTTCTACTCTGCAAATACATCCTGAACACATCATACTCCCCCCGCCCACCACTCCCACCCTGATCCATGACCCCATCACCTCCCATCTTACACAACAGGTGTCAGGCTTCCACTCCCACTCCACCATCATAGCCCTACTGGCCTCTCTCCTGCACTGGGAGGACTCATGCTCTTTTCCCGCTCAGAGCTCTGGCACATGCCGAGCCTCTGCCTGAAAGGCTCTTTCTTCATAAGGCTGACTTTCTAGAATCCCGCACCTTAACTCTCAAGTTCTCAGGAAGGTTTTTTCTGACTACCTTATCTGTAGTCAGAGCCCAACTATCCTCCACCTCAGCACCCTGTTTGATAAATATGGATGTGTTATGTATTTGCTTCATGTCTGCCCTATCCATGAAACTACAAACTCCATGAGGGTAGGGACCATCTTCTTCTTGTTCACTGTGGTATCTCTACTAATGAAACGCAATATATTTTAATGAATTGAAGACTGCTTTGTTTTATCCATAACTGTGTTACTTCTATATCTATATTAGAGTGGGACAGAGAAAATAAATCCCTCACTTCCAAGCCAATTTCTTAAGTCATTGTTTACTTCTGCATTTGTATCCAAAGCATGCTTTACCAGGCCAATTTCTGGAATAAAAATTTGGCATGAAAACTTATAACCATGAAAAACATCCCCAGTCTCCAAACACCTGGTATTAAGCTGGCTAACCTACTCTCAGATGTCACAAACTTCACATTACATCTATTTAATCCAAATCCTTTAATTATTGCCAGCCTAGGAAGCTTTCTGACAATGCACAGGGAGTATAAAGTGCCAGACATTAACTCAATGTAAAATCAAATATGGACATGCACATTTGCATGATTTTAAAATTTTCATAGAACACTCTAAACATAATTCTATCCCATATCATACCATACCTATACCATATCACAAGGCCCACCTAAACAGATTCTGGAAGAGCTTCATTTCTTGCAATCACACACTCTACTTGGTAAAAGTTCTCCTTAACTCATCTCATAAATAACACTAAGATTACCATATGCCTGTAATTAAATTGTTCTGATGAAACACATAACTCTCAGGTTCCAACTGTTTCCTCTGTGATAATGACCATTTCTAAATCCCTTTCATTTAAAATGCGGTGGGGGGGGGGTGGTATTATTTTTTAAAATTCTTATCCACTTTACATAAACTAAAAAAAAAAAAAAAAACAGTTCACCCTTTTCTATTTAAGTGTTTGAAATGTTCAATTTACCACTTCAAACAGAGCTCTATTGTAGAAAAAAGATGAGTATCAGAAATAATTCTAATGAACCCACAAGGTAACAAAAAAAACCCACGCTTTTTTTAAATGATTGATGTCCTTAGTTTAGTATTTTGCTCAATCATTCAATGCAATTTAAATCTAAGACCATCTAGTAAAAACATTAACTCCTCCAGAAAGCTTTATTGTTTTTATATTAGTGCTATATGTGACAGTCCTTTTATATACATTGCATTAAGTCCTCCCAGCAATACTAATAGGTAGGCACCAATGTTATCCCCCATTTCATAGATCAGGTGGAAGTTCAGAGAAATAAGTAACTTGGCGAGATTAAGCCTGAAGTGACAGAGTTGGGTATTAAGTCCATGTACTTAATAACTACCCTAAAGCAATGAATACATGAATGAATGCCTCATCCACAGAGCATTTTTGAGGAGTCTTCGACACTTTTCTCAGATTATAACTACTGTTCTTCTGTTTTTTAATTCAAAATTCCTACATGTTTTCATTACCCATTATAGCTCAAATCACCATTAAGTGAGTGAAGAAACATTCACTTAGTATATGGCATATACTAGGCCCTGTCCTAGGTATCAGTAAAGCAAAGAATAGAAGAAAGCTCCATTCCTGGGGAGTAACTAGAACACAGTTGAAAGGATAAGTAATTACTGCATAATGGGTGGCATTCTGGGAAGCTGTGTGCAGTGACCGACTACCTCCCCAACAGAAGCTTAAAACAGGCTTCATAGAGGAAGTAATACATGAACTGGGATTCTCATGATAAGCTTAGATTCCTCAGGCAGAAAAGGGAAGAAAAAACATTTCATTTAGTGGAAAAACATTTGCAGCAGTGTGAAACTGTAAGCATATGATCTACTGGGTAAAAAGCAAGACTTTAATGAGAAGCTGGAGTTGACAGTGTCCTGAAGAGAGAAAAACTGGCTCATCAGATGGGCTGAATGCAGACTGAAAGGGTCTTCCATGCCACGCTTAGGAGATAGGGCTCATCCCGTAGGTGATGGTGCGCCATCAGAGAGGCAGCGCGGCAGAGCTGGGAAAGCACAGACAGACAGACATGGATTTGAGTTTTCAGTAGAATGCATATCTCCACGCCATTTCCTGCAGAACGCTGCCAGCACATTCCTCGTGGAGCTGGTGTAACGTGTAAATGGATGCATTCTATCTCTCTACATGAAACATCTGATACAAAGCAACTGCTGAACACAGGCTGCTTCCTCTCACCACTGGGAATTACAACCTCCCTAGAACTTGATTTCCCTTTAACTGACAGGTAAAGATTCCCAAAGGAGTGTAATCAATTAAAAGCCTGGGAGCCAGGGAAGGTCCCTGTATTCCTTACTCTCAGCACAGAGCTTAATCCATGTTTCTGAATAAACGTATTCATTCCACAGATTTTATTGATCATCAACAACGTGCCAGGCCTTGACATAATTGCTAGGCACATAAAATGAACCATGCACACTCCACTTCACCTGCAAAATTTCTGCCTTTATGGATTTTTCATCTGGGAGGAGACCAGAGGGTAGGGGAAATAGACAATACACAGTAATAAATAAATTATATAATCTATTAGAAGGTGATAAGTGCAGTGGAAGAAATTTAAACAGGGTACAGATGCCAGCAAGAGGAGTGTTCAGGGTAGGCCTCCCTGAGAAGGTACCATTTGCTCAAAGACTTAAAGGAAAAGGGAGTGAGCCATGCAGATATCTGGAGTGAGAGCATTCCAGAAAGAAGAAATATCAGTTGCAAAAACCCCAAGGCATCTGTGTGCCTGGTATGTTAAAGGGATAGTGAAAAGTCCTGTGTGGCCAGCTAGAAGGAATATAATAGAAGATAAGAGCAGAGGTAATGGGACCAAATCCCATAAGGCTTTTACTCTGAGGGTGAGGAAACTGGGGGGGAGAGGGGGGGCAGGCAGGCTGAGCAGGACGAAAGTCTGACTGTTGTTTGAAAAGATTCTCTTGAGCTGATGTGTTTAGAATAGACTTGGGAAGCAAGGGTAAAAGCAAGGTAACCAGCCAGAAAACCTTTTCAGTAATCCAGGCAGAAAATGGCATTAGAAATTATGAAGGTAAAGCCAAAAAGACTTCTTGACAGAGTACATGTGAAGAGTAAGAAATAGAGAGGTCATGGATGACTTCAAGGAATTTTTGTCCTGAGCAACTGAAAGGATGGAGCAGTTATGCTATAAGAAGGAAACAAATGGGTGGGTAAGTAGGTGGAAGAGGCCCTAGAAATCAGGAGTTTGGCATGTATTGAGTTTGATGTATATATGTGCCATCCCAGTGGAGATGCTGTGTAAGCCGCTGGATGAACAGGTCTGGAGTTCAGAGAAGTCTAGATTAGACTAGAGAGATCCAGACTAAGGCTAGAGATCTAGAGATAAAATTTAGGAGATACCTGCATATAAATGATATTTAGAAATAGAAGAAATAGATGGATAAACAAACAGTAACTTTGGAGTCATAGAGTTCTTTGATTCTTGGCCCTGACACTGTGTGACCTTAGATAAGCTTGTTCAAAATGAATTCATTTCCTTCTGTGTGAAATGGGATAATAAAACCTACCTTTAGGATTAAATGAATTAAGAACACAAAGCACTTAAGTGTTGCCTGTTACAACAGCTCTCAGATGGTATTGGGTTTATCAGTTTTCAAGCAAACAAGTGATTTTATCCAATTTGTTTCGTTAGAAAGAGAAGTTCCTTTATCCTGTTTCCCTTTCTTTCACATTCTTCCTTTCTGCTTATCCCTTCCCCTAAAATGAAAAGTTCTATCAGACACATAAATCAAAATTGCAACAATCCCCGTTTCCTTACAAAGCCGGGGAAAGAAGACATCTAAGAAAGAAGGAAAGAGGAAAGGTAGGCACTGGCACCCATCTCAGGGCTGTGCACTCTGAAAGAACAATAGATGTTGAAACTAAACAACAAGAAGCAGGGGTGGTCCAGAGACCAGAGTATTACACATATTTTCTTCAGAGTTGAAGACCTCGCTGATAAGACCATGGTTTGCTCTTGCCCTCTCAAAGCCTCTTTGAGAAACATAAACACAATTAAGCAAAACTGGCTAGAAACTTAAGAAACACAGACTGGCATCTTCCAGGCAAAACAGAACTAATGCTCCCAATACTGGAATCTCTGCCAATCTCTGGAAATAACATTTGCTATATCACAGGGGTGTGTTGGTGCTACTTGCAAGATTTGGACTTAAAAAAAAATTGCATTAATATTAAATCTGAAGAACTAAAATAATATTTGCAGAATATTCTGAGTGACTTCAATAAATAGCAAATATATGTATCATGACTGTGTATGATCACTTCCTCATCTCAGAGGTGCAATTGGGCTCCCTTTAGAACCCACTCATGACAAGCCTTCATTGACTAAAGGCAGTTAAACACAGGAAACTCGCTTGCCTCCTCTGAGAGGTCCTGTTGACCTGGGAATACAAGGCAGTTATCACAGAAGTAATATACAATTAATCAAGAAAATATTTCTTGACCTAAAAATTTAATTTGTCTTAAACATATGACTTCTTCAAGTAGATAGAATTTTGTTAGGCCACAACAAAAAAACTGAAAAGGAAAAGTCTCAAACACCCTAGCAATGCATACCAGTGCTTGCTTCATTAGTCACTATTTCTATCAACACCAATTTCAAACAACAACTCTAAAACTATAAAGCATAAAAAATTCATCTTTATTTCCCCCACTGGGAAGCTTAAATCCAAATAAAAAATTACTAAGACTGAATACATTTCTCCCCCAATTTGATATAATCAGACATGAGGAAGTAGAGAGAGATAACAGCAAGGTGTTCCAAATATTAATTATTAACAGCATGTGTTTTGTGATGCTTCGAAGATTACTCATTCTTGAATGCCTACTTTTCTATGGATTACTATGATAATTCTAAAACAAAAAGGTGAACTGTTTTGTGTGTTGCAATGATGGTTCAAACATTATTTATCCCACCCTTAACACTTACACTGAAAATTTCAAAACCAAAAAAAGAATTATTATTAATTATATCATTCGTGAAAGAGTGTATACTGAGTGGAACTACCATGCTAAAATATATACTCAAGGGGCGCCTGCGTGGCTCAGTTGCTTGGGCATCCAACTCTTGATTTTAGCTCAGGTCATAATCTCATGGTCCGTGGGCTCGAACCCTGTGTCAGGCTCCACACTGACAGTGTAGAGCCTGTTTGGGATTCTCTCTCCTCTCCCTCTGCCCCTTTCCTGATCATGCACACTCTCTCTCTCTCAAAATAAATAAATAAACATTTAAAAAATAAAATAAAATATATATTCAACATAAAGGTCCTATAGATTATGCCAAATCATGTTTTAATATTACATTAACTTTTCCTTGAAAAGAGAAAACACTCTATTATTAGATCAAAGATTCAAAAGTAAAGAAGTATAAAAGTCCTAGGAGAAAATATGGGAGGTTTTAATAATTTTTATTAATCTTGGAGAAGGGAAGGCCTTTGTAGTCAAGATACAACAAGACCCCCCCAAAAAAATTGTATGCATCAATTAAAAACCAATTTTATATATATTTAACAATGTTTAACCTCATTCATAATTAAAGAAGCACAGTTAGATGAGATATTCTTTTTACCCATCAGGTTGACAAAGATAATTATATAAAATGATTATGGCTCCTCTGAACTATTACCCTCATTTTATAGGTAAGAAAACCAAATAAGGGAAAACAGACAGTTGGACGTCACCCTGCCTTCCCTCCCTGCTGTTATGAGTTGTACAGTCACACCATTCACTAAGCCGCAGGACATGGGCACTCCAACTTCTGTCCCGCTCTCACTACTGCTGAAGGAATTGCATTGGCTCTAAGACCCAGATCATTTGCACAACTGAAGCCTGGCCATCAGAAAACAATGTTTGACACTGTATTTAATAGGGAATAAAGAGAATGATACTCCATCTGATCTGTGTCTCTTAGTGTCTTGAACTATCCACTTTACCGTAACTAAAAATCAAGGTACCATCTAGCCCAGACAGAAGCTACCAAACAGAATATACATTGGATGAATTATTTGGAGAGTAATTTAGAAACTATCAATAAAATTTTAAATTCATGAACGTATCCATCCATACCACTTTTCGCAATTTATGCTGCAAATATATTTATGCATATTCACAAAGACTTTTGCCATACTGAATGTTGGTGTCCCCTCTACCAAAATTCATAGTGTTGAATCTTAACCCCCAAGATTATGGTGTTTGGAGGTAGGGCCTTCGGGAAGTGATTAGTTGATGAGGGCACAACCATCATGAATAGGATTAAAGCCCTTATATAAGAGACCGCAGAGTGCCTGCATAGCTCAGTCAGTTGAGCGTCTGGCTCTTGGTTTTGGCTCAGGTCATGATCTCACAGTTTGTGAGTTCAAAACCCATGTCAGGCTCCTCACTGACAGTGCAGAGCCTGCTTGGAATTCTCTCTCTCCTGCTCTCTCTCCCCTTTCCCCGAGCTCCCTCATGCTCGCTCTCTCTCTCTCTCTCTCTCAAAATAAATAAACTTAAAAGAGAGAGAGAGACCCCAAAGAGCTCCCTTGCCCTTCTGCCATGTAAGGACACAGCAGGAAGATGGCATCTATAAACAAGGAAGCCTGTCCTCACCAGAACCCAACCATGCTAGTGCCTTGATCTTGGACTTTTCAGCCTCCAGAACGGTGAGAAACAAATTTCTGTTGTTTATAAGCCACCCAGGCCTATGATATTTTGATACAGCAACCTAAATGGATTAAGACAACTTATAATGGCCAAACCTGAAGACAACTTAATAGTGCATCAATAGAGAACTGTGTAAATTGTGGTACAATCATATAAAGGAATTTTTTTAAAAGCTGTTTTTAAAACACAATTCCGTCGATATAAATGGTAAATCTCTACATCTGTTTTCAACAGTTGATTAAAAAAGCAATAACTCAAGGAACATAAAAGCATGGATTAAAAGTTCCCATTTGTGTAAAATGAAAAGAAGAGAAAATATATACAGCATTTATTATGCAAGAATATTTCTGAAAGGGTACATGTGGCCACCCACATTCCTTGGCTCATAGCCCTCGTCCTCCAACGACAAAGGCAGCACCAGCAGGTTGAGCTCTTCTCACACTGCATTGTTCTGGCCTCTTCTGCCTTCCTCTTCCACATTTAAGGACCTTTGTGATTATACTGGGCCCCCTAGATAATCCAGGATAATCTCTATGTTTTAAAGTCACCTCATTAGCAACCTTAATTCCATCTAATACCTTAACTTCCTATTGCCATTTAAAGTACCATATCCACAGGTTCCAGAGGTCAGGACCTAGACATCTTCAGAGGTCATCATTCTGCTTACCACAGGCAAGGGCATGCAGTTTAGGGAAAAGGACCTTCTTATTTTTAAGACAAAATACACTTTGCTGAAATAGCCTATCCAGCTATTTTAGGAAAATAGGAATATACGTATGTATGCAGGCAGAAGGAGCAGTTATGGGTGAGAAAGGGGAGCTTTTTAAAAGACAATATACATGGAGAGAGTAAGTAATAATGCAATGAGAAACAATGTATAGGAAACTGTATGGAAAAGAGGGGAACATTCTAGTTAGCACCAAGCATTAATCAAATTCTCCCAGTAGCAACTGTTTTGTGGACCTTCATTCTTTGCTAATATTAATTATTTTAAAGTATCTATACTATTGTTTCATAGCTCTGGCTAATTTAGTGCCTGTAACATGAATTCTTGGCACATGAACATCTCTAAGCTTTACTGGAGGAGAAAAGCAGAACACTCCAGCAATAGCAGAATTTGCCATGAATAACCAATCTGCTTCCTCACCTATTAAAATTACATTCATCCTCAATGTAGAAATAGATGAATGTGCATTAAAAATTCAGTCCTGTATTCAGGATGACACAGTTTTAAGCCCTTTAAATGCCACTAATACATCTGCAAACACATCACCCAGGCCTTCTTGCTCATGTTCAGGGGCTTCACACCATAAGGCAGATACAGCCCTTGAAAACTTAACCAACAAAATCCTGAATATTCCAGAAAGCATCTTCTACTACTCTTCAATCCAGAGAAAAGGGAGTAGATGGTACAGGAAGGAAAGAAGAAGAGAGGAGGAAAAAACGATGAATAATAAGGTTTGATAGGGTGTGTGTGTAATTCCATGAATTAAGTTTTAGAGAATGAAACTAGAGAAAAATATTCTCCAGATTAATACAGAGTTAACTGCAGATCATTTTGACAACTATATTGTTGCACAGGCTCTATTAAATGCAAATATGAAAGGATAGATAGGTAGATAGATAGATAGATAGATAGATAGATAGATAGACAGACCAGCAACATTTTCTACCAGTGATGATTTCCCAAAAGGTAACAGCACTCTATAGTGACAAACCCAGACCCACTGGTAAAGAACTGAACTGGATCAGCAGATTAAGGTTCCAATCTTTAAAAGAAAGTTCCCTGGGAATGCAAACTGGTACAGCCACTCTGGAAAACAGTGTGGAGGTTCCTCAAAAAATTAAAAATAGACCTACCCTATGACCCAGCAGTAGCACTGCTAGGAATTTACCCAAAGGATATAGGAGTGCTAATGCATAGGGGCACATGTACCCCAATGTTTATAGCAGCACTTTCAACAATAACCAAATCATGGAGAGAGCCTAAATGTCCATCGATTGATGAACGGATAAAGAAGATGTGGTTTACATATACAAGGGAATACTACTTGGCAATGAGAAAGAATGAAATCATGCTATTTGCAGCAACATGGATGGAACAGGATGGTATTATGCTGAGTGAAATAAGTGAGAGAAGGACAGATATCATATGTTTTCACTCATAGGTGGATCTTGAGAAATTTAACAGAAGACCATGGGGGAAGAGAGGGGGAAAAATAGATATAAACAGAGAGGGAGGGAGGCAGAACACATGAGACTCTTAAATACAGAGAACAAACTGAAGGTGGCCGGGGCGTGGGGGAGAGGGAAAATGGATGATGTGCATTGAGGAAGGCACTTGCTGGGATGAGCACGGGGTGTCGTATGTTAAGCCAATTTGACAATAAATTTTATTAAAAAAAAAATAAATAAAATAAAATAAAGTTCCCTACAGCCATTGCCTAGAGACTTATAGTGAAGCAACCTGCTCAGATGGAATGTGCCATGCAGAGAGGGGATCTTCTGTGTAGAGTACACACACACTTACTCACCAACTGAATTTCTTAAAATGAACTGTTCTCCTTGTGCAGGCATGTGACTGACGGAACTTCTTGGGCTCTTCTGGCTCCCACAGCAGATTACTTTCCTTAAGATCACCATCCAAACTTTGCAGGATGATTTGCAGGGCTAGCCAGTGTGGTCTAGGACTATAAAGAGGTGGGCCAATTGGCCCACTGAACTCAAGCCAGACTCACCAGGATCACAACCTAACCAAGGGTCCCAACCACCTCCTGGCACCTGCACAGGTATGGAATTTGGGCAGGGGGGAGATTCATTTAAGTCACTTTTCTTTTACACATACAAAAGAAAACATTAATTTTAAAAAATAAAATTAAAAGTTCTCTTTTTCATATTCAAAAGAGAGAAAGTGAGTGATATTGCATTTTTCCATGACCTTATAACTTCTGAATATACACAAAGGTATTTTTAAATATATACCAAAGAAAAGTATAAATTCCCAGGATAATCTGATAATAGGAACCATGTATTTTAAACTTTTGATGTCTTTTGTCCTCCAATTCTATTTCTAGGAATTCATCCTAAGGTAAAAAGCATGGCTATGTGCAAAGATTTAACTACAAGAATGTTTACCACATCTGTTTATAGGAGAAAAAATGAAGAAAAAAACACTAAAGAACCATTACTAAAAGCTTAGTTTAAAAATATGTTTTAACCTACAACAAAATAATCTGTGGCTGTGGGGTGCCTGGGTGACTCAGTTGACTGAGCGTCCAACTATTGATTTTGGCTCAGGTCATCATCCCACGGTCATGGGATTGAGCCCTGTGTCAGGCTCTCAGCTGAGTGTGGAGCCGGCTTAAGATTCTCTCTTTCTCCCTCTGCCCCTCTCCCACCTCATGCTCAGCCTCTCTCTCTCTCTCTCTCAAAAAAAAAAAAAAAATCTGTGGCTGTTAAATTTGGTATTGTGGCAAAAAGGGATTAAAATGCTTGGCAAAATAATATATTGCTAAATGGAAAAAACAGATTGCAATACACATATCACTCAAAGACTATTTTGTGTTAAAACAGATTGAGAAGTTATCACTAAGCGGAAAGATGAGATCTTATTAAAGACATCTGCCTTAAAGACAGAGATGGAGATGTTCATTAGATTTTTACACACACACACACACACACACACACACAGCCCTATATATCCGTGCTACATATATATCTATGTATAGTTAAATCTCTCAGTATATTGCCCTATAAGTGCTCAACCAATACATGTTTATTTGTATTTATACTTACATTACTACCCACTCAACACTTAGTATAACTGTTTTAAGACATTTACATCTGCCCTTTCAGCATGGGCTACATGTTGTCCTCAACTGAAAGATTTTAAATTTACTAAAGACTATTTGCCCAGTAAAAGGCAGAATAAAGATTCAATCCCAAGTCTATCTGACTCCAAAACTCAGAGCCTCTTTTTCTTCTCCCTCCCTTTTTTCACTATTTGTATTATTTAAAACGTCTACAATGAAAATGAACTCTGGTGTGTTATGAAAACAAGATGTTATTTTTAGATGTAAAAAGATTAAAATAAGGGCGCCTGGGTGGCTCAGTTGGTTAAACCTCCAACTTTGGCTCACGTCATGATGTCATGGTTAGTGGGTTCAAGCCCTGTGTCAGGCTCTGTGCTGACAGCTCAGAGCCTGGAGCCTGCTTCAGATTCTGTGTCTCCCTCTCTCTCCATCCCTCCCTCCGCTCATGCTCTGTGTGTGTGTGTCTCTCTCTCAAAAATAAATTAACATTAAAAAAATTTTTTTAAAGATTAAAATGGTTTCATGTTTCAAAAATAGGTCTCACTCTAATTTTGAGAAATAAAAATGTCAGTAGGTATCAACCAATACTCACTAGGGAAAATTTTATTTATAAGGAAGATTAAAACTGGCCAGCAAAGATTAATACAGGAACCAAAGTGAGCAAGTCTCTTTCAGCAATAACAACTGCCAAATCCTACCATCTGCTGTGGTCCTCTCTAGTTAGTATACTAGAACTCTTTTCCAATTAGCTTAGGAATGATCATTAGCAATAAAGAGGACTGCAAGTAAATTACAGAAAAGTAATTAGATCTGTCTTTTTAGCACCTAGCATCTATCAAGTATTTTCCACTAAAGGCCATAGTGAAAGAAAGTCCAGACTCTTCTCTCCTACCATCATCCCTCCTTGAAGATCATAGGGTACTAAGTATTTTTATCAAAAACATCTCCCCTCAAAATCTCCACACACTGAGCACAAGTATCTGAACAACTATTTTGATGCAGTCTAGGGTCACTCTTGTTCCTATATAGACTAACACTAATGTCACCCAGAATCTTTCTGTAGTAAAGTATTTCCCAAAGCATCCATTTGCCATCAGCTGGACAACTTATATGTTGGGCAGTGATGAGCTAAACTCTACTGTCGAATATTGGAGTCAGCTCTATCTAGAAATAATGTCATGAAATTCAAAATTATGCTACTTGTCATATAATTGAAAGTCTCACATGATCCCTCCCCTCACACATTCAGAAGCAGAGGTTAGCAGTAAAAACTCTTAGGGAGCAAGAACAATTTAAAAAAAAAATCTTTAAGTTCAACACAGTGTGCAAAACATATAACAGGTAATTTTAACAGTTTCATGAAAATTGAATAAAATATTCCTTCCATTTCTAATAGGAGAACTTGAAAAGACTATATAGCACTCAATTATCTTGATTTCTGAAAGAGATTGTCTATTAGTATTAGTCAATGCAAGAGGTGATGGTCAGACGCTAGGATTAACTTTTTTGAATCAGTCTTTTACCATGGGCTTGTCTGTTTCCCACCCATCCCTGCTCAGTTTAAATGGCATCATAAAATCTTTTCCTCTTTATCTTAAAATTGGCTCTCCTCAGGAAGCTTTTGTGTAGTACTGAACATTAAGGGTACAACATAAAAAGGCAATGCTGTGTATTTTCATACAAAATACAAGGTCAAGGGACCTTGCTCCCAAATGCCAAATTCTTCTAATCACCAGCATAAAATAGCAATGTTAGAGGGCAGGCTGCCTCATAAAACATGGCACAGGCAATTGCTCTGGCTGCCCATGCGGCTTCCACGGCAGCTGTTCAGGGCAGGACTGCTCTCTCCACTTTGTATTGCCAGCGTTCCTAAAGCCAGAGTGCTAGATCCAACCAACAGCTTTTAAATCTGGTTAGAAGGAGGGAGAAAGTTCACACAAAACAACCTGATGGATTTTATAAGAGTATAAAGAGGGCCTTTAGGCTGAAGTGCTAAACACTGACATGAAAAAAAAGTCTGACACTGTCATCACATCCGTTCCTACCCGTAGAAAAGGATTTGAAATTGAAATTGGATTGGAAGATTCAAGCATTTGGGGTTTTCCCACCAAATGCAGGGCATTTAATTATTATGCAACTACTGTTTCAAAATACAAAATGGACATCCGAACCCAAAAGTGTATGAATGTGACACATGGTTGCCAGAGGAAAAAGACATAACTGCCACCTAAAGGCTCCTGGCCCCACTTCCTTTTTCTGTTTCAACAGGATTCTCGGAAAAGGCAGCTTAAATGATTATCTCATTTTCACAGAGGCTGGGAAGGAAACTATGTACAAAACGTACCGCAGCTGCTACTTCAGCCTGATTTCTACTACCAATTTCCAAAAGCAAAAAAAGAAAGTGCAGTCAGCTAAATGAGTAAAATACCCAGTAATTTCCCATCCAGATTCTACAGATTCGGGATAAATATCACACTGTCCCTCATGCCAGACATGATGTTTTTGGGGGCCTCACACAATACGAATGATAAAATATGCTGCATCATTTGGGCTGACATCCAATCACCAATAATGGTGACCTGACCGCGCGGAGTGCTGTTCACTATTAGGGAGGCGGCTCACTGCATGAAGGCAAAACGGAAATTTTAGTGCTTCAGGAGTAAGGAGGTCTAATAAAACACAGGAAAGTCAAGCCTTAATGTGTGGAATGAGCTTCCCAAACCATAATAAACAATTCCCAGAGAGATTTCTTAAATAGCAAGTAACTATTTTACTTGTCAGCATGGGACCTCCACAAATGCAGTCCAGGTCAGGAAAAGAAAAACCAGTATCTCAGACTTTTAGTGCTAATATTCTAAGAAACCTCCAGAATGATTTATGAAATAAGCATGAGGCTATATATTTCTTTGTATGTATCTCAAAAATTCCCAATCATCTGGTTCTTCAGATTAGATCCTGAACTAATAAATAAAGCCTTTGAGGATTGTTTATTCTACAAAGACTAACCCTACATTTTTTGAATCTACAAATTAGAGTACATTAAATGCCAAAGGAAAGGAAAAATTAACTTTATAAACACAGTCCAGTTTTATCCTGCTTAAAATTGTCAAGTAGAGAAAATCCTGAAAATATTTATGAAAAAGCCTATTCTCATGCTGGCAGCAGTGGTTAGAATGGAGGTATTTCCTTTATTAAAAAGAAAAAGCCTAAAAAAACAACTTCACATAATCAAACTGCTGTGAAGTGAAAGAGTTTGAAAATGATGAAACTGAAAGGCAGTTACAATTTCTACTATACGTGTGTGTTTTACTTTAAGCAAATTAGATGTACTGAATAAAATATGAATTTGTAGCTGAACGATTTGCTCTTTAAAGAAGTCCCCCCCCCCCACACACAAAAAACCCAAATATAGAAACTGTTGCTTTCATTCATTTGAAATATTCTGACAAAAGAAATCAATGCACAATTTCAGGAAACAAAGGCGAGGCATACACCTCATCCCTGACTTATTGTTCCATTCTCACACCACACAGCTGGTGTTATGAGGACTCCAACTTCCTCAACAAGAGAGCCTGGAAAAGGTCAACTTAATATTAAAAACAAATGGACTATATAGTCAGGTGTGCAGCTGGTGATTACCCAGCAGATGAAGACCCAAGGACTCAGAGACCTGGGTATTTTGTATCTAAAAAACCCAACTTTCCAAACCTCTGCATGGAACCCAATGTAGGCACAGTCTTTGCTTAGTGAACGCTTGAAGGAAAACTAGGCATGCTGCAACAACAGAGGAATAGTCTTTCACGATATGGACAATGTTGGGTATAGGGGGAATGCCTATTTCCCTTACAGAGCCAAACAAAAAACATCTCTTAAACATGCTGGTTTAAAACCTAAAAGAAACAAACCCAAAAGTAAACTTATAGGTCTTTTATTTCCCTAGTATTCCTCCTTAAATAGTGATCATTCTGTGCACCCTACTTGAGAATCAAGAAGAGTTTGTCAAATGCCATTTAATCCATTTGAATAGAGATTAAATAAAGTATAGCATGCTGCAGCATCTAATCAAAATATAAAGCTTTAAAAAAAGCTTAAAAAATGCGTGACTTCAAGCATATCTAACAGACAAAAACATAAACATACACATCACATAAATTGGGGGATATTATTTGTATTTAAAAGATTCTCCTTAAACATCAAGCTCAAGATAAGTTAAAATATGGTACCACTAACTAAAGAGGTATGAATTTCATTCACATTTTCCTCAATAAAGAGATGGATATTGACATTATTATATTTAATAAGACACTGAAAAATGAGATTAAGCACAGGTATTAGGTGAAGAAAGCATAAAACCCAGAACCACCAATGTTCTGTCTTTAAATAACTCTTCCCAACACATCATAGACTTTTGTATAGAAAATTATTAAATGGAAAAATTACTTTTAATATTTAGTTTGGTAGCCACAAAATGAGTAAATTTCCCAAGTCATAGGGAAAATTCAATGCATTTGGAAGGATAAGGCAATAACATAAAAGACTCTAATATAATAATACCTAATAAGAGGTAACATTCATTGAGCCTTTACTAGGTAATAAACATTTTATATGGCATTTAAAACTCAAAACAGTCCCAGGACATAGTACTATACATATGCTCATTTTAGAGAAGAAGCTGAGGTGAAGAGTAGTTAACCTACTTAAGGTCACAAGGCTGCGGGAGTGAGGATTCCAGCCCAGAAAGTCACACTCCAAAGCATACAAACCAAGAACCTGCACCTTGCATTATAAAGTGCAACAAAGTGGGGCACCTTGCGGGCTCAGTCAGTAGAGGATACAACTCTTGATCTCCAGATTGTGAGTTCAAGCTCCACACTGGGTGTAGAGATTACTTAAAAATAACATCTTTAGGGGCACCTGGGTGGCTCAGTGGGTCAAGCGTCCAACTTCGGCTCAGGTCATGGTTTCACAGTTCCTGAGTTTGAGCCCCGCATTGGGCTCTCTGCTGTCAGCACAGAGTCCACTTCGGATCCTCTGTCCCCCTCACTCTCTGTCCCTCCCAAACTTGTGCTTGCTCTCTCTCTCTCTCTCTCTCTCTCTCTCAAAAATAAATAAACATAATAAAATAAAACAAAATCTTAAAAAAAAAAGTAAAGTGCAACAAGGTATGCAAAAATGTGAGATGCTTTCTCACAGTAATTACAAGGGTGGAACTGGAGTGGGGCAACAGAGGAATGACGACTTTGGAAAAGGAGTTGAGAATTGTTCATGTCTATGATAATGATCAAGGGATAATTTTTTTTTAAGTGGCTGAGAATCACATTAGGAGAAACAGGAAAATTCATGGAGTAACCGGGACCTGAGATGAATATCAAAGAGTGAATGAGTGGTTAAGATTTGAACAGCTGGAAAGAAGGAAAAGATCCAAAAAGAAGGCCTTGATAAGAAAAGGCAGTCAGGAAAAAGCAAATAATACATGTAGGGTAGTAGTGGAAGGCAAGTTGGGAAAGGAAAATGGGGACCACGTGGTGGCTAGCTTTGAACACCTGGGCAAAACGTTTATCTTTAGTTCAAAAAGCAATGAAGAGCTCTTGAGAGTGTTTTGAACAGGTGTTGGGTATTGAAAAGCTAGCTGGCATAAAGGAATACAAATGACATAATTCCATACATATTAGTCCAAAGCAGAACTAACCTTAAATTCTAAAAATCAGAAAATGATTGCCTAGTGAGGAAGGAAACTGGAAGGGGCACAAGGGAACGTTCTGAAGTGACGGAAGTGCTCTATATCTTACGTGGGCGGTGTTTACAGGAGTGTGTGAAATTGTCAAAACTCATGCAATGGAACACTTAATTTAATATCTGTATATTTTCTTGTATGGTGGTGAGATTTCAATTTTTTTTAAAAAGGCAAAAATTTCACCTGTAGAATAGACCTAGGTATAAAATAAGGGGAGCTAGGAAGATAAGTTAAGATGACCCTTACAGAAACCCAAGAGAATAATACTAGAAGTGAGGAGACCAGATGTAAAGAGAAGCAAGAAGAGGGCTGTTCATATGTAAATGTGCATGTGTAAAAACATTTATACAAATCAATATCAATGTAAATAAAGCATATGTGCATGAATTATAATTTCATTAATCTTGTCCCCTCAGAATGTAGACTGCCAGATGGCAGGGACTGAGCTTAAAAGTTTTTCCATTTAAAATAATTTTTCTCACTATTTTCAATTTGTATGCATTTGATGCTATCATTTATGTTCCCAATTCTCTGTCTTATATCAAATATACACATAGTGCGTAGTGTTTCTGGTATGTAAACTTTTAAAATAATTAAACTATCGGTTGCTTATTATGTACAGTTAGGGGCTTGTCATCCTACCTACCTATTTCATTTGAGCAATAACAGCAATCCCATGTGTTGATCTATCAATCCCATTTTAAGATGAATAAACTGAGGCTGAGAAATAAGATGCTCAAGGTAACAGTAAAACTGTGTTTTTGTCTGTCTTATCTCAAAGCCCGGGTTCTTAAGCATCGTGCTATATACTTACACCAAAAATAACAAAGTAGGGCTACCTGGGAGCAACACAGAAAAAGGGTGAGAAAGTCAGTACATATGAATTCATAACCCATTAAGTATATTCATTCCCACAGCTTTCCACAGATTGGTGAACTGGAGGCTATTACAGGACTGCCATTTTATAAGCCATCTAAAATGGGGGTGGGGGAGGGACTTGATGTTAGTTGCTTTATACATCAGATAAATGTTTATAGATTCATATTTATAATACACACACACATATATATATATGTATACATATATATATATATATATATATATATATATATATATAATGCTATTTCAAGTCAGTTCAATCTCTATCAAATCTGGCTTTATGAAGTTTAAAGACTTTGGAAATGATCACAACTCATGTTAATTAGAAAAATTCTTAAATAAAGTCAATTCCAGTTCAATTTAATTTTTAAAGGTGACAAATGCCAACCTGAAAGGCTAGTTTTAAATCTTTTGAATTCATAAGGATCCATAGATTTATCAGATTCTTAAAAAGGCTGGTAACTCAACGGGGATAAGAAGGGGATTTATAAGAAGGGGATCCTGTTTCCAAATATAAAAAGTCATAAGTTCAGATCCCTCTAACTAAAGAAATGTGAATATTTAGGCAAAAACTGAAGTGAAGTTACTTTTAAAATATAATAAAATGTTTTCCTAAGAAATAAAAAACAAGAGGTAGAAAGACATAGTTTATATCTTGTTGTGAGAGCAAATGTTTCAAAGGGGCCATAAAAGCATTTTACATGAACATAATTTTAAGTGTTCTAGGTACAAACCATTCTTAACAACTTGTTAAAACATACCCCCAAAAGACTTCATGGCAACATTTGTTTAGTGAAGTCTCATTTTTCAGGCTATTCAAGATGTTTTCAGAAATTCAACAAGTTCTCCAAATTCAAATAAATGACGTTTTACTAATACCACCACTTTTTAAAATTTTTATTTTATTTTATTTTATTTTTTTACTTTACGTCCAAGTTAGTTAGCATATAGTGCAATAATGATTTCAGGAGTAGATTCCAGTGATTCATCCCCTGGAATATATAACCCCCAGTGTTCAACCCAACAGGTGTCTTCCTTAATGCCCCTTACCCACTTAGCCCATCTCCCCATCCACAACCCCTCCAGGACCCTCAATTTGTTCTCTATATTTAAGATTCTCTTATGTTTTGTCCCCCTCCCTGTTTTTATATTATTTTTGCTACCCTTCCCTTACGATCATCTGTTTTGTATCTTAAATTCCACATATGAGTGAAGTCATATATTTGTCTTTCTCTAATTTCGCTTAGCACAATACCCTCTACTTCCATCCACGTTGTTGCCAATGGCAAGATTTCATTCTTTTTGATTGCTGAGTAATACTCCACTGTGTGTGTATACATATACGTATGTGTGTGTGTGTGTATGTATGTGTGTGTGTATATATACATATGTACACACACACACACATACATACACACCACATCTTCTTTAACCATTCATCTGTCAATGGACATTTGGGCTTTTTCCATACTTTGGCTATTGTTGATAGTGCTGCTATAAACATTAGGGTACATTTGCCCCTTCAAAACAGCACACCTATATCCCTTGGATAAATACCGAGTAGTGCAATTTCTGGGTCATAGGGTAGTTCTGTTTTTAATTTTTTGAGGAACCTTCACACTGCTTTCCAGAGTGGCTATACAGTTTGCATTCCCACCAGCAGTGCAAAAGAGATCCTCTTTCTCTGCATCCTCGCCTACATTTTGCTCTACTGAGGAATTTATATTCAGTAGGTGAGATAAGTTACTCCAGATAAGCATTCTTTTATCAATGAAAAAAACCCATTCTTTTAATTTCATAACTCATTTTAACATTGCTGGGAGAAATAAAACTAAATAAAAGGACAGATATACCATGTTTATAAATTGAAAAACCCAATATTGTTAAAATGTCAATTCTTCACAAATTGCTTTATATATTAAACACACTTTCAATCAAAATCCCAGCAGGAATTTTTTTTTTTTTTTTAGAAATTGACAAGCAAATTTTAAAGTTTCTATGGATATGAAAGGATCAAATATAACCAAAGCAATTTTTTTTTTTAATTTTTTTTTTCAACGTTTATTTATTTTTTTGGGACAGAGAGAGACAGAGCATGAATGGGGGAGGGGCAGAGAGAGAGGGAGACACAGAATCTGAAACAGGCTCCAGGCTCTGAGCCATCAGCCCAGAGCCCGACACGGGGCTCGAACTCCCGGACCGCGAGATCGTGACCTGGCTGAAGTCGGACGCTTAACCGACTGCGCCACCCAGGCGCCCCTAACCAAAGCAATTTTGATAAAGAACAGACCTGGAGGGCTTACACTACCTGATTTCAAAAGCCATCATAAAGCTATTGCAATCAAGACAATGGCATTGTCCTAAGAATAAACACACAGATCTCTGGAATAAAATAGAGAGACAAGAAATATAGATAGGGTCAACTAATTTTTGATAAAGTTGCCAATTCAACGGGGAAAGGATTATCTTTTAAGAAATGGTGCTAGAACTGAATTTTGCTGAAAACAATGAATGTCCATCTTTACTTCACACTGTATATAAAACTTTACTCAAGATGGTTCATAACACACATAGAAGCAAAACATATAAAATATTTGGAAGAAAATAAAAGGAAAAAAATCTTTACAACCTTAGGGTAGGCAAAAATTTCTTACATGTGACTCAAGAAATTGATAACCTGGACTTTTATCAAAATTAAGAACCTAACATCATTAATAAAACTAAAAGCTACAAACTATAAGGAAATATTGTCAATATATATATTTAACAAAGGATTTGTATCAAAATATATAAAGAATGCTCAAAACTCAGTAAGGCAAACACGTGATTTTTAAAATGGGCAAAGTATTTGAACAGACACTTCATCAATAAAGATATACTAATGGCCAACAAGCACATGAAAAGATGTTCAACATCTTTAATAATGAGGGACATGCAAATTAAAATTTTATCACAAAATCGTATCACTACACATCTACCAAATTAGCTAAAATTTAAAACAGACTGACAATACCAAGTGTTGACAAGGATATAAAGCAACTAAACCCCCGTACATTACTGATGGGAATGTAAAAACTATAATCATTTTGGAAAACATTTTGGAAGTTTCTCAACACGTGCATTTCTAGGTCTTTACCCAAGAGAAATGAAAATATATGTCCACTGCTATAAAACTATAGCAGCTTTATTCAATAAGAAACCAAAACAGGTAACAACTCAGTATCAGTAGACATATGGCTGAGCCAATTATGTTCTTTCTTTTTTTTTTTTTAATGTTTATTTGTTTTGAGAGAGAGAGAGAGAGAGAGAGAAAGAGAGCACAAGCAGGGGAGGGGCAGAGAGAGAGAGACTCCCAAGAAGCAGGCTCTGCACTGTTAGCACAGAGCCTGACGCAGGGCTCGCACTCAAGAACCATGCTGAAACCAAGAGTCAGACACTTAACCACCTGAGCCACCCAGGCACCTCCCCCACACACAATTATGTTATTTCTACTACTCAGTAATAAAAAGAAACAAACTACCAACCCCCACAAACACAGCTGAAACATTATGCTGAACAAAAGAAGTTGTACACAAAGGTAGTATATATTGTATGTTCCCATTTATATGAAATTCTAGAGATTTTGTTTTTTTATTTTTTTTTAACGTTTATTTATTTTTGAGACAGAGAGAGACAGAGCATGAACAGGGGAGGGTCAGACAGAGAGGGAGACGCAGAATCTGAAATAGGCTCCAGGCTCTGAGCTGCCAGCATAGAGCCCGACGCGGGGCTGGAACTCACGAACCGCGAGATCATGACCTGAGCCGAAGTCAGACGCTTAACAACTGAGCCACCCAGGCGCCCAAAAATTCTAGAGATTTTGAAATTGACTGCAAAGTGGCAGAAAGGAACTTTTTAGGGTGACGGAAATGTTCTCTATCTTGACTGCAGTGATAAGGGTGGTTACAGACATGTTTATATTTGCCAAAATTCATCAAACTGGTAACGTTAAATGGATACATTTTATCATACGTAAATTGTTCCTCAATAAAATTATTTAAAGAAAAAACTATTTTCCTTTGTCATATTCATCATATCATGCAATGCCAATTCCAATGAGAAACAATTTTTTTCTTTGATTCATGGGTACTGGTATCAAAAATAATCTCATCTACACTGTTTTAACTGAATGAGAAACATAATTTTAGTATTTATTAACCTCTCTGCTCTCCCTCTCTCACTGCCTCACCCCTCATATCCAGTTGAACTTTAAATTTCTTGAAAGCGTTTTGCTCTCTTATTTCTTATCACATACTACTCCTCTGCATTCAATAAATATTTGTGAAACTGAACCACAGATGGTCTTTGTATCCTGTATTACTTTCATCACCTAGTGTTATCCTGGTAAGAGACTAAAATTAAAGCCTTCACATGTCATAGGATTTTGTCTATTTTATTTTTTCTCTCATTCATTTTTAACAATCTTTTTTCAATCAAAATAGTATTCAAGAGCCCAATATGTAAAATAGACTACATTTATAAGCTCAAATTTATAACATTTAATAATAAAATCAACCATGAGAACATAAGTTCATCTATCAGTAGTACCCAACAGTCAAAAGTAGTTTTTTTTAATATGTGAATATGTCTTTTTATTTTAGCTTTTCAGTTATTAAAAAGGAAACTCAGATCAAATATTAAGAGCAGGGGTCATTAAATTAATGCCCAAGGGCCAAAGCCTGCTCACAACCTGGTTTTGATCTAACAATGTTGTGGGTTGTTTTTTTGTTTTGTTTTGTTTTTTTTACATGTTTAAATGGTTGGGGAGGAAAAGAGCATTTTTTGATATGTGAAAATTATATGAAGTTCAAATTTCTGTGTTCATAAGTAAACTTTTACTGGAACACAGTCACACTCATCTGGCTATGGCTACTTATTTGCTAAAATGGCTGAGATGAGTAGTTGCAAAAAAGACTATATGGTCCACAAGTCTAAAATATTCATTATCTGGCCCATTACAGAAAAAAAGTAGCAGACTCCTGACAGAGAATTCCAGGAGGACCTGTGGAAAACCAACTTCATGGAGTAGAGTTTAGAAACTACGTGGAACAAATTATATTTTCCAAAGATGGCCACTGCAATATTTTTCCATCCTATTTGCTCTTCTACAATGTGACTTTCTACTCTCTCACCAAGAGAAGAAGTCAACTTTCTATCCTTTGAATATGGTCTTGTCCTGGTGACTTGCTTGGCCAAGATAATATGGTGGAAGGGACTCCTGAGACTTCCAAGACTAGGTCATAAGAAACCTCGCAGCTTCCTCCTAGGATTCTTGGAATGCTCCATCATGGGATGCTTCCTCTGAAAACCATGCTGCGAGAAACTTGAACCTCATGGAGGATCCAAGTATAGGCATACGTGCCTACATCCCCAGCTGAGCCCCAAGTCAACAGCCAGCTTCAACTTATATCCATGTGGGAGAGCTATCCTGGACCTCCAGCTCAGGTAAGACTTTAGATGACTGCTGCCCCAACAGACATCTGACTGCAACTGCATTAGAGCCCCTATGAGAGAACCACCCCTGGGTACAGTCAACCCATATAACTGTGAAATACAATAATAAATGCTTCATATCAAGCCACTATGTTTTGGGGTACTTTGTTATAAAGCAACAGATAACTGAAACATCATTATACTAAAACAAATCTAGGAAAGTTTCAGATGAGAAATTCCAGAGTTCTGATTCAAGCCCATGCATATCATCAAGTCAAACCCTACCAAAGCCTCTTGCCAACCCTAGGTGTTCTGGAAGTAGTTAGGGATAAAGGAAGTAAGTGGTAAATAATACTCTAATGGAGTCACTGTGATTTCTTAATCTATATATATATGCATTCCAATTAGGCTCAGTATTCCCCCAAAATTCCGCCAATAAGCCTGAATCTTAACAGTCTGAAACTCTCAAAAAGAAATGAAAAACAATTTTGCCAATTCCTAAAATTATATCAGGCTGGGTAGAGAGACAACTTTTACTTTTCATGCTATAAGTGAATTGGTAATTATAATATTCATTATTTTTTACCTGATAATCTAAAAAATGATAAGTGAACTTAGATGAAATGTACTCAATTATCAATATATACCTAAGTATCAGTATATGGCAGTTTACCTATAAAAAATATGGACTTAATAAAAATCCATATGCTATTCTAATTGTGTCACCTGCTCCTGCTCCAAAGGGTGACAACAGTCATTCACTCACATGTTTCTGATATATGTCATTTAAATATAATATACTCCTTAGCCTAGAAAATTTAATTACACTCAATATTAACATCTTATAAAACCCACACAGCATATTTTGAATAATACTACCTTAAGCTTTTCAATAATATTACCTTAAGATTCAAATTTTAAAGAAAAGTACCTAGTATATGTTAGGTACCCTACCACACTCTGGGGATATATCTTTAATTGGTGTAAATTTCATTCAAAGAGATCAGTGGTGGCTCTGAATCATTAACCCTTTGACATTTCTGAGAACCATAATGCATTACAGAATGGTGTGTTTATTTTATATCTAAAGGGATATTACCAGAACTCTTAGGATTCCTAATTTTTTAATTCAGTAATTATTTCCAAGATTAAATATTTATTTATGTGACTATGATTCACACTAATATAGAAAACAGTTGAACAGATGAAGTGTCTTAAGAGGAAAACATTCCAAACTTTAGTGGCTTCAGCCAATCTTACAAGAGTGCTTGACCAGTTAGTGATGCCTACCACAGGGGGTGCCCGGTAGTGAGAAATACCTGGGCATTTGCCAACTCTGACCAGTTTCATGCAGTCTCCTCTCATCAGATCTCCCGCTAAGTCCCTTCAGAGACTCCCATGATAGGGGCTCCTGGGTGGCTCAATCAGTTAAACATCTGACTCTTGGTTTTGGCTCAGGTCATGATCTCACAGTTCATGGGATGGAGCCACATGCTGTCAGGACAAAAGCCTGCTTGGGATTCTCTCTCTCTGTCTCTCTCTGCCCCTCCCCTGCTCGTACTTGCTCCCTCTCTCTCAAAATAAATTAAAAAAAAAAAAAAAAGACACCCATGATAGAACTTCCACCCACTCTTAGAAAGTAACTCTTCCCTTTCATTAGCCAGTCTTTCCCACTGCTGGAGTCTACTCTCCACAGATAAACTTTGACAAGCCCCACCCTGGTATAAATGTCCTGGCCCAAAAAAGGATATACCCCTAACATCAAGAATTCATTGGATAAGCCATATTTTGAGACAGAAGAGCTTAGATGACAGGTGACCAAACCTTGGTAGAACACAGGAGAGCCAAGATTTGAAATTAGACAATCGAGCACCATAGTATCTACACTTAATCACTGAATCTGGCACATGTTTGCTGCCATTTCCACAACATGAGCTAAACTGTATCTTCCATCTTTTAATTCACAATTATGAGAATTCATTATTAATAAAAGCAAAATCTCCATACAGGAAATATTTTACTATTTTTTTAAATTTACTATTTTTTTAATTTACTATTTTTTTAAATTTTTTTAAATGTTTTTATTTATTTTTGAAGGAGAGACACAGAGCATGGGGGGGGAGGAGCAGAGAGAGAGGGAGACACAGAATTCGAAGCACGCTCCAGGCTCTAAGCTGTCAGCACAGAGCCCGATGCGGGGCTCGAACCCACAAACTGTGAGATCATGACCTGAGCCGAAGCCGGACACTCAACCGACTGAGCCACCCAGGTGCCCCTACAATTTACTATTCTAGCATAGCAATTATGACATCACAGAACCTTTCATTCAAAATTTGTGCATTTCCTAATTGACACATCAATAAACATGTTAATAAAAGCTTTATATTTATTAGGGAAAAATGGTGGGATAGCAATACTCTGAAAAACAATTTTGAAAATGACAATTCATATTCCTGTGCTCCATATAGTCTTATAATGAAAATTTAAAAGTATTTGAACATAATTTAATGGAATGACTATTATTAATGTTAAAAATACACACTAGCAGTGACTTTTCCAACTCAGAATCCATAACAACAATGAATCCCATTCACATCCTGTGTAACTCCATGGGGATTCTATGGGGAAAGTTTCCATATATGGTCATTTATCCCCATAGACTCCCCATGGTTTATACAGGATATGAATCTGGTCTATTGTGACAATGAAAACAACAGATCACTGAAAACTCATGTGTAATTTCTGCTGAACAAACTATAGACTAACAATTAGGGAAACCAATATTCGAGTGAAAACAAGTAATCTGAGAATTTAAAAATAACCACTGAGTATTTTTATTCCATTTCTGTATTAGCAGAATAAGCACATAAATAATCAGAAGAAAAAAAATTCAATCCTAAGTTTAAAATATTTTCTTGATACTAAAAATTAAAATATCAACTATTAACAGGCAAGAAACCCAAAAGAAAAAATCACATCAGAACTTATATTGTCAGAAGGAAAGAAAAGATAATATAGTAAAACAAGTCAAATGTTACATGAGCTTTATTTAGTTTCCCAGGGTCCTGTATGACCATGCCCTAACATACACCTCAGTTATCTATAATTATTTTCCCATATTTGTGACATTAGCATCTGTGGCATTCTACTTATCTAAAGCTATGTAGAATAATATTTTTCTTTTACACTCACTGCTTGAGTGCTGACTTAGAGGTAAGTTTTTGTGTGTATACTTAAGTATTTGTACTTTTGCTTTAAATAAGATGAAAGCATCTAAAATCCAATACAACTAAACACTAACAGCCAGATTAAAGCCATAGGAAAGGGAAATGGCTGTATACCTAAATTATCTTGTTCCATATGACAGAAACTAAAAAGATAAAAACAAAACATAGTACTAGAATGTCAAACATACTAACAGCAAAAACAGCAGTATCTGACACAATTATTTAATAAAAACTAGGACTTACATTGAAAAATGGTCCAGTTGTGAATAGCCATTTTAGAATGAACACGGTAACTATTAACATCTCAACTGATTCACAAAAATTACACCAAAACAATAGACCCAAGTTCAATCTCATGTATGAGTAGCTGTCAAAAATGGCCTGAAATGCATGTTTAAAAAAAAAAAAAAAAGGAGTGTGACTCATTTGTTTCTCTATCAAAGAAATGACTGTTTAATTATATAGCTTCTTGGTGACCTAATATTGCTAGAGTATATTCATTTGACTATCTCCCACACAATGGGTCAAAATTTGAGATAATTACATTATTCTTAAAAACACGGTACCACACTCACTACTAAAATTGAGAAGCTGTCAGTCCCAACTTAATGCCTTTATCAGTAATGAAAACAAAAGGCAACAGCTGAACTTTGGGTGTCCTTCAAAGACAAATCACATGGGACATCACAAATCCTTTCCAGCATCTATCTACCTACCTAAGGTGATGTAGACATCCACAGAATGGCAGGGCCAGCCACACCAAAGCTAAAGAGAACTGACTTCCTGACATACACAGCCACCATTTCCCCATCACCACTAAGCTCACAAAATCCACTTTATTGGGACGTTAGTGATTTCTTTTTCCCTTTACAGATGTCCTAGATGTTCTTTTCAATGTATTATGACTATAACAAAATTTGGGGAGGAGGGATTAAATGATACTATTTGCCCAGAGGCATGCTGCTTCTCAAAAGGAAAGATATTGCTCTCTTCACTGGACTAATGAGGCAGGTTCTTTGGAAGACATATTAATATGTTAAACCAGGGTACAATTCCCACCAAAGTACACCTTAAATGGTACCCTTGAGGACTGAAAAAGATACAAATGTGGGAGGGGAGGCAGGAGTAGGGCTGAGCCAGGTAAATGTTAATTGAATAAATGTTCACTGTACTGTAAGTATTTACACTTTGGAGAATAACTGGCTTTATCAAGAAGAACATAACCAAATGACAGCAGTATAAAACCAGTTTTCTTTATTCCATAAAGAGAAAAGATGAAAAATTTCTGCCCCTTTATAAAATTTTAAAAGTAAAATTGTCAAAATTTTGTGGAATTTAATTTACTGATCTTAAAATGTCATTAAATCAAATTTAGTACCAAAAATATATATTTTTAAGGACTATTTTCCTCAACAAAACTTTACTGATAGTGCTTTTTTTCTTAAACTTAAATTATTCTGGCCACAGAAACTAAAATTGCATTTCCTCAAAGCAGATAGAGAAGACATACTATTCCCATTTTTAGACATGGGAAATTACAGTAAAGGAAAAGCTCAGTGAAATACTTCAAGATGGTAACAGAGCCACAGAAGCTACACTTCCTGCTTTGTAAGGATTAATCCACATATAACATAGAACACTTCCATTTTTTCCAGTGGGCCCAAAACAGACTGCGCCCAATGTACAAAACTACGGAGATTCAGATCCACTAAGTCAGAAAAACTGACACTGGCATTGTTAAAGGTATTCACTAGAATGCTAACAGAAGACATTCATTAAAACAATGGAAGACAGGGGCGCCTGGGTGGCTCAGTCGGTTAAGCATCCGACTTCAGCTCAGGTCACGATCTCATACTCCGTGAGTTCGAGCCCCGTGTCGGGCTCTGGGCTGATGGCTCAGAGCCTGGAGTCTGCTTCCGATTCTGTGTCTCCCTCTCTCTCTGACCCTCCCCCGTTCATGCTCTGTCTCAAAAATAAATAAACATTAAAAAAAAAATTTTTTTAAACAATGGAAGACAAAGCATTTATTAATTCCGATGCCATGGTTATTTAAGTTTTCATATTTGAAGAACAAGAGTCTACTCTTCCAGGTAAATTTTTTTTGTCATTTTTAAGGCTTTTGTATGAGTATGTTGGAGGGGAGGGGTCTTTTTGGTATTTATACATCAAACAATACTATTTTAGTGAGACAGAACATGTTATAACGTGATACCAGCTACTGCAAATTCCTGACTACAAAGGTCTGAAACATAAAATCAACTTACTCTAGTACTTGAAAATGAGGACATCGACATTTCCTTCTCTTATAGGCAAAGAGCAAGGGAAAGAGAAAATTTACAAGAGCCATTACACGTGACTCTACAAGCAACAGAAGTCAGAAGTGATTTCCTTTTGACTGGGAAAGGTCATCACAAGGGAACTTTCTGAAGTAATAGAAATATTCTGTATCATAATCTGGGGCGTGGTTCCATGGGTGTAAGCATAGGCAAAAATTTACAGAGCTTTGACTTACAAAGCTGACAGACACTTTGAGTTACACATTTTATCCTTTGTAAACCATCCTTCGATTTTAAAAGTAAGAGCATCCAATACAAGCAAAGTAGTACAATCAGAAATCAAAAATAAGAATAATGAAATCAGAATATGTTAGAAAATAATGACCTTTCCAGGATCTAGCACAGCATTGTACACAGGGTAGATAAACAAGTATTTATTACAAAAATTTAGTGAGAATGTCTTCGTTGGTCTTGAAGATCCCTTCTGAACTAATGAGAACTTCAAATGTGGCTTATTTTTCTGAATATTCTAAATATGGACAGTTTCAGCCTATAAGGCCTCCAAATGGCAAAAATTAAAGGCCTAGAAAGCTAATCTCAAAACATTAGTTGTCATAACTCTGAGTATAGATTTACGGCATCTCCTTATCAAAAGAAGGCAGTCCATTCTCAACACTTAATGACCACTGACAGTACAAACCTATCTATGGTCTTGTAGTGATAAACAAGAAGCAAAACTTAATACTCAATTAGGTTTAAAAAAATGCAAACATCTGCATGATGGTGTTCTGTCTTCTGAATGGTATTCTGTCTGTTCAGTAATCCGGTAGCTCCAGAAACCAAAAGCAACCAGCAGTTTTCAAACATATCACATAGCACATGGGTGACATTATTAAAAGATCAAGTTTGATAACCAGGCAAGGCTGTGTCTGCTAAGTAAATCTGTCCAGACAATGTTAGAGTCCCTAGTCCAAGAGCCCAAAGACTCCCACATGAGCTTCAACTTCTATTTTCACCTAAAAAAAGTATTAAGACTAATTTCCCTTTAGTAAATCTCTCTGTCCATACCTAAGTTCCTACAAAATTCCATGACTAAAATGAAACTGTAGAAGGTCTTTTCCACTTAATAATCTGTTCCTACTTGTTGGGTGACAATAATTCTAATTGTACCATTAAGTGAAAATTCAAAAAATATTTTTTAATTTTTAGAAAATAATATTGTCATATGCCGAATGGAACATTATGTCTCACTGTTATTCTTTCTTGACCTTGATTAGTCAGTGTGGTTAATTTCAGCAATGAGAAGCTTCCATGTGAAACAACAAAAATAATCCTTTAAAAAGCCAATCAAGAAACAAAAAAAACCTGAGGATTATAAGCTCTCCTGAAATACAACTATTCTAGAATAACCATCAGCTGCACACAAATAGATGCAGTGATCACCTAAGATCAGAAAGAAAATGTTGGATTATAAATTCTTAAGAAATGCATTTCCTAAATTGCTGCCCTAATCTTCTTCTCCCCACAAAGGTAATATCTTGCCAATTTTTAATGTTCTGGGCTAGCAGGTTGAGTCTCTTCAGAAATACTTAACTGTCACCTTTCCTTATGGATAATGACAAAATATTCTGCAAAGCCTGAATAACTGCATGGACAAGTTATATTATTCTATATCCAACATTAAATAATCCTCAAATTAGTTAGGCTAATACCAATCATAGCTGTCTACAAGTGCTGTCCAGCCCAGCCCATTGTGCAGGGCCTGCTCTGCACCACAGCAATTTCATTGTATAAGTTTTAAGACAGATACGATGCTGCTAGACTGTGACATTAGCCAGCATATCAACATTGAAACCATTGTGTAAAAAAAAAAAAAAAATCTTTACAATAAAGCTTATTTCTTATTCTTTAAATCTGCATATAATATCTACTCCTATGCTTCTGTAAAAATATGGAGGAAGAGGATATAATGACACCTTTTTGTCCTTTTAAATAAAAACTGTAAACCCTTTTTCCCTTTCTAATAAACACTATCATTTCAGATCCTCCCAGTTTCTACTTTAGGGTTTAAGGACTATTATAGAACCCACAACAATAGATCGGTGACAGACTTGATCCCATCAATTAACACGTTCTGGGGAGACTGCCTGGATTCCTGTCTTCCTTCCTCCCTCTTGAAGGCCTGGTTTTGGCCACACTGACATCCCTGGCCTTAAGGATGAATAACCCAGTTAAGGAGGAGTCCCTTCCCTGAGACCAATTCCTTTGTAATTAGAGCCAAAATACAAAGTCTATTAATGACCTATGGCAATGTGATATGAAGTCCAAGCCAACGAAACCATGACAGCAAACAGATTTCTGAATAGCAAAGAAGTGGGATCCATTTACTTACATGAAGATTCAGTGCCAAACATGGCTGGCTCCAGAGGCTGCTTTAAAAAAATCAGAAGAAAGAAAAAAAAAAGGGAAGGAAATAAAATCGAGGAGAGTGTACGCGAGAGAGTGAAAAGATGAGCCGCTACACAGCAGGGGTCATGAAGACACACAATGCAGTCCAAGCTGTGTCCAGCTGCCAGATTCTCCTCTTACAAGCTTCAGTGTTCTCCCGTGTGATTGAAAAGCAAGGTCTCCTACAGCACAAAAACCCGAAGAGCTGCTTGTGAAAATCCAATAGGGGAAGGCAAGCCAACGTGGCTCTTCTGGGATGCAGTGAGGCAGGACTAGGTAGCAGCAGGGGCACGACTGGAAGCAGCAGCAACAGCGGCTACTGCAATCCCCAGCCCTGCCGTAGCAGTAAGACAATAGCAGGGCTTATGCATACACCGATGACGTCAGAGACACTGCACAGACGGACTGCGCTGCTTGAGCCAGAGGCTCCAGGGGCTTCAGGGGAGCAGGCGATTCAAAGGGGAATTCCTTTGTCACAACATGGACAAGACCAAGAGCCACATATATATTCACCTTCCTGACAAGATCTTCAACCTGTAATACCAAGCACTAACAAGGACCTCAAAGAAATCTAAATATTAGCTTTACAACAACTAACCACAAAGATATCATGAAGATCAAGATTCTTGGTTTCATGCAGCAATTAAACTTTTCAAGGGAATTAAGAATATCAGAAATGAGAAAAATAAACTGCCTTTAAAAATAACTACAGAACTCTTGTTTTTTCTCTACACTTATGGTAAACTGACAGATCAGAGGCTGTAAACTCAATCACAATTACGTGAAAATATGTATACTATTGCATACACATTCTGGGCATATTAATACACCCACAAGTATACCCATTTATTAACAGTAAAATAACAGTGCAAGTGCTTAAAACACTGCGTGGCACACAGTGAGCTCACAAACATCAGCAATTACATTATTAGTTATGTTGCAACTGTTATTCAGATGTGAAAACCACAGCTCTAGGAATATATTACCTACATATATTTCTCTTATCCCGTTCCTTTGGCCTTATTTTTATTTTGCCTTCCTGTCCTTTTCTAGAGTAACTCAGTCATTTTAAGGCTGTGTGCACACAGGCTGTACACACCTGTGTGTCACTGGGCACATATGACCAACAAACACATTTCTTTTTACTCTATTCTTACAAGGAAATAATTGAAGATATGTTATTTTGTCACTTGATAAATAAAATTCTTCCTGCATTACCTTTACTCTTAGAAATCTGTTTTTTAAACTAGAAGTCTATAGACTATCCAACAGAAGCAAAGCAAGAAATTTTGTTTTAATGTTTTAAAAACACTGAAATGCACAAAAAGTGTGTGTGTGTGTGTATTCCCATAATCCCACACTTTTAAAATCATATAAAATAGGAGATTCAAGAGCTCAAGATTCCTCTCTATCCATTCATCCAAGGTATGTATCCAGTATTTTCTTAAGATTTACAAAGACGTGGGGCGCCTGGGTGGCGCAGTCGGTTAAGCGTCCGACTTCAGCCAGGTCACGATCTCGCGGTCCGGGAGTTCGAGCCCCGCGTCGGGCTCTGGGCTGATGGCTCAGAGCCTGGAGCCTGCTTCTGATTCTGTGTCTCCCTCTCTCTCTGCCCCTCCCCCGTTCATGCTCTGTCTCTCTCTGTCCCCAAAAAAAATAAACGTTGAAAAAAAAAATTAAAAAAAAAAAAAAAAAGATTTACAAAGACGTATCTTCATATAATATAGTTTTTAAACATTAAATTCTGATAGGAATGTGAAACTGTAAGTTACCATCTAAAACATCATTAATAGCTTTTCTGGTCAGTATATGTGGATCCATCTCATCCTTTTAATAGTTGCCTAATATTCCATTGTGTGGTTATAGAATAATTTATTCAAGGTAACTTGACCTTTGCTTACTGAAATGCTAAACCAGTGCAATGATGTTACATAAGATAATGAACAAATATTTTGTTGTAGGAAAGAATAACAATAACTAATATTTACTGAATATTCACTATGTGCCAGGTACTAAGTTTACATGAATTAACTTATTGAATCTTTGTAACAATCCTACAATGTAGACACCATTAATTTCCACATTTGATAAATGGTGAAATAATTTTCCAAGGTCACACAGGTACTGAACAATAAGCTGGGATTCAAATCTAGGTAGGTTCCAAAGCATTTGCTCTTAACTGCTCTTCCATAATGCTTCTTGAGAATTAACAAATACTTAAAATTGTATTTTAAGTATTCAACTAAAACAAAAGGAAAATAGATATCAACTGAAAATGTGGACAAAAATATTCTTAAAAGAGAAAGGTCACCAGAGAAAGCTAAAAATGACAGAAAGAACTATGCCAAAAATTGCAGGAATTAAGAAAAATGCATCCTCCCAAATTATCAGTCACGTTAACAACCAGTGGAGAATATCAATAATGGCATTAAGATATAACTGTAGGGAAGTACAAAAGGCAATACCCTTCAAAAGGGTTGAAGCCAGAATATTATCTTACGTAAGATCTATTTTATTTATTTTTTTTTTCAACGTTTATTTATTTTTGGGACAGAGAGAGACAGAGTATGAACGGGGGAGGGGCAGAGAGAGAGGGAGACACAGAATCGGAAACAGGCTCCAGGCTCCGAGCCATCAGCCCAGAGCCCGACGCGGGGCTCGAACTCACGGACCGCGAGATCGTGACCTGGCTGAAGTCGGACGCTTAACCGACTGCGCCACCCAGGCGCCCCACGTAAGATCTATTTTAAATTGCATACCAGATGTTGTACATGAATAGTCACACAAACAGTGGATAGATGTGGCCAGAAGAAAGGCAAGAGGAAAAGTAGAATGAGACGATGATCTTGGGTAAGAGATATTTTCCACCAGAGGCCACGGTCTATAGGCAATAACTGCTTTGCCACTCCTCTCAGCTCATACGTGAGGGTGTACATATGCATATGTAAATGCACTTTTCTGAGTGTCTGTATTTATTTCTTGGCACTGACTTCTGAGAGTAAGTTAAAGGCTGCAATATTTTGCAAGAAGTCAACTTTTTAGATAACTATACCAGGGTCACTATGTTAAAACAATAGATCTCTCACTTGCCAGCAAAACTGTACCCAAATGACAGCCTCTGACTCCTATTAAGGTTTCTATAACCTCTGGAGGCCTGAGGTATTTCTAAGTACTTTAGTATGTTGGAATCCATATCACTGAAGGCCCATCTTTGACAAAACAGATTCCAAAAATTTAGTTTACTATTTTTCTCTCCTCTAGGCACCTGGCATGAGGTCACAAAATGAAGACAAATTTTAATGTGTTGCCGAAAGAAAATATAATGAAATAAAACTGATCTGATGTCTTCCACACCCCTCAAAAAAAAATCACATAATACATTCTAAGACCAAAGTTAACTTTGAACTATCAATTCTGTCTAATTATGTCTATTTGCCTGTAACCTTGCCCTTTTTATTATCAAAGAGAATACTGTTAATTTTAGTATAAAATTAGCAATGAAAGGAAAGATCAATATTCAAAATGATTTAGTAGCCAAAATCATCATTGTTAAATCAGAACACTGTTGATAAACAAAGACAGTAGTGAAAATCTTAAACTAAGTCAATAGTCACTTTTAGAGGAAACCCCATTCATAAATCACTCAACAACTTACTGTTGGGAGCTTACTGTTCTGCACTCTAGGGGTACAGCCAAGCACAAACTCCCTCCTCTATGGAGCTTACAGTCTAGTGGGTGAGACAAACCAATATGTAATATGTCAGATGGCGGCATGTGTTACAAAAAAAGGTAAGAGGAACCCAAGGCTGAGGAATGACTGAATGTGAGGGTTATTAGTTCAGATAAAACTGTCAGGCAATGCCACCACCCTTAAAAGATGACATTTCAACAGAGACCTGAAAAAAAATGAAAAGAAACCACATAGATAACATGGAAACCCTGTGGGAGAAAGAGCATTCCAAGAAAAAAAAAAAAGATAAATCTATTCTTGAATCATCAAGAACCATTTTCTAGTGGATGACAACCCCTTCAGTGCCATGATGATGTCATTATGTGCAATATGGTTACGCTTCACAAACTGTGCTGACAGTAAAATAAATTCTCTTTTTCAAATCCAAAAGAATTCACTCTCCCATGAACTGAAAACATATGCGTTCTTCACTTCACAGTTTACTAAATATACCTATATTTGCAAATACGTAAATGTTTATAAAAATCACCATAGGTGACAACATCCAAAATAGCTTCCTACCTCATCAGACAACTAATTTAATTAGTTTATCTATTAATGTGGTAAGAACTGAAGCCACACATTCTCTCTAGAGTACATACATAAACTAATTCTGAAGGTGTCATATCTGGAATTTCTCTGGAGCCATCTCCTTTGCTCACACTAAAGTTTTCTTAGTATTCCTCTTTTCTTAATTTTTGTAAAATGTTTATTTATTTTGAGAGAGCATGCACATGAGCATGGGGGAGGGGCAGAGAGAGGGAGAGAGAGAAGCCCGAGCAGATTCTGTGCTGTCAGTGCAGAGCCCAATGCAGGGCTCGATCTCAGGAATCATGAGATCATGATCTGAGCCAAAATCAGGAATCGGATACAACCAACTGCGCCACTCAGGTGATCCTCTTAGTACTCCTCTTGATGTCTGAGTAGCATGTTAAAGTTGTGTGTCTTTTGGAATACCATCTATACGTTTGTAAAGTATTATCTAAAAACAGAGAAATGTTTTAGTGGCAATATATGACCTATAGAAAAATGAAAGAATCAATGGTTCTGTTCTTTGGGAAAAACGTACAAACTTATCATTGAAAACACACTCATTGTAAAACTCCCTGATAAGATTTTAGAAATTTCACTTCTTTGCATATGGCTATAAAATGTGTTTCTTCCTACTTCCACACGGTACCACACATACAGTGAGCCTTCTGAAAGTTGTCTATTTTATTTCTGAACTGTGGAACAAAAATTCTGGCACACTTACCTTATGAGAAAAAAAATTCAAAATACACACACACACCACCACCACCACTGCACACACATACGCACACGCTATTATATTGGCTTTATAGAAACTCTAAAATAGAAAAATATGGATTTACAGAAAAAACAGACTTGGGGCAAATAGTTACTTTAAAATGTCTTATTTTCAAAAAAATATTTACCACAGAACTCCTTTACATAGTGAGCTCCTAAAAGTTACATTTTAAATTGTCAATTTCACAAAAAAATCACAATTTGATACCATATTGTCAAGGATCCACACATACATCAACAGAGATCATTTATAGAGAATGTAAGAAGAGCTTAATCTAAATGCACACTGATATTGTCATTCCACTGGGTATGGAAGGTGGGTCTCCGCCCTGGTGGAAAATCTTCCAAAAGCCTTTGTTCTTTAGTTTAAAAGGAATCTGTCAGAAAACAGTGCCACCATTACCCAAAAGTTCAAAAATGGAAGGTAATATAATTTTGAATTAAGGTAATTAATTTTGAATTTGCTCACAAATTTTGGCAAAGGCTCACGGCCATTCCTCCGTATCATCACCTCACCTCCTCATCCCGCCTTCACCCCCTCCAATCTAAGGGAATCCTCCACTTACTCATCAAGCAACCAGTACCCATGGTTAGTCTAACCTTAACTTTATTTCCAAACCTGTCCCAATTTACCATTCAGAAACTACACTTTGGGAATAAGGTTATGCAGCTTAAAAAGGAAGAGGCTAGTTACCCATCCAAAAATTCTAGACACATTAATACTCAGAAAATTTGGGATAAAAACTGAAATTCTGTAACTCACTTCATTACGTCAACTCTCTGTGAAAAGACACACTGCACGAAAGAACTACCACAAAACCAAAAATGTTTTACGGAAACCAGAGCTCTCTGTAGACCATGTGTATATTTAATTCTCTGTGTGGCATAATCTGAACCCAGATGTTTGGACTCTAAACTTTCTGGCCCAGAGGGGAGACATGAGAATTAATTATGGTTTGCATTTTAAGTCTGTTTGAGCATGACCCAAACTGAAATAGAAAAAACAACAAATGTACACCTGACAAATTCCTTTAAGTGTATATACTAAATTAATCAAAATTTGTATACAACAAATTCATACATGATATCTTTAAAAAAACAAGCACAATCAACATAATTTCTATATATGAATTCAAAATACTTTAAGTAATTCTATATGACTAGAAAATATTTTAAATTTATTTTTACCTGTATAATCCATAATGAAGCAATAGGCAGGGAACCGGGTTATTTTCCAAAGTACAGCTCTATCAGACACAAAATGAAAGGGCTCCCTGGGCCGGCAAACTATTCTGGGGAAAGCTTCCTGCCATGTGACATTAAGCACACACACACTTCTGCTTATCTCGAACTCAAGCCACAACTGATGTGACTCTGCTCCCCTTTGCCTGTTCTTTTAAAGTCATCTTAGAAAAGTCTCTGTTAGAAAAGAACCGTTATTTCTTCCCATTTCATTCCTGTATTGTTAGTTAAAACTAGGGTGAAAAATTCTTTCTCTAAGTGAAAAGAAGAACACGTAGGTGTCTATACTTCATCCTAGTACTCAGTGTTACAAACCCATTTAACCTGAAAGGAGTAATCATCCAAATTTTTATAGTTTTGTCATGATGTCCATTCATTTGATAGTATGCACACTTGATCCATTTGAAACACATTTGATTAATTTGTAACCAAACCTAATAAAGGTGATGAAAGAACAATCCTCTAAAGCAGATCTAAAACCCTGAAGTCATTTGTCTGAGTCCTGAAACAGACATCAGATGGAAAGGACATATGGTCATTCCTGAGACAGACTCTATCTGATACAATCTTTAATGTCACATTGCAAAGACCCTGAGCCACCTTCTCCTTTATCGCCAATTGTTTTGATCTTGAGCGTGTCCTGGCTGAAACTTTAACTTTAACAGTGGCTACTTCATCTTGATATAATTCTTAACATTGCTCAGAAACAAGATATAAATAAATAAACTGAAAAAAATTATCAGCTTCTTTTTGTTTGTTTGTTTGTTTTTTGAGCAACTTGAGTGGCTGGACAATTTTCCAATTTAGAGATATATTAAATACTCCCCTAAATTGCAGCTGTTTTGCGAAAGATAAGGTATTGGTTGTTTAGAGAGGTTTTGTTTTGCTTTTATTTTGCTACCTTGAATAAGTTTCTCAGTAAGATAATTACACAGTTTACAGCACTATAAAATATGATTGCTAATTTCAGCTCAACATCAAAAGTATGTATCCTACAGAAATCTAAAAATTCTGGGCTCAAGATCATCATTTAACAGATCTCCCCAAAAATTTTATAAAATAAATGAGAAAGCCTCATTTCACTCAGCCATCCAGTCAATGCCTCATTACCATAAGCAGATCCCATTACACCACCATTCTGCTGACAGTCAAAAGCTGTTAATTCTCATCAACCTCACCTGCCACTGCTGCTAAGCAGCCCTGTCTCACTTCTCAGGCCTTAATTCTCTTTATCTTAATCTAGAGTAGAGATTAGAAAGCTTTCCATGAGCTACAAAAATTTGATACAGTTTCTTCCTGGTAATTAAGATGTGCAAATGGTTAAAACAGTAATGCCATAATTGTTTTAAATGCTAACCTGAAATGCCTAATAATAACTGTCTTAATGTCCACAAAACTTACAAGTGTGTGGAAACACTGATAGCCATTATCAGATGTCACCTGAAATGACATTTTATGTCTTTCACAATTTAGTACTGTTAGCGTTGCTTTTTAAACTTCTTATCTAATTATTTGAGTGGCATTGTTTTAAGAGCAATTGTTTTATCTTATCCTTCTTAGTATTTTATAATTCTTGTTTAAATCACAGATGTTTTAAGGAAATGCCTTTTATTGACAAAATGAGAACATAATGAAAAATCCAAATGAGAAGAGACAAGAGAGATGGATAGATGGGTAAATAGCTATAAAACCTGTACTATAAAGGCTACACTCAAAAAGACAAGAAATAACAAGTGTTGAGGATGTGGAGAAAAAGGAACCCTCATGCACTGTTGATGGGAATGTAAATTGGTGCAGCCACTGTGGAAAACAGTATGGAAGTTCCTCAAAAATTAAAAATAGAAATACCAAATGATCCAATAATTACAATTACTGAATACTTACCCAAAGAAAATAAAAATACTAATTGAAAAAGACATATGCACCGCTCTGTTTATTCCAGCATTATTTACAACAGTCAAGATACGGAAGCAACCTAAGTATACTTTCATAGATGAATGGATAAAGAAGATGTGGTATTGCATGTATGTGTATAAGACATATACACACATATACATACATAATGGAATATTACACAGCCTTAAAAAGGATAAGATTGTGCCACTTTCGGGGTGCCTGGGTGGCGCAGTCGGTTAAGCGTCCGACTTCAGCCAGGTCACGATCTCGCGGTCCGTGAGTTCGAGCCCTGCGTCGGGCTCTGGGCTGATGGCTCAGAGCCTGGAGCCTGTTTCCGATTCTGTGTCTCCCTCTCTCTCTGCCCCTCCCCCGTTCATGCTCTGTCTCTCTCTGTCCCAAAAATAAATAAACGTTGAAAAAAAAAATTAAAAAAAGATTGTGCCACTTTCAACAACATGGATGGACCTAGAGGATATTATGCCAAGTAAAATAGTCAAGACAAATACCATATGATTTCACTTGTATGTGGAATATAAAAAACAGAACAAATGAATAAACAAAAACAAAATGCAGAATCAGACCTGTAAATATGGAGAACAAACTGAGGATTTGCAAGGTGGGGTAATGTGGGGGGAGATAGGCAAAATGGGGGAAAGGGAGTGGGAGATACTGAACACCTGAAACTAATTGTACCATTGTTGTGTCAACTATACTCAAATAAAATTTTTTTTTAATTTTTAAAAAGCCTACAATCTACAGTTAAGTGATTTACCACAGCTCAGAAAGCCAGCAGGGTAGTTAAGAGTCAGGCTTTGAATCAGACAGAGAAGGTACAAGTCACACGTTAGCCACTTATTAGCTGGATAATCTTAAATTTTTAAATCTCTCTGAGCCTCTGGTGGCTCATAAATTGACAAAGGACCTACCATCAATGCCTGGGACATGATAATAGCTAATAAGTAAATGAAGAGCTAATGTGTAAGTAGTGCTTAATGTGTACCAGGCATTGTCTTACATCATGTACTTATTTAAACCTCACAACAGCCTTGTAACATATTTTCCTCATTTACAGATGAGGAAATTGAGACATAGAGGGTAAATCAGTCACTTAACTAAACATAGCAGAGCCAGGATTCAACCGAAGCCCATCTCAGAGTCCTATATAACACTGCCTTTATAGAGTAGGTGATCAACAAATGGAAGCAAAACAACAAAAACAAAACAAAAAAAAAAAAACATTTCCAAAAACTTAGTTCATTCTTTCCAATAAAACCTGCAATTTCCCAAATATTTCAGTTCAGAGTTTATAAAACTTCTCTTGTATAGTCTATGTTCAATTCCAACATATGGAAAGATTAAACAAAGAAACAGAATGAAAGAGATAATGTCCTAAGTCATTTTGATAGTTAAAATGAAAGTTGCATTCATCAGTTAGGCAAAAATAAGCAGTCAAGAGCAGAAAGCTATAACCATAAAAGGACCGGAACTATTCCCCACACTCCCAGCAGCCACCAAGTCCATTCCTCTCTACTTTTCAGTTCTCCAAATGTCACAGTATATACTACTTTCCTGACCTCTAAAGGGTTTAGGCAAGTTCCTCTAACTACACAGGTCACTCAGGAGGAGGGCCTTCAACTACTTCTCCCTTACCTTCCTCCCCAAGAAACTTCTCTATCCCCATTTCACTCTCAGCAAAGGAGACTCTCTGGTATGTCCAGAGGCAGCCTCCCACACACACACCATCCCCAGCAACAATTACATCACAGTCCTCTCCAACAAGTAGCAATAAGTCGCCAGAGGCACAGGGACCACTCTCCTAACACCAACTTACTGACTTAGCAGCACCCCGCATTACACCCTGGAACCCCGTTTCAGATTCCTGCTACAATTCAGTCTTTCATGCTCCAGGCTGGAAGAAGCATAGTTACTGAATCAAGAAACCTGAGGCCTAGCCTCAACATTGCCACTCATTTCCTCTCTAAGTCCTGGAACCTCTGTAGGTGTCCATTCCCTCGCTGGCAAAATGAGGAGGCTGAACTAGATGATCCTTAAAATCTAGTCCAACTCCAACAATCTAGGATTCTAGTGTAAACCAATTACACCTGGAAAAGAAAACTCAAGTAACTCCTGCAGGTAACTGTTCCTCCTCTAGTCCACATCATCCCCTCTTCCATCCTGCTGGAGCCTTGAGAATAGCCCCACCTCAAGGGTGGGGAGCCAGGGAGCCAGGTGTTATCATCCAAATCCAGTGCATTTACACACTGGATGGCTCTGAGGGAGCCTCCAACAGTTTCCAGGTACACTGTTTCTCTCAGCCTGGGGTTAGTAGATGAATACAAACACACACAAAACACACAAGAAATAAATGTTGGGAAGTCTACCAACTGGTTCATGGTAAAGGTCACCCCTCTTAAGACAACAAGGCCTGGATGTCAGCAAGAAAGCTTCTGAAAGAGACCCCTACTTCCACGACATGCCTGAGATGGCCTGGACAGGGAGTGCCAAGTTTGCAGGTGACAGCACAGGGGCTGAGACAAAGCTGTCCTCTCTCTCCAGAGTAATTTCTAAAATGTGAGTCCACAGCCCTTTTCTCTCCCCAGAGAAGGAGAAAGAGCATGACTCCCACTTCACTCTTCCCTCAAATCTGAAAACCATGACCTTATCATAATATTTACATCATATTTCCAACCCATTCAATAACTCACTTTATTGCACATTTTAAAACCCCAGAGGTGGATTATAAATGCTCACCCTGCTTTTCCACATTACAGAAATAATAGCATGGGGTTTTCCCTCTGGTCTCCATTCTCACCCTCCTCACCAACAACTCAGAGTTGAGTCAAAATGCCTTAATGTTATGCCTCATCCCAACTTCCCCTTAACTGGAACAAACTTTACCTAAGATGTTGCTGCTCTCCCGAGCTTCTTACCACCCACGCCAGCCCGCATCTGCTTCGGCAACTCCTTTTCATATTCTGTCATTCTTCATTGGCTTTGCTTATTGAGCCCCAAGACTACTTCATGGCTTACCCCACAACATAAGAACACTCCACTACAAAAAGCGTTCTCTGAAGAAGATTCCAACAGGTGAAACCAACTCCTCCCATGAGTGTGCTGCCTCCATATCTCAAAATTTTTAAGTAAGCCAAGACAGATGACCATCAAGCACCAACCAGGTAACAAAACAAGTACCCAACCCAGACATATCCCTCTATAGAAAGCTTCTTTAGGCAAAACACAGACTTTACTGTGTGATTTTGGTCTGTTCATCTGGCTGGCAAAAGGAATCGCTGCAAAATAAGCAAAGATAGTTATGAAAAATAGTCATGAATGGACTACAGTGGGTTGTCCCAGAGGCGAAACAGAACAGAACAAAACAAACAAACAAACAAACAAAAACAATGGAGAAGTTCTTCAAGAAATACGGTAGTATTCAGCACAAGTTTTTTGTAAGCAAAGAAAGTCACGAATTATCCATGGTACTCCAAAACATAAATCATTCTGGTTGTTTTATAAGGGTCAGCACATTCTTTCTATAAAGGACCAAATAGTAAATATTGTAGATTTTGTGGGACCTTCCAGTCTCTGTCACAACTCCTCACTTTGCCATTTTATTGCAAAAGTAACTATACACAACACATATACAAATGAGAACAGCTGTGTTCCAATAAAACTTAATTTATAGACTGTGAAACTGAATTTCTTAAATTTTCATGTATCATAAAGTATTTTTCTTCTTCTGAATTGATTTCAATCATTGAAAAATATTTTTTCTAGAAACACTTTTAACTTGCAAGCCAAACAAATACAGGTGGCCCTCAGATTATAGTTTGCCAACCTCTGTTCTGTAATCTTTACTATAGTTGATTTGACCTTTCTCTGAAAGAGCTCTGATCTTCAATTAGGTCTCTGCCATTAACAAGACTCGTAAAGGTAATGGGATTCCATCAATAACTGCTTGCTGGATCAGGGCTGGGAACTCAAGAAAACTTTCACCCCAGTCCCCTTCGCTTATAATGATACCATGAGTATTGATAGCCCACACTGCCTTGTTTATTCCCTATGCCTTAGAACTAGTGGTAATTGCTGAATCAATTGTGAGAAATCAACTTTCAAGGGCAACAAAAACATTTACAACCCACATTAATCTCTAACCCTCAAAAATTCTATAAAAAAATGGAAACCATTAGTAAAGATTTCCAAATCTCCTCAGTTATACTATAAGCCAGGAAACTTATATGAAGTACACTCATAGTATGAAAAGTAATAGCTAGTTTGGTATGAGAAAATCTGGCACTGCTCACCAACAGAAGCTGAAAGAGAATTCTTGAGACACAAGAAATTTAGGTTTCAAATCCTAACTGAACAGTTTAATGCTTTGGTTGGCCTTCTCATGGCAGTATCTCATTTATGAAATTAAGAATTAAGTTTAGATTATTTCTGTGGTCTTTTCCAGTTCTAAAATGCTTGTAATGAGATACACTAATCATGATATCTGACTTAGCCCACTGAGAATTTCAGCATTTTTCACTTTTCATTATCCTTCAGATAACAGGCAGATAATTTCCTCTCTGCTGTTTTATCTCTGGCTTTTTGAGAGGCCGTTGAAAATATATTTCTGATCAGGACTTGCAGCCATCTCAGAAAAAATCCAGTCTTAGCACAGATATGAGTGAACCAAGAGAAAATAAAACACTTGGAAGAAATTTTTAGAGACAGACATTTGTGCCTTCTGCAATCATAAAATCCAAGTTGTATGCCTCCCACAACAAAAGCATACAATCAAGTCCTTCAGCACCACAGAAATTTGTCTTCAAAACTGCTTCATTTTCTCATAATAATCACATCCTTGATATAGAGGTACCATGCTGCAGTCTGACTCCAGAATCAAGCAGATCTGGATTAGTCTCTACTAATCTCTACACTACTACCTTGTAAACTGAAAGTTATTCACCTCCAAGCCTCACTTTCCCCATCTGTAGAACACGGATGCTATTCTTGGTAGCCATGGAAATGACATATACATAATGGTGTGTAAATACCGATGTTTTCAGAAAGTCATCTTCAACATTGTCAGGTGTGAAAAAATAACATACAAAGCAGTAGGAATAATACAGCATTTTGAAGTTTTTTGGAAAAGCATACAGTGGAAAAATGGAAGGAAATTCTGACACTTGCTACAACGGCTGAACCTTGAAGACATTATGCTAGTGAAATAAACCAGTCACAGAAAGACAAATAGCATATGATTCCACTTTTAAGTGGTACTAGAGTACTCAAATTCACAGAGACAGAAAGTGGAAGGATAGTTGCAAGAGGCTGCAGGAAGCAGAAAAGGAGAATTGTTTAATGGGTATAGCACTCCAGCAAGATAAAAAGTTCTAAAGGTTGGCAGCGTAACTACTGAGCTAGTTAAGTGGTAAATTTTATGTTATGTATATTTTGTCACAATTTAAATTTTTTTGAATAGGGACACCTGGGTGGCTCAGTCAGTTTTGCATCTGACTCTTGATTTCATCTCACGTCATGATCCCAGAGTACTGGGATACAGTCCTGCATCAGGCTCCATGCTTAGGCTTAAGATTCTCTCTTTCTGTCTCTCTCTCTCTCTCTCTCTCTGCCCCTCTCCCCATACTTGCGCATGCTCTCTCTCTCAAGCAAATAAATAAATACACATACATACATAAATAATACACCTTTTTGAATAAACTTTTCAAATAAAATTTAAAATACTTAAAAAAAAACCCATACAGTGGATATATCTAGCAATAGAATTACTGATGGTTTTCACTTTGCCACAGTTGCAAAAGTAGAATGAGCTCTCTATGAAAAATATTCACTCCATAAAAAGAAAAGGCATTTCATTTTATACGTGAAGTAAGTCTAAAAGCCTGAAAGCTATGAAATCTACCAGCTAAGAATCAGTCTTAAGATAAAATACTGTAACCAAGAACTACACATATAATTCAGGCCAGAATGACTGGCCAAGAGAAGGATAAAGGATTGGTAACAATGCAGTGTATTTCCGTTCGTAAATTTGTAGAGAAATATTAACTTTAAATGGCATTTATGCAAAGATTATTTAAATTTTAATTCTGAATTAAAAGGCTTTCTAAAAAATAAAAATTTCAGTAATTCTAGTGCCTAGCAATGTTTGTTGAGTGAATAAATGGACATGCTTAAGCAAAATCCTTGAATCTCAGAAAATGTACAAACTATTCAGAATACATGACCGTATTACACTGCTACCAACTGGCAGCAGCAACCCTAAAGCACAAGGACAATAACTTGCAAAGGAGAGAGTTCATTGCTGAAACTTTAAAAAATTTAAGAGAATGACAAACATGTAACAACTTTTCTCCTTTGAAAGCTTTATTATTTCCAACAAAATATGGACAATGCCCTTTAAAAAAGCACATTGACTCTACCATAAATCAACTCTGAAAATGGTAGAAGATGGGAAAATTGCTGGAATTAAAGCAAGATCCACTTTTTAATCCTGCTTTAGGCAACACTGTACCTCAGTTTTCTCAGACATGAAATATGTGAATCTGTCAGCAACGTATTACCCTTATTTCATGTCTGAGAACACCTTGTAAATGGTGAAATATCAGGAATTAGTATTATTTATTAAATTACTCTTACTGACTTTTTCACCTAAACAACAAAATATCGGGGCGCCTGGGTGGCGCAGTCGGTTAAGCGTCCGACTTCAGCCAGGTCACGATCTCGCGGTCCGTGAGTTCGAGCCCCGCGTCGGGCTCTGGGCTGATGGCTCAGAGCCTGGAGCCTGTTTCCGATTCTGTGTCTCCCTCTCTCTCTGCCCCTCCCCCGTTCATGCTCTGTCTCTCTCTGTCCCAAAAATAAATAAACGTTGAAAAAAAAAAATTAAAAAAAATAAAAAATAAAAAAATAAACAACAAAATATCTCTAAAACATTTCTATTTATGATCTATATATACGTAAGTTTAACAAACAAAATGCATCAACTTTGAATACATTAAATGCCAAGTTAAAGATAAAAGTATAACAAATATCTGTCCTTTGAGTCATTTATATGGAACACTATCTTCTCAATCCAACTCAGACTTTTTCCCAGGACTTTTTTTTTTAGCAGAAACATGCCCTACATACTTTTCATGAGCATAATTTATTTTTAAATTAATGTCTGGGAATTCAGCATACCGTATCTTGAAACAGTGATCCATGTTAGCCATTGTTTCCACAGTCCACCAGCACTTGGGCAGGAAGTGTGATATGCAAAGAAGGAACTAAATCTCATGGGGTCTTATCAGTAATCCTTTAGCATTTCATAAAAATCTGATACACATATCTAATCATGAAAACTGGAAATGGTTTATATTAATGATAATGACCAATGTAAAGACAGAGGAAAAACAGGGACCATTTATGACTCTTTATCGTAGGAGATAACTAAAGGTGAAGTGAGTTGAAACTGGGGCTAGACTTAGGATCAACAGCTTTTAGATTTCCCTGTTCTTTACAAATGTTAAAGTAGTATTAGATTTTATATTTACATAACATGAATTACTATTATTGAGATTCAGTTCTCGCAATAAAACATGAGTAAATAATGATCAAACAAAATGGAGAAAAAATTTTAAGTTATTTTGTCAATACTATAATGTATTAACAAATACATTCTACTTCAGTGAAATTAGATTCAAGGACTTATGTCTTAGTGTTTCATTGAGAATGTAAAAGATTCCAGGAATGTGTGTTTAAGGAAAAGAAAAGCATACACTGAGGACAGATGATATGACAATGAACAAAATACAGAGGCCATTGAACTTCCAGGCATTATACAGCAGCAAAACACTTAAACACAGCCATGTTACAAAAATATCCCAGGAAATAAAAAGATAAAACATGTTAGGTGCCCTTACCTACCTACTTAAAATACTCCAAAATACATTTGAATCAAGTCTTTATAGAAATACAGATTAAAGTACTGTAAATATTTTCTTTTACCCAAAATAGCCCTTGAAAGATAAGTCATCTTTTTAATTGTTTACTGTAACTTCTATATTTTCTTAATTTGGCTACTTTTTTAAAGTCATACTAATTCATTTATCTCTAAAACATCACAAGATAATAATAAAGGCTCACAGACATTCCTTAACATTTGACATAAAGTATAAGTGCACTAAATGTAAAAAATAAAATAACTATTAAAAAAGAAAATAAATGTTTTATTTCTATAATCAAGAGTTTATTTTCAGATACTCATCATCTAGAATCAATGTCTACTCAGAGATAGCTTTCTTTTTTTAATTTTTATTTTTTACATTTATTTATTTTTGAGAGAGAGAGAGAGAGAGAGAGAGAGAGACAGAGCACAAGTATTGGGGGGTGGGGGGCAGAGAGAGAGGGAGACACAGAATCTGAAGCAGGCCCCAGGCTCCGAGCCATCAGCACAGAGCCCGACGCAGGGCTCGAACCCATGAACTGTGAGATCATGACCTGAGCTGAAGTTGGTCGCCTAACCAACTGAGCCACCCAGGCGCCCCCAGAGATAGCTTTCTTACTGGTAAATAGATTCTTTAAGTCATTTGGGAGACAGTCCAATGGTAGCTTCTACATTTTCTCCCTGAGCACAGGACAAGAACACAGTTGCACATGTCCCCTCGATCCACTCAAAGAATTAGGGAAAAGTATATGGGAGGCAGAAAGCTTCTGAACTTGGAGCCAATGCCTGGGGACTGAGCCATTCTTTTTTTGGTGGTTCATTCACTATGGTATAAATGTCTTTATATGAATTGACAAAAAATATATAACTGTAGAAATTATATAATATTATTCTAGGAATACTTGTTTAACATTTTCAACAAAAGAAAAAGTTTTAAAGAAAAAGACAAGAACTAATACCATTTATTGCATTCTTTAGGATATATTAGAGATGCTAGAACACTGACAGAAACCTTCATATATTACATGATTACAATCATTTTCTCCATCTTTGCCATGAAATCTTGATGGATTCTATGTTAAAAGGCATAAAAAAAAGTCAGTCAAGAACTCCAAATTATTAAAATGCCTCTTTCCAGAGTTAAAATAAATTTCTACAGACTGTTCTTTTCCATATACACAACATATTTCTGAATTAAGAGATTCAACAAGCTGAATATTTCATTGTGTTTCTCCAGACACCATGGGCAACATGGTGAAATGGTAAAATTCTGAGCCAAATGTTTAATACAAAAATAAGATCAAAGAACTCTGTAGCTGTCTGCCTAGACCTCTAATTATAATTGCCTGAGAAATCATCGTCAGGACATTGAGTTCTTCCCTCCTTAATTAAATCATTTTATTGCTATATATCCAAAAGGAAATCATCTTCCATCTGGATCCAGTTATTCTACCAAAAATATAGTATCCATACTATTCAATATTCATCCATATAAATATGTAAAGAAACAGAAAGAATGAAGGAAGGAATGGAGGAAGGACGTAAATAGAATTTATAATGAGATATCGTAAAAGTCATTCTTCTCAATACTAAAAAGTACACAATACACAATGACCATATCATCTTAAGACACCCTGACCTCAGATTTATAGACAACTGAAAATGGGAGATCTCTAAACGGAGTGCTGTCATCCTGCAAAGACACTCTCCACATGTTATGAATCAAATAAGTAACAATTATGACCTACAGACAACCCATTTAGAACTCCTTTCTAAGAAACATTAAAAATAAAATAAAAAATAATTTTTAAAAAAGTTCTCCAGTAAACCACAGTGGGGGAAAAATCACATTCTAGAAAACTAATTCAGTAAATGCATCTGGCATTGTAGAAAAAAAGAATGTATTTTGTGTTATTATTGATTTGTGCAATTTTTTCATTCAGTGGTTCATAATGAAGGGATTCTGCCTTTAAAACACACACGTAAGCATAAGTGCATACATGCACATGTGCGCGTGCACATGCGCGCACACACACACACACACTGCAACACTTAGGGAGCTAGCAGAGATTTTACATACTTAATGCATTTGAAATAGATTACATTAAACATATATCATGCTATTAACTGAAAGTAATTAACATAGCTTATAAACTGTATAAAAACAATATTGTATTAGAAACTTGAAATCCTCCTCCCAAAATAGATATTCTTACTTGATCTCCAGCTAAAATTAGATAAACTTCAATGTTTAAGAAAACATGTTTCATAGAACATCTTTTCAGATTTCCATATATTATATTTTGTCTTTAGGCAAAACAGAGACATCAGATTATATTTTTATTAGAACAAGATAAGGACCATTACTATAGCATGGAGGGGGAAAAATAAGAAAAATTGCTCATCTTTTCCTTTTTTTAACATACCCCCTATATTGACATTAATGCAATAATCAATCACCCATAATTACAAAAGAAAAAAAAGCATAATAACACCAGATTGTATCAAAAACGGTCCCAAGTGACTATGACAGTTACACAAGAAGTACCTTCTTCCAAGCGTGGCCCAGGAACAATCTTAAAGGCTTGCAGGCTCTGTCAACAACCCACATGGATTGCCTTTGAAAGTGTCATTACCTGACGTCTGCAATTTTATCACCTTTACTGACTACTAGTCCTTTCTGTAACTCACGCAGACATAAAACCTTCTGTTCCAGCCCATTTATCAAGTGAAAGTTTCCTTTCCAGGAAAACAGATCTGTGCTCCAGGGACCATAACAGAAAACAGCAGTAAAACCATTCACCTGCACTTAACATTGGTAGTTTCATTTATACTTTGTTCTTTCAGGAAGAAAAGTGCCTTTAAGTTTGGAAATATATTCTATAAATACATGCATTCTTCTATACAATACCAGTAGTTTGACCAATCTGTCTTTTAAAGTGAGAAAAGTGAATACTGTGTGGGTAGGGTTCAGCTGACCACAATTAGAGCTCCTGTTTTCTTCCATTCATTTGCAGCAGAATGGTTTTTCATGGATTTTTACACACACTAGATAAGGTGCCAGTTTCACTGCTTCAGCTCTAAACAAACATTAAATAGCTCCTTCAGCGTTTTCCAACATCATTTCCAACATTCAAATGTTCTTTGAATCGTTTGGTGCTGAAAAGAAATCCTAGACTCAGAACACCATAAGCTACAGAACAGAAAAACCTTATAGCCAGACCTTTGGAGAATGTGTTCCAGATGTCTGTTTTTCAGAGGAGATAAACCAAAGGGTTGCTAGGATTCCTAAATCTAATATAACTCTTACCATCAAAAAGATCCAACAGTATCTCTCAATGAAGGTACTATGGGCATTTTAAGCAGGATAATAATGCAGTTAACATTCCTGGCCTCCAGGCATTCAAGGCCAGTAACACTGACCAGTCACCGTGACAACACAAAGCCCACACACACATTTCCACATGGTGCTGTGGGACAGTACCACCCTCACAACCTTAACAATGTATTTCTCTACCATCTTAAATAAGTCACACAAAGCTCCAAAGAAGCTGTTCCCAATAACTCAATTATTTTATTGGACATAAAACTAAAATGATATAAGATATAGAACAAACCCCTAAAGGAATACACTGCTTGAAAAAAATCCCAAAGATCACTTTTCCTTTTTGCTCCACTTGTTTCTCCCTCATAAAAATGTTAAAGTCACCTCTAAGCCTGTGCTGTCCAATATGGTAGCCACAACTATGTATGGCTATTTACATTTAACTTAAAAATTCAGGGGCACCTGGGTGGCTCAGTCAGTTGAGCATCGGATTGTTCATTTCAGCTCAGAAAGTGATCCTAGGGTCATGGGATTGAGCCCTGCGTCAGGCTGTGTGCTGAGCTTGGAGCCTGCTTAAGATTCTCTCTCTCTCTCTCTCTCTCTTTCTCTCTCTCTCTCTCTCTCTCTCTCTCTCTGGGGCGCCTGGGCGGCTCGGTCGCTTAAGCGTCTGACTTCAGCTCAGGTCACGATCTCATAGTTCGTGGGTATGAGCCCCGCGTCGGGCTCCGTGCTGACAGCTTGGAGCCTAGAGCCTGCTTCGGATTCTGGGTCTTCCTCTCTCTCTGCCTTTCCCCTGCTCTCTCTCTCTCTCTCTCAAAAATAAATAAACATTGGGGCGCCTGGGTGGCGCAGTCGGTTAAGCGTCCGACTTCAGCCAGGTCACGATCTCCTGGTCCGTGAGTTCGAGCCCCACGTCAGGCTCTGGGCTGATGGCTCAGAGCCTGGAGCCTGTTTCCGATTCTGTGTCTCCCTCTCTCTCTGCCCCTCCCCCGTTCATGCTCTGTCTCTCTCTGTCCCAAAAATAAATAAACATTGAAAAAAAAAAAAATTAAAAAAAAAAAAATAAATAAATAAACATTAAAAAAAATAAAAAGCACTAAAACATTAAAAAAACAAAAAAGATTCTCTCTCTCTCTCTCTCCCTCTGCCCCTCCCCCACTTGTGGTCATGCTCGCTCTCTCTATCTCTCTCTTTCCCACTCTCTCTCTCAAAAATAAAAAATAAAAAATAATTCAGTTCCTCAGCTGCACCAGCCACATATGCTCAATAGACACTATATTATAGAACATTTCCATTATCAGAGAAAGTTCTATTGGATAGCACTGCTCTAAGTCGTCCAAGCATATGGCAAGGCATAACACTGCCATTTTGAGGGCAGTTCACAGCAAAAGCATAGAATTCTTTGGTAGCAATAACAGAAAGCACTTATGCATCTCCAAACTCTTTTTAACATTTGGCCTTGAAACAAAATTCCAGACATGAGCAACATTAAAAACAGAAACTTTAATATTAGATCAGGTTGATTAGTATCTACAGAACGGATCAGCTCTCTTATAATATCTCATAAACAAACTGTTCTAAGAGATAATGTTGATCAGTGAAATAATACTTGGAAAGTACCTAATCTTTCTTTCTTCTCCACATATCATGTACTAAGGGTCAAACTTTGTTTTAGTAACAGGAGAACTATCCAGTGGCTATGTGCCCTCCACAAGGTTCTTTGTAGCCCTTTGGGGGCCACAGAGATCTAGATATGTTCCTATATGCTATTTGCTCCTCCCAAATTCAGAGCTGGTCCATTCTCTCTCTCATCTGTCACTGGGTACTCTTCCTCACAGGGTTTGTAGTTTGTACACTTACTATGCTTTGGATCCATGCCCAAGAAGAGGCCCAGAAGGCTGGATCCCAAGTATCTACATTTAGTATGTAAACTCTTGAAAAAAACATTTGATAACACTGCAAAAAGTATTTTTCTCCTCTCTACTATTTAAAACTCTAAGACCAAGGCAGTAATTCTGTCATAATTCCTTGCAGATCAGAGTTTTCCAAAACTTTGAGTGTGCTAAAGTTTATTAATAGGCCTACTATTTAAAAGTGGGGCAGGGGGGAGGTGACCCTGAGTGGCTCAGTTGGTTAAGCGTCCTACTCTTGAGTTCAGCTCAGGTCCTGATCTCAAGGTTGTGGGATCAAGCCTGCGTCCTCACTGAGCATGGAGCCTGCTTAAGATTCTCTCTTTTCTTCTCTCTCACTGTCCCTCCTCCCCCCGCCGCCCCGAATCAATAAATAAACATTAAAATATAATAATAATGAAATAAAAAATACAAGGGGGAAGGATTTCAACCTCATGTTCTCACATAATTTGGAAGGCAGTATAGCACAACATGCCTCAGTTCCATCCCTGTTCCACCATGAATTGACAGGCTCTGAGACCTTAGGCAGATTGCATGGTAAGCCAAGGTTCCATTTGTAAAACAGACAAGAGATTACCGAGCAAAGTGCTCATTAGTACAGAGGAGGGGCACAAAGTATTTTGCTAATGTTACACTTGCCCTTGCTATTCCTTCTGCCTAGAATACTTTTCCCTTGGTAGCTAACAGAACCAATTCTCTCTCATTCTTTAGACCTCATTTTAAATGTCACCTTCTCAGGGAGACCCTATTACCCATTCAAGTTCAGTATATGCCCATGTTATTCTCCATCATAGCCACCAGTTTAGCTCTTTCCTGGCACTTCTCACAAACTATGAGGAATTTATATGTTAGTTTAGTTCTTCATTACCAGTTCTTCTCACCAT